>NC_092045.1:21786555-22518222 GCF_003086295.3 Arachis hypogaea
CTTTGCGCAGTTAGAATCTTTGTTCGAATTCACTGATCTCTTCTCCGTTATTTCTGTTGTTAATCTAGAACTTAAGTTTCAAATCCCTCGGGATTAGGTCAATACCCGAGTGACTAACGTATCACGCCACCTTAATGTATAACCTGATCATTTTTCCTCCGATCGGTGAAAGGTGGATGGATTTTTGGTCATTCGATTCACAATTACCTAATGGTATTAAATCCTTCGATTACTGCTAAAAGTTTGTCTACCAGGGCGTCGTCATGGCATCATAAGGTTGCATCCACCCACATCCTAAGTCCTTGGTTAATGTATCATTAGGTTCAGAGGTGATGAATCTCGACACAAAGGTTGCTTTCTTCTCTCAAAGTTCGAAAACTTGCTATATCGGGGCATCTAAATAATCAATGCGTATTGACGCGTCAATTGAACCGCATGCAACATGGTCGACAAAATTAAAGCTTCAGAGCTCTTCTTGTTGTGGTATACTACTCATTCCATCTTTCGTATTTTAAAAGCTTTACTCTTAATGGATTATCACCATGATGGTTATATTTAGAAACTATACAAGATGTTTACCGCATGCAAGGCAACTCCTGAAAAATATCAAGCTGAGAGACGTTCACATCACACAACCAGAGTTTATAAATAATGAAAAAGGACATCTGGTATGATGACCACACTATGTCTTAAGATGATAAATAAAATGTACAAGAAGAAAATCAAGATGCATAGTAAGAGAGGAATTCGATCTTGAAATTGTGAGAGAGAGAATCAAGGAATTTCAAGTCAAGTAAGTCTCAACTAAATTCCGAAGAATATAAATTGCAAAGGTGAGCAACTCCACTCACAACAAATTTCTCAAGTTCAGAATTGACGTAAGTATGCCTAGACAAGGTTCATGCAAGTAAGGAGTAAAAATTCGAAAAGATGGATAATTCATTACGAGTGTTGCAAAACTTATCGGGTACTCGCGGGTTACTTATATTTGTTTTTTATGGCTAAATGACGAGAGCTGATAAGGTTAGGAATTAGCGAGTAGGCTCGGGATAAGATCGGTTCTGGTTTGTTTGATGGCATTGTAAGAGATGAATTTGTGATTGATCGTGATAAAAGTTGGCTGTGTGTGAGTCGAGAGCAAACACACAATTGTATTTAAGTTAAAATGTGTAGTAAAGCATGGAGGGCTTGAGTAATTTAAAAGAATTATCAACTCCAATTGTTAAAAGGGCTTCCAAATTTAAACAAAACTATGAACTAAGAAGTAGAATCGGAAGAGCTACCAAATAACCAACTATAATGTTGAAATAAGCTCGAGTAATAATGAGTATGGAAATGTTTGGGCTGCTGACTTGTGATGTAACCATGGTACATGGACGATTTGACAAAGGTGATATTTGAATTGGCTTTTAAATTGAACTGTATAAGTTAATTATCGAAAGTCTTTCTGTTGTTGTCTTCCTCTTCCTCTGATATCATCGGTATTTCACATTGAGAGCGCTTAATCGAACAGACTTCGTTTCTACTACTCACTTCATCTAGCTTTCCAAGTTTTGTCGACTTTGACAGTGTTATTGTACATAATGTAACTAAGAATGATTCGGTCCTCAGCTCTAATCTTTATCGCTACCCACACTCTCTCGCCACCTGAGCAATTTGTAGCTACAAGCTAAATCCGTGTCATGCCTCTTCCTCGCAGTTTTGGGTTGTTAGGATTGACACCTACGGTTCTGGTTTATCTTAAGTATGGATAAGTGCGATGTCTCACTTCCTATAACACAAATAAAATTCAGGAATCAGTTTCAGCCTGCCCCCTCCTCGTTGTTACCCACCATTACCTCGGGCCCTCCTACATGGACAAACTATCGCCCTATGCCTCTGATTCGCTTATCTATAAGAGTCTTGATCATTTGTCCAACGCCAACCCGAAATTTCACTAAACTCTGCAAGCTTTGATGGCAATACCCTACTCCGAACAATTTGGTTTGGTTCTAAATCCAACACTAGGTTTGACATTTCAATGTTAGATCTTTCTTCCCTATCCTAGTCTATGAGTAATCATGGTATCCTAGAATGATACATTACCCCTCAAATTCAATCATTGCAATTACCTTAACCTTGTAATTGTGATCGATCTGCATCATGAGTTTCCTCTACGTGGACTAGGACAGTCCTTAACTAGATGTCCTGGTGATCCGCACCGGTAACACATGCCTTGCTTGTTTTTATGCTGCCTATTTGGTCGGTAGTTCTCAGTCCTCTTGAACTCTTGACTCCTTGGTGCCAGGTTTGATGGTGGTCCCTTCGGCGAAACTCCCATTTATCATTCTTTGCCACAGCTGCATTCCTCACACATTCTTCAGCTATTCGACTCTTGTTCACAAGTTCAGAAAACACCCTGATCTCCATCGGTACAACAAAGCTCAGAATATCACTTTGAAGGCCCCCCTCGTACTTAATGCACTTCCATTCCGCAAAATTCTCAGGTGCACCTTGGAAAATGCGAGAAAATCGGCATAGTTCTTCGAATTTATTAGTATACTCAACAACAATCATTTGGCCTTATTTTAATTGAAGCAATTCAAGTTCTTTGGCATTTCTGACTGAGCTTGGAAAATACTTTCTGTAAAATTCTGTGCGGAATACTTCCCAAGAGATTATAATACCGTCTGGCTGCAAGATACGCCGTGTTCACTGCCACTAATACTGAGCCTCGTCTTGGAGCTGATAAGTTCCAAATTCAACCCACTGCTCTTTAGGAACCTGCTGAGCCTGCAATGCCTGCTTCATTGCCTGAATCTAGTTATCCGCTTCAATGGGGTTTGAAGTTCCTCTGAAGGTCGGAGGGTGAACCTTCAGAAAAGAGGAAAGCATCATAGGGCCCTCTTCGCCATTATTTTCATTGTACCCATTGTTCATCTGGTTCCCTAGCGCTTCGGCTATCGCAGCCATGTTACCCAGGGCAGCCATGAAATCTACAAGGTCATTCCCTGTCGGTTCGGGATTAGCATTCCCTAATCTACCTCTGCGTCGCCTGCAACTACATCCACGAGTCGCCATATAGTTCCTGTTCACACCAAACAAATGATATCAAGGTGATCTGTTTTAATATCGCAAGTCTAGTGCTTCAAGTCCCAAATGCATGCTTATGAACGTTTATTGTAACACCCTAATTACCCTAAGCCTTACCTCATGTCGGCAAAGGTTAATCAAAGGTTACGACAAATATATATATATAAGGAGTAATAATTCTAGAAGTCCGATAGAGAAAATAAGCTCAAATACGAAATTACAAAGAGTGAACGTTCACACAAAGCTACAAGTGTAAAAGACAAGATCGACTATGTGAGATAGCAAGATATATGTAGTTATATAAGAGTATAATAATCATAAGATACTAGTCTAAGTCTGCGGAGTTTAGGTCGACTAATTAAATATAGACATATAGAGTTTTGACAGTAAAACAGCTTATATAGTATCTCTCTCAAAGTAAGCCTCTAAGGTAAAATAAATACAAAAGTGAGAGTACTAATAAAAATAAATCGAAAGACTCCAAAAACATGATAAAGATCATCCACTCTGTCACCGTCAAGCAACTCACCAAGGTGGGTCGCGACCTGTATCTGAAAAACAACAACAGCATATGGTATGGGAACCGGAGGTTCTCAGTATGGTAACAGTACCCAATATGTAAGATGTAAGGCTCTGGGACGCCGAAGGCAATCCTAGAACTTCACATCGAACACGGATATTCAAGCTTAGAATAAAATAAATAAATAAAGAACTTAAACCATAAACCGGGTTATCTAAACTTAGGGGAATTCTAACTAATACTAATCACACTGTTGTATCCCACAGCCTTCGCCAACCTAACCTCCGTGCGATCCCAGCGCCACCACCTACCTAACCTCCTCAACACCAGACAATCACAAATAATGCAAACAAGTAATACACAGGTAGTAATCATATATAACAAGTAATTCAATAAGCAAGTAAGCATATTATACAATTAGGCAAACTCAAGTAATCAAAGCAAACAAACACATAAGAGATGCATATGATGAATGCCTGTCCTATTGGCTTGTGATATCACTTGTCGGTCCGTAAATGCCAACTCGACACATCCTTCCGGATGTAGTCTTTTCTGCCACGCCAGAGATATAGTGCCATGCACACTCATGTATCAGCGAATCTGCTACGCTAGAGAGATAGGCCCCGCACACTTCATGAAGCAAAGAAGGAAACAATCACAATAAATCATGTAGCAGAAAAATCTGCCACGCCAGGGATATAGGCCCTGCACACTCTCAATGACAACTACTCCTGTAGTAGAGACATCTGCTACGCCAGAGATATAGGCTCCGCACACTCTCATCAACAACTAGTCATGCAGTAGAGAAATCTGATACGCTGGGGATATAGGCCCCGCACACTCTCATATAATCCAATAACTTCATCGACCTCAAATCATCACCAGACATCACCATTTCTCATCTCAAATCACTTTCAATTATCAATTCTCAACATTCCAAGGATATAGTGCCTCGCACACTTTCCTTCAATATCCGTCAAGCTCATAATAACCATCATCAGTTCTTAATTCCATTCCGAACTCATTCGTTCATCAATTTCTCAATTCATTGTCAGTAATCACTAAGTTCACTACTCTTCCTTCTCTCTCAACCAAACTCATCCTCAATACACCAGAAACTTAAACCTCCATTCTCTAACTTTTCAAAGTAAAACCCAAATTAAATCTCCTAGGACCTTTCCCATGTTTTGATACCCGAAAATAAGTCAAAGAGTCTTAAATAGGTGTCACAGAAGTTTACAAGCTTGTTGAGAAGGTGAAACAGTTAAAAATAAGATTTTAGTTGAGAAACAGGACATGTGCATACGGACAAGGGTGTGCGTGCGCATGCCCAGGAAAGTTTTCAAATGTGTGCGTACGCATAGAGGTGTGCGTACACACAGGTAGTAACATTTTTAACTCTGTTCATCCGCACAAGGCATGTGAACGCCCTCAACGGAGTGCACCTTCCAACGTGTGCGTGCGCACAGGTTGCCAAAACTTCGTTGGTTGTGTGCGCGCACAGGTTGTGCTAGCGCTCTCAACAGCAAGCCTTTCCTTGTGTGTGCATACACACAAGGCTGTGCGTGCACACAGGTTCAAAAACTCACAGGGGTGTGCATGCGCACATAAACCAAAAATTACAAATTCTGCAGCATGCACAGAATTCAGATTTTGACACCAAACTTTGAATGATCATAACTTCCTCTACAAAAATCCATTTCCTACAAACTTTAATTCCACTTAAAGATTCTTCAATTAACTTTAATTTAAAGCAATTTCAACAAATTTTTAAAAACTGAGGCTCAAGTTATGATCCGACAAAATTCACTGACATTGGAATTTTTGCTAGTAAAGAATTTCATAAAAACAGTCGCGTTGTAGATATAGTCTCTAAACCGACAGAAATCCCTTCGTACAAACGTTTTGGTTGTCACAAGTAATAAACCCCTAAATAAATTGATAACCGAAGTATTTAAACCTCGGGTCGTCTTCTCAAGGAATTGCAGGGAGGTATGTTCTTATTATTGGCTATGAAAAAGGAAAAAATGGGGTTTTGGAAGTAAGGGGGCAGTATGTTGCACAAAAAAAAATAAGAAAAATAAATAAGTAACTATAAAATAAACTCTTGACAAGGTATGGGAACTGGAAGTCCTTTCCTGGTTATCCTTATCGATTGTAATGAGAATTGGATTTTTCTCCCACTTTGTTAACCTCTAACTATGAAGGTAAGTTAAGTGGATGAATTAATTCTAATTCTCAACTAACAATGAGTTTGATAACTCAAGAGTCACCAATTATTTAACCAAGGCCAAAAGGGGAAAAACTAAATCTACTAGAATAACAATATCTTCAGATTGGGAATAATAAAAAGAAAGCAAACACAATTCTGAAATACCTCAATTATATTAAATAAAATATTCAAATCATAACATGGAAAAGTTCATAAATTAAATTGGGATAAATAAAAATAAAAAGGAATATTGAACCTGAATCGAGAGTCACTCTTAAAAACCAAGAGAAGTCCTAAATCCTAGTTTCTAAAAATCCTAATTTCTAATCCTAATCCTAATCCTAAGAGAGAGGAGAGAACCTCCCTCTCTGAAAACCACATCTAAAATAATAAAAAGAGAATTATGAATCACCTCCTAATGAATGGATGCATTCCCCAACTTTATAGCCTCTAATATGTGTTTTCTGGGCCAAAAACTGGGTCAGAAACAGCCCAGAAGTCACTTCCAGCGCTTTCTGATCCGTACAGGTCGTGGAAAAGTGACGCAGCCGCATGGCTCACGCGGTTGCGCGGGTTGCGTTCCTGCCAGGTCACACGTCCGCGTGACTCACGCGTTTGCGTCGCTTGGCGTCGGGGCAGCTATGGCAAATTATATATTAAATCGAAGCCCCGGACGTTAGCTTTCCAACGCAACTGGAACCGCGTCGTTTGGACCTCTGTAGCTAAAGTTATAGCCGTTTGAGTGCAGAGAGGTCAGGCTGGACAGCTTAGTAATTTCTCCAACTTCTTGTATTCATTCCACTTTTGCATGCTTCCTTTCCATCCTCCAAGCCATTCCTGCTTTATAATCTCTGAAGACACTTAACACACATATCAAGGCATCTAATGGTAATAAGAGAGGATTAATAATAAGCAAATATAAGTCCAAAGAAATATGTTTTCAATCAAAGCACATAATTATGAAGGCAACTGTAAAACCATGCAAATAGTATGAATAAGTGGGTAAAGAGTTGATAAAAACCACTCAATTGAGCACAAGATAAACTATAAAATAGTGGTTTATCAACATCCCCACACTTAAACAATAGCATGTCCTGATGAAGAAGAATGGTAGAATGTATGAAATGCAACCTATAAATGTAACTACATGCTAAGATGTTTCTACCTACTTGGTTAAAAGTAAATAAATCTTTCAAGAATAAATATGAACTGGATTTCACTAATTCAAATCACAAAATACAATACAAATAACTTGCAAGAAGAAGATAGCTCATGAAAGCAGGGAACATAGAATTGAGCGCTGAACCCTTACTGGTAGTGTATATCACTCTAACTCTCAAGTGTCTAAGGTCAATTCTCTCAATTCTCTACTAATCTTGCTTTCTATAGCTTGCTTTTTATCTAACAATCAACAAAAATTTAATGCACCAATACACAAATCAAGAGGTCTTTTAAAGGTTGTAATGGGGTTAGGGTCAAGGTAGGATTGCATTTTGGCCAAGTGGATTAAAATCTGAATCCTTAATTAACATAAACTTTTCCACCTAACTTAGGACAATCCATATAATCATAATATAAAATCTGACTTCCCATTAACTATGTTTTCCACATATTTATGCATTCCAAGTTTTGAGTACAGCTCATATGCATTGATTTCACTATTTATTTTGGGGCATTTTGTCCCCTTTTTATTAATTGCTCTTTTTTTTTCTCTTTTTTTTTCAATGCATATGATTAAAGTATTGAATGCAATAATATGTGCTCACTATTATTTTGCACATTTTCACTAAAATATACAACACCCAATTATTCAAACCAAATAATTTCAAACTCAACTTCCCCACACTTAAATCATGAGCACTTTACTAGTCTAAGCTAACCAAGGATTCAAATTAAGGACATTATTGTTTTTCGCTTAGAGTTAGTAATGAGCTAAAGTAAAGAACAAATGGGTATATTAGGCTCAAATTGGTTTGCAAAAAGATAATGAAAGGGTAAGGCCATATGGGTATGTAAGCTTAGTGAAACAAAGGCCTCAATCATATCAGTGCATGCATACATTAAACAATGGAAATATAGAATTAAGCAAGAAAAATATCACAATTTTAGAGAGAAAAAAACACACACCAAAAATAAAATATTGGTTGATAAAATGCAACCAATTCAAATAGGCTCAAAATCTCACAGGTTTTGTGTGTCCGAACTCTAAACCATGTTCCAAAATAATATTTCTTCAAACAAGTGTAACATTAAATTTTATTCAAATTAGTGAAATGCTCTAAAAGGTTTCTTGAAAAAGAAAATATTACTTTAACCAAGTGGTAAAATATGCACAAAATCAAGAAAATATGCAATCAGATATGCAAATGCAACAATGAACAAACAAATAAAATAAAAATTTTAGTGTTGAGTCAAGAAATAACTAACCCATGGAGATCGGTATCGACCTCCCCACACTTAAAGATTGCACCGTCCTCGGTGCATGCTGAGATGTACAGGTGGACGGGTTGTTCCAACTGATGCCTTTCTTCAAGGATTGTGCAGATGGACTTGTTTGTCTCCCCATGTAAACGTCTTCCGGTTTCCCTCCGGGTGGCCATCTTGAAAAAAAAAAGGGAAGAAAAGTAACCCAGAAATAAAGATAAGAAAATAAATAAAGTATGGGTGGGTTAATGCCAAATGATAAGGGTGTCAATTACATGGTAGTTACAACATGTAAGTGAGAAAACAATAGAAGCCATGGCATACCAGTGGTATAAAAATGTGTAACATAGGGGAGGAGAGTGGGTAATGGAAGTATTAATACAAGCTCATGTCAATGCAAATGGAGTGCAAGTATCATAAAAGATTGGCATTGGCAGATAATTAATATCATCCCACAGTGTAAAACAAGTTACCAAAATAAATTCAAGAAAATATGCAACGGTTGAATAAGAAAAATTTTTTAACACCAATAAAAATTCAGAAAAGGAAAGAAAAATATGCACAATTTTAAAATGCAATGAATGAAATATCCAAATAAATGAAGTAAAATAGGATGAAGGTGAAAAAGAATGAGAAGTGAAAGAAATAAAGTAAGAAAGAAAGAAGAAAGAAGAAAAGATAGAAGAAATTAGGATTGGGGAAGAAAAGATAAGATATTCGACAAATCGGGATATGTTGTGCGGCGCAGGCAACGCGACCGCGTGGGGCACGCGTTCGCGTGGATGCACTTCAAGTATGGTGACGCGATCGCGTGACCCATGTTATGCTTCTGGCGCGAGTGCAGCCTCGCGCCAACACAACTCTCTGTTCAAATTAATTTATTTGCCAAAATTGGGGTGACGCGATTGCGTGGGTCACGTGATCGCGTGGGCGGCCAAGATTGGAGGATGACGCGGACGCGTGGGGCACGCGTTCGCATGGTAAGGCTTGTGCTTCTAGCGCCAGTACAGCCTTACTTCAGCACAACTTTTGGCCATGCACCCCTTTTATGTCGATTACCAGGTCACGCGGCCGCGTGGGTGACGCGGTCGCGTGGGAGGCATGTTTCTCATGGGACGCGGACGCGTCAGCGACATGGTCGCGTGGATCAATTTGTGCCATTAGCGCGCCTCCAGCCACGCTTTCGCGTGACTCTCTGTTCAACCTTATTTTCTTCCAAACGCACATACGACGCGGACGCGTCGGCGACGCTGTTGCATCGCGTGCGAAAAATCCCTTTTTCTTTTTTTTTCTGAAAAATGAAGAATGCAGTGTTAATATGAATGTGATGCAAAACTCCAGGTTCAATATAATAAAATAAAATAAAACTAGAAAACAAATAAAACTAAATAAAAATGAAAAAGGAACAATCATACCATGGTGGGTTATCTCCCACCTAGCACTTTTGGTTAAAGTCCTTAAGTTGGACGTTGGTTGAGCTTCCTGTTATGGCGGCTTGTGTTTAAATTCATCCAGAAATCTCCACCAATGCTTGGAATGCCAATGGCCTCCGGTGTCCCAAACTAGGCATGTGAAGCTTCTGAGCAGCTTCAAACAGACTTTCAGACTCCCGGGGTGATGAATATCAGAATATTTTTCAGGATCCCAAACTCTGGTTCCAAATTCACTTTTGTTGTGATCTATACTTTTCCATCTGGGCGGTTTGGAAATTAGATTCTCACCACGGTGGCCAAACGTTCTCCGTGATCCATTCAATTGAGCATGATACCAATCCTTGCGCTTCGAGTTGAAGCGTGGAATCTTATTGAACCTTGTGCACCGGCTCTGAGTATGAGCCATTTCCCTTTTGCTCTTAAAGCCGCAGAGAGCTCTAAGCTGGCCATCTGTTTCAAGCAAACCATATTCAAGTGGAAAAGTAAAGATAAAAGTTAAGGATTTTACCCACTTGGAGACTGTGTTGGGTGGTAATGGCCTTGGGATGGGTGTTTCTAGTGGCTCTGCAAGCTCTACTCCCTTGTGGTCTTCAGTGAATTCCTCCACCTTTTTGCAAATTTCTTCAACTTCACCCATGTCTTGATCAAAGTCATTGATATCTTCCTCGTCACTTGAGTCATAAATAGGAGGTTGAGAAAAGTCGACCTCTGCATCATTTTCGTATTCACTTGGGGAGGATTCTTCTGTCTCAAGAAATTCACTTGCATATGCAAGTTCATCACTGAGAGAACAGGACTCGTGATCATCATCATCAAGGAAACCTGCGTCCTGGGTTATTCCGTCCAGTTCTTCATAAGATATTTGCATTGGAGGCGGTGCAAAATCCTCCTCAGCGTCAATTGTAACATCCTTGACGGAGTTCTCCACAACAACCGACTCTTCCTCTTCTGCAATGTCAGCTTTCTCTACTTGTTCTAATACGAAGTTATGCTCTATGCTGTTCACTGGAGCTTCCAGCATCTCCTTTGTACTGCGTTCTTCATTAGATTCTCCACATAAAGCCATGGGGGTCTGTTGAGGGGCTGAGCGTCCGAAAGATAATTGTTTTAGCCTTTCCACTATTGCTTGCTCCAGTTGATGAAAGACTGTAGTACATTGTTTTATTGATTCTTCGAGGCTACCCTGTGATTCTGACTTTGATGGATATCGGTAATGTGTATGGGGGAGTGGTGGTTCTTGGGAGTAATTGGATTGGTATTGGGGCGGATAAGGATCGTATGATGGCGAATGGCAAAAAGAAGCTTGTGAGTGTGGTGGTTCGAGGTCATGTTGAGAGGATGGTCTATAGGCACGGGGTGGGGCTTGTTGGTAGTTACAAGGTTGTCCACCATATCCTTCAGCTGGATATGCATTGTAGAATGGTCGTCGTCCATGATATCTTGGAGGGTGTTGTTGCCAAAAGGGTTGATTAGATCCTCTTGACTGCATCCATCCTTGATTGGTCTGACCTTGATGCATATTCCTGCTGTGGTTTCTATTTCCTTCAACAAAGTTAGAACGAAACTCAAAGCGAGAGGGGTGAGAATTCATAGTAGATATCAGAAATAAGGGGGAAAAAGGAGAAACAAGTAAACAAGTAAAAGAAAAATATTTACAATAACCAATAATAAGGCACACGTTTGCAATTTCCCGGCAACGGCGCCATTTTGACGTTGGGATTTTTGCTAGTAAAGAATTTCATAAAAACAGTCGCGTTGTAGATATAGTCTCTAAACCGACAGAAATCCCTTCGTACAAACGTTTTGGTTGTCACAAGTAACAAACCCCTAAATAAATTGATAACCGAAGTATTTAAACCTCGGGTCGTCTTCTCAAGAAATTGCAGGGAGGTATGTTCTTATTATTGGCTATAAAAAAGGTAAAATTGGGGTTTTGGAAGTAAGGGGGCAGTATGTTGCACAAAAAAAATAATAAGAAAAATAAATAAGTAATTATAAAATAAACTCTTGACAAGGTATGGGAATTGGAAGTCCTTTCCTGGTTATCCTTATCGATTGTAATGAGAATTGGATTTTTCTCCCACTTTGTTAACCTCTAACTATGAAGGTAAGTTAAGTGGATGAATTAATTCTAATTCTCAACTAACAATGAGTTTGATAACTCAAGAGTCACCAATTATTTAACCAAGGCCAAAAGGGGAAAAACTAAATCTACTAGAATAACAATATCTTTAGATTGGGAATAATAAAAAAAAGCAAACACAATTCTGAAATACCTCAATTATATTAAATAAAATATTCAAATCATAACATGGAAAAGTTCATAAATTAAATTGGGATAAATAAAAATAAAAAGGAATATTGAACCTGAATCGAGAGTCACTCTTAAAAACCAAGAGAAGTCCTAAATCCTAGTTTCTAAAAATCCTAATTTCTAATCCTAATCCTAATCCTAAGAGAGAGGAGAGAACCTCCTTCTCTGAAAACCACATCTAAAATAATAAAAAGAGAATTATGAATCGCCTCCTAATGAATGGATGCATTCCCCAACTTTATAGCCTCTAATATGTGTTTTCTGGGCCAAAAACTGGGTCAGAAACAGCCCAGAAGTCACTTCCAGCACTTTCTGGTCCATACAGGTCGCGGAAAAGTGACGCGGCCGCATGGCTCACGCGGCAGCGCGGGTTGCGTTCCTGCCAGGTCACGCGTCCGCGTGACTCACGCGTTTGCGTCGTCTGGTGTCGGGGCAGCTATGACAAATTATATATCAAATCGAAGCCCCGAACGTTAGCTTTCCAACGCAACTAGAACCGCATCGTTTGGATCTCTGTAGCTAAAGTTATAGCCGTTTGAGTGGGAAGAGGTCAGGCTGGACAGCTTAGCAATTTCTCCAACTTCTTGTATTCCTTCCACTTTTGCATGCTTCCTTTCCATCCTCCAAGCCATTCCTGCCTTATAATATCTGAAGACACTTAACAAACATATCAAGGCATCTAATGGTAATAAGAGAGGATTAATAATAAGCAAATATAAGTCCAAAGAAACATGTTTTCAATCAAAGCACATAATTAGGAAGGCAAATGTAAAACCATGCAAATAGTATGAATAAGTGGGTAAAGAGTTGATAAAAACCACTCAATTGAGCACAAGATAAACCATAAAATAGTGGTTTATCATTCACCAAAAATCTGTTTTTACCAAAAGTCTCAAAACCTCAATTTTACCAAAATTCCCAATTTAAAACCAAACTAATCACAACCCAAACAAAGCTAAAACATCATAGAAGTCCATACGATTCTGCTCCCAACTCAACCATCCATATTATCCCAATTACATCATTCAACACCATCAAAATCCTTAATCATCAACATCCAAAATCATCATAAACACTCATAATCATCATCAACCAACAACAACATCAACAACCACTTCAAATCCTCATCCATTTCAATAATCATCACTTAAAAATATCAACATTAACCAAATCTATCTAAATTTTTATTCCTCACATTATCCTCATAAAACTCACATCCTCTAACAATAGTCATCAAAATCAACATTCATACTCCTCATCAATTAACCTCTATATTAGCAATCATAATCAACATTCATATTACCACAATCAACATACACACTCATCAACCTCAACCAACATCATCAATATCATCCATCCCTCATCAACAACAAATAAATCACAACATTCTTCATCCACCTCCATACAACTTATCATCAATTTTACATACAATTAAACATACACTCAAATATTCAACCCTATCTTAAGGTCAATTATCCTCCATGCACGAAACCACCAAAAAGCCAAGACAATTCCAAAAAGCACCAAAGCTCAAACTAACAACACACATATCACCAAAATCAAAACCTAGAAACCACAACATACAAAACTAAAAGGGTTTATGAGGAACTTTACCTTGTCAAAAGAGGATTGGGACAATTTCCAACAATTACCCGCTTCTAGAGATCACCTAAACAAGTAAAGTCACAAAATCTACTAAAAAATCATAACCAAAAAATGCAGAGATCTAGGGCTGGAAAATGGAGCTTGAGCTTCAATTTCTTACCATATTTTCTTCAATAGAAATGAATATCTCAACGATAGCTTCGCGTGGCCACAAACGGCTCGTCAATCAGAGTTCCGTAGCTCAAGTTATGGCTTCCGGAAGGTGAGGATGAATAGTGACATTCCCCTCTTCTCCTCTCTTCTCAATTCTGCGCCGCGGCCCTCTCTCTCAAGTTAGGTCATAATGAGCTAAATGCTCATTAATTGGCCTTATATATGTTGGGCCTTGGGCCCAGTTTAGGCTCAATCCAACCCGCTAGCGTTTTTAGTCCGTTTGGCCCACTTTGGGCCAAAACCTTTAAGATTAGTGTCCGGTTTTCAATTCTAAATTATTTTTGTCCTTTCAAATAAATAAATCAATTTTCAAAATCTTATTTTCCAAAATACGCGATACTGGACATACTAGAGCCGGTACTGCCAGCTTAAGCATTAGTACGTGTTTTTATAAAATTTTTTTGAAAAAGATACATTTTCCAACTTAGAAAAATTTATTGAAATCAAATTTCATCTTTATATTTTCAAATTAAAACCTCTAAATTTTGAATCTACTCCGGGCACTTAAAATTATTATTTTATCAAAACGGTTATGCCGGTTCTTACATTTATGCCATATATCAGTTAGATATCCTAATAGCACATAGGCACATATACAGAGAATGCACAGAAGCATAGTCAGTCCATCTCTCAGGCTCTATAGGAATGAACTGCTCTGATACCATAATGTAACACCCTACCACACAGAGCTTTACACCTAGGATGTAAAACAGAGGTAGCGAGGCACTTTGACTCTAAGGATAAAATATATACATATAATAGTAGAAAGAATGTGATAAACTAGGAGCCTTGCAAAATAGTTGAAACAAAAATCACGAAAATAAAAAGTGCAACACTCAGGAAATGTGATTACTTGTGTATTAAAAAAACTAAGGTTTAAAAGCATAAATAAATAGGAGATAGGAATATAGAGACAAGAAAACGATATAACAAGCTCCTAACCCAGCTTGCGAAACTAAGGCTAGCTAGAGAATATTTACATGCATATATACAATACCCCAAAATCCAAAATACAAAGATAAACCCTAATTCTCCATAAATCTCTAAGAGGTACAAAAGTAATATATAGATACATAGGGAGAATCTACACACACACACACACACACACACACACACACACACACACACACACACACATATATATATATATATAACAAAACAGAACAGAAATATAAACCCAAAAGCCCACTTCGCTGCAGAGAGCTCCAGACGCCTTGCGAGGTGCCTCTCGACCTACATCTGAAAAATACAACATTATATGGAATGAGAATCAGAGGTTCTCAACATAGCAAAGGTGCCACGCACATAATATATATAAGGTCCTGAGAATGCCAGAGGGAATCCTAGAACGCCGACACTCAGATTATAAAGTTTAAGAGGATTAAATGGAAGCCATAAAAGGTGGTCTTCTAGGATATCTAAGTCTAACTTAACTTAATCGTAACTCTAAGTCTTTCCTCATTTCCTCCATACCTCCATCTCCGATAGTTCGCATAGACAAACAAACAGACAAGACAAGCACAGGTAAAAAACAAGTAGTTCAAGTAACAATTACAACAATTAGTAGAATATAATCAATTAGGCATTCCCCATTAATGCATAGCAAACAAAGCACACATATACATATGATGAATGTCTAACCTACTGGCCATGAGCTCACGCGTCGGTTACTTTGCCAGAACCCGACACATTTGGTAGCTAACCCAGTCATTTGTCTCTAGGTTGCGCATCTCCAGGAGGATCATAAATAAAGGAGAGTGCCTTTCCACCTTCTCCTGGAGGTTTCACGAAGGAGAGTGCCTTTCCACATTGAAAAAGTGTGCCTTTCCACCTTACAACCAGAGAAGAATGTGGGGGAAACAATACGAAGGATAGTGCCTTTCCACCTTCTCCACATCCACATCACGATAAGAGAGGGAACTTCCATCCTCAATTTTTCATCCGAACACATTTTCAAGTTAATACGTAAGCGGGATCACACCCAAACCTTGCCATCTCGACCATTTCGGCCACATACACATCTCGACCATTCCAGCCACACACAGTCATCCCAAATCTCATCATTTATCATCATCATTTCCTTACATTCATTCTTTATAGCCATAGTTTAGCATGGTCTCATACATACACCTCATATCATTGCAATTTGTATCTAATTCATCATTTAAGATTATTACTTCACTCTCAAGTTATCACCTTTTCCTAGCTTCAGCTCATTACTAGACTTACTATTATAGGTTAAAGCTAAAAGAATGAAAACGGAGGTTTAGAAGTTTGAAATTATGCTTGGAAAGACAAAATACAGTTTTGTTGAAACGTGCAAAAAGGCTTGCTCGCGTACGCGTGGATCCTAGCCCAAGAGGGTTGGTCGCGTTGCGAGCGACTGAACGCGTACTCAAATTCCAGGCCCACACGTACGTGAGGACATGCGTTTTCCAAAAAAATTTTGCCAAGTCTGAAATGCTGTAGAATTCCAAACTTTCGACGCACATAACTTTTTTGTTTTAAAATATTTTTCATCCATTCTTTGAACGGCGTAAACTTCACGGACTTAATTTTCATTTAAAATAGATTTCAAATTCTTCAGAGGTTCGGAAGCCAAGTTATGACTCACCGAAGTTCGGCCAAAAAAAAACCAAATTTACATGATCCAAACCTTCATTTTCATAAACCAACCTCAACTCTTCCTTCCTTTACACATATAACCAATCACAACAATCATACCAATTATAATACCAAAACTTCCATCACCTTACTTTTGTCACTCACACATCAATATATACATAAACTCTTTACCCATAACTTATTACTCTAGTCACAATAATCACCATCAAACCACTACAATTCATATTCATTCACCTTCTCCACTTTACAAGCACCAATAAATCTTTAATTGGCATTCCAAATTCAGCACCAACAATTTAAACCAAAACTCAATATTTATCATCAAACACTAATCAAACACTAATCAATTTACATGTTTGTACATTCATCCCTATCTTATAGTCCACTAGCCTAAATCTTCACAGAACATTATATATTATATACGCGAAACCTAAACCATACCTTGGCCAATTTTCACACATTATCCCAAGCAACCCTCTTAGACGAAAAGGCAAAGATTTAACACCACAATTCAGCTCTAACACCCACCAAGTTTTCAATCAAACTTCCAATAGCTCCAAATCATATATATACACATACACCTAATACATGATTCATATACCTAAATACCGAATTCAATACCCAACATATAAAATTAAGGAATTAGATAGGATTCTTTAAATTCTCACCTTACCAAAGCGTCACACAACAAGAGTGAACATTTTTCTCAAGCTAATCGAGTCCTATAACATCAAGGATAAAAAATCTCAACACATGTAGTCATGATTTTCGAAAATCAAGGGGTAGAGAGACTCGGTGATCGAAAGAGAAGCTTACCAATGAAATTGTTCCGATAGGTTTGTAGAGATCGACGCGCTGGACGCGTGGCCACAAATAGTGCGACGATCGGAGCTTGGAGTGAGAAGTTATGGTGGTTGGAATCAAAGCCTAGGGTTGGAACCCTTCTCTTCTCTCCCCTTGCATAGCTTCAGCATTCTCGGCTGAATGGAGATGAAGAGTGTTGCTTCTCTTAAGTGTATGGGCTGATGGGTTGGATCTTGGGCTCATTTTGGTCTTGGTTCAATCGGTTCGACTCGTTCGACTCAATTTTAGGCTAAATTCTTTAAAATTTGTGTCAAAATTCTCGTTTTAATGAGTTTTATCCTAATTTAATATAAAATTCACATTTTTAATTTTTTTATTAAAATTTAATTTATTGACTATTTATTTACTAATTTAACGGGATTTACAAAAATATCCTTCAATAATCATTATTATAATTATATATTAGTAATAATAATATAAAATATATATTTATTATTAATGTAATATATTTAATTTATTTTTAATATTTTAACTTCTTACAAAAATATTTAATCTAAATTTTTTATATATTTCATGATTAATGATAACATATTAAAGACAAATAAATATATTATAATAATAAATATATTTTATATTATTATTTTTACTACTATAATAATATCAATAATAATTTTAAAAGTAATAAATATTATTTATTTTTGATATTTTTTATTAATCATAAAATATATAAAAAAATTTTGAATTAAATATTTTTATAACAAGATAAAATATTAAAAATAAATCAAATCTATAATAATAATAATAATAAATATATATATATAATACTAAAATAATTGTCACTAATTTATATATAAAAATAATTATTAAAGAGTATTTTTATAACAAGTTAAAATATTAAAAATAATTGAAATCTTTACAATAATAATATGTATATATTTTATATTATTATTTTTTTCTAAATTAATAAAATAATTGACTAATTTATCTATAAAAATGATTATTAAAGAGTATTTTAATTAAGTAGACTAAAATATATGTTATTTAATTCTAGCAAGAAAAAAAAAAAGTGTACATTTGAAAGATAGAGAAAACAATTAGTATTATTTAGACATCTTACAAGAAAGAAAAGGATCATTTTCTAAAAAAAAAAAATTATTAATGGCGTGTGAAGAATTATTTAAACGATAAATACATGAGCATATGGATCCATGTCTTTCTCTAGCTCTCTCTCTCTCTATATATATACACCAGCACTAAACTTGTCCTTTTACCTTGTTAATTTGAAATAATTTTTTCTAAGAATAAAATTTCATTAATTAAATTAGTCTTGGTTTTACAGTTAGCTTCATCTCTATTAATGTAAACAATAGCTTTTGGAAGGAGGTGATCTTCAAAGTGGGAATATTGGTGACTATGAAAGATGAAATAGATTTTAATTAATAGGATTAGTTAATGACTTGTTGTAATTGCGAAAATAAATCAATTCCAACTCATCCTTTGAAAATATTACATATTGCTAAATATCTAAATATATTGTTTTGCACACCCATCACAGAATAAATAATAATATATTACACTCACAACTCATCTTCCGATCAAATTTCAAGTGCCAGACATAAAAGTAACTGTCATATCTACCAAACTTAAAAAACTATGGAAAAATAAGCTATTTTCTGAATTTTCACTTTTAAAGATTTTGTGAGAAAAAAAAGTAAAGAAATTAAAAACGTTTGATTTATTGTCTTTTTCACTTAAGGGGTTATGTAGAATTGTGCACAAAATTGCACATAAATATTTGGGAAATTATCTGGTGCTGATAGAACTTTTATCGAATTTATGGAAGAATAATATTGAAGTAAGGTGGGACTCATCTTTTTATTTTTGAGCCCTACAAGTGAATTTCAGACACCATATTAATGGCAAAAGAAGGAGGAACCATCGTATCTGGTGAACATGGTATTACCACAATCTGTGTGCCTAGGAGGGATAGTTACTTGCATTCTGTAGGCATGTGGGTTGGAGATAATCCATTTGATTTTGTTGTTCCTGTCACGTTGTTCCAAATCATTATCTTCATTATAGCTTCCCGAATATTGTACATTGTTCTCAGGCCTCTAAGCACACCCAAATTCGTCTGCTATGTTCTGGTAACTTTTATCATATTTAAATTTTATTTTGTTTTTCTCAATATTCAACATATATATAAGATTAGCATTTGTTTAAGACGAAAAAAAGAACTTTATGAACACAAGATGTATTCATCCTGTCTATTTGTCTTTATATTATTTATACATACTTCACATATTTGTTTTTATTAGGGAAACCAATTATTAAACTAATTGGTAAGCAATTTTTTTATGATAGTAATGAAACTTGTCATGACATAATAATTAAATTTTGCATAAACACAAAAGATATATTAGCTACATTATAATTGATAGTGCCTACTTTTCTAAGTACTTGCCAAAACATTTCAGGGTGGCATTCTGGTAGGACCATCAATTTTGGGCAACCATTTATTTGAAGTTGTATATCCTCCTATACAATCTCCAATTTTATTCTTGTTGGGAAGGTTAGGTGCTGCATATAGTGTGTTCTTCATCACACTAAAAATGGACATAGTCCCAACTATAAAAGCAGCCAAAAAATATTGGAAATTAGGTTTCATGCCGTTCTTAAGTTCTTTTCTTGTTATGTACACCCTAGCACACTATACCAACTTGGAATATAGAGGTAAATTAAAGCAACCAAGCATCCCTTGTTGGACTAGTTTTCCCGTTGTCTCAGATTTCTTGATGGAACTCAACCTTATAACTATGGAAATAGGTCAGATCGCTCTGTCTACGGCTATCGTGTCCGAAATGTGTCAGTGGATTGTGTTGATAACCTACGTGTTAGCAACAAACACACTAAACTTCTCATTTGCAAACCTAAGTTTCCTTGTGGCCTTCTTGATGTTCTTGTGCTTTGTTGTAAGACCAATAATGAAGGTGATAATTAAAAGAACACCAAAGGGGGAACCGGTAAAACAAGGTTATGTTACTATGGTCCTTCTAGGTGTTATTGGCATGGCAACAATTAGTGATATCATTGGAATAACGTTCATAATGGGACCCACACTTTATGGTTTGTTTATCCCTAATGGTCCCCCTTTGGCAACAACAATAGTGGAGAGGTCTGAAGTTGTTATATCGGAACTTATTATGCCTTTTTTCTATTTGACGTTAGGCACAACCACAAAAATAAGTAGCATTACTGATGAATATTGGTACCAAAATTTGATGGTTGAGTTTGTTGTTTTGTGTGGGGTCATGACAAAAGTGCTTGTAACTATGGTCCTTGGCATGGCGCATAATTTAAGATTAAAACATGGGTTTATTCTTGGCCTTATGATGAGCATTGAAGGCATACTTGACCTAATCTTATTTCATGGAATGATGAGAGCACAGGTATGTACTATCTTATTAATCTTATTTTACAATTTATAACTTAAAAGTTAAATGTGACTTTTGATTATGTAATTTTTTGAATGATACTAACATTATAAATGTCAAAAAAAAAATATTAAAAATAACTTAAATGAAAGACATTTTAAATTCAAATAGTCATGTTCATGCACACTAGCTAAAATTTATTATATATAAAAATAATATTTGCATATAATAGGACATTTATTAACAATTCATGGGTTAGTTGTAAATATATATATATATATATATATATATATATATATATATATATTTGCTGATGTAAAAATACAGAATTGAATGTCAATGTATCAAAATTAGATTGATCATTAATGTTTACAAAGCATATTTGTATAATTACTACACTAAATTTTTATTATAATTTTAAATAAACCCATTTAACTAGGAATATCTCTTTTTTTTTTAGATTTTTGAAGATTACATATTTGTTATACTCGAGCTTCATGCTTTGTTGATAACCGCTATTTCTGCACCATTGATAAAGTTCTTATACAAACATCATCCTCGTTTGTCAAAAGAACCAAGTGCACATGATGCAAGAGTGAGAACAATCCAAAGAACTTCTTTAACATCAGAATTTAGCATCATTTCTTGCGTACACAAAGACACAGATGTTCCTAGCATGATTGCGCTTCTAGAATCCTTTAACACCTACCAAGAGAGTCCTCTGTGTGTCCACGTCATACACCTTGTTGAGCTCTTGGGAAAAAGTACACCCATTCTTCTTCCTTTGAAAAAGAAAAACAAGAAGGTCAAATCATCCGCCATTTATCTTGAAACCAACCAGATCATGCGAGCATTTGAGAATTACTCGCAAAACTCTGCAGGTACAATGATAACTAGAATTTCAATTTAATTCTTAAAATCTTTTGATCTTGTCATTTTAAATGGGTCAATCAATTTTACAAATAAAAAATGTTAGAGGAACAATATAATTTTTTTTTTCTGTAATTAACCATCAATACTTAAAAATATAAATTAAAAGTATATTGTTAGATTGTTATACTAAAGAAATTGGTATGATGGCTATACTAAAAGTGTTGGTCAAAATAAATAAATTTTACCGATCTTGTAACTTTTCTCTAAAATTTATACTAACTTTGACAATTTTACTATTTAAAATTTTTTTAACTTGACAGGTGCGGTAACCGTGCTTTCCTATGTCAACATTGCGCCTTACAAGATCATGCATGAGTCTGTTTGTAATCTTGCTGACCACAACCGGATATCTTTGATTCTCATCCCTTTCTATGAATACAACCAAAGCATTAATAGCCATGACGGAACCTTTATTCGCGACCTTAACACCTCCTTTCAACTAAATGCAAGATGCACAATAGGCATCCTAGTGGACAGGTATATTTCCATACATGGGATGATAAAATATATGACCAGTTCTTTTTAATCCTTTTATAATAGTATGAAACATTGTGTGCCTCTTAATTACATCCAAAAATTTTAAAGGGTTAACCATGACTAAATATTAAAAATTGTTCACTAAAAAATTTGAAATTCAACATTTTAGTTCCTAATAATTTTTTTTATAAGTTCTCTAGCATTATTTTCTTCTAACATATTAGTCCCTTTATAATTTTAAAGAAAGACTAATTTATTTTATATAATGATATTTTTGTATGTCTTGACACTATCTAGTGTCTGTGTATATATAATTCCTTGGAACTATTAATAACTTTTTTTTTTTATCTTTCACTGTAAACAACTAATTTGTGGTATCATATATATCAGATATTCAACATTGGCTTTGAATGCATCGTTATCATGTTTTCATGTGGCTATCTTCTTCCTTGGTGGGCAAGACGATAGAGAAGCACTAGCATTAGGTATTAGAATGTTGGACCGTATAACCATAAAGGTCACACTAGTACAATTCATTGTACAAGAGCAACACAACTTTGATAGCAGCAACCCATCATCATCATCATCATTAGGGTTAGATAATAATAATAATAATAATAATAATAATAATAATAATAATATTAATAAACCAGTAGAAGAAGAACAAGCAGAAGCAGATAAGATATTGGACGAATGCTTGGTAGATGAATTCAAGGGGAAGAAGGTTGTCCACAACAATGCTAATTTTCATGAAATTTTGGTAGAAGATTCCATAGGTGTTTTAGAAGCGATTCGGGGCATGGAGATGGAGATATATGACCTTGTCATTGTCGGAAAGAGGCATCAATCTATGAGTATTACGGATGAAGAAATGATGGATTTTATGGACAACGCGGATCAATTAGGAGTTATTGGCGACATGTTAGCGTCCACAGAGTTTTATGGTGGGAAAATTTCACTCTTGGTGATGCAATGTGGAGGGAGGAAGGTTTTGGAAAAGAAAACCTCTACTAATCGAGGTTTAAAACTTTAAGATTTTAGAAGGTCTTTTTTGTTTTAACCAATAATTTAATCAATCATATTTCATGTACATTAGAAATCTGTTATCAGTATAGAAATATGAAGTGGCTTCACATTCATAATTGCACGAACACGACTATGCCGCACGCATCGTCTCTTCTATGTCACCGTACACTGCTCACATCTTTTACTAACTAGAGCAGAAGCACTGTTCCTCCTTTCGTCGTGACCAAAATCATGGCCGACGCCGCACCTCTCTCTTCGTTTATCTTCCTTCTCTTTCTCTACGTTATCGCACTACACACCTCTTTCTCAACCATTGTATGGAAACTTATTTAAGTCGGAAATTATTGACATTTTCTATCCACCAGTTTTTATGGGCATATTAAAATAGAATTATGCTAAGTGTATACTAAAATCAGCCACCAAAATTAGCCACCAGTATAAAATACATGTTGGACTACAAATACACATTGAAAATAAATTAAACCACATATGTATTTATATATATAAATACATTAGTGACTGATTTTAGTGGCTAATTTTAGTATACAAATAGCATTTTCTATTAAAATATTATTAGAGACGTTAGTAGTTAGAAGTTAAGTTAATAATTACTAGTAATTAGTAAATGAATATTTACGAGGTGAGTTAGTAATATTCTTATAAATAGGATAACTCTTGTATCATGTAACAACAATTTTGATATAACAACTTCACATATAAGATTATCTTCTTATTCTATTCTTCTCCTAGAAAATTAACAAATAAATTAAAAATTAGGTTTGATTAATTGTGGGATTTGGATTTGATTTAGAGTTGGAAAGTACTTTGTTATTAGCTAATGGGTACTCGCATTCTGCATTGCTTTTCTTAATTTGTTTTTAAGAATCAAATTTTTTTTATTAAGATGATTTCTTTGCTGGTCAATTATATGATTTAATTGCTACTCATTATTGTACTCTATATATCAAGCAAGATGGTGACAGCATTAATTGTCATTGGTTAGTGGTTAGTGGTTACTTATTTTCTATACCATGAACAAAAATTTAAAATTAACATATTTGTGTGTGTTTGGCGTTCACGATGTTGATTGCACTTTCTTAGGTGGTGTGAGCATTTCTTGATTTATATTATTAAGCATACCATGTAGAAATCTATGCCAAGCCTCACGACTATTTTATATATAAAACACTAGAACTGATAGTACAACTAATACTTATATACTTAGCTCTACTCTCTACAGTCGTCCAAACTCAGCCAACCTGAGTTTGTCAAAATATTTGGGGGAATACTGAGAGAGGCTAGAAATATGAGTACCAGCGACAAGCCCCTTGGTGACTTGATCACGAACAAAATAAAAGTCTAGTTCAAAGTGTATGGTTCGATTGTGTAAAATAGGATTATAAGCAAGGAGCACAGCGGACATATTGTTACAAAAAACTGTAGGTGACATAGTACAAGGTTATTGTATCTCAATGAGTAAATGCTGAATCCAAATGAGCTCAGTAAATACCGTTGCAAGCGCACGAAATTCTAGTTTGGTAGAGCTTCTATTCATTGTTGATTGCTTGCTACATTTCCAAGAGACAAGATTTACGCCAAGAAAAACACAGAAGACAGAAGTAGACTTGTGATAAATCAGAAGCCCAATCTGAATCTGCAAAAGCTGTAAGGCGCAAGTCAGTGGATTTCTAGAAGTGTAAAGCAAATATCAAACGTACCTGCAAGGTAGTGGAGATTCTCTTCAAGGCTATCCAATGTTCTTGCTTGTGAGAGGCCATAAATTGGCTAATTTTATTGACCCAATATGCAATATCAGGTTTTATGATTATGATGTATTGTAAACCTCCCAACAAAGAACGAAATAATGTAGGATCATCACATCACTTGCCATCTGTTGCTGTTAAACGATTAGAGCTCATCATAAGTGTAACACCCTAATTAGTCTAAGTCTTACCTCGCGTCGTAAAGCAAAAGTTAATCAGAGATTACGACAGTTCTAAACTCATACATAATATATATAGAAAGAATAGTATAATTTAGAAGCCCGATGAAGGATATAGTTCAAAAACAGGATTTTAAAAGCGTAAAACATACTAACGAAGCTACTAGCTTAAGGCACAAGAAACAGATAAGATATAACAAAAGATAAGTATATAATATCATAGGAAACTAGTCACGACTCGCGGAGTTTAAACCGGCTAGCCATATACAGGTAAGCAACTCATCGAGGTGGGTTGCGACCTGCATCTGAAAAACACAACAAAAATATGGTATGAGAATCGGAGGTTCTCAATATGGTAACAGTGCCCAGTAATGTAGGACATAAGACCCCGAGACGCCAAAGGCAATCCTAAACTCCATATCCATCACAAGATTTCATTACTTAAGCATTGTAAAATAGATAAGCATGATATACCAACATTGACTTAAATAAACCAGGTAATCTATCTTAGGGAATTTCTACTCTAACCAAACACCGCTGTCCCACAGCCTTCACCAACCGATCCTCCATGCGATCCCATCGCCACCGCCTTCTGAACCTCCTCAATCCCAGTAGAAAATATAGGTAATATATAATGCAAGTAAAGCACAAGTAGAAGCATATAAGGCAAATAATTCAGATAGCAAGTAAGCATGTTATTCAATTAGGCAAGCCATTACAAGTAAACAAAGCATACAAATAGATAGAAAATGCATATGATGAATGCCTGCCCTACTGGCTGTGATATTACATTGTTGGTTCAATTGCCAACCCGACACATCTCCATGGAGACGTCGCCCTTCGGATTTCTCATATGGGAACCCCCGAGATATAGTGCTCGGATCACTGTCTAGGTACCGGCGCCTGCACGCTCTATAGATCCGAAGGGATGCGAGCGGGATACTCTTACCTCAGACCTCACATCTCAACGTAAGCAGGATTAACCACCGTCCTTACGCCACTGCCGCTACCTTGACAGGCGGGATTAACCACCGTCCCTGCCGGGCGCATAGCGTCTCATAATCTTAGTAAAAACAATATTTCAGTGGTTTTTAAAAAGCATTTTCAATATACAGAGATCCATCATCTCAATCCGAGTCCCCGACTCATCTCAACCACTATCCATTCATAACTCAGTTTCCAAATACCACAAGTTCATCATTTCTCATCTCATATATCAATCATCCTTCACCTAACGTCAAACCATTCTCAGCACACCAGAAACATAGGCCTCCATTTTCTAATTTATCATAAAATCATGTACTAGAACCCTTAAGTTATACCCCATGTTCTAATACTTAAAACTAGGCCCAAAAGTCTTTAAATGGTGTTGTAGAAGTTTGCAATCTTGTTGGGAAGGTAGAATAGTTGAAAACAAGTAAATTTGAGAAACAGGACGTGTGCGGCCGCACAGGGGTCTGTGCGTACGGACGCCCAAAAAATTTTAAAATGTGTGCGTACGCGCAGGTGGAAAAACTTACAGAATCTGTGGAAAAACTTACAGAATCTATTCACTCGCACAACCTGTGCCAGCGACCCTAACAGAATGGCCTTCCCAACGTGTGCGTCCGCACAGGTTGAAATTCTTCCTTAGATATGTGAGCGCACAAACTGGTATATATGAAGTTGGGTCAGGATACAAAGTTGCTTATGAGTTCTTTCATTCTCCTACTTCATTGAGACCTCAGAACATACAGAATAATAGAGTATGTAATAGTATTTGGGAATTGAAATTACCTCATAAAATTAAGATTTTCTTATGGAAGAGTCTTCATGAAAAGCTTCTGATTTTGCAACAAATCCATAGCCGGTTTGCTTCCACCCCCGCCACTTGCCCAAGATGCATGCTGAAAGATGAATCAATTTCTCATGCCTTGTTCCAATGTCTTCTATCTTGAGTCTAAGTTTAATAACCCCTGACCTATGGCAGAGAGAAGAGGAGACCTTCATCAATTGGTGGCAACGAGCCTTATCTTGGGCAGCGGCTCAAATCGAAGGTAGACAAAAGATCCTCTTCATCGTGTCACTATGTTGGAGCACTTGAAAAGGGAGGAATATGTATGTCTTTGAGAAACTAATAAGCCCAACGCCGGAGATAGTGCAAGAAGCCAGCAGTTTAGTGCGTGAACTCAATAGCCATACCTGATGAATGCTGCTCATTTCTCTTTATTCTTATTTTACTCTTACTTAAACTTTTTGTCTTCTAATCATATTTGGTGATAATTGGGAATACCCAATTTTTTTTGTACTTTCTTATGGAAACAACTTTATTTTATAATAATAAAATAATATCTATCTTAGAGAAAAAAATAAGTTAAAATAGCAATTTAAAAAGATGAGAATATTAAAATTTTTAGATTTATAAAAATAAATATATGATTACCCATCATCAAATTCTAATTCAATAAAATTGCCATTCTTTTCAAGAGTTCTCTCATTTCTAATTCCAGCAAAATATCCAACAACATCTGAAATGATTTAAAATAAAAAAATTGTTGTCAATAAGTTTGTTTAAAAAAAAAACATAGCCAAAATTATTAATAAAATAAATAAATCTATAAATAAATTATACTTTTTCTAAAACAATAAACTTACCTACTAAGTAGGTTTAATCTTACTCAGGAGCATTGAGAGTGTCAAAACTCACAAAATTAAATCCATATCGTGAGATACTTGACGATTCTGAGAGTCTGTACACATCCGTACGTTGGTTTAAATTAACCACATACTCATGATGTGAAGTCTTGAAGTTACCCTCATTGAGTTCAAAACCAAAATAATTTGGTACGATATTCTTTCCTTTAGCAAATTCACGAATCGAGATATAAGAACCCTCTTAACCGAGGCGTGTATTTTTTCTCCCGAGAATTGATAAATAAAAATTAAAGAACAATTAGTTGGGGATAAACAAACAAATTTAAAATAAAATATAAAATTATTAGTAGAAAACTCACATCTTCATCGAATCAAACCATCTCAATTGAGTATGGCAATGAAGAATTTTCGTAACTTGGCAGTGTCTATAACCATATCACTCGTATACGTATACACAAATTGTCGATTGTAGGATTGATTTCTGTAATTTTGTGATACCAGCCATTAGAATAAGTAGAGAAATTTTAGATTTTGAATGTATGTAAAAAAAAGGGTTTGATGTACTTTGAATTGTGGTACTATACATATCTCATAACTTATATACTTTTATAGTTGACTCATAATTAAAATTTTTTAAATTTGATTAACTTTAATTTAAATTTGAATTAAATTTGTAGATAAAGTAAATAATATATTAACAATTTTAAAAATTCTAAATTAACGTAAATATATCTAAATTTACGTATGTAGCTACAATTTTTGAAAAAAATCTACAAAAATTTAAAAAATAATGCTAAAAAGAATCAACAAATTTTAAAAAAATAGTGTTAAAATTTAAAAAATAACAACCTAAATAAAATAATTTAAAATTTAAAAAATAACAACCTAAATATAACAACCAAAACAAATTATTTAAAATTTAAAAATAACAACCTAAGCAAATAAACTCACAGACTCAATGTATGAGACCACATCAACATATGAGCTCTCCATTTGTATTACTATAAAGATGTTGTGCCTAAAAATTGATGATTCATGATTTGTTTTGGTTAGCTTGTTTCTAAGACTACGTTTGTTTTGTCTATCCTTTAATAGATAAACACAGAAACATAGACATTAAAGACACAGACACAATAAAACATAAATTTTTTAAACTTGTTTGGTATACAACTATAAAACAGAAGACACAAATCACAATTATATTAAATTTTAATATTCCCCTTGTTACAAATTGTTATTAGTACCACTACTACACACTACTATCTCAATCAAACTATCACCATTAATAATCAGTGACCATGTCAACAAAAAATAACTACCAATAACAATCTAAAATTAAATAGTGTGTTTATGTCTCAAGTTTAGTGTTCTACTCCTCTCTACTATATACAAATTTTGTGTCTTTGCATGCCTTTGTCTTTTCATATCTATCAAAATTTTATGTCTTACTAATCAAATAAAAAATGTGTATTTCTATGTCTTTGGCTTGGGTAAACACACCCACTAACCAAAGGCATGCTAAAAGAACGTGTTGATAGAAAGTGGAAATGTGTGGTTTCTTGAAAAATGAAGTGCATGGTTTGTCCAAATTCAAGGATTTGCCTATCTATCTAGACTCTAAATACTGAGTCCTATTGAGGTGATTTGCCTAGCTATTTGGTCAAAGTATAAATGGATGGGACTTAGGCTTCACTTGCTCTTCTTAATAGAAATTGAGCAATAACTTATTGCTTCATGTGAACGAAGTCTATCTTGGAAATCCAAAAGTATTACTCTAATTTATCACTATGATGATTGTTAGACAAAGACAGAAAATGTTTATAAACCGGGATCATGTTTTACATTAAAATGTATTGGGTTAGGAGTGGAAAATAAGGATCATGTTTTTCGCTCATTAGAGGTGTTAGTTGTGGTATTTAAATGTATTTTACTCTGGTTGATTTTTTGTGAGTTCTAGTCTCTTGTTCCTCATGTTTTGAACATGTTACTTGTCTTTCCAAAATAAATAAATAAACAAATGGTTGATTATTAGTAATTTTTTTTGTTAATTTTTCTTTAGTATTTATCCTTTTTCTAAAATCGAAGACAGATTATTTTTGCTATTTTTCCATCGTAATTAAGAATTTTAACTTGTGACCTGTGAGGCAGATACATTTAGCACTAAGCCACTAACATTTGTTTCTCTTTTCCTAACAGATCTGTAACATTGTGTTTGTTACATGAATTTTGAAAAAAAAAACAATAATAATAATAATAGGATCAATTAAACTAATCGGGCTAAGATTACAGTGTGTGTTGGACCACATCACAATGCCCAAAGTCCTTAACCCAATTTTGATTTTTCTCTAAATAAAAAATATTGGAAACATACCCAAAAATCCACAAAAATATCAAAATATCCTTCCCCAAATGTTGGGAAACATACACCAATAATAACAACTTCGGAACTAAGCAAAAAATACAACCCTTTCATTATTGGGTTGAAGAATTCAATGATTTTGGTGGTCCTAACAGAGAGGCAGATCCAACGGAGGGGGCTCTATGGATTGCAATTCTCCATTTCCATTCTCTACTAAGAGAATTGTGGCCAAACCCCATGTAATGTGAACATCCAAGTGACAATGCATAAGCCAGGCACCTAAAATATAAGATCAAATCAAACATCAAAATATTATTAATCACTTTATCATCACAAGATTTATAACTAGTGCTATTTAAATTAAATCTATTAAAGCTACTTGAAGTTGTCTAATAATAGTGAAAAGACTTAAATAATATGCATAAGGTCCTAAGAATCATTATATAAGTTAAAAATGGAAATTTAAGGGTGTGTTGGATTTATATTTATATTTTTATTTTCATTTTTTTTAATTCTGTGAAAAAAATAGAATATAAAAACAGAAAACTTGATTTTATTATTTTTAATATTTTTTACTTTTCTTTAACAAAAATCTAAAGACAAAAAATATTGAAAATAAAAACGCAAACTAAAGGTACTCAAAATATTGGAATAGTAAAATTTTCCTTCATTTGTAATTAAAATATTTTTTAATGAAATAATTTATTAGAAGGATAAATAAATAATTTTATTTTTGACCTGGATTATCAGCAACAAACCGAATAACTGCCCATCCATTCACAGGCACAGCCACAGTGTTCCTCAAAGGTGGATCAACAAGGTTGAACTTTGATGCATCTTTCTTGGCATCAAAATTTCCAAAACCTTGAGCAACAATGTAGAAATCATAGCCATGAAGATGAATAGGGTGGTTCTCAGGGGTCACAATGCTAGTGTCCTGAATTACAATCTGCACTCTTGACCCATACTTTAGCTTGTAAGCCTTGGTCCCTCGAATCGGCTGCCACAACGAACGGCTAACGTTGCCCGTGTAGTCGAATTTCACGGCTGGCTGCGCCGGAAAATCAGTGGTGAACACTCCCGGAATTCCAAGTTGGTGTGCTTGAAGGATGGAAATCTTGTTTGGGAGAACAAATGAGACATTGTTTATGCTTGCAGTGAACCTTGTCCCGTTTGGTCCTTGGCATCGATTTTTCCTAAAATTTGGTGGGCACCTATTTTCCAACATTTTAGGTAAATTTTTAGATATCATTAATTGGGACTAAAAAGGATTTAAGGCAATAAAAATAGAGTTCAGAAACATAGGAACACACTTAGATGGAGGGAACATATAGTCCAAAATTAGAACTAAGTCACAAAAGAGAACATATCATAAAACGGTTAGTAACAACTAACTACAAGACGAGCGCGGTGAGCAGAGGATCTAAGTTTAATTCACGTCATTCTTTTGCTTTTTCTAAAAAAAGAGGAAGTTATAAAACTAAAAAATTATGAAATATTTATTACTTATTAGTGAAAAAAAAGTGTGCACAAGTATTCAATATCGTTTCAAGACTCTTAAAATAATTATTATTATAAATTTGATGTGTTACTTAGTTGTTGGTAAAAAATTATTAGTCATCTAAACTTTTTAATTAAAAAATATTCTTAAGAAATATGACATTAACTAATTTTTTTCAACTAACATCAGTAATTTTTTAAAAATTATTTTGTTTATTTTAAATTTTACATCATAAATCATAATTCTTTAATTTTGAACCCTAAATTATAAATACTAAATTTTTAAAAATAAAAACTTTTAGAATTAAAAAAAATAACTAATGTTTATTAACTAAAAATTAAGTTTTTTATATTTTTCAACTTTAAAATAAAAAATATTTAAAAAATTAACTTTTAATTAGTTAACATTAACTAATTTCTTTTAAAAATTATAATTTAAAATTTAGAATTAAAAATTTATAATTTAAAATAATTTAAAAAATTTAACTGATTTTATCAAAAAAAAGTTATTTGATTATTCTTTCAAAAATGTTATTTTTAAATTAAAATCAGTCACTAAATTTAATTGTTATATATTTTTATAATTTATTTTTAATATTTATTTTATATTTAAATATTTATTTTATAATAATAATTAATTTTTATGACTAATTTTAGTGGATATCTAACATCTTGGTTGTTTAAAGTATTTGTGCATAGGGCATATATACCTGTTGAGTCCCAAGCCAACGGTGAAAAACAAATTGTCGTCAATCTGAGTAGGAACCTCAACTTTTCTTGGGCTGAAGAAGCTTCTGCTGAATGCAGTAACTGTATTTGTGTCATTGTAAGCAGGAAGTGATGGCATCACTGGTTTCATAACAGAACTTTTCCTGTATTGCAGTATGGCGGTTGTGGTGGTGTTGTCAAAAGCAGCGTTTTGTGCTGATTGGTAGGCACGCGCCGCCATGTAGTACCGGGAAGCTGGCTGGTCGCCGGTGATCAAGACGTCGGTGGTTTGCCCCGGGCCCAGCATAAGGACTTTGGTGGTGAATGGCCTTACGTAAGAGGCATCGGCGCCAACCACCGTCAGCTTATGGTTGGCGACGGTGAAAAACAGTGGTTGGTTGAGTGCTGCGTTTACCACACGGAGGAGGTTGGTCTCGCCGGAATCAATTGTAACAATGCTAGTCCCTGCATTGCAAATTATTATTACTTAAAAACAATATTAATGATTATTGTTAATACTAGTGTCTAATATTAATGATTTCATTTTTCTTTTCAACAGTTTCCCCATCAAAAGTTCACTTCATTATTATGATTATTGTTATTGTATGTGTCCACTTTCGACACATAATTATTTAAAATCCTTTTCCTAAAGTAAAATTTATTAGCCAAGACATATATCATGTGACATGTTCCATTATTTGTAATCAAAATTAACAAAGAATAATAATCAAACCTTTGGTAGAGCACTTATAGAGATCACCAGGTTGACCATTAATAGTGTAGGCATCAGAGACATTAGGAGCTGCTCCTGTTCTTGTGGCCTGCCTCACCACATCGATAGGGTTTGCATCCCACCATTCCCCTAATCATCATTATCATCACTTTCAATATTAATTAATTTAGTTTGGTCATTTTTAATGAAATACTTTTAAATTTGGTTTGGCCATTTTTTCATTTGTATAAATTTGATAATAATTTTTTTTATCAAAAACAAAAAGACTTAAATTCACGACTTTTTAGGTGAGTATAGAAAGATTATGCCATTTAAACTATAATTTATTGGTATAAATTATCTTTTATTATGATAGTATGAAGTTATAGTTTAACATTAACTTGTTAATAAAAACTAATGCAACCTATAAAAAGCTACCGCATTAAAGCTCTAAGTAATAATAATGTGAAATGTTACACAATGAATGTCAACTAATAATTAATTAGCTAGATTGCATAAATAAGAATAATTACCTAGAAGAATGGGTGTTTCTCGGTGAGGCTTAGGGAAAGGGTAGGGGTGTCCTTGTATAGGACGAATGATTAAAGCTCCATAAACAGTGGCCCTTAGCCATGAGCTATGAGCATGCCACCAAAGAGTACCTTCTTGTCCTTGAATTGTGAACCTGTATGTGTAACTCTCTCCAGGTCTAATGGGACACTGTGTCACAAATTCTGGTCCATCTGCCCACCCTGTTCTCATTTGCCTAACACCGTGCCTAAGCAAAAATATATACAACAATATAATTAAATAATAATATACTATGTTTCTAAATTTAGAAACATTACTGTACTCAACCATTGAGACTACCTTATTTTCAGACAATTTATCTGTTGCTACAATTTTTTTCTTTATTTTGTAGTATTATATATGTTAAAAATATAAATACATCATATTTCAAAAAATTTATAAAACCATATATACTATAACAAAAATCACTTTTAGTGACAATAGCATAATGATCTATATATATCTTATTTAATTATATTTTTGCAATAATTATATATTTGTTATTATTATTGTATGTTATAATGTAGTTATCTATTTTTTATAATTATTAAAAAGATTTTTATTAATAATAGTATAATTGTCGCCAAAATTATTTAGTGACAAAATATAAGATAACTAATATCTAATTGCTATTGAAAACAAAATAAATAATCGTAAAATGTGATTTTTAATTAGTCACAAAAAAAAATGTGATTTTTAATTGTGCGTAACCTAATCAACACGAGCTAGCACATATAGACAAGGATATTGTGTCTCTTAATTAACCATTTCTTCTAAGTTAGATTCTCTCAAAAGATTAAGAGTCACTCGGTTTAATTTATTTTATAGTATCCATTCGGGAGATTAGTCATTGGATCTTCAACCCAATGGATATCTTGATCCAAACCAAAAAAAAACAAATATAGAGAAAATGATCGATATGTCCAGATTTTAAAAAAATTAAGAACTTAAATATATTTTTAAATTTTCGAAAACTTAAATGTTTATTGACCAAAATGTCAAAGACCTATTTATTTTTTTTCAAAAATTTTTTTGATGTTATGTATGCACTATTAGGTATATACCAGTGAATGGTGACATTGTAGCGAGCTTTGTTAGTGACTTTGACGACCAAAGTGTCTCCATTGTTGACTTCCAAAGTAGGGCCAGGATATTGTCCATTCACAGTTATTCTATTGTGAGTTTTGCACAGCCTCTTCACTGGTGTTGCTTCAACCTATATATTAAAATTAAATAAAAGAAAAAAAAGGGGTTGGGGAATAAGAAATAAGAATGAAGAGAGGGTAATGAGAGAACTTACAACAAACTCGTGCTCACAAATTTTGGCATTTGCTGAGGAAAATGCGGAAGTTAAGAGAACAAACATGGCTAACAGAAAGATGAGAATAGTAGGATACTCCATGTTTTAGAGTTTAATTATTATTTGTGCTAATAATGCTATGGAGATTAAGGTTTTTGCTATATGCAAGTAAGAGTGTATTAAGAGAGGGTGCTTTTATAGGGAAGATTAAAGAAGAGAGAGATATGTTGGAATATTTGGTTTAGTTAAGAAATAATCCGTGGTCAGAATGAATGCTGGGAAAACATGGTTCGTGCCAATAAAAGTTGTTGCACCCACTTGTTAATTGATGAGTTCGTAAATGCTTGCTTCAGAAGTCTTCAAATTAGGGGTTGAATTTTATATATTCGCATATATAGTTAATAATAAAATATATTAATTTTAATCTACTAACCTTTTTCTAATTTTTTTAAATATATAGGATTTATTTGGGTGAGTTTAAAAAAAAAAATTTTCGAGTGGTTTTTTTTTAAAAAATTATTAAAAAAGTAAAAATAATTTTATATTTAGATATCTCATGTAAAAAATTTTTTATTATTAATTATATTTAAACATAATAATAATATAAAAAAATTATTTATTTATTATGTGAAAAATATTTTTTTAAAAAATTTTTTTAAAAAAAATGTATATGATGATTTCTAAGAATTTTTTTTAATAATTTTATTTTATTATTAAAAATTTACTAAACACACGAAAAATAAAAAATATATTTTTTATATAAAAAGATTTTTTTTTCAATAATTTAATGACGTTCAAATAATTTCAGAGTGAGATGTGATCGATCAATAATTGATTCCATATTCATATTTTTAGTAATTTACTTGTAACTAACCTGCTTGTTTAATTTCTTGTTTAGAAATAGTAGTATATCATTCAAAAAGAGACCAAATAAAAGCTAGGCACAAGAGTGTTTATATATTATTCCTTGCTCTATATTACAATTTTATGCTCCACAAAATACCATTGGATTGAGCAACAAAAGCAATGCTAGGGGCCAGCAATTTTTATGATTGTTAGCTATCAACTAGCCATCAATGATGATTTCATGGTGTGAGATTGGTATGAAATTTCATCCAATGGTTCACCTTCCTCTGCTGGTTACATGCTGGCCAAAATTCAATAAAACTGCTGGCCCCCTAGACTTTTCCGAGCAATAATAACGGTTATAAAAAAAGTAGCTCTTGTATTATATGTGACTTTTGGATAATATTTTACTTGCGGCTGAAGAGTTTCATTATTATTATTTTAATTAGATAAGGGTTCATCCTTTAATACTTCTTATTAAATAAGAGCGTTTTATTTTTTTTATTAATTATGCAAATTTTAACTTTTCATTCTATTTTGTTTTATATGAATAGTTGAGATTTAAATAATAACGTAACCTGCTAATAATCAAGTTAACCATAATTTTTTGAATTTTTTAAATGGGCTCATATATTCTTTTACACAATGAAAAACAAAATAAAATAAAAGTTAATTGTTTTATTTATTATCTCTAATAGCAAGTCCTTTTAATTGGTTTGAGAAATAATGTGCTTAACTCTTCTTACCATTTTGTTAAAACAAATATATATATATATATATATAATATTTGAAACAACATTATGTCATAAAATTATTATATTGAAATTAAGTTAAATTTTTAAAACAAAAATTTAATTATTATATATAATATTTTTGTAAAACTAAGTATTTATTTAGTGACATGTATACCGCCGTCAACATCATCAGGATACTTATACTAAACTTTGATTGATTCAAGTGTCCATTCAAAGGGAAGAAAAATAAAAAAAAGATTAGTGTTAAAAGTAGATCGACTATACCATATTAGCATTAGGTAGTTGCGCAACAAATAAAGTACTAAACCAAAAGTAGTGATCTGATTGGATCCAACAAGAATTTAGTTAGACATAGATATTATGAAAAACATTATTTTTAAGTTATAACTATAAGTGTTAAATTAGGTGACCTGTCAACCTAAGCTACATGGAAGATATATAATAACAACATTATCTATTATCTATATCTATATGTATTCAGTTATAATCATATACTCAAAGATACGTACTTGGTTGAACAAGCCACAACAACGTCACTTCACCAACGTTAGTCGTCATCATATCATATATAGTGCTATTAATTAGTGCAACATCTTTTTTATTAATTAAATCTATAATGTCAAAGACAACATATATAGGAGGATTTTGGTTTCCTAATTATCTCTGTTAATTTTTTGAAAGATGAGTTTAATTGTTTTATGTATGTAGTATTAGTATATAAGAATTTTGTGCTTATTATGTTACGATAAAATATAGAAAAGTAATTTTTATTTAATTAATATTAATTATCTTTTTAATTTATTTTTTTATTTTTTGAATGGTTTATATTTTAAGTTTATAATTTAGGATTTAGAGGAGGTTATAGTTTATAATTTAAGATTTAGAATTTAAAATAAATAAAATATTTTTAAAAAATTGACTAATGTTGATTGAAAAAAATTAGTTCTCTAGCTTTATTTATTTAATAATAATAATAATAATAATAATAATAATAATAATAATAATAATAATAATAATAATAATAATTAAGTGTTATTATATAAACAAAAGTATATAGTAATTAATTTCTATTTTTTATTATCTTAAGAAAAAAATTTATTTGTGTAATAATATATATATTATTCAATGTCAGTATAAAACAAAATACTCATAGTAGTTTTCAATAGTTAAGAACTTTTTATTTGTATTTGTTACGTGGATAACCTGAATTTTAATGGATTGGGCTTGTAAGGCTGGTTCAAATCGTCAAATGTCTAGATGCGGTGGTTTTTAACTTGCTATGTGTCTAAGAACCGCCGTTCGACTTGCGCGTGTGAGGGAATGAGGGGTGGTACCTGTAAAGACACTCTGATGCCTAAGTCAGCAAAGAGTTTAGCAGGTTTAGAGAATATTGAAACTTAGAGATACTTGAGGGGTGTCAGTGTATTTATAGTGGTGATCCAATAACCACCGTTGGAGTAGTTTCATCTTTTAAGGTGGATAAACGTTTCTTTATCTTAGGATAGTTGAGATACGACTCTTGGAAGTGGGTTGAGAGATTTTAGGGACAGTTATTTATTTGAATAAGTGTTATCTGCCATCTATTCTTGGGGCCTAACTTCCTAGGAAAGGAGTCTGTGTTGAATCCGACCTCTTTCAAGAAAGTCGGTGGGAAACGAAGGCCAATTTTTAAATTGGACCTTTTGGTGTGCTTGGATTTAGAATCATAGTGTTGGGTCTGAGTATGAACTGTATTTATATTTTTTGTTTTATTATAAATTGATACAATTTTGTCTATCTTATTATCATTTTCTATTTTTCGTTTTCATTTCAAGGAAAAAATTGTCTGAGAACAAGATTTATACAACATTAAAACACAACACATCATGGCAAGTATATGTGAACAGTAACCAACGACTTGTGATTAATGCCTTCATTGGAGACTTTTGTTTGTGGTTTGTAGTAGTGGAGCTTTGTTTAATAATTTACTAATTTAGCTTTTTTTTAGGTTATTAGCTGTAAATTTTCTTGAATATTCTTTAGCCAAAACTAGTGAATAATTACTCATTTAACTTTTTGATGAATAAAAAGTTGATCATAAAATCCATTGTAAAAATCGAATTTACTAATTTTAACTTACTTAGATATGGACCTCTACGAGGATGAGGATCTTATGCTGATGACCAATTATGAAAAATGATTTGACATCTGAAATCTCATAGTCAACTAAAGGGTGGGGAACATAGAAAAGTCTTTGGAACTTGTCTATTGTAATGTCATATGTGATGTGAAATCATACAATATTTAAATCTTAAATCACAAGGAAAGATCATCTAGTTTTTTTTTTCTTTTAAAAAAAAAGAAAAATATAATCTTGTAAATTGAAATTTAGAAATAATAAATTCATCAATTAAAATTTAAAATATGTTTAACTATTTGGAAAAGAAAAACATAACGCTAACTAGTATCTTTTAAAAATTTGCATGTGTACAAAAGATTAATATATTTATTTTAGCAAGCTAAGGAATAAATGTTAGGACATCAAAATGAGAAATATTAAGAAACTAATATTTTTAATATTTTTTATATTTGACCTAATACCAGCTAATTTCTATTTTTTTTAAATTAAAAGTGGTGACCCCTAATATTCTACTAAAATAATAGTGAATGAAAACTGAAAAATTCCTTATCTCTCACATTTTTAGTCATACATAAGATTCTATTCAAGTAAATAAAGTAATAAAATTAATAATTATTTTAAGAGAGAATTTAGAAAAAGGAAATAAAAATTGAATATTAGACTCTAAGTTCAAATAAAACATAATGAAAAAGATAAATAACTAAACTTTTAGAATACTTGATAATTGTTAAAAACTACTAATATATTAATTGAAGATAAATAACTAAATTATAGATTCAATATTATCATTGTCTTCTTGGACACTACAAACAAAATTGAAAATTTATTTTTGTAAAGTTATTAAGTGTTTCAAGAACATTAATATTTTAGTAGTTTTAGTCATTTGTATAAAGTATATATAATTAAAATTAAAGACTAAAATGATTAAAATATCAATATTTTTAGAATACTTGATCATTTTTCTTCATCTTTATTTTCTTGTTATTTTATTCTTTCCCTACAAACAGTTAGACAGTTAGTTACCACACCCTCCCTGTCTGAATGTGAAGTGATAAAGTGCTATGAATAATTGATTAGCGAGATAGATAATTATTCTGCTTTCAGAGATTAACATGATGAAAGAGATATAATGTAACCAAATTGAGATTTGATAGGTGAACAAGAAACCCAAGATATGACATTAGATAGGGTTGGTAGCTGGTACAGTTTGTTACTCACCGTCTTAGATTCTTAACAAGTAATAAATTAATATAATAAGTTGTTAGATCGATATAAAATGTGGGAACTATGAAAAAATAAAATTGTGCATTGAATTCCTTATTCGTTGAATAATAATTCTCAAATTAAATAACTATATGCATAAAATGGAAGGAATTTTTGATTTTTTTTAAAACAATTGACATAGTTATTTACTATACAATATTACAATCCCTAAACAAAAATCCCGCGAAACATGTGATAAAAACAAAATTGTACATGAACATACATTTCAATTTTCTTTTAAGAAATTTTCTCATGTGAAATTACACTACTTAGATGAGAAGAAAGCAATACTTTTTCTTTAATAGTACTACATGAATACTAAACCACACAAAACATTTATACTATATAGAAGTACAAATTAGTTTCACAATGTCTATAAAATGCGAATCAAATTCATACTTATAATAAACTTTATATTCAATTTAAATTATAATCAAATTTTCGCGATTATGACCTAAAAAATATGCTTTCATATTAATTATTGAATTTTTATGTTCACTTAGTATTGTTATTCCTTTTCTCATCTCCTCATCATAGTCAAAGTAAAAACAAAATAATAGATAAAAGTAATTTCTTTTCTCTAGAAGACTTTTAACTTTTTATACTATTGCTTTTCCTTGTTTTCTCTAGGTATTTTCTTTCTTTGTTTTCATTTTCATGGGTTGTTATAAAGTGGTTGCATACTACTTCTTATTTTTAACTTTAATGCCACGCTGAATGTTCACTCCATCACAAGAAAAATTACAAAATTTAATATAATAGATGATGAAATGAACGACCAATTGATCGATCATGCTCTTTTGTTTCTAATAATAACATGGGGCCTTCTTAAAGATCACGCTCAAAATTATATGTTTACTTTTTAATTTTGTAAAAACTAAAAACAAATAAAAGCACGTTGCTCTCATGGAACCCTAATAATGGATTAAATAGGAGTCTATATGTAATAAATTCAATAATAATGCTATGTGGACCTCGGAGTGAAAGGTCGAAAGTCGCTATAATATAATAATGTTGTATTAACTTTTAATGTATGCATGCATGCATTTCGTGGGCATCCAATGTCCAAATTAATGGCAAAAAAATTTATTTATGATTGGTCAAATAGTTAGCTTATTTGTCAGTTTAAATAAGTATTGAAAAATTTAAATTCGTCTTATGTATACAATAATTTATTGGCCAATAATAAACTTTTAAATAGAACTTAAATTCGTAATAAATTAATTCTTAATCTATTAGGTTAAAAATTTTGTGAGAAGAAAAATTGATGGCACAAAAGATTTAGAAAGTACCACAGTTTCTTGTATAAGGATGAAGAAATTAAATGGACTTAAGCTCAAACAAATTCATGTGGTTACACATGGTAGAAATATTGAAAGCCCAACAACTAAGTTGAGTCAAACATCAACCTATTAATTATTATTGATTCTAAAAAAATAGATCAACTTGAAATTTGACCTCCATCAAGCTTGAACTAAACTAGCAATTATTGGTGGGTTCAATCGAGCTTTTATAATGAAAAAATTTTCTTTTGAAGACCTAATTTCCCTTTGAAATTTTAATTGATTACTAAATTATATTTTTCCAACCGCTCATAAGTCATAACTAGTAATGCTAACTTCACATTGCCAAAAATACGGAGAAATTGAATTGGTCAAACTGTACTTTGTTGGACTAAACTGAAAAATGAAAGAAAAGGAAGAAATGTTAATTACACATTTAATTAAAAGTGACTGTAAAAATGTTGATTTCGGTCCTAATTTTGAATGTGCTTTTTAGGAGTGTATAAATGAGCATTTTTGGATGTAGAATTAGTTTTTGATGTATTTAGAGACGTTTTGTTAACTATGCTTATTTAGAAGTGAAATGCTAAGGGTTAGCAAATTTTGTAATTTGTCGCTATTAATTAGTCATTATCAATATTTTTAATGGTGTGAAATTATATCTAATGATATAAAATTAGAGTAAAGCTAGGGAACCAAAAACATATCAGCCAAAATCCAGCCAAATACCTTTGGATGAATTCAAAATCTCTACGAGTTAATATATATGGATGTTTCTTCTACTAAGTATCAGAATGTTTCTTTTTCATATTAAATGGATGTTCTTTTATGTATTTTTCGAATTTGTGTTTGTTTGAGGTGGATAGGTTAATGTGAGAGAAAAGAGGAAAGTTTTTATAAGTTTTAATTAGGTTTACTTAATCAATTTAAAATCAGCGCCGTCAATGATATCTAGTGTAACGATGAATTGTGCCACCAAATAGAAGAGAAAGTTTGATTCGGATTTGACCAAAGGAAAATGAATTTTGGATCGGGCTTGCTGAAAGGGTTCCGTGATCCCAGGGATGATTATTGGGGATTTGAAACATATCAATCAATGAGAGATTTTATTCAAAACGGTAATTAATAACAAACATTAAAAATTAAATAAAAATTAAATTAATTAATTTAATATTATTTTGTTTATCTTTTAACTGATCCCCTTTTGGTTCCACATATTTTTCCATAAAATTATTTATTTTTTTAATAATTAAATACTAACTAAATTTTAATAAAAATACTCATCCCTAAATTTTCTCTATTTAAACAACGGGAAAGAAAATAAAGAATACATACAAAACATACTGGCATTGATGAAGTTTTATGAAAGAAACTATACAGGGAGAAAAATGTCTGAGAACAAAAAAATTTCAACCAAAAACCGTCAGAATGTTTATCACTTTCATATATTAGACTTTCAAAACCCACGCCCCTATCATATATTGATTTGTCATTAATTAGATAATTTTCTTATACACTAATTATAATAAAGACTAATAAAGTAATTAATATTTTTTTAATTGGTATTAATACTAATTTATTTATTTTTTAAAAGCCTCAATGAAACCTTAATCACCGTATAGCACTAAATCTTGATAATCGTATAGCACTAATAGCACTAGTAGTGTAAGGATATTAATCTGATTTTTTAATCACACATTAATGGTAATATCGATTATACATTTAGTATTATTTTAGAAAAATAATATAATTATTTTAATGAGAGATTTAATTAGTAATAACTTATATTTTTTAATTTTTATTCTTTGTATTTTAACTCTTCCCAAGTATTAACTAATTTAATATTTTTTTTGTAATGACATTTGAATTCGGCTTAAGCACGAAACCTATGTTTGAAGGAGTCGAAGATTTTAACATTTATTAAATTCACCAGAACACGAAAATTCGTACGAGCTCTAACGAGATATGCTTATAAATTAATTTAATATTTTAAAATGATATTTATGTTTATTTATAGACAAATTTAATATTTAATTACATATAAAATATTTTATTTTCAAATGTTACCATAATTAGATTTGAAAAAAGAATGTCATATAATACTTAAATTAATTTATTTAGTTAACAAATTTATTCATAAACTCCGCCTATGTTACACTTGCGGTACATAGCCGGTCCCAAGCCCGAATAAAGGATGAGTGTTGTGTTAGGTCTTCGGCAACCAACATAAAAATATAGCTGAATCCCCATGACATGAATCAAAGACATTATTGCGCTAAAGTTAGGTCGTTGCCCGGAAGCAACGCGCCGTATGGCTCGAGTACGGTGTCAAAGCAAGAGCCGCTGCATCGGTGCCCGGATGTAGTGTTAAATGAGTAAGGGTTCTCGCGTTTTCGTGAATGGACGAGGGTAAATAAGCTATTTCACAAAGTAAAAAGTAAAGGTCGAAACGACAGAAGGTGGAGATTTGGGACATGGAACATAGGCACTCTAATAGGAAAGTCCATGGAGGTGGTGCACACCATGACAAGGAGGAAGATTAACATTATGTGCCTACAAGAAACGAAATGGATTGGTGCAAAGGCTAGGGAGTTGGATACTTCTGGTTTCAAACTTTGGTATACAGGAAAGGTGAAGAATAGGAATGGAGTTGGAATAATTGTGGATAAGCACTGGAAGAAGGACGTAGTGGATGTCAAGAGGGTGGGAAATCGGATCATCTCTATCAAACTTGTAGTGGAGGGAGGTGCTTTCCATGTGATTAGCGCCTATGCACCACAAGTGGGTTCGGACGAACAACACAAGATAAGGTTTTGGGAGGATCTAGAGAGTTTGGTTCAAGGCATATCTTTGGGAGATAAGATTTTCTTAGGAGGAGATTTAAATGGCCATGTTGGGAGAGAAGTGACTGGATATGGGAGTATTCACGGAGGCCATGGTTTCGGGGTGATCAATGCCGAGGGTAAAACTATTTTGGACTTTTCCTCAACCTTTGATCTTCTCATCGCAAATACATGTTTTAAAAAGAGAGACGAACATCTTATAACCTATAAGAGTGGCATGACAAGCTCTCAAATTGACTTCTTCTTGTTGAGGAGAGTCGACCAAAAATTTTGCATTAACTGTAAAATTATCCCGAAAAAGAGTTTGACAACACAACATAGGGTGCTCGTCATGGATTTTCGTGTTGAGCAAAAGTTGAGGAAAAGACATTATACGAAGAACCCAAAGACGAGGTGGTGGCGGATGAAAGGTGAGGAACAAAGAAGCTTCCTAAGACAGGTAGGAGAAGAGGCAAAGTGGGATGGGAATGGAAGCGCGGAAGAGATGTGGAGGGAGATGGCAGAAGTTATTAGAAGAACAGTAAAAGAAAGTTTTGGTGAATCTAAAGGAATAGGACCAAAAGACAAGGAGTCCTGGTGGTGGAATGCGAGTATACAAGAAAAGATAAAGATAAAAAGGGAATGCTTTAAAGAGTGGTCTTTATGCCGCAATGCAGATAACTGGGAAAAATATAAGGCGGCTAAGAAAGAGACAAAAGTGGCTGTAAGTGAAGTAAGAACAAGAGCACATGAGGGTCCCTACCAGTCTTTGGACACGAAAGAAGGAGAAAAAGGTATATATAGAATCGCAAAGAGCTGGGAAAGAAGAACGCGAGATTTGGATCAGGTTAAGTGCATAAAGGATAAGGATGGAGATGTGTTGGCTCAAGAGGAGAAGATTAATGAAAGGTGGAAGAGCTACTTCTACGAGTTATTTAATGAGGGACAGAAGACTCTTCCGAGCCTTGGTCGATTATGCACAAGGGAAGAAGATCAAAACTTTGACTACTATCGAAGTATTCGAGACTTCGAGGTAAAAGAGGCTCTAAAGCAGATGAAAAATGGCAGGGCAGTAGGACCTGATAATATCCCGATTGAGGTTTGGAAGGGTCTTGGAGAAAAAGGCATCAACTAGTTAACCAAGCTTTTTAATGAGATTTTAAGGTCAAAGAAGATGCCTGATGACTGGAGAAAGAGCACCTTAGTACCTATCTACAAGAATAAGGGAGATATACAAAGTTGCGAAAACTATAGAGGGATTAAGCTTATGAGTCATACTATGAAGTTATGGAAAAGGGTGATAGAATAGAGGTTGAGAAAAGAGACACAAGTAACAGAGAACCAATTTGGATTTATGTCAGACAGATCTACCACTGAAGCGATATACCTATTAAGAATGAGGATGGAGAGGTATCGTAGTAATAAAAGGGATCTACATATGGTGTTTATTGATTTGGAAAAAGCGTATGATAGGGTACCAAGGGAGGTCTTATGAAAGGTTTTAGAAAAGAGGAGAGTAAGGATCGCATATATTCGGGCAATTAAAGACATGTATGATGGGGCCACAACTATCGTGAAGACTCAAAGTGGTGTGATAGAGGAATTCCCTATTGGTATAGGATTGCACCAGGGATCGTCCTTAAGTCCATACCTTTTCACATTAGTCTTGGAAGTACTCACAGACCACATCCAAGAGCCTGTGCCATGGTGCATACTTTTTGCCGATGATATCGTCCTTATGGGAGAGTCAAGGGAAAACCTAAATAAGAAGTTGGAGTTATGGAGAGAAGCTTTAGAAGTGTATGGTCTGTGCATAAGCCGTAGCAAGATGGAATATATGGAATGTAAGTTCAGTCTGAGAAGGGAAAACCTCAATATAGAGGTGAAGATTGGAGAAAACATCATACAAAAAGTTAAAAGTTTTAAGTATCTTGGGTGCATCATACAGGATAATGGAGAGATTGAACAGGATGTAAATCATAGGATCCAAGCAGGTTGGTCAAAATGGTGGAGTGCATCTGGTTTTATATGCGACAAAAAAGTGCCTCTAAAACTTAAAGGTAAATTCTATCGCACCGCTATAAGACCGGCTATGCTGTATGGTACGGAGTGTTGGGTGGCTAAAGGGGAGCACGAACATAAGCTGAGTGTGGCAGAGATGAAGATGTTGAGATAGATGAGTGGTCATACGCGATTGGATAAAATAAGGAATGAAGATATAAGGGAGAGAGTTGGAGTAGCACCCATTGTGGAAAAGATGGTTGAATCGCATCTTAGATGGTTTGGACATGTGAGAAGAAGACCGATAGAACATCCAGTCAGAAGGGTGGATGAGATGGAAGATGGACAAAGGGCGAAAGGTAGAGGAAAACCTAAGAAGACCATCCATGAGGTGGTCAAACGAGATCTACATGTAAACGGTCTCTCTGTAGACATGATACATGACAGAGCATAATGACGTCGTTTGATTCATGTAGCCGACCCCACTTAGTGGGACAAGGCTTTGTTGTTGTTTGTTGTTTGTTTTAACAAATTTATTCATAACATTCATGAATTCATACACATAACATCTATAATTAAGTATACATCACATTTATAATTTCATACTTATAACATTCATAATTTTATATTCATAACATCCATAATTTTATATATATAATATTTATAATTAATAAATTTTTATAATTAATATTATTAAATTTCAAACTATATGTCTTATGGTATATTTCAAATTATCTCACATATGCACAGTAAATTATATTTTAATTATTTTTATATTTCTTATTTGATATTCATATGTATACTTATTTATTGATTCTAATATGATGAGATAATAATTATTTTTAAAAAATTATTTCTAAATTTTTGTTTATATTTATTTTTATTTTATAATAGTCTATATGGAAAAATATGAGTTGTATAGTAGAAGTTATTAAAATTCTTTAATTTAACAACCATAATTTTATACATATAACATCTATAATTTTAACACATAACATTCATAATTAATGAATTGGTATTGATTTATTAGTATTTATTATTTATTATTTTCTTTTGCATATCACAAACCAATAATTTTGGCCAATGCTGAGTTATAGCTCAAATGACATAGTCTTCACATTTTCATCTAAGAGGTTGCGAATTCGAATCTCTCTATCTTTGATAAAAAAAAATCCAATAATTTTGAATGTTTCTAACTTTTAATAAATAAAGATCAATCAAATTTAAGATGTTTTAGTTTTTTTATAACATGTGTTGAGGTGATTTAAAATATTTTTTAAAATTAGTAATATAAGAATTTAAAATTTTTATTTAAAAAAAGATTATAAAATTGTAAACGTAATAATGAGAGAAAATTTTTAAAATTTGATTCACATTAAATTTGAGATAACTTTTAATGTAAGTAAATAAAAAAATAATTATTAAAAAATTAATTTGAGTTAACTAAATTAAAAAAATAATTTACATTTTTTTATAAATAAAAATATTATAAATTATATATTTTTATTTATTATTTATAATATTTTAGATACGTAGCATTATTTATATAAAAAATGAAATTAGAAGGTTTGCACTACGGAAAAAGAAAGGAAATCAAAACCAAATTCAATTTACTAGCAAATAAATGAGAAACATATTTTGTGAAATTTGGAGGTTAAAAGGAATCAAATGAAATTTAATTTTATTTGCAAATAAACAAAAAACGTATTTTGTAGGATTTGAAAGTTAGTTAGCTAAAAAAAATTGAAAAGGGGATATATGAGATTAAGGCAACTGTAGTATGCAACTATAATTGAATATGAGATCATATTGGCCGAGTGATAGTGGAATAGTTCTTTGTTATTTAATATTTTTTTTATGTGTGTGCACGTGCACGTATTCCTGGATGTAGACGTAAGGCGATTTTTTTAATGACAACATTCAAATTGAGTCTTTTATCTCAAGGAATATTTTTTTTATAGTTAATGGATAAAACGGATTAAAAAAAAAGAAAAAAATACTAATTAAGAACTATAGAAACCAATAAAAAAATTAGATCAATGCTAACAGCTAACAACTAACAGCTAATAGATTAGAGACACAAGATAATTTTATAGTTTAGGATTTGATTCGTGACGAAAATTCCAAGAGTAAATCTCACCACATCCAAATTAAATTAGTCTCGTTTTTATTAATAAAGATAATCATATCCTTAGTGAAAAATGTACAAATTAATGTTGGACTTTTTTTTATTATATAAAATTTAAGTTCAATTTTTTTAGTGTCTCTTGTACTCTTTTGTTACTAGATTAAAATTTAAAATTTTTAAAAAAGAGAATGTAGAATCACAAAATGAGAGAAAAAAATTAATAAAACTTTTAATTTTATGTAAAGCAGTAATCTGTAGACATTAGTTTTTCATTTATTCTTTATTAGATCGATCTGAAATTTGGATTGCAGGTTTACCTCATCTTGTTCATTCGGGAGGTGGAGATGTTAATTGAAGATCTGTAATGAGAGAAATTGGCTTCGCACAACAATTCTGATTTGAGGTATTTTTTTTCATCTTCTTATAACTCATTTGTAAGCTATGGTGCTTTAGTGTTTTGGCAGGTTATATGTATGATTTGTGCTTTATTTAAGACACTCTTATATCTCATATTTGATTATAGTAGAGCTATTTTATTGGTCTTGATAACTCATAATTTTTACCTCTCACATTGAGAGATTTTCAATGTTAAAATCTTGGTGTAATCTTGTTATTGTTATACTTAATATATTTTACTTGCTCATAGTTGTTGTCATATTATGTTGTGAGTAATTTCATATTATTCTTGTGTTATATATTTGTGTTGTTTTTACTGCAGGCTTTTTCATACTAGCTAGTATCAGAGTTTGTTGGTATTTTTTTAGGCTTGTGATTCTATGAACAATGAAAGCTAATACTAATATAAGTTGGATGATCACTCTTAATAGTCCTAATTATGATTTGTGAAAGTCAAAGATAGAAGATTTGCTTTATGTTAAGAATTTTCATCAACCAATTTTTTGTATTGAAAAGCCGAATGAATGATAAATCTGATGATGATTAGGCTTTATTCCATAGACAAATTTATAGATATATTAGGCAGTAAATTGACGATAATGTGTTAAACCATATTATTAGAGAGATGCATGCTTAGACCCTTTGGATTAAGTTTGAATAGTTGTATGTCTGAAAAACACAAAATAACAAGATATTTTTTATTAAGAAGTTGTTAGCCTTGAAATATATAGATGGGACATCAATGACAAATAACTTAAATAACTTTCAGAGAATCATGTCAATTATCTTCCGTAGGTATCAAGTTTGATGAAGAGGTTTAAGGATTGTTACTTCTTGACTGCTTACTAGATTCGTGAAAAATTCTCAAAATTTTATTATCCAATTCTACTCCTAATGGTGTAATCTTTATGGATCTTATCAAGAGCATTGAATGTTTGTGAACGGCCTAGATAAGGGGGTAGAATCTATGAATCTTGTCATTAGACAATGATTTTGTAAATATATCTGAAAGTTGATTATCAGATTTTATATGTTAAATGTCAATAGTTCTCTTTTCTCACAGAACCTAAAGCTCTGTGGTTAGTGGTTACACCATCCATGAGTGATATGTTCTCATATATGTTGGCCAAAACATCCTTGTGTAAAATGCCTAGATCATTGTCCCACTTACCAGATAGATAAGCAATGACATTAATATTACAGTAACCTAGGGTTACACCAATGAATTTTTTGTTCAAATGAATTTCACGACCCTTAATATAAATGAACAGATTCTTCATGGTAGTACATGTTGGCATAAAATTCTCGAACTAAATCGGGGTAAACTGGCTTTCTAATTTCAAAAATAATTTTTCAGTCCAAATAAATAATATTTTCAACAAAGTTTATCCATTTTTTAGCCAGAGCCTTTAAATCAGCCACATAGGTTGAGCACAAAGGACGGTTAGATACTATAACTCTATAAAATTCAAAATTCATGCTAGAAGAAAATCGAAAAAAAATCAAAATAAGAGTGTGAAAGGTTACCGAAATGAGATTTAAACCAAACTCGATCAGGGTTTGTAGTTCTTTTACAAATTTAGGAAAGGGTCTACGGTTATCTTTGATTGCTTTACTCGAAGGTGCAAAATGTCCTTGTGGACGAGATGAAGAACATGGAGGAAGAGACAAGGGTGGTTCTTTCTCAATCATGGGCTTCTTCCCTTTGGCGGTTAGCCCTAGATGTTCCAGCCTTAGATGGTGCCGTTGATGGACGATGAGAGGTTGTCTTCGTCCTTGCCATAATTTTTGGAACAAGAGAGGAATGTGAAGAGGAATGAGAGTATATGTAAATGAGGGTGTGTACTTGACTTTTTAGGGGAGAATTTCTTGGAGTACGATAGATACTAGTGTCTCTTTTAGTAACCACTTTCTTTCTCATCTTTATGAATACTCAATGAATGTAGTTTTTGAGAATTGATGAAAGAGAAGAAGTACGGTTTAAAAAGAGTAACTGCTATAAATACTTGAGTTTTTGAAAATACCAAATGTTTTTGAAGAAAATAAAAATGTGTTTAAAAATAAATAATTTTAAAAAGATATGCAAGCAAGCAGTTGAAAAGATAAGTCAAAATAAATTAAAAAAAAGCTGAACTTGATTTGACTTGGTGAAAAATCATAAAAACAAGTATTTTGAATTTATAACTAAAAACAATAAGGCCCATTTCATAAAATAGAATTTCTCTTTTTTGGGCTAAATGGTGGTGTTAAGGAAACACAATAAACCACCAACAAGATTCAATTTTGATCCATATTAATTTAAAAGTATCAACACTCAGTCTTATATAAAAAAAACTTAGAGGAATTCATCATTTGTCCAGTTTTGTCTCCTGTCGACCTGAGAGACAAAAACAACTAAAGAGTAACATTATCAAATTAATTCAATAATTCAGTACAAACAATACCCAAGGCAATTCTCAACTTGCAAAATCTGTCATCAGACAATGATTTTGTAAATATATCCGTAAGTTGATCATCAGGTTTTATAAATTGAATGTCAATGGTTCCCTTTTGTACATGTTCTCTAATATAGTGAAATTTAACTTCAATGTGCTTAGTTCTAGAGTGCAGAATAAGATTTTAAAAATGTTTATTGCACTCATATTATCATACATTAAGAAATACTATTAACTTGTAATTTATAATCTTCAAGTTGGATTTTAAGTCACAATAATTGAGAACAACAAGAGAATGCAGCTATGTATTTAGCCTCAGCTGTAGAGTAGGAGTGGCAAGCCAAATCCTCCAAATCTTCTTCTTTTTTTTTTACTATTAAGTATTAAATAATATAAATTACCAAAAAAGGATTAAATAATATATATAATTTCACAACTATTTTAATAAATTTATAATTTTTAAAGATATAAAAAAATTATAATATCTAAATTCACAAATATTAAAGTCTTTATAATTATAAATATGTATAAATATAATCATAAACCAAGTTTTTTGAAACAAAATAATAAAACCAACATTGTCTAAAGTAAAATAAATATTGTCCAAAATATATAATTAAACATATACAAGTTTAGAACATAATCAATCAAATGTAAAATATAATCCAAAACACTAAGTTAGAACATCTTCAAAAAAATTCTAATCCCGACAGGGAAGCCTGCCCCGCCAAAACCCACGATTTAAGCGGTGCGAGTTAGGCGATCTTTTAATGTATGGCGGTCTCAATTTTTCAGCCCGACCTGCTTTTTTTGGCGGTTATGTGGGCCAACCCGGTGGGTTTAGACACGTTTGCCTACTGTAGACAATGCTACATTGGCTTGCTTCTTGCTTCTTGCTGGACCACACATTGAGTGATTCTCCAAGAAAGCAACAAATCCTTAAAGTGCTCTTTCGATCAACTCGATCACTGGCCAAATCTGCATCGCAATAACCCACTACACAAAATCCATCAGATTTAAGATATCAAAGATCGAAATCAGAAGTGTCATGTATATATCTAATATTCTCTTGACGACTGAAAGATGAGATTCTTTTGGGTGTGATTGGAATCTAGAGCAAACTCCAATACTTTGAACTATATCCAGTCTAGAGGAGGTGAGATACATGAGAGTCTGATTATTCTTCTATACCTTGTCTCATCCACATTTTTGCCATTTTCATCATTTTCAAGTCTGGAATTTGGATGCATTAGTGCGTTCATTGGTTTCGAATTTTCTAACCAAATTTCTTAACCAATTCTTTGGCATATTTACCTTGGTGCACAAAAATGTCACTAGGAATTTTTTGATTTGGAGTCCAAGCATACTCATATCAAACTCATTAGTCATTAAGTTTCCAAACTCAGCACACAAGACTACATTAGCTAAGCCAAACACAATATCATTCGCATAAACTTGAATTAGAATGAAATGATCATTAAATTCTTGTATAAAAAGAATTGTATCCATAGTACCTCTTTGAAAATTATTTTTCAATAAGAAAGAGCTAAGTCTTTCATACCAAACTTTAGGAGTTTTCTCAAATCATAAAGCACTTTTGAAAGTTTAAAAATATGGTTTGGAAATCTTTGTTTGCAAAATCGGGAGGTTGTGCCACGTATACTTCTTTAACAATAATAGCATTTAAGAAGGCACACTTGACATCCATTTAAAAAAGTTTGAACCTTTTGTGTGCGGCATAAGCAAGCAACAATCTTATTGCTTCTATTTTTGCAACCAGAGCAAATCACTTATCGAAGTCAATTTTCTCTTTTTGATCACATTCTTGTGTCACTAGTCTTGCTTTATTTTTTGTAATGCTACTATCGTCACCTAATTTGTTCTGAAAGATCCATTTAGTTCTCATCACCCTTTTCCCATTGGAACTTAGCACCAATTGCCAAACTTCATTTTTCTCAAATTGGATGAGCTCTTCTTCTATAGTTTTGAGTCATGATGGATCTTCAAGGGCTTTTTTTATATTTTGAGGTTCAATTTGAGATATAAAGGCAAAGTCATTTTGTTCCATCCTCTTTCTACTTTAAGATCTTATGGGGATTCCTTGTGATGAGTCTCTGATTATAAATTTTTATGGATATTTTTTTAAGAACATCCATTCTCTGAGTTTAGGTGATGCGAGAGCAGATCCGATCTAATTTGATTCAAGATTGTTGAGATTTACATAGTCTTCTGCTACAGTAGGAGACAAAATAGATTTGTCTCCTACAATTTGGTCTACAAAATCATAATCATGGGCTTCTTGTAAGGATTATGATTTGTTTTGAACTTGGGTTCTATTTAGGTCTTGTTCATCTTGATTTCTTGCATCATTATCTTCTACAACACTTGAAATTGAGTTAGATTCACAAAAAGTAACATGTATGGTCTCTTCAATGATCCTATATTCTTTAAGGTATACTCTATAAGTCCTGCTATTGGTTGATGAGTAGCCTACAAATGCACATTCATATGATTTTAGATCAAATTTTTTTAAATTGTCTTTTCTGTTCAAAATAAAATATTTACATAAAAAATATAAAAGTATTTGAGATTTAGAAGAGTTCCTTTCCATAGCTCATAGAAAATTTTCTTTAAAAATTTTTGAATGATGGTTTTATTCAAAATATAGTACGCTGTGTTCACAGCTTTAGCCCATAGAAATTTGGATACATCACTTTCACAAAGCATGACTCGAGCAATTTCTTATAGGATTCTATTTCTTCTTTCAATAACTCCAATTTGTTGAGGTATTCTAGGACAAGAGAAATTATGTGATATACCAAATTCATCACAAAAAGATTCAAAATCTTAGTATTTAAATTCTTTTTCGTGATCACTTCTTATGGAAATAATTTTCAAATTTTTTTATTTTGAATATTCTTGCCTAAAATAGTGAAAGCTGAAAAAGCAACATTCTTATGAGTAAGGAATAGAATCCAACCGAATCTAGTATAATCATCAACCATAACTAAGCCATAGTACTTACCTCCTAGATTTTGAATTCTAGTAGGACCAAAAAGATCAACATGTAGCACTTCCAATGGTCTCTTAGTTAAAACATCTTCCTTAGGTTTAAAAGAGATTTTAGTTTGTTTACCCATTTGATAAGTATCACAAGTGATATCTTTGTCGAATTGTATTTTAGGAAGACATTTAACTAAATCCATTTTGACAAGTTTAGAAATTTGAAACATACTAGCATGTCCTAACCTTTTGTGCTATAATCACTTTTTGAAATCTATGGATCTAAATAAAATGTGCCACATTTTGTTCTTTAAGTTCCTTCAAAATAAGACCATACACTTTATTACATTTTTTGGCAACAAATAAATGATCACCATATTTTTCATCAACAACTAAGCATTCTAACCTTTTAAAAATAACCCAATATCCCAAATTACAAAGTTGACTAATGTTTAGAAGGTTGTGCTTCAAACCATCAACCAAAAATACATTATAAATGAATATTTTTTACTAACTTTACCTACAACTATGATTTTTCCTTTTCTATCATTACCAAAAGTCACAGAACCTTTATCATATTTATTAAGTTTGATGAAAAAAGTAGACTTTTTGATCATGTGTCTTAAACATCAACTATCTAAGTACCAGATGTCTTTTTTATTCTTAGATGAAAGACAAATTTGCACAACACTTTAGGTGTCCTTAGATATCCAAATCGATTTGGATCCTTTGAAGTTAAACCATCTTGGTTGCCCAAGAGAATTAAAATCTTTAACAATCTTGTACATTTTATTTCTAATTTTTCTTTCAAAAATGAAGCATCGATGAGATGAATGTTTATGTTTCTTGCATGTTTGATAATGATTCTTCTTTGCTGATTTTTTAAAATAATATGAGATTTGAAATCTTTCATTTTTGAAAGTCGAGACTTCATTTTTAACACTTGGTTTCACAAAAACAGTTTCATATTTATCAAAATGCCCCAATCTAGATTTTTCAAACAATGATCTTTACTAATTAGTAAGAAGTCTAAGTTACTGGAACTTTAAGCAAATTTAGTTATATATTGATTTAGACCTCTAATCACTTTGTGCAACCTTTCATTTTCCTCAATTCTGTCCATTAAAAAATAACCGAGTGATTTTCTTTATGTTTTTTATTTTCAGATTTAAGCCATTTATTTTCTTTCACTAAATCAACTGTATTTTTGGCTTCACTTAATTTTTTTAAGGTATCCATTTTCAGCTTTTAAAGAATCATTTTCAGCCTCACGTTCATGGCATTTTTTCAAAAATTTTTCAACATGATCAGTTAAATCATTAATCATTTGAAGAAGTTCATCATTAGTTAGTGTTGAGTTTAGAGAACTAAACTATAATTAAGATGATGACTAAACATTATTGGGTTATTTATTTGTATGATTTTATTGTGTTTGTGTACAAAAAATTAATTAATTTTCATTAGCCCAAGAAGCATGAAAAACAAGCCCACACTAATACTCCAAATCTTGATCCAAGATGGGAAACGGCTAAACTAAAAAAAAAGGAAACAAGCCACATGTTATGAGTAGAAAAGCGAATTAATTATGGCCCAAGGAACAAATGTTTAAAGTCCATAACAAATTCAGTCTTGAACAAAATTGATTGAAAATAAGTGGCTAAAGAAAGAAAAACAAAAAGGGACCAAATAAAAGAAACCAAGCCCAAGAGGTATAGTATCCCAAGAACTAAGTGTGATGAATTAAAGAAAACCAAGAGGCCACAACCTCCATATGGTGATCACAAAAAACATTCACTTTCTCTCATGCATTGGTAACTAAAACTTAGAATTCAATTTGATTTAATTTCATTGAAAGCTTTCATCGAAAGCTTTTCTCTTCTCTCTCCTCTTTCTCTTGCTTCAGTCAAATCAATCTTTTAAAGAAGAAGAAAGAAGAAAAATGGAAGGCACATATGGAAGGTATATGAAAAAAGGCAAAAAGATTTTTGCCAAGAAAGGAAAAAAGACTTTGGTCCAGAAGCAAATCTATCCTGGTAAAAGCACAACAGAAAGTTTATTTCCTCTTTTGTGCTACAAAGAAGAAGAAAGCTTCAAAATCTCAAACATGGAAGAAGCAAAAATAGAAAACGTGAAGCCATCTTGGGTCAGAAGCTCATCAACGGTCAGAATAAAAACTTAGAACTAAAGTAAGAACGCATGGCTCAGATTCAATATTATTGAAGAAAAAGGTTGAAAGAGAAGATTGAAGGTATAGGTTGCATGTTTGATTCGGTCACTGCTTTTATCCTCTCTCTCCTCTGTCACGTCGCTGTTGCATGTTTGGGACTTCCTTATGTTGTTTTTCCTTTTGTTTCTCTCTTTCATTTTTTTCATGGATTTGATAACTATTTGCTAGCTACAACATCTTAGTTCGACAATCATTTTATGGGCATAGGAGCATTTGCATGATGATATTATTTCTTAATCTGTGGCAATCCTTCTGTTATTCAAGTCAAACCATACACACCAAACTAATTTCATCAACTAAGATAATAATAATCAAACTTCAGCAACTATAATAATCAAACAAATTCAGCAACCAAATTCAGCAAGCAAAATCTAATGAAATTCACCAAACAATGTACATATTTTAGAAAGAAACTTACAGTAGTCCATTGTGGCATGTCTTTAGATGGTTCTCACAATTTCACCTATTTCATTACAAACAAACCACAATCATGCATGTTTGATTATTTGGGTACATCCATATATTCAATTGTTGGAGTTGAGGGAGTTTGAACATATCCAAGATCCGCAATTGTTATTATGTTGTCAAGATAACTTGCCTAATAAAAAAGTCATGAAATTGCAAACTTATATGATAATCCAATATGAAGACTTAAAGAAAAGTTGTTATAACAAAACAAACTTATAATATATTGATCTATTTTTTTCCGTTCAGCAGTCTTAGATGTGAACAAATGGTCGAAAACATAAAACTTATTATTACAAACATCTAATGCATATAACCACCAATGACGGTTATAGAAAAAAGGTAAGAAAACAAGTTTTGTTTCTCGCATCCTAATTTTGTCAAAATTTGGGATCCTAGACGCACATTCTATATCAATTGATGTATAGCTCTTTCTATCCTGCCCATCTTTATAAAAACTCAACAATTGTAAATTTGTAATTAGAATCAAATTGATCATAAATTAGAATAGAACAAAATATGTCAAATAAAAAAAACAAGAATAAATACATAGTAAAATTTCTTACCACCGGGTCTAAATTTATGCAATATATATCGTTCTTGAATCTTGTTTGTTGTAACTCATTAAGCATGCATGAATAATAGTTGACCACCTTAATACAAGCAAAGCAAAAAATTAGTAGCCAAATAATTAAATTCAAGAATAAAATAAATACTTTATACTAAACAAAATATTTTGTTTTACTAATCCAATTATCTATTTCATTTGGTGGCTTTATTGTTTGCGCATTAGTCCTTTTAAGGAAGACCTTGCGCTGGCCACTAAATGTTGTCACAATTTTTTCTCCATCTTTCTGTTCGTCCATCACCCACTCATATAATTTCTTAGTCATATTAGAATCCAACACTAATTCCTCAATAATTGGTTCTGACACTTCTATTGGCATATCTGTTATTTGATTTAGAGATGGAGTCTTTGAATCCAACACTTGTTAGATTGGAACATCGATAAATTCATATTTTATGATTATTTTTTGCTTGAAAAGAGTGGATGTTTTATCAACTTATCTTGAATTTATTCTTTGAAATTGTATGTTTTTGTGAATCTCTTTCTAATTGTGCTTAATTGTGAAAACATGCTTTTTATGCTTAAAATTGGCAATTTTAATTCACTTTTCTTCCATTCGATGCCTTGATATGTTTGTTTGAGTGATTTAAGGTTTTGAAGGTAAGAATGACTTAAAAAAATTAGAGAAAAAGCATGCAAAAATGGAGAAATAATGAAGAAATGAAGTTTTAAAAATATGCTAGTTGTGCGTACGCATGTCTCATTCGTACGTATCTTTTGGAAAATTGCCTGAAGCATTTGAAGTATGAAACAAGGAAGGATTAACCAAGTAGTATAGAAGTAGTGTTAGAATAGATTTTTATCATGTTTTAGGGTAGAATTTTAGAGATAAAAATTTCAACTTCTCTCTAGAATTTTAGGATTTTAGCTTAGTTTTTTCTTTAATTTTAAGTTTTGATCTTATTATAGTTTAGTTTTCTTTATACTTGTTTGTTCTAGTATCTTAATTTTTCTAATTTCTCTTGTTAGTTTCTCTATTTTACTATTTATTAGTGTATGAATAATTATTAAATTTCAATTTTTTTTAATACAATTTGATGTTTTCATATTTATTGATGCTTGTTTGATTTGTTGCTATTGCTTTCTTGCATTAGTTAGTCATGGATTTATTATTTCATGCAATTTATGATTTTTTTTATGCGCACAAAGTGTTTGATAAAATGCTTCTTTTAGTTTTATAGTAGAATTTTGCATTCTTGGCTTGGATTGGTAACTTGGGTGACCTTGAGTTACTAATGTCTAAGTTAATTGATAATTTAAAGATTTTAATTAATCTTGTTTCCATTGATGCTAATCTTTTTTTAATTCAATTAGTAAGTTGATTAGGACTTTGGGATTGGGATTAATTAAGCCTGGTTGACTTTTTTCACCAATTAGAGGTTGATGAATTGGGTTAGTTCTTTTGTAATTATCATGTTGTGGTTAATGATAAAGATAGTGATCAATCATCAACCCATGCTAAGACTTTTCATAGTTAATTTCTTTAATTGTCTTAGTTTAATTGCCTTGATATTTAGTTATTGTTTGCTCATTTAGTTTTTTTTCTATTTACATTTCTTGTTTATTGTTATCAAACTCCCAATTTTTTATAGCCAATGGTATGCATACTCGATTGCAATTCTGTAGGAGAACGACTCAGGATTTAAAGCTTCCGGTTATTTGATTTGAATTATGACAATATTTTCTAAACTTTGATAGGACTATTTGCCGGTTTAGGATTATGCTTGCCAGTATTTGGCTATCATCAAACATCAATTGAATTCAAGGTCATAGCTGTTGGAAGTGTTGGAGAAAATTCAACTTCAAGGTCGAAGTTAGTTACTGATGGTGAGCATGTTTTCTTTTCATTCCAGCTGTGGATAATGCAAAAAAAATCAAGGATGTAATCAAACTGAAAACATATTTGCTGTTTATATTTCATCAAGATTTAAATTGTACTATGGGAAGGATAATCAAATTCAATATTCATGTATAATCAAACTCAATAAACATGTATAATCAAACCCAATAGTCAAATATAGCACTAAACTTGAGTATAATCAAACTGATTAAACAAATTACTATTATTTGCTACTTCAAACACAAAGAATATCAAACTAACTTAATTTTCATTGGAATTTGTGTTTGCTTCTTGATTCTTTTATCTCTTTGATTTTATAGTTCTTTTTTGTCCTTGTTAGGATTGTCTACTACTTTTCTCTTTCCACTTTGCTTACAGCCTCTTTCACAACATTTTTTTTTGGTCGAACTGGCCGTTAGGCACAGTTTGCTCATCCTTTGACGTAACCAGCCCCTATAATATGTGTATTTAGTGAAATTCATTTATTATAGATAGAAAATAAAATTTTAGAAAATGAACAATGTAAGTACCAATGGACTTTTTCTTTCTAATGTTAATTAGTCAGAAATGAGATCCTTTGTCCAATAGAAAAGCCAAGGCGATTGTAGTTCTTTTTCAAAATCAAAGGGTCCATATTTTTACTTATATAAGTATAAAATATGAATTCAATTAATTAAACTTAGATTATAATCAAACATACTTTAGATAATAATCAAACTACCCAATAAATCAAGCTACTCAATAAAATTATAAACAAAACAACTATACTATCAATCAATTGTTAAAATTAGCATACTGAGACTTCAGTTCAAAACTCTAACTTAAAAAATTTGAGTATAAATTTGTTTGAGAGTACAAAATATGCACAACACAAATTGATTTATAGAAGCTCAAAATGAAGAAAGAAAATACAGTAAAAAATGCAGTCGAAGAAGCTAATAGAAGCTTAAAACGAACAAGAAAAATATCGTTGAAGAAGATGATAGAAGTATAAGGAATAGAAACTTACCTTGTAGAATCAAATAAGAAAAACGTAGTTAAAGAAGTTCGCACTTGAGACAGAGGGCACTACGCCTGAGACAGAGAACACAACACCTAAAACAGAGGAAGGAGAATCGCAACCGCGCCTGAAAGAAAGCGAAGGAGAATCGTGCTGCTGGAGAGAGGGGGAAGAAAAATCCTACTACTGGATAGAGAGGAAAGGAGAATCGCGCTTGAGAGTGAGAATAAAGATGGAGTTGCGTGAGAGAGTGAGAGTGAGGGAAGGAGAAAAAGGAATGGTGGTTTCAGCGCGTGTAAAGAGTGAGAGTGAGGCTGAGAGTGGGGTTTTGATTTTTAATTTTTGAATTTTGTATTGCATACATATACAAATACGATAACTAAAAATAGTGGCTAAAAATGGTGTGCATATAGCATAGCTGATCTTATATATATTCACATATTTTTTAAAATGCTTTATAATCTTCCAAAATATTTTAGGATCTTCCAAAACTTTATAGAACAATCTAAAACTTTTTAGATTTTTTTAAATTCTATAAAATCACTATCAAAATTAACATTCTCAAAATTTACCAGACATTATGCACCTACAGCCAATTAAGCATCTAGTGGTACTTGGTAGGACTATAGAAGGACCTACTTTATAAAGCAATGGGAAAGATGTAATTTGCTTTCTTCCACATATCATTTAGGGATCAATACAGTCACTATATGGCTAAGATTTTAACCAAATCAAACTTAGAGAGTAATTCTATGTATATATCTTCATTAGTCATTACTATTATATTATATCCAAGTAAGAAGTAGCTAACATCTCAAATTATCACCATTGTAAACAAGGAAGAAATTGCAGCAAGTGTCATAAACTCATAATCACCACTCTAAAATAACTATATATTATATAAACTCTTCAGAATTCAGATAGTGTTTGATTCATCATTTTCCACAACAATTTTGGAGTGTGTATCGATTATAATTCCTGTGATAAAATTTAAAGCTGAAACAATGTAATAACTAATAATTAGTAGTAAATTTTGAACCATTTATTTAACAATGAATAAATTATGTGAAACATTAGTTTAACTTTACATAGCCCTTTCTAATAAATCGATCATTGTCAAAGAGAGACTTAATGACCTAACGTGCTTGTTTTGTAGCATTATTGTCAGAGTAATGTTAGGTAAATATAAGTGCATGTTATGATGAAGAGATAAATATTTATTTTTATAGATAATTAAATATTTTTTAAAAAACATGTCATTTTATTTTTATTAATTTTTTAAGATAGATTATATACATTATTTTTCATTTTCTTCACACAAATACATCTTTTTCATAGAATTAATCTTCAATATCAGTCAATTTTTTAAAACTATTTTGTTTATTTTAAATTATAATTCTTAAATTATAAAATTTTAATTTAAATTCTAAATTCTAAATCTAAAACTAAAACGTTAAAATTGGCTAATCCTGTAACAATCCTTGAAAACAATGTTTCTTTGGTAGTGGACTCTGCTACGTGGCATCCACCCAGGTCTTCTATTCTTTCAATCAACGCGTGTTTTATCATATCACTCATTAACAATTGATTGATGGTATATCATATCATATATCATATATCATATCATGTATTCATGTATCATATGATCATATCATATCATATATATCATACATCATCATATATCATCATGTATATCCATATATAAAGGATGTACAACTACATAAAGGCATACTACTCTCACCAGTATGTGATTTATTGAGTAGGTTATTATCCGAGTCTTCAAGCCAGATTAAATGTATTTCCTTTATGAGTCGGTTTGTATTGGGACTAACAAATCCTCTGACATCATCATCGTAGTATTGGTGTTGTCTTTTCAAATTTGAAATCAGATAATCTAATTATTATAAATAGCACAGAGATTAACATTGCACTGGATGGTGACTTCATTAATTGATTGTTTTATATTTATTTTAATTATTTTTTGTTTCACATACTGAATATATATATATATATATATATATATATATATATATATGCATTCTTTGTTAAAACTAAGGTTGTGAGAACTGGACCGATCAATAAACCGATGAGAAAACTAGTTTACTGGTTTAATGATTCGACCGGAGTTCAACCGGGATTCAACTAGTTTAATTAAATATTAAATAAAATTATTAAAATTTTAATATATAATTTTAAATATTTAAATTTCAATAAAATTTAACCTAATAAAATTTAAAATTTAAAATTTCAATCTATAACCTAATAATAAAAAATAACAAACAATTGAATTTAAAACACAGTAATAACCACTAACCATTGAATTTGCAAACATAATTATAATTTAAATTTTGAACATACATAATCATAATTTGAACAAACAGACAAAATTATAAAAATATTATTAAATCAAACAATCAAATTATGAAATCCAATTGCAATAACAAATTAAAAACAGAACAAAAACAGAATAAAAAAACTTGATTAATTCATTTAATTAACAAAATTAAAAGCTAAAAAGCAAAAGACAGCAACAATCAACAGAAATTAAATGCAGAAGACAACAATGAAGCACAACAATTAACCCAGACAAACAAGCAACAATCAACATGATCAAATCCAAAAAATAGCAATTAACTCCCAAAATTGAAAATTGAAGCAGGGCAGGAATCTACTTACAAACTCAGAAATTCATAAACTCAAGCTAAGAAGAAATCAGTAAACTTAGAATCAGAAATCAGAACCCAAATGAATTACAAAAACAAGCAAAATTAAATTGAAGATCGGCAGCGAAGGAGGAATCCAAGTGATGGCGATGGAAGAGGGGAAGTGAGCTCAAGCACAGAGGGATTGAAGACAAGCTTGACGCGCGAGAGAAGGGGATCGACGGAGACACGATTTCAGGGTGGCCAACGACGACGAAGACAGAGAGAGGGCTCGACAGCGACAGAGAGACGACAGCGAGGGGAAGAGAAACGATGACAGCGACGAGTATACCTTCACCTTCCACAGGCGACGATTCTTGATGCCACCACGGTCAGTTCCACCCAGTGGCGACAGCACCCTCTATCCGTTCCGCGATGAGACCTAGCGACGCGAGGAGATGCATGGGATCCAGGAGAAGAGGATCGGCGACGACGAGGCTGGACGTTGGCTGAGGATACGAGTTCGTCGGCGACAACGGCGTTGGGCATTGGACGGTGGCTTCTGCTGCTGTTGGCTGGGAGGGCGAAAGAAAAGGGGGCTAGGGTTCCGTAGAGTGGAGAGAGTGAGGAGGGGGGGTGGGTCTTGTGCGTGAGTGAGACAGAGAAAACGGGGAAGGGTAAAGGATTTATATATTTTTTATTTTTTTCTTTTTTTTTAAATAGAAAACCGAAAAAACCGTTCGGTTCAAACGATTCACCGGTTAACCGCCGGTTCGACCGATTTTCTGCCAGACGGTTTTACACCTCAACCGAACCGGTTAGATGACCGGTTCCCGGTTAATCCGGTTGAACCGGCCGGTCCGGTTCGGTTTTCAGAACAATGGTTAAAACTATGTCGGTCATATAATTTTATTGAGACTTATATAAATGCATTATGTAATTTAATGTAATTGTGATGATATCTATCTTATGACAACAACTATAACTATTACATTATATTAAAAGTGTATCCGTACCATAATCATGATCAGAGGTAGCTATAAGATATGCTCAGCTGTGTGCATATACCCTCACATCCAACTATCTTTCCAACCCTTCATTTCCAAGACCACCATTTTAAACATTTGCTTCCTTCAAACCCAGTAACCCACTGTTGTTCTTCAAGTTCTCTCCCTCAGGTAAGTCATGCCCTTGATCTTATTTTTTTAATTACAGTCCACATATATTTTGAAGTTTCATGACCATCATATATGTGTTGTGATCAAATTCATTAGAACTGTTACTGCCTACCATCATTTAACATCAACTTTGTTTTGTCATCAGGCTATATATTGTTGTTCATGTCAAATGGATAGCTTGAACTCTTACTATCAAGGGCGATACTTTTACATGGACATAAACCCAGATTTGGTAAGCATTTTATCCAAACCATGTGCTATTTTTTTCTAGCAATGTCCGATAATCTCTCTTTATGTCAGATGATAGTCTACTATACATTTGACTTATGATGATTTTTATCTTGAAGGGGATGGGTAAACTTCCATACACATTCTTTCAGAGATTCAAAGATGTCATCCCAAATTCCACGACATTTTGTAATTTTGCTGGTAATGAGGTTGATGTGGTTATTGACAAGTGTCACTGAACGGGTATAGTTGTTCATGGCTATAATAATCTTGCTACACTTTATGGCTTGAAAGAAGGAGGTTGGTTGAGTGTATATTATGTTGGTCGAGACAAGTTCCTGGTCATTAATGTCAAGGACCATTACTTGTGGTCTAAGGAGCTGTGTTCCCTACCACTGAAGCTCACTGTTGAGGTCAAGCCATCCATTCCTATTGACGAAGTAATCAACATATCTGATGAAAGTCCCGTCGTTGACCAAGTTGAATTTGTAGCAATTCCTGAAATCCTGCATCAACAAGATAATTCTACTCCCTTTAATCCAAATTCGGCTGACACAATTAACCAGCATCATATTCTTCCACAATCTATTGTCAACACATTGACTTGCGTTGCTCCCACTGCTTTTGCCGGTCTTGAACCTTATTCAAGTAAAGTCATGCCCTCCCCTAACAAGCATATCGAACAGGAGCAATCTATTCCAATACCACAGTTACTATCTTTTTCTGGTGTTCTTTCCTCGCTCAGTCTAACATTTCCACCAACTGGTAACATATCTGCCCCGCTAGAGCAGACTATTCACCATTCAAACACTAGCCCTAATGTTGTTACCAATCATAATACAATGTCTCCCAATAGCTGCAGCCCCACACAACCACCACCACCTCATAATAGCCACGTCGTCCTGCCACCGTACTTTCCTCTATGACTAGAGTATTATTCTGTGGTTAGGATGATATCCAAGTATCAGTCAACTCACTACTCTATGGTATGTTCTTTCAAATTTATATACCATGTTGTGCATGTTTAACTTTATTAAAAACTATTTAGTTGCACTGAAGGGTTCAACAACCTGATAAATTCATTTAGCAGCTTCTTCCTTCTGCTTTTTCGTCGCAAGCATTTCCTTCGAGACTCGATTTTGTTCATGTTATGGAGCTCCGCAACCCACCTATGCTAATGAAGCTTCGCTGGCAGAGTCTGAGGTCATCAGAAGCCTTCCTTACAAGGGGATGGAGAAGATTTTCTATTGACCATGGACTAAAGTGTGGAAGTGTTGTCAGATTTTCAATGCCCACTAATGATGAAACCACCATCTTTGTCACTATATTACGTCTATAAAGACCAAATCACTTAATTATGTCTGATGACTAAACAATGGGTCTGACTTTTAATGTATTTTGTTAGCTTTTTAATATGTTAGTGTTATATGTTATGGAATTAATTGTACTGATCCCAAATATAATATTAATGAAGTTGGATTTTTAATGCTTGAAAGAATGGTTGCAACCTTCATGGATTACAACTTGGCGTGCATTTTTTTATAACATATTTCATGCATACCATGTACAATTAAGTATATAGCCATATGTGCTAATAGAGAATTAAGTATTCTTATAAGTCCCACATTCATTTGAAGAAGACATACTCAAATTTTAATGTTCCTGGCTTTTTGACCTCTTAAAACAGCCATTATTTCCTTAGGGATTCAATATTAACATAAATTGATGGTTTTGAAGAAAGCAATGTTTTAATAAATATTCACAATTAACGTGAGTACATGTTTTTTTATACTAATCGGTTCAATCGGTTCAAGCAATTAAATAAGTGCCAATCACTATACTGAGTGGGTTGAAACAAAAAGGGTGTGAGAAACCCTTGGTGACTTCTTGATCGAGCCCGTCAAAGACTGCAATACGAGTTGAACCGATCGGTCTTTCTTAAAGAATTTTCCCTTTTTTTAATTGTTTAATGAAAAAAATGGTCCACCATCCTCTAACCCTAACCCACTCCCCAAATCAGATTTAATGCAAAACCTCATTACCGAGCCCATGTCATCATCAAAACTACCAGCCCCCACCATCACCGTAGTTATCTCCTCGGTCGACAGTACCGTCGCAGCCGACAACATAACAGCTGCAGGGTATTGTGCCGAACCAAACGTCTCTCCCATTGACGTTCTTCTCCTCGTCGTGAACCACTTGATCGGAGGACTCCTTTTGCCATCACGAGGGGTTCTTGGTTGGTCATCATTTTCTCGCCGTCGCGAGCTCTGTGCACAGCGTCACCGCCTTCCAGCGCTTTGTACCCCAACACACTCCTTTCTCTACATTTCTCTCAATTATGTTGTGGAGTATTCACCTCGCCGGCGCCTTATTTCCTCCCTCGCTGTCAGTAAACACGACTTCGACATTTTATTACTAATTTTTAAGTTTATTTTATTTATCTTGATTTGTGAGTTGCTGATTGATGTTTTCTCTCATTCTAAATTGTTGATGGTGCCCTGATCTAATTCTAAGTTGTTGAATCTGGATGCTGATTTTTTTATTGTAATTTTAATACTCAATTTCTCGCATTCTGGTTTTTTTGTGTGCTAAAATTGGGGTAGTTGCTTTTTTTCCTCCATCATTTAGTCGAACAATAATGTGTAACAAACTATGGGGTACCAGCAACACATCATCTTTGTTGCTCCCAAATAAAATGACAAAAGTTTCATATTTATTTTAACTCTTACATTATTTTGTATTTCTATGTGTGCTTAATTTTTAACAAATGTACCTAATTATTCTTTTTCCTGCAGAAGCAATCTTTAACTGTGGAAAAATGTTTCTGAAAATTAATAAGAAATGGAATGTGAAAAATTTTAGCATAAATACATTTTGATTTATTCAACCAGCAACATTTGACTTGGTAGAAACTAAAACAAAACTACTGTTTTAATTTTCTTTGGGATAAATCTAATGAGAATGAATCGACCAGAGTCGAGTTTATCTAAATTATATAGTAAATTTTTGAAAAACTTATTTTATATTTGATTAAGTCAGTTAAATCCCGATTGAAACTCGGTTAACCTCTGAATCGAATATGCAGTTTTAAGCAATTCAATTATGCTACCTGTCAAAAATAACTCCAATGTTATAGTTTGTTACATCCATAGGTGATTGTTTTGTTACGGTCGTTAGCAATTCCCCCTGTGCACAACACAAATAATGATTTAGGGTTCTTCGGACAGAGGTTACCCTATTCGTATATTCTCATTCTTTCAAAAGTAAAGACACGCCAAACGTTTTTGGAATTATATGCATGTAGATATAACTATAGATAGATAGATACATAGGGGTAGCCTTTAATGCTCCGTTCGCCTCAAGATGCCATTCAAAATGAACTTATGTTAATTGGTGTCCCATGGTCAAATTTTATTTTCTTGTTATCAATATATATATATATATATATATATATATAAAAGATACGTAATAATTCATATATATATATATATATATTTATTTATTTATTAACTGTATCAATTATTTGTTTTGCTTTGTGTTTTGTTTATTTCTTATTCATAGGCTATGCATATATTTTTATACTATTATCTCTCTTTTTTGTTTTAAGTGATGAATTATTATGAGTCACATGATGCCTCATAAGAACATCTAATTGTATGTTATGGTATCGCTTGTTATTAAAAGTAAAGATAGGATTAACCTTTTTGGCAATAGAAGCATATGAATATAACAAGACACACCTAGACAAGTGTAACCATGCATATCCTATGCGTGTGCACATGCCATTCATGGTGAACCAATCTTATGCTATGTTCTATTGTACAAGTATACACCCTTATTTATTTAGTTATTTATTTAATTATTTTATACTTGATTGATATATATATGTGAGACCTTTATTCTTTAACTCTTGAATCTTCAATAATACTAAGAAATTATTATAAGTGATATTTGTGTTTTGTTAGTATTTCATTTAATTTAATTGTCGATCATTTATTGCTCATATATTTTTTTTCATATGTTCTCTTTTTTAATGGTTTCTAGAACTAAAAAGTTATAATTATAAGATACATAATAATATATTTTTTGTTATTAAAGGTAAAGATAAACGTAACCTTTTTTGGCAACTTATGCCTGCCATTCTTGATAATCACATCTTTTTTATGATCATTCTACAAATCTACATTCTTATATTTATGTGTTTATTTGTAGTTGTTATAGGTCTTTTTATTTTATATTTTTATTTTTATTTATGTTATATATATATATATATATATATATATATATATATATATATATAATCTTTATTCTTAATTTATTTAATCTTCAATAATACTGGGTAATTATTACAAGAAATACGTTCCTTTTGTTGTTATCTCATTTAATTTAATTTTAATTTACTTATTGCTCATATATTTTGTATATCGCGCTCATTTTTTATTTTATTGGAAATGTTATACTTGATATCACCAGGTCGTATGAGTCATACTAATTAACATTAACTTATGTTAATCAATAACAAATAGTTAAGTTATGAAATTATCACATCATGCTACTACGTGTATACATTCAGAACAGCTCTCTGAAGTGTAGCAACCATTTTTTGGGCACTTAGAGTTTCTAATGTTGTCTCGACCTCATGACAACAACCTCATTCATCCCTTTCATATCCAAGCGCCACAAGTGGTTATAAATACATCACCAAGACCAGGTAGTCCAACATCTCTTGCTTGACACCTAAACTAGAATTTGTTGCAACTAAAAACATGTATTGTTTTGAAATGGCAAGCACCTACAACTACTTGAAGGATATTGATGCATTTAATGACAATTTGATCTATAGGATCAAGCTGAGGGTATTGAAAATCTGGTCATTGTCCGAGTAGAAATACGTAAGACCAACTTTGGAGTTTGTGGCAATGGATCAGCTGGTGAGCTAGCTAACATAATGTAGCTTTTTAGTTTTATTTCTTTATGTGTTGGTTTTATCAGCAGACCAGGGCTATGTAAAAATTAGCTGACTTAATGAATTACCACGTGAATTGTACGTTCATATGCGTCATGTACCGTTATGATTTGCATAAAGGGAGATCGTATCCAATGTTCCATTAGGAATCCACAGCAGAGGCTGTTTGAGGCTGAGTTGGTGGAGGGAAAAATATATACCATCTACAACTTTTCAGTTGCCGTTAATGATAAAAAATACAAGGCCACTAATCATGCTAGCAGGATTTACTTTAAGAGGGATACTCAACTTTGATTGGTTGATGATTCATCCTTTCCTGAGAATGTCTTCCGATTTGTTCCCAACGAAGTCATACTCAACCACACCAATGCTCAATCACATCTTATAGGTAACATGTAATTGCTAAGATATTCTATTTATAAATCATTGTTAATGATGTCAAATAATCTGATGGGCAAATGTAATCACTTTTACTTTTCAGATGTCATTGGTCTTCTGACGGCCAAGGGTGACATAATTGAATTTACTAAAAATGGAAAGAAGAGCAACTACATCGTTTTGGAGCTCGATGACATGCAGTTAGGGCTAAAGTTGATCCCATCTAATATCTATTCCAATTTCTATCATAGACTAGACTCATGTTATTAGGAAGTTTTTTTAAAGGTATACGACTTACACTATTTAAACCAGGGAAAAAGGAAAAATTCGCTATACACTTTGGGAGGAGTTCGCAACTAAGTTGGTCAAACATATTGAAGAGCAGCTGACGTTTGAGTATATCCTAATTGTATAATTCCCCAAGTTCAATCTATTTAAAGGTTTGTCACCCATGTGTTCTTGGAATTGTAAGTCATCGACATCTCATTGCTCATGTACTGAATTGAGGGAATACTATGTTTGTGGCAGGTACAATGGGGATATCAAATACCACCCATAATTCAATTCTTTACATCAATGCAAACTTTCAGGCGGTAAAGGATTTTCATAAAAGGTACTACATTTCATCCTGTTATTTCGTTAAATAACTGTTTCATCAGCTTCATCAAACGAATGACGTGTATGTATATTTAAAATACTACCAGTGTCATCATGTCCGGTGTTCCACCTCCAAATCAACTCTCCCAAATAGCGACTGAACCTGTATACTCCATTGAGGAAGATCTCATTAATAACTCAATATATAAATCCATTTTTGAGCTCAAAGAATGAATTGAGGTTAGTCATTAAATAACATGATTATTTTTTGTTTCGGCAAATTCATAGAACTTATGAGTTATTACTTTTAAGAATGGGAGCTTTGTTATAATTGGAACTGTTGTTGCAATCGATCCTAAGAACGGATGGTGGTACAAAAGCTGCAAACATTGTTTCCATTCTCTGAATGAGGATGACAACTCATAATACTGTGCCAAATGCGACACGTATTCCACCATTCACACTCCACAGTATGCATCAAAACCTTTTGTTAAAAATTTTACTAAACAAGCATGCCTAAATTTACATTCATCCTTTCTAACGTATTTTTTTTAAACAGGTATAGCATTAATATTAAGGTTGTTGATGACATTGATTCAGCTGCATTTATGCTGTATGACAAAGAAGCTTCCAAATTTCTTGGGATCTCAGCTTCTGATCTCAGACTTGCACAACTGACCAGGGTATTGTATACTATATGCATATACTATAGATACTATAGATGCACATAAGATGATTCATTGCTATCGTTTTATGTTAATCTGAACTTCATTACTCAGCACATCATTTCAAATTTTCCATCCTAACTCTAGGGTGGCACCAATGAGGAATACCCGACAGAGCTTAATTCCTTTAGGGGGAAAAGATTTCTCTTCAAAGTCTCCGTGAAGATGGAAGATCTTAATTCATTCCAACCGTGCAAGATAATTGTCATGAAGCTTTACGGAGACATGTCTGTCATATCAAAATTTATTCAGAAGCATGATATATATTAGGTGTCAATTGCATTGAATTATTTCATTTGAATGAAGTTAGTTTTCAATTGAACTTATGCAATCTCCATGATTCAGCAAAATCTGGCATTAGAGAACTCAGAACTACTCAGCATGCAACACCTAAGGTTACCGTCATTCTAAACAGCTCACATATTATTTTACTAAATCTAACGAAAATCTATTTTTATAAGTGGCTTCAAATTTCAGGACACATGTTCACCTTCTGTTGAGATTTTGGTCGGCGACACTAATAAGGGTTATTCAACTCTAAAGAGAAACATTGTTGGTGGCGGATGGACAAAACAGCTTATTGATCTCTATCCGGATTCTACCGAAGGATCATCCACAAAGTGTAGGAAATTGAAAATGGCCAAGTTGCTGGTGTTGATAAACCCCATCAAAATTAGTGCATCCAAAGCCTACAAGAGAAATTATGCACAGATTAATGATAAACCTATAGGATCACACTATGTTTCGTACTGTTAATGCTACTTTTAGTTAAGGCCTTATGTGTTGTCCTAAACTTAGGAAATTTTATAAGTTTCCCTTTACCTGTGTTTTCCAAAGAATGTATGCCTATACAGTCAAACCATGCATGTTGTTATGTTTGTCTGATGCTTACTACCCTGTATGTGCGGCAGGAGCAGTATCCATGATATGCACCTGCTTACTATGATGTTGCTTTTAATGCTATCTTAGTATTTAATATGGTCACCCCTTCTAAATATCACTTAAATTACTATTATGTTGATTTCCTTGTGTTAGGACAAAGAATGAGACCATTCTAATGCATGCGTAGTATACTTATGCATCTTTTGGTGGTTTCAAAATCATAAGACATTTATGTTGGAATATTTAATTTATAATGTATTCACAAAGCATGTTTTTTCCGAGACTATCATCTCTTTAAGATGCCAATTAGTTCACCATTCAATGAGGTGCATAAATTACAGGATGAATCCTCATGAATAAAAGCACCCACAACAAAACTAAAATTTATTATTACGCAACATGCTAGAATGGCACATCCGTGTGTACTTTTTCTCCGTTTTTGATATTCAAATATTAATATTTAAATTTTGATACAGCAAAACACCATTCAACCTGAATGAGTTTTACTCGGCACAATTTTTTAATAGTCTACATATTTAAATTTTTTTGTACCCGTATAGCCAAAGCTTTCCTTCTTTACCCTCTCATGCATAGGTGTCATTTTTACCAGTGTTCTCCCTTTCTATAAACCCCACTACAAGTACATTTGTTCTCACTGTTTCACGCCACTGTCCTATCCTCTTTACATGTACTGACATTCATATTTTCAATGGCAATATTCATTTTCATTCACCTGTGTTTATCACTTCCCCTGGGTTTATTTTAGCCCTGGCACTATCTCCTTCAATTTGTTTAACGATTGAATAACATACTTCTGAACCATACCAATCTTTCTATACATTTCTATCCATTCAAGACATCCAAACATGGGGAGAAACAGGCTCATTCCGTCGGATTTTGACAATGATCGCATATTCTATCTTCATGTAGACCCTGTTGCTGTAAGTTGTTTCATTCAGACCCCAAATATAGTTACCCTTCCCAAATTTCATATATTGTGCTTTGCTTTGGTTTCTTAATTACTATGACACTCATTATTATTATATTATGTATTTACAGGTTACCCATGAGTTACCATCCTTGTTCTATAGAAAATATAACCATCTCTTTCGTGATAGACTGATTGTTATAGACGCTAACGACAATCAAATTGAGCTATCATTGGGCAGATGTTTCTCTACTGGGTATATTATTAATGGATTTCATAACTTGGTGGGGGTGTTACGGGCTTGCTCATGGTAGTTGGATGAAGTTATTGTATGTTGGGGAAGATATATTTATTGTGATAAAGGTTAAGGATAGCTGTATGACCACTAAAGAATTCTCATGTCTCCCAAGCATTTCACTCATCGCAATCAAACCACATGGTCCTCCTAATAAAAACGAACCACTGGTCCTCCTCCTTCCTCTTTTGTTAATTCAACTCGTGACGATATAGTCATTTCCCAATATAACTTACAACACACTGTTAGCCAGGAAACTCTTTGTTATCCACTTGCGGTGTTCCCTTTGAGTGTGTCAACTTGCTACACACCTGAGGTACAAACTGTTTATATGCAAGATGTTATAAGGGTCAATTTTCAAAGAGATGATGGCTTTATGAGTGTTCCATCTTTGAATGAATCTTATGTTCTTTCTGATCCTAGCCACCCCTGCATTATCAATTCAAATGGTATGTCTAACCAAGGCAATGATTTTATGGAGAATCAACATCAACTTCTTGATCAGACGTTGCTCAATTGCAATACTCTTAACAATTATATTTCTTCTGCAAGCCATCCAACCATTCAAACCGAAAAAAAACATGCAGGCAACAATATCATGTCACCGTTAATCAGCTCAGGCCCTGGTACGGCCATTCAAGGAGCCCAGCCATTGACTTGCCTGAAACTTCTCACATCCACCCAAGTCCAAAATAGCGCAGTGGTAACTCTATGGTCATATTTTAACTTTACACAATCATGTATTCATCACAGATTAATTGACATCATTTTCTTTATTTCTTTGTTTGTTACATTCAATCGCAAGGTAATACCGCTTAGATTTGCTGAGAGTGCATTCCCCAACAGGCATAACCATGTTAACGTGATACTGAACAATGGCTCTTGCTACAGAATGGGGTTGAGATGGAGCAAGAAAAAGAAGGTCCAATTATATCTGATGCATGGATGGAAGACATTTGCTAAGTATAATGGGTTTAGAGCCTGCACCGTTCTAGAGTTCTCTATTTTACCATCTGATGAGACCATCTTGCATGTCAAAATTCTGAAGATCTGAAGGAGCTCCAACATGGTAGAGGCTCAGCAACTGATAACTGCTCTTTGTTGATGCTCTTTGTTATCTTTTTTTCCACAAGACTAATTTATTTTCTCTATAAATTATGTAACCAAGTAGTCAGTATTCATATTTCCCTATGTAAAAGCTGAAAACTTTAATTTCCTAATGTTAGTTGTTTGAAAAAAAATTCTCAAGTACAGAGTCTTTATTCCACTTAATTAGTTGTATCTTTTGGCATTAAAATAGTCAAATACTATTACAAAACCCAACTCAACGAGGATGCTCGACAAAGATATTTTTTAGTCACATTTACGCTAGATCTTCAAGAAAAGTGTTCAATGATCATGCTTAAGCTGCATTGTTACAGGTATGTGTGTATAATAATACACAACATTATACTACCTCCATTAAATTGGCGCGGCAAAATGGCTTACTTGCGAGGCCACTCCATTTTTGCAACTCCTATTCTTCAACATGAAAAAAATTGTCAAACACGAATGCATCAGATCCCTTCTAATAACACATTAAGAATACTACCCCTCTTTTCTATTTTTTCCTTCTATGTGATCTGCATAAAAATTGCTCATTTGTACGTGTGTAGTGTGAATCTATTCATGCTTCATTTTCACGCAAATCATGGAAATATATCCAAAAATCACTCTCATCCATGGAATTTTATTAGTTATATGCTCCATCTGTAAATAAGTCGCTCATTTTATCAGTCAACTTTTATTTTAGTAGTCTTTTGGAAATCAAAATTATTTTAGTTGTTTTTGTGTAGTGGGATAGAAGCACTAATGCAAATAATGAGATAATTAATTAGTTTCTTCAAAATGTGTGGAATTTATTAAGTCTGATAGTGTTGTAAAGGAATGAAATCTACTTAGTTTTCTTTAGTATGGCGCTAAATCAAACATGGATATTTGAGTATATGCATGTTGAATCCTACACAACCTATTATTGAATATTGCAGGCCACCGCATCAATATTTGTAGCAGGTTATCACCCTGTGTTCAGAAGTACTCTCTGACTGCAGCCTTGACATGCTTTGATCTATTTTGTCGTCGCCTCATTAATACATGGTGTATCATATATATCTTAATAACATTATCTGCACACGCTATTCAAAAGTCAATATACTATGGTTGCTTAATTACCACAATTTAAACCATGATCATGTCTACACACATTCCAACAACGCTTTTATAGAGTTTTTCAAACTTTACACTTTGGGTGGTGATGTACTGATCAACAGGCTACACCACTAATGATGAGGTCTATTACTGACTCATCACCGTCAAGAAATATTTTATTAAATAAAAATTCCATGTGAATAAATTGGGCTTTATCAAAAGTTAATAACTAGAATATTTCTTCAACTTATCAATTCTAAATTACATGCCTGATCTATAAATAGTACGACAATAAATAAAAAACATATTTAGTGCCAAACGCACAAACACATCTTCTTTTTCATTCCTCATATACCCTTTGTAAAACTGGGGTCTTTCCATTCATTAATGGAGATCCTCTGTTGTATGCTGGAAGATGTTATCGACTCCATCCACTTAGCGACTTAATTCCCACGGAGAACGTTTTTGGCAAATACTTCAATCACTGTATTAACGCTACCACGTTAATTAACTGACGTCTTTGTCGATCCTAAAATAGAAAGTAGTAAAATGGCATCTGACATTGATCAATAATGTCATGTATTTTATCTCACTATTGATCCAATGGCGGTATGATATCATGACTTTTTCTTTTTATATCACAGTTAATAGTTAATGGATTCTTGCTGAAAGTAATACTAGACATAGTTTCATGCATGTGACTATTTTGTATTAATCCATTTTCATTATGCATAGAGGATGCATTCTATTCCTACACTATTCTTTAGAAAATACAGCCACTCCTTGGATAACGAGATGAAAGTTATGGACACCAATCGAAACCTGATTTCCTTGAAAATTCTTAAGGGCCACAGCACTGGTTATATTGTTGAAGGGTTTGATAAGTTGGTGCAACTTTATCGCCTCACAAACGGGGGTACAATAAAGCTGCGTTACCTTTTCAATGATATCTTCTATGTACTAAAGGTGAAGGATGATAAGTTGGCAAGCATCCCAATCGTCTTCCATTATGTCAAGGATCGTTTTGTATCTAATAGCTCGGATAAGGGGAAACAAGTTATGCCAAATGACCCCTTTTTTGACCACATAGAGAGTTTTCACTCTGCATCGTACAAGGTCAACAAGAAGAGGAAACGAGGTCAATTGGGTCAAGGCTAGACGAAGAGTAATTATCCTTACCGTGAGCATGCAAGAAGCTTGAATGCAAGGACTGCCATCAACAAACATACCATCAAACCGTCACCTGCTCCTGTCATTTTAGAGTTCGAGAAGTCTCATCCTATTTCAAAGCCTCTAGATATAGACCTCAATATTGTGCCTGAAACTGATGAGGAAGACACCACTATACATGAACAATGTATTGTGAAAATGAACGACCAAGATGTCAAGATTACCAAGGAGCAACCTATGGTACCATTTTACAAATTCCCACCAACATATCCTACCAGTCAGCTTCTCAATGGTACTCCGCGTGTTTTTTCCTTTGCTAGATTCAACAATTCATGCATCATTCCATTCTTCCCTAGCAAATGGTCAGACAATGCACTTTATTACTCATTCATGTGCATCCTTACTAATCAGGAGGTCTGATGCTCCTACATGGTAGCTTACATTTACATCGATGCGATATATAAAATGCAGTAATTGATATCTTATAAATTTATTAGTTTCTATGAATATAACTTTTGTCACTTTATGATGCAGACTAATTTTGCCATCCATGCCTTTCCGTCTAGATTCAATGATGTTTGTGTTTTTCTATCTAGCGAATTGCAGTACCACATGTATCTCAATTGGAATATTTCCTATAGGTTCGTTGAGGTCATAATGGATAGAGAATGGAGAGCTTTTGTGAGGAATCACTTTCTAAGGGCTGGCAGTGTTTTGAGATTCAGAGCATCACCCTTTAATGAGTATTTCATGTATGTAGAAGTCTTGCATGTTTGATGGACTCACTACGACATTAGTATCTATTAGTTATTTCATGTTTAGGTGGTATATGGGCTAACATGTAACTTTTTTGTAGAGTAACTCTGTGAACCATTATGCATAGATTTTCTCATGTTGTTCCATTGGCATATTATGAACAATTAGGACACATGAGGACATGAAAAATAGTTCAACAAGTTACTTTTCCTGCACTGGTGCTTGGACTATATGATGTAGCTATCAACTCAACACGCTATGTATCATATTAATCTTACCTGATTAATCTTATTATTTATTAATTTGAATGAAAACATAGACTTTGTGAATTCTAAGTATGAAATGATCCACTGATTCTCTTTGTAAAATCTCATATTATTATCCCCCTTTCTTGATCATAGATTATATATTTGGTTCCCTTTGAAGATCGTGCTTTCAATTTTATAAAAATTATTGAAAATTACTAATATATATATATATATATATATTAAAAAGATAACTTTATGTCAAACAAGAGAGAAAGAAGTTACAAATCAAGGGATGCCAATAAATCTTCAGAGATGGCATTTCATGTGTTAAGCATTAATTAACTTACACAGACCAGCACCTCTTACCAGGTTCAGTTTAATTTGTCATCATGTCTTTTGTTTAATATTTAGTATTAATTATTAAATTATGTGACCGTGGAAACTTATCACTATGATTTAAATTTAGATTACTCAACAAGCTGCACACACACACACATGTCAAATTGGCTGATAATCCATACGTGAATTTGCAAAGTTACGTCCAAAAATATAAGGACAAATTTATACAATTCATAATCTCCCTCCTGAAACTTTCATCTCCATTTACAAAATAAATACACAATGATCAGATATTAGATGTCATAAGTTTTAGTTTATTTTGTCTATCATGGATTATAATGATTATATACTGAGACCCAAATTAGCCAGATTAAGGAGGAAAATGATACTGCATGAGAAAAGAGGAAGGAGACAACAATCATTACCCCAAATTCATGCCACGATTGGTTAGTTTATTGCTCGGCTATCCTTATTAGCCAATTCATGGTTTAAATATATCCATTGCCCCCTGTCAAAAAAAAAATACATATATACATTGCCCTACTCCTTCATATACTTCTTCTAACATATTCATTACCCGTCATGGCCTCAAGTGCGGCATCAATTCTTCCTCTTAAGAGGCACTCAAATATGGTATTCAGGGGTTCATCTTCAACGCAACCATCAGTGAGCCCAACGGATCCAACCATACAAAGTTATTCGTTAAATCCTTCTGAGTTGCATGTGATCGGTCTCAAAGATGTTGCTCGCAAGAAAAATAAGTCTGTGGCCCAACCAGATTGTTTGCGCAGTCCACTTACAGCTTTGATTCCTTCTACAACTGAACTTGTTCTATACATTCATTAGAATTCTTATCTTAAAATAATGCTTTTCAATTTACCAGAGAAACCAATATGCACATGAATCCATCAATGGAGGAATTAGAATTACCGATCCATGCTCCTCCATCATTTAATGCATGCAAGACTTTCGACACACGTCTGCAATGAACTGTACCCCCTCCACTTCATAGGATAATTTGGTTAATAACCAAATGCGACAGTGAGCAACTTTGGTGCATTAGATTTAGTTCCAATGACATATTCATTGTCCATTAATGGTTTGCACTTTTTAAAATTAATAATGGAAAGATTTTACCCGATTCCCAGTCATGCGGTTCCATCACCTAAAGCCCAAGTGCAACTAATCAACTTGGAAGCCATGAACATAACACCTCACATGTACCATATTTTTCACTGAATAGGCCCTTTCCGCACAATAATAGGAACAGAGTTGTTGCTCAAGGTCAAGGTTTGTTTTTCAAAAACTGATACAATTCTAAATTCATTATTTTTTTAATATATACATAGATGCCAGGGCATTGCCTAACCGGATACTTATTATTTGGCAAGTGTTATCACGGTTTATAAGCCATATCATGAATCAAACTAATTAATCATTGTTCAATTCGCAGGGCGGATGCAACATCGCTCAGTTATAGAGCAGTCACAGCATCCTTATGCGGTACAAGCGTCCTTCCTTACCACTAATTCGACCTAAAATACCAATGGTGTCATCGAGGATGATGAAGGTACGTCTTCGGAAATGATCGTTAAATTTTTGTTTCAACTTAGCATTCGGAATGAAAAATCTTGACTTGCTTATAACCTATGAGAGCAATGGTGTCTAGGTTAATTGTCCCAAGTAATGTAGTACTTTATATATAACAATTTTGAGTTAACACAGTATGCCTTTGACGATGCCGGCATGGATTCTGACTATGTAGAATATTTTTACACCGATGGACAACAAGGTACACTTATAACCAACACATTACCTAGATAGCAAAATTTATATTCAGTATTTTCAGCATGAAATTTATCTTTGTGCTCAATTCCATTTTTTACTGCTCTTCCCTTAATAAAATAGCAAAGAATCAACAAAAAATAAATAAGAATAAAAAATAGTAAAAAACCATCACTCAAACTTTTTGTATCACTAATTCATGGCATATGGCCAGAAATTCTACTTCTCTTTTGAAGCACATGTTATAATGACATGCAATAACTTGGAACTAGGAACAAGAAGTGGCATGGAGTCTCCATATAATCTATACTAACTCTTTTGCATAATGTAAGAGTAAAGAATCATACTGATAAACCACTATTTTATGGTTTATCTTCTGCTTAATTGAGTGGATTTTATCAATCTTTCATACACTTATTCATATGATTTGCATGGTTTTACATTCTCCTTCCTGATTTTGTGCTATGATTGAAAACATGCTTCTTTGGCTTTTATTTTCTTTTATTTGAATCATCTCTTATTATCATTCGATGCCTTGATATGTGTGTTAAGTGATTTCAGGGATTACAGGTCATGAATGGCTCAGAGGATGGAAAGGAAGCATGCAAAATTGGAAGGAATACAAGAAGTTGAAGAAACTGCTAAGCTGTCCAGCCTGACCCTCTCGCACTAAAACGATCATAACTTGAGCTATAGAAGTCCAAATGAGATGGTTTCACTTGCATTGGAAAGCTAACGTCCTGGGCTTCGATTTGATATATAATTTGTCATAGTGGCCATACAGATAGGCAATGCGAACGCGCACTCCACGCGGACACGTCGCATCTGCGAATCTCATTCCACGCAAATGCGTGGACGACGCTTTTGCGTCACTTTTTCGCGACCTGTACATACCAGATTTCGAAATTAGCGATTTCTGGGTTGTTTCTGACCTATTTTTTGGCCCAGAAAGCACAGATTATAGGCTATAAAGTGGAGAAATGCATCCATTCATCATTATACATTCATAATTCACACTTTTCACAATTTAGATGTAGCTTTTAGAGAGAGAGGTTCTCTCCTGTCTCTTAGAATTAGGATTAGGATTAGGATTTTTTAGAATTAGGATTTCATCTTCTTTAATCACAGGTTCAATGTTCCTTTAATTTATTTTCTACTTTTATTTATTACTTTAGTTGATTACTTGATGTTGCCAATTTGGCTTATGGATTTCTATGTTCAATCTAACTTTCTATTTAATATAATTCGAGGTATTTCAGATCTATGATTTGTTTCTTTTATTTATGATATAAATAATTTAGATTTTTCTACCTTTTGGATTTGGTTAATTAATTGGTAACTCTTGAGTTATCAAACTCATTGTTGACTAAAAATTGGAATTCTTCAAGAATTAATTCGAGTTCCAATAACTCTAGCCTTTCCCAAGAAAAGACTAGGACCTGAGGAATCAAAATTAATTCATTCACTTAACTTACCTTCATAGTTAGAAGTTGACTTAGTGGGAGAAAAATTCAATTCTCATCACAATTGATAAGGATAACTGGGATAGGACTTCTAGTTTTCATACCTTGCCAAGAGATTCTTTTGTTATTAATTTATTAATTCCCTGCAATCCCTTTCTCTTGTTCAAAACCTTTTCAAACCCCAAAAATACTATTTTCCATAACCAATAATAAAACACACTTCCCTGTAATTTCTTGAGAAGACGACCCGAGGTTTAAATACTTCGGTTATCAATTCCAAAGGGGTTTGTTACTTGTAACAACCAAAACATTTGTAAGAAAGGACTTTTGTTGATTTAGAAGCTATACTTGCAACGGAAATTTATTCTGAATTCTAGACCACGCAAAAGTTCTCTCTTCAAAATGGCGCAGTTGCCGGGGAATCGCAAACGTGTGCCTTATTATTGATTATTGTAAATATTTTTCAAAATTTTTTTTTTCAGATTTTAAAAATTTTTAACTTATCTTATCCTTTTTAAAAAATCATATCTTTTTCAAAATCCTATCTTATTTTTTTCAAAAATTATATCTTTTTCAAAATATTTTCTTTTTGTTAGTTTTTGTTTATATTTTCTCCTACTACTATGAACTCTCATCCCTTCGGCTATGAGTCTGGTTATAACTATGTTGCAGAAAGAGAAAGCTATAATAGGAATATGTATCAAGGTCAAAGCAATCAAAGATGGACGGAGCCAAGAGGATCTGATCAACCCTTTAGGCGACAACACCCTCCAAGATATCATGGATAAAGACCATTCTACAATGCATACCAAGATGATAGATATGGTGGACCCCCTTGTAGTTACCAACAAGAACCACCATATGCCCATGAACCCCCTCCTCCTCAATATAATTTTGAACCACCATACTCACAAGCCCCTTTCCACCATTCACCTCCATATGACCCTAACCCGTATCCATCATACCAACCACCTTATGAGCCAAATGAACCATACACAGAACCACCACCTCAATATACACCATCTCCTTATCATTATCAAGATGAACCACCTTCCTACCATGAACCCTTTCTCCCAACAAATGAACCCTCATATCCACCCCAAACCTCCATGGAGAAAGTATTTGCCGATCTAAACTCTACTATACAAGCTCTCGCCGCCCAAATCGGACCACCAAATACCTTCAATATTCAACCGTCAAGCTCCAATGCACTTCCATCTCAACCATATAATGATCCATCCATTCCATCACCACCATCCATGGAAGAACACCCACATCCACCAATCCAAGAGCAAGATAATCCCAATTATGCTATTGATATGGAACAAGAGAGAGAGGATCGTCTTCGCGAATCCATACTTCATAAGGAGCTAGAGGAGGCACTAAAGGTGAAGGTAGAAGAGACCCTTGAAGGTGAAGGAGTAATTGAAGGGAGTTGTCATGGAAAGATAATCATCAAGGAGGAACAAGAGTCAAGGGATTATTTCCAGGAAACAGTAGATCAATTTCATGCAACCCTTCATCAATTGGAGCAAGCAATAAAACAATTACCTTCCAGACGTTCGGACACTCAAGGAACCCCCATGGCTTCATGTGGAGAATCTAATGAAGAACGTAGCATGAAGGAGATACTAGAGACTCCAATGGACAATAAAGAGCATGCCTTTGCACTGGAACAAATGGAGGAAGCCATAATAGTTGAAGAAGAAGAAGTGGTTGAAGACTTAAGAGATGCAGAACCTCCATGGGAAACTCAAGTTATAGAACCTCCTTCCAAGACGTTTGAAATTGATGTTGAGGAGGGTGTACAACCTCCAAGGCATATCGTGGTTGAAGACTTGGAAGAGGTTTATCAAAAGATGGAGATTCAAGAAGAAAAAGTACAACCTCCCATGCTCTTGGTAAGCAATGAAGAAAAGATTAAAGTGGAAGAAAGCTACCAAGCGAAAGAGGTTGAAATTGAAAAAGCTTGCAAAGAGGTGGTAGTTGTCAAAGAAGAACACAAAGGAGTAGTGCTTGCAAGTTCATTAGAAACCCCTCCCCCTAAGTTGCCATCATCCTTCACAACATTCAAGTGGGTAAAATTCATATCCCTTAGCTTTCTAATTCCACTTGAATATGGGCTACTGGAGATGCATGGTCAACTTAGAGTTCTCTGTGGCATCAAGAGTAAGAGGAAGATGGTTAGTGGTAAGAGTTGTCCTGCATCAAAATTTAAACGCAAAGGTTGGTGTAACGCTCAACTGAATGGGTCTAGGAAGTTGTTTGGCCGCTTCAGTGAGAATTTTGATTGCCTGCCACCGGTTGGAAACTAAGGATCAACAAGAAGATGGGTGCAAAAGCAAGGTTTGGGACCCCGGAATTCAGACTAGAAATCAATACTCTTGGGGTCTTGTCACTTGCTTTAACTTACTTGAAGGCTTTCTGTGCCTAGTTTGGGATCCCGGAGGCTACTGGAATTCCAAACATTGATGGAGATTTTTGGATGAATACAAGCACAAACCACCATAACAGAAAGCTCATCAAATGTCCAACTTAAGGACTTTAACTAAAAGTGCTAGGTGGGAGACAACCCACCATGGTATGATCATTCCTTTTCAATTTTAATTTTATTTCATTTTGTTTATTTTTTATTTTTTATTTTATTTTATTGAACCTGGAATTATTCATAACATCTGCATCAGCATCTACGTACTGCATTCTGCATTTTGCATAAAAAAAAAGCACACACATGACGCGGCAGCGTCGCTGATGCGTCTGCGTCACAAGTGAATTAGGAAGAAAAGAAATTAAACAAAGAGTCACGCGAAAGCGTGGCTGGAGGCGCGCTTTAGGCACAAACATGCCCACGCGTCCGCGTGACCCACGCGGCCGCGTCATTTGGAAAAATAGCCTCCCACGCGTCCGCGTCACCCACGCGAACGCGTGCTCCAACAATTCAACGTAAATGGGTGCATGGCCAAAAGTTGTGATGGAGTAAGGCTGGACTGGCGCTAGACGCACAAGCTTTACCATGTGAACGCGTGCCCCACACTACTGCGTCACCCAAATATCTTGGCCATCCACGCGATCGCGTCACCCACGCGACCGCGTCACCCTAAAATTTGGCAATATGAGTTTCAAACAGAGAGTTGTGCGACCGCGAGACTGCCCTCACGTTAATAGCACAAATCGTTCCACGCGACCACATGGATGACGCGTCCGCGTCACTTGACAAAAATCACACACCACGCGATCGCGTGACCCATGCGTCCGCGTCATATGCGACGCACAGAATATCCAGATCAGCTAAAATATCTCATCTTTTCTTCCCCAAATCCTAATTTCTTTCTTCTTCTTTCTTCTTTCTTTCTCTTCTTCTCCCCATCTACTCTTCTATTCCTTTAATGTAATGCATTTATTTGTTCTTTCCTTTTGGTTTCTTCTTTTTAATTCTTTTTCATGCATTTTTATGTTTGTGTTAGAGTCTTATTTGAATAGTACCTTATTTTATTTGAGCATGTGGCTACTCTGAGGAGAGATTTGACAATTGACATTTACTTATGGGTCTCATATACATTTGGATTACATTATTTTCATCCCTAATTTAACTTGCACACCCAATGTATTTGGGAATATCATTCACAATTGTCATCATTACACATGCTCTTTAATTTGGCACATTTATTACTTGATGCTTGAGCTATGCTTCTCATGCCTTTGCCTGCATGCTTTTACAAATCTTACATCTAATTGATTTAATATGCCTTGCTATATTTCTATTGATGTCCTAATTGCATGTAGTCGCGACCATGTATTTAAGACATTATCCCTTACCTTGGCATTGATTATCACTTAAATCTTCCTCCTCCTGGTTCTAGCTATTTGAATTACATGTCCTTTTCCTTTCTCCCTTTTTCAGAATGGCCACCAAGAAGGGTAGAGAGAAAGCTACTCCCAAACCACCGGCAAGGAAAGGAACAAAAAGAGCACCAGCTGAGGAACCACAACCCCATCCACCTGCACATCTCAGCATGCACCGAGGACGGTGCAATCTTTAAGTGTGGGGAGGTCGATACCAATCTCCATGGGTTAGTTATTTTCTGACTCAACACCAATGTTTAAACTTCTCTGTAGTTAGTTCTTGTATTTGCATGTTTGATTGCATTATAGTTAGATTTTGTGCATATTTTACCACCACTTGGTTGAAGTAATAAATTTCTTTTCAAGACTTTATTTTATAATATTTCACTAATTTAAATTAAAAATTAAAATTTTCTATGTGTTAACTTTGTTTGAAGTTGTATTTGGAACATGGTTTTTGAGCCAAAGAACACACAACCTGTGAGATTTGAGCTTATTTACATGGTTACATTATTTAACCATAAATTTTTATTCTTGTGTGTTTTCTTCTCTATGATTGCAATCGTTGCTTTGTTCCATTCTATATGTCTATTATTTAGTGTATGTACATGCTTGCATATGATTGAGGCCATATTTGATTATTAACTCACTTATCCCAAATAAAGCCTACCCTTTTATGTCACCCTTGTTAGCCACTTTGAGCTTTTAATCCCCTCTATTTTATAACCACATCACTAGCCTTAAGCAGAAAAACAAATTAAATATCCCAATTGAATCTTTGGTTAGCTTAATATAGAGGTTGTGCATAAACTAAGTGTGGGAAAACTGTGGGAACATGGGTTAATAAGGGAATGTATCATGTTTCTAATTCTGAATATTGGGAAATTTGGGTATCTACTCATGTAAAATAGAAAATTAAAAATTCCATATGCATTGATATGTTATTTTAGTTTTTATGTCTCAAAAAAAAGAGAAAAAAAGAGAAAAAAAGAAAAAAATATATAAATAAATAAATAAATAAGGGGACAAAATTACCCCAATGTTAAGTTAATAAAAGATCAATGCATATGTGACACAAATTAAAAGAAAAGTTGATACATGAGTATGTGATACAAAAGTGGGAATTATGGGTAGCTAGGCATGATTTTAGAAGTTATATAGAATGTATGTATGTTAGGCGATAGCCCAGGTTATTCAAAGATTCAATTTATAGCTCACTTAGCCATACATATACCCTCACCCTTGCCTTGGCCCCATTACAACCTTGAAAAGACCTCATGATGTTTGCATTAGTACATTAAATATTTATTGATTTGTTAGATGAAGAACAAAGTTTAGAAAGCATGATTAGAGAAGAGTAGAGTGAATAACCCTATACACCTGAGAGACTAGAGTGATATACATGATGAGCGGATATTTTATACGCTTTTTGGGGGTAATTTCATGTAGATTTTAGCATGTTTTAATTAGTTTTTAGTTAAATATTATTAGTTTTTAGGCAAATATCATATTTCTGGACTTTACTATGAGTTTGTTTGTTTTTCTGTGATTTCAGGTATTTTCTGGCTGAAATTGAGGGAGCTGAGCAAAAATCTGAGTTAGGCTGAAAAAGGACTGCTGATGCTGTTGGATTCTGACCTTCCTGCACTCGAAATGGATTTTCTGGAGCTACAGGAGTCCACTTGGCGCTCTCTCAACGGCGTTGAAAAGTAGACATCCAAGGTTTTCCAGCAATATATAATAGTCCATACTTTGCGCGAAGATAAATGACGTAAACTGGCGTTCAACGCCAGTATCATGCTGCTGTCTGGCGTCCAGCGCCAGAAACAGGTTACAAGCTGGAGTTCAACGCCAGAAACAGGTTACAACCTGGCGTTGAACGCCCAAAACAGCCCCAGGCACGTGAGAAGCTTAAGTCTCAGCCCCAGCACACACCAAGTGGGCCCTAGAAGTGGATTTCTGCACTATCTATCATAGTTTACTCATTTTGTGTAAACCTAGGTTACCAGTTTACTATTTAAACAACTTTTAGAGATTTACTTTGCAACTCATGACATTTTTAGATCTAAAATTTGTACCTTTTGGCAGCATGAGTCTCTAAACTCCATTGTTGAGGGTGAGGAGCTCTGTAGCATCTCGATGAATTAATACAATTACCTTTGTTTTCCATTTAAACATGCTTGTTCCTATCTAAGATGTTCATTCGCGCTTAAACATGAAGAAGGTGATGATCCGTGACACTCATCACCTTCCTCAGATCCATGAACGTGTACCTGACAACCACTTCCGTTCTACATCAGACTAAATGAGCTTCTCTTAGATTCCTTAATCAGAATCTTCGTGGTATAAGCTAGAATTGATGGCGGCCACTCTTGAGGATCCGGAAAGTCTAAACCTTGTCTGTGGTATTCCGAGTAGGATTCAAGGATTGAATGGCTGTGACGAGCTTCAAACTCGCGATTGCTGGGCGTGATGACAAACACAAAAGGGTCAATGGATCCTATTCCAACATGATCGAGAACCAACAGCTGATTACCCGTGCTGTGACAGAGTATCTGGACCATTTTCACTGAGAGGATGGGAGGTAGCCACTGACAATGGTGACACCCTACATACAGCTTGTCATGGAAGGAGCCTTGCGTGTGGAAAAGGATTTCAAGGAAGAGTTGAAGTCAGAGGACAAAGCATCTCCAAAACCCCAACATGTTCTTCATTAATAAAGTAACAATTACTTATCCCAAACACTTTTACTTCTTACAATTAAATCCAAATAACCTTATTGACACCCTGACTAAGATTAATAAAATAAACATAGATTGCTTCAAACCAATAATCTCCGTGGGATCGACCCTTACTCACGTAAGGTATTACTTGGACGACCCAGTGCACTTGCTGGTTAGTTGTGCGGAATTGTCAAGAATTGTGATTTTCAATTTCGTGCACCAAGTTTTTGGCGCCGTTGCCGGGGATTATTCGAGTTTGAACAACTAAAGGTATATTTTATTTCTTAGTTTAGAAATAATTTATTTTTGTTACTATAGAGTCATTAAATTCTGATAGGATAATTTCTTTTCAAAAAATTTTTTCAAAAAAATATTATTTTTCTTTATCAATTTTTAATTTCCTTTCGTGAGTTTAGTGTCTTGTTCAAAGTTTGGTGTTAATTGCATATTTTATATTTTTCTTTAAATTTTCGAACTTGTGTTCTTTGTTCTTCATTGATCTTCAAGTTGTTCTTGTTTATTTTTCTTGTTTGATCTTGAGTTTTTCTTGTTTTGTGTCTTTTCTTGTTTTTCTTGTGCTTTTTCAAAACATTAACTTTCAAAAATTATACTTTTATCCACAAAAATAATACATCTTTAAAATACGTTACATTTTTAGCTCAGTTGGTTATAGCGTTGGCTTATGTTCTTGGCAATTGGGCATCTTCTTTTAAAAATCTTTTTCAAAAATAATTTTTCTTTGATTGAATCTTGTGCCAAACTCTAAGTTTGGTGTTTTCTTGTTAATTTTTCTTTAATTTTCGAAAATTTGTCTTGGTTTTCTAAAAATTTTAAGTTTGGTGTTCTTTCTTTTGTTCTTGGTGTTCTTGTGAATCTTCAAGGTGTTCTTGAGTCTTTCTTGTATTTTGATCTCAAACTTTTTAAGTTTGGTGTTCCTTGGTGTTTTCCCTCCAAAATTTTCGAAAATAAGGAGCATTAGATCTAAAAATTTTAAGTCTTGTGTCTTTTATATGTTTTTCTCTTTCATCATAAAATTCAAAATTAAAAAAAAATATCTTTTCTAACTAATTTTAAACAATAATTTTGAAATTTTTATATAAAAATTTCAGATTTCAATTTTAAAATTTTTCGAAAATCTTCAAAAAAAATATTTTCATTTTTTTATTTATTTTATTTCGTTTTTATTTGTTTTATTTTTACTTTATTTTATAAAATAAATTTTTATAAAATAAATAATATCAACATCCATACCATCTCCTTTATTCCATCATGGAACTAAGTGGAAATGAACAGTCCAGGAGGACTCTGGGGTCATATGCTAACCCCACTACTGCTTCATATGGGAGTAGTATCTGTATACCCTCCATTGGAGTTAGTAGCTTTGAGTTGAATCCTCAGCTCATTATCATGGTGCAGCAAAGCTGCCAGTATTCCAGTCTTCCACATGAAGAACCTACAGAGTTTCTGGCACAATTTTTGCAAATTGCTGACACAGTACATGATAAGGAAGTAGATCAGGATGTCTACAGATTATTACTGTTTTCATTTGCTGTAAAAGATCAAGCTAAGAGGTGGTTAAATAACCAACCTAAAAATAGCATAAAGACATGGAAACAGCTGTCAGAAAAATTCCTGAATCACTACTTTCCTCCAAAACGGATGACACAGCTAAGGCTAAGCATCCAAGGCTTCAAACAAGGAGATAATGAATCCCTTTATGATGCCTGGGAGAGATACAGAGAGATGCTAAGAAAATGCCCCTCTGAGATGTTTTCAGAGTGGGTGCAATTAGACATCTTCTACTATGGGCTTACAGAAAAAGCTCAGATTTTTCTAGATCACTCAGCTGGTGGATCTATACATATGAGAAAAATAATTGAAGAAGCTCAAGAGCTTATTGATACAGTTGCCAGAAATCAGCATCTGTACCTAAGCAGTGAATCTTCCATGAAAGAAGAAGCTAAAACAGTAACTGCTGAACTCAGTCCTATAGATCAGGCTAATGAATTCAATCAGCAATTAGACTTTCTAACTCAGCAGCTAGCCAAATTCAAGGAAATACTACAGGAAACAAGAATGGCTAACAGGAATATGGAAGTACAGTTAAGGTAAACAGAAAAGAAACTGTCAAAATAAATAGCAGAAGAATGCCAAGCAGTTCAATTAAGAAGTGGGAAAATATTAAATACCTCACTTCAAAGCAGCAGGAAGCCAAGAAATGAACAAATGGCTACTCAAAATCCCTCTGAGGACAATCAGAGCCCAAAGAGGAATAATGCTGGCGCTGAACGCCCAGACCATGCTCATTCCTGGCGTTCAACGCCAGAAACAAGCATGAATCCGGCGTTGAACGCCCAAAGGGAGCACAGTTCTGGCGTTCAGATGCCAGTAACAGATAAGGAGTTGGCGTCTAACGCCACTCCAGCTCCCACCCCTGGCATTCAAACGCCAGTGGGGGATCAGTCACATACAAGTGCTGATAACAACTCTTCTAAAAAGGCTTTCCAATCCACATCTGTAGGCAATAAACCTGCAGCAATTAAGGTTGAGGAATACAAAGCCAAAATGCCTTATCCTCAAAAACTCTGCCAAGCGGAACAGGATAAGCAATTTGCCCGCTTTGCAGACTATCTTAGGACTCTTGAAATAAAGATTCTGTTTGCAGAAGCACTTGAGCAAATACCATCTTATGCTAAGTTCATGAAAGAGATCTTAAGTCATAAGAAGGATTGGAGGGAAACTGAAAAAGTTTACCTCACTGAAGAATGCAGTGCAGTCATTCTGAAAAGCTTACCTGAGAAGCTTAAAGATCCCGGGAGCTTTATGATACCATGCACATTAGAGGGTAATTGTACCAAGCAAGCTCTATGTGATCTTGGGGCAAGTATCAACCTAATACCTGCATCTATTATCACAAAGCTTGGTTTGACTGAAGAAGTCAAACCAACCCAGATATGTCTTCAACTTGCTGATGGCTCCATTAAATACCCATCAGGAGTGATTGAAGACATGATTGTCAAGGTTGGGCCATTTGCCTTTCCTACTGACTTTGTGGTGCTGGAAATGGAGGAGCACAAGAGTGCAACTCTCATTCTAGGAAGACCTCTCCTGGCAACTGGCCGAACCCTCATTGACGTCCAAAAAGGGGAAGTAACCCTGAGAGTCAATGAGGAGGAGTTCAAGTTGAATGTTGTCAAAGCCATGCAACATCCAGACACCCCAAATGATTGCATGAGTGTTGATATCATTGACCCTCTGGTAAGAGAGGTCAATATGGCTGAGAGTCTCGAATCAGAGCTAGAGGACATCTTTGAAGATGTTCAGCCTGATTTGGAGGAATCAGAGAGAATAATAGAACCTCTGAAAATCCCTCAGGAAGAGGAGAAACCTCCAAAACCCGAGCTCAAACCATTACCACCATCCCTGAAATATGAATTTCTGGGAGAAGGTGATACATTCCCTGTAATCATAAGCTCTACCTTAGAGCCACAGGAAGAGGAAGCACTAATTCAAGTGCTAAGGACACACAAGACAGCTTTTGGGTGGTCCATCAGTGATCTTAAGGGTATTAGCCCAGCCAGATGCATGCACAAGATCCTATTGGAGGGTGACGCCAAGCCAGTGGTCCAACCACAAAGGCGGCTAAATCCAGCCATGAAGGAAGTGGTGCAGAAGGAAGTCACTAAATTACTAGAGGCTGGGATTATTTATCCTATTTCTGACAGTCCCTGGGTAAGCCCTGTCCAAGTCGTCCCTAAGAAGGGAGGCATGACAGTGGTTCATAATGAAAAAAATGAACTGGTTCCTACAAGAACAGTTACAGGGTGGCGTATGTGTATTGATTATAGAAGGCTCAATACAGCCACCAGAAAGGATCATTTTCCTTTACCATTCATAGACCAAATGCTAGAAAGACTAGCAGGTCATGAATACTACTGCTTCCTGGATGGATATTCAGGTTATAATCAAATTGCAGTGGATCCCCAGGATCAAGAGAAAACGACATTCACATGTCCATCTGGAGTATTTGCATACAGAAGGATGCCATTTGGTTTGTGCAATGCACCTGCAACCTTTCAGAGGTGCATGCTCTCAATTTTCTCTGATATGGTGGAAAAATTTCTGGAAGTCTTCATGGATGACTTTTTAGTATTTGGAGACTCATTCAGCTCCTGTCTTGACCATCTAGCACTTGTTCTAAAGAGATGCCAAGAGACTAACCTGGTTTTAAACAGGGAAAAATGTCACTTTATGGTAACTGAAGGAATTGTCCTTGGGCACAAAATTTCAAACAAAGGAATAGAGGTGGATCAAGCTAAGGTAGAGGTAATTGAAAAATTACCACCACCTGCCAATGTTAAGGCAATCAGAAGCTTTCTGGGGCATGCAGGATTCTATAGGAGGTTTATAAAGGATTTTTCAAAAATTGCCAAACCTCTAAGTAACCTGCTAGCTGCTGACACGCCATTTGTCTTTGATAAGGAGTGTCTGCAGGCATTTGAGACTCTGAAAGCTAAATTGGTCATAGCACCAATCATCTTTGTACCAAACTGGACATTTCCATTTGAACTAATGTGTGATGCCAGTGACCATGCCATTGGTGCAGTGTTGGGACAAAGGCATGACAAGCTTCTGCACGTCATTTACTATGCCAACTGTGTTCTAAATGACGCACAGAAGAACTACACAACCACAGAAAAAGAGCTACTTGTAGTGGTTTACGCCATTGACAAATTCAGATCCTATTTAGTAGGATCAAAAGTGATTGTGTACACTGATCATGCTGCTCTTAAATATCTACTCACAAAACAGGATTCAAAACCCAGACTTATAAGATGGGTGCTGCTTCTGCAAGAGTTTGATATAGAAATAAGAGACAGAAAAGGGACAGAGAATCAGGTAGCAGATCACCTGTTCCAAATAAAACCAGTAGAAGGGGCGTCCCTCCCTCTTACTGAGATCTCTGAAAACTTTCCGGATGAGCAACTCTTTGCCATCCAGGAAGTGCCATGGTATGCAGACATTGCAAACTACAAGGCAGTGAGATTCATACCCAAAGAATACAGTAGGCAGCAATCAAAGAAGCTGATCACGGATGCAAAGTATTATCTTTGGGATGAGCCGTATCTCTTTAAGAGATGTGCAGACGGAGTAATCCTTAGATGTGTGCCTAAAGAAGAAGCGCAGAAGATCCTATGGCACTGCCATAGATCCCAGTATGGAGGACATTTTGGAAGTGAGCGAACAGCCACAAGAGTCCTCCAATGTGGCTTCTACTAGCCTACTCTCTATAAAGATTCCCGAGTGTTTGTACTTAATTGTGACAGTTGCCAAAGATCTGATAATCTGCCTCACAGTTATGCCATTCCTCAACAAGAAATCTTAGAGATTGAGTTGTTTGATGTATGGGGTATTGACTTCATGGGACCTTTCCCACCATCATACTCAAACACTTATATTCTGGTGGCAGTGGATTATGTATCCAAATGGGTGGAAGCTATTGCAACACCCACTAATGACACTAAGGCAGTGTTAAAATTCCTCCAGAAACACATCTTCAGCAGATTTGGCACCCCTAGAGTACTAATTAGTGATGGGGGCACTCATTTCTGCAATAAACAGCTCTATTCTGCTTTGGTTCGTTATGGAGTTAGCCATAGGGTGGCCACTCCATATCATCCACAGACTAATGGGCAAGCCGAAGTCTCAAATAGAGAAATCAAAAGAATCCTGGAACGGACTGTAATTAACCGTAGAAGGAATTGGGCAAGAAGCTTGGATGATGCTCTGTGGGCATACAGAACAGCATTCAAGACCCCTATAGGGACCTCCCCATACCAGCTTGTGTATGGAAAGGCATGTCACTTGCCAGTGGAACTAGAACACAAGGCCTACTGGGCAACCAGATTCCTAAACCTTGATGCCAGGGTAGCTAGAGAAAAACGATTGCTCCAATTAAATGAGCTAGAGGAATTTAGACTCAATGCTTTCGAAAATGCAAAAATTTACAAAGAAAAAGCGAAAAGATGGCATGATAAGAAATTGTCATCCAGAGTCTTTGAGCCGGGGCAGAAAGTTCTGCTATTTAATTCTAGGCTCAAATTATTCCCTGAGAAATTAAAATCCCGGTGGAGAGGTCCATATGTGATTACAAGTGTATCACCATATGGATACGTAGAGCTTCAGGATAATGAATCTAACAAAAAGTTCATTGTTAATGGACAGAGAGTTAAACATTATCTTGAAAGCAATTTTGAGCAAGAATGCTCAAAACTGAGACTTGATTAAAAGCTCAGTAATAGTCCAGCTAATGACATTAAAGAAGCGCTTGCTGGGAGGCAACCCAGCCATTCACAAAAGTTAATTTTATTTGTTTTTGCTAATTAATTGATCTTTACAGGTATATGTCAAAGTATCTCCAAAAGGTAAAATAGCAATTGATTGATTTCACAGAGTTACAGGGAAATTTGAAAGCTCACTGGCGTGAAAAAGCCAGTAAGAAACGTTTTGGGCGTTGAACGCCCAAAAGAAGCACCCACTGGGCGTTCAACGCCAGTAAGGGTAGCCATCTGGGCGTTAAACACCAGAAAGGAGCATCTTCTGGGCATTGAACGCCAGAAAGAAGCACCTTCTGGGCGTTTAACGCCAGATTGACAGCTTCCTGGGCGTTCAGAAAAACGCCCAGTGACAAAGGACTTCCTGGCGTTCAACGCCAGAAAGAAGCAACAGCTGGGCGTTGAACGCCCAGGAGAAGCAGCAATTGGGCGTTAAACGCCCAAAACATGCAGCGTTTGGGCGTTTAACGCCAGGATGGTGGGGAGGAGGTAAAATTCGTTTTTCTTCAAAAATTTTCTAATTTTTATTTCAATTCATGATTTCTTGCATAAACATGTTTCCAAATATCATCCTTCAATTCCAAAAATTTTAATCCTAATTTCTAAAATCCCTAATTTCTGAAATCCCTTTTTCAAAGATTTTACATGCATCTTCATCCATAAAGACAAATGATTTCCAATCCAATCCAACTTTTTTTAAGTTTTTCAAAATTTAATTATCTTTTAAAATCTTGTTCAAATTAAAAATTCAGATTCATTTCATATCTTTTTAAATTATATCCTTTTCTTATCATATTTATCTTTTATAAATCATATCTCTTATCTTATATCTTTTTCTTATTTTCGAACACCCTCCCCCCTCCCTTTAAATTCACTTTCGGCGCCCCACTTATCATCCACCATTCCACACTTGCTCTCCTCCTATCCCTCTTCCCTCTCTTCTTTTGCTTGAAGACAAGCAAACCTCTAAGTTTGGTGTGCTTATCCGTGATCACAAAAACATACTCACTTTGATCATGGCCCCTAAAGGAAAACAACCCAACCCAAGAGGCAAGAAAGAGAATATTCCAAAGCCACTTTGGAATCAAGGGAAGTTCTTAACTAAAGAACATTCAGACCATTACTATAAAATAATGAGTCTAAGATCAGTGATCCCGGAAGTCAAGTTCGATCTAAAAGAAGATGAATATCCAGAGATCCAAGAACAAATTCGAAATAGGAACTGGGAAATCCTAGCTAATCCTGAAACGAAAGTGGGAAGGAACATGGTTCAGGAGTTCTATGCTAATCTATGGCAGACAGACAGGCAAAGAATAGTTGGAGCTGCCCTCTATGACCATCGGACCTTAGTCAGAGGAAAGATTGTTCATACCCATCCTGAGAAAATCAGGGAGATCTTTAAGCTTCCTCAACTGAAAGATTACCCAGACTCCTTTAATAGGAGAATGATGAGGGTAAATAAAGGCTTGGACAAGATTCTAGAGGATATATGCATCCCTGAAGCCAGGTAGACCACCAGCACGACTGGCATCCCAAATCAACTCAAAAGAGAAGATCTCAAACCAGCAGCCAGAGGCTGGCTGGATTTCATTGGGCGTTCTATATTGCCCACCAGCAACCGTTCTGAAGTTAATATTAAAAGAGCAGTGATGATTCACTGCATCATGTTGGGAAAAGAAGTAGAAGTCCATCAACTGATCTCGTGTGAACTATACAAAATAGCAAACAGGAATTCCAAGGATGCCAGATTAGCCTATCCAAGCTTAATTTCTATGCTCTGCAGAGATGCCAGAGTGAAGATGGGAATAACAGAGTATATCTCAGTTGAGAGGCCAATCACTAGAATATCAATGGACAGACAACAGCTGCAGGATAATCCAATCAAGAGGAGAGCACAGGAAGTCCTCCCAGAACTTCCTCAATTCGAATATTGGGAACATCTTGAGGCATCTATTTCCAAATTGCAAGAAGCTATGAACCAAATAAAGAAAGAACAGAACAATCAAAGTAGCATGCTTTGCAAACTGCTTAAGGAACAAGAAGAGCAAGGGCGTGATTTAAGGGAGCTGAAGCGCCAGAAATTAATCCTTGAAGGACCAAGCACCCCACAGATCAGAGGAACATCTACTTCTCAAAACACAGGTTGTTGAGTTCTAATTTTAGCTTTAACTCTGTGATAGTGTTATTATAGAAATTTACCTTAGGAGATATATATAGTAGTAGTAGTAATTAGTATATCTATTCTGGCTTTATTCCCAATTAAGTTATAATTTATTTTTCTCGTCATCATCAGACATCAATAAAATAGTAGATAATTAGAATAAAGAAGTAATTTAATTTTTTCGAGTTCTTAATAAGGAAAATTCTAATTATTTGTATGTGGTGGCAATACTTTTTGTCTTCTGAATGAATGCTTGAACAGTGCATATTTTTGATATTGAATTCTATGAATGTTAAAATTGTTGGCTCCTGAAAGAATGAGGAACACGAAAAATATTATTGATGATCTGAAAAATCATGAATTTGATTCTTGAAGTAAGAAAAAGCATTCAAAAAAAATTTACAAGGAATCATTGGATTAAGAAAAGGATCCAAGGCTTTGAGCATCAGTGGATAGGAGGGCCCAAGGAAATAGTTCCACGCCTAAGCGGCTAAACCAAGCTGTCCCTAACCATGTGCTTGTGGCATGCAGGTCCAAGTGAAAAACTTGAGACTGAGTGGTTAAAGTTGACACCTCTAACTGGGGACTCTAGCAAAGCTGAGTCACAATCTGAAAAGGTTCACCCAGTCATGTGTCTGTGGCATTTGTGTATCCGGTGGTAATACTGGAAAACAAAGTGCTTAGGGCCACGGTCAAGACTCATAAAAGTAGCTGTATTCAAGAATCAACATACTTAACTAGGAAAATCAATAATACTATCTGAATTCTGAGTTCCTATGGATGCCAATCATTTTGAATTTCAAAGGATAAAGTGAGATGCCAAAACTGTTTGGAAGCAAAAAGTTACTAGCCCTACTCATCTAATTAGAATATGAGCTTCACTTAAAACTCTGAGATATTATTGCTTCTTGATTTCTTTTTATCCTCTTTTATTCATCTAGTTGCTTGAGGACAAGCAACAGTTTAAGTTTGGTGTTGTGATGAGCGGATATTTTATACGCTTTTTGGGGGTAATTTCATGTAGATTTTAGCATGTTTTAATTAGTTTTTAGTTAAATATTATTAGTTTTTAGGCAAAAATCATATTTCTGGACTTTACTATGAGTTTGTGTGTTTTTCTGTGATTTCAGGTATTTTCTGGCTGAAATTGAGGGAGCTGAGCAAAAATCTGAGTTAGGCTAAAAAAGGACTGCTGATGCAGTTGGATTCTTACCTCCCTACACTCGAAATGGATTTTCTGGAGCTACAGAAGTCCAATTGGCACGCTCTTAATGGCGTTGGAAAGTAGACATCCAGGGCTTTCCAGCAATATATAATAGTCCATACTTTGCGCGAAGATAGACGACGTAAACTGGCGTTCAACGCCAGTATCATGCTGCTGTCTGGCGTCCAGCGCCAGAAACAGGTTACAAGCTGGAGTTCAACGCCAGAAACAGGTTACAACCTGGCGTTGAACGCCCAAAACAGCCCCAGGCACGTGAGAAGCTTAAGTCTCAGCCCCAGCACACACCAAGTGGGCCCCAGAAGTGGATTTCTGCACTATCTATCATAGTTTACTCATTTTCTGTAAACCTAGGTTACCAGTTTACTATTTAAACAACTTTTAGAGATTTACTTTGCAACTCATGACATTTTTAGATCTAAAATTTGTACCTTTTGGCAGCATGAGTCTCTAAACTCTATTGTTGAGGGTGAGGAGCTCTGTAGCATCTTGATGAATTAATACAATTACCTTTGTTTTCCATTTAAACACGCTTGTTCCTATCTAAGATGTTCATTCGCGCTTAAACATGAAGAAGGTGATGATCCGTGACACTCATCACCTTCCTCAGATCCATGAACGTGTGCCTGACAACCACCTCCGTTCTACATCAAACTGAATGAGCTTCTCTTAGATTCCTTAATCAGAATCTTCGTAGTATAAGCTAGAATTGATGGCGGCCACTCTTGAGGATCCGGAAAGTCTAAACCTTGTCTGTGGTATTCCGAGTAGGATTCAAGGATTGAATGGTTGTGACGAGCTTCAAACTTGCGATTGCTGGGCGTGATGACAAATGCAAAAGGGTCAATGGATCTTATTTCAACATGATCGAGAACCAACAGCTGATTAGTCGTGCTGTGACAGAGCATCTAGACCATTTTCGCTGAGAGGATGGGAGGTAGCCACTGACAATAGTGACACCCTACATACAGCTTGCCATGGAAGGAGCCTTGCATGTGGAAAAAGATTTCAAGGAAGAGTTGAAGTCAGAGGACAAAGCATCTTCAAAACCCCAACATGTTCTTCATTAATAAAGTAACAATTACTTATTCCAAACACTTTTACTTCTTACAATTAAATCCAAATAACCTTATTGACATCCTGACTAAGATTAATAAAATAAAGATAGATTGCTTCAAACCAATAATCTCCGTGGGATCGACCCTTACTCACGTAAGGTATTACTTGGACGACCCAGTGCACTTGCTGGTTAGTTGTGCGGAATTGTCAAGAATTGTGATTTTCAATTTCGTGCACCAATACACTACCGGTAAGGGTTCAATGCTTGATTCTATGTTCCTTGCTTTCATTAGCTATCTTCTTACAAGTTTACTTGCTTTTTATTGTAAAATTTGAATTAGTGGAATTTGATTCATATTTGTCTTGAAGAACTTATTTACTTTTAACTAAGTAGGTAGAAACATTTTTGAAAGAGGGTTCCATGATGCTACATTCCCATGGACTTTCAACATCTCCTAAATCTTCAACCACTTCTTCCCGTTCTTCAATGATCATAGGCTTCTCCAATTGTTCCAACACAAAATTGGACTCTTCCTTCTCTACCGGATTTCCCACTTTCTCCTTCATGCGTTGCTCTTCTTTTAACCTTTCACATGGGGCTACGGAAGCACCTTGAGTGTTCAAGCATTGGTATGCTAAGGTAGACACTACCTTGGTCAAATTGGTCACAAACTCAAGTGTATCTCGCTTTATGGCTTCTTGTCCTTGAAGTAACAAAATGAGAGGATCATCTAGTGGGGCTTAATCATTATTTTGGAGAGAGGGTTCATAATAGGAAGGTGGTTCTTCCTGGTAAGGTTGTGGAGATTGTGTGTATTGAGGTGGTTCTTGGTGGTAATCTAGATAGGGTTGTGGTGGTTCTAAGGGTTCTTGCTCATAATGGTCATAAGAATATGGTATGGATGATTGGTTATATGATGGATATGGATCATAGGAAGGTGCTTGGTATGGAGAGGCTTGTGAGAGTGGTTGAGAGTTATGTTGTAGGTGTGGTTCATAAGCATATGGTGGTGGTTCTAGAAAGTCGCAAGGTGATCTACCATAGCCATTGGGTTGATATGCATCATAGGATGGCTCTTCTTCATAGCGCATTGGTGGGGGTTGTTGCCATGAAGATTGATTATATACATATGGCTCCTCCCACCTTTGGATGTTCCATCCTTGATGCACATCCTCATTGAAGCTCTCATCACCTACAACATAATTGTAATCACACTCATAGCCAAAATGAGAATTCATGGTGAAAAGAGAAAATAAAATTCTACAACTAGCAAATGAGGCAAAAAGCAAGATATTTACACTATTCACATATGTACAATAACCAATAACATAACACCATTGCACATCCCCGGCAACGGCGCCATTTTGACGAACGGATTTTTGACGGTTTAGAATTTCACTAATGAAATCTCGTTGTAAAGTATAGTTTCTAAACCAAACAATAATCCTTTCATACAAAAAGTTGTTTGTCACTAGTACAAACCCCTAAAATTTATAAACCGAAGTATTCAAACCTCGGGTCGTTCTCCCTAGGAATTACAATGAAGTGTCTTGTTATTGGTTTGAGTTATTTTGGGGTTTTGATATGAAGCATGAAAGATAAATGGCAATGAAAATAAACTAACAACTATAAAAGACTCTTGGCAAGGTATGAGAACTAAAAGTCCTATCCTAGTTATCCTTCTCAATTGTGGTGAGAGTTATTCATTGCTACCACTTAGTTAACCCTTACTAGATAGAGGAAAGTCAAGTGGATGAATCAATTTGATTCCTCAAGTCCTCATCAACTCCTAAAGGAAAGACTAGCTTTAGAGGCATTCAAATCAATTAGCAACTTCTAAGTATCAATCAACAAAGGAACTAGATAACTCAAGAGTCACTAATTACTCTACCTAGGCCAAGAGGAACAAAGCCTACACTAAGTTCCAACCAAGCAATTCATCAAACACTTGGAAGGCATAAAAGAAAAGCATGGTAAATTGATAACAAGAATAGAATCTAACAACAATTATTGTAAAGAATTAACAACAACAATCAAGGAAATCACAACTATCATGAATTACCTCAAATTGAATTATTGAAAGGAAACAAAGGAACAACAATCTATCCAAAACAAAATGAAGAGTTACAATTATGAAAGCACATAACTAGAAAGAGAGAGATGAGAAGATTAAGAATTGATAAAGGAAAATTGAATCAAAGCATGAATTAAATCTAGATCTAAGAAGAGAGATTAACCCAAACCTAATCCTAATCCTAGAGAGAAGTGAGAGCTTCTCTCTCTAGAAACTAACTCTAAACTAATCCTAGTGAATGTGTATTATTGCCTTAGTCCATTCTCCCCCCTTCCCATTAACCCTTCATCCTTATATTCCTCCTCCTTAGCAATTGGCGCCAAAATGGGTTCAGAAGCCCTCTCAAATCGCCAGGCACGTGTTGCATTAGTGAGGTCATGTGCCATCATCGGCGCGTGCGCGCACGGTACGCGTGCGCGTCCTTGGCCCGTTTCGCAATGTGCGCGCGAGCGCCTTGTGCGCGTGCGCGTGCATAGCTGACTTTGCTTCTTTGACTTTTTATGCTTCTCTCCACTTGTATGCTTCCTTCCTTGCTTCCTTTGATTCATGCCTAGCCTATTTCAATCCTGAGATCACTAGCAAACACATCAAGGCATCTTATGGAATCAAAGAGAAACTAGAATTCATCAAAATAAGGCTTAAAAAGCATGTTTTTACACTTAAGCACGAATATGGGAGAGATAACAAAACCATGCTAATTCCTAGGCTAAATGTGACGAAAGGTTATCAAAATATTCTAAATTCAATGCGAAACAAACCGTCAAATTGGGGCTTGTCAAGGACATGCTAATGTTTAAGTGTGGGGAGGTTGATAAACCACTATTTTATGGTTTATCTTCCGCTTAATTGAGTGGATTTTATCAATCTTTCATACACTTATTCATATGATTTGCATGGTTTTACATTCTCCTTCCTGATTTTGTGCTATGATTGAAAACATACTTCTTTGGCTTTTATTTTCCTTTATTTGAATCCTCTCTTATTATCATTCGATGTCTTGATATGTGTGTTAAGTGATTTCAGGGATTACAGGGCATGAATGGCTCAGAGGATGGAAAGGAAGCATGCAAAAGTGGAAGGAATACAAGAAGTTGAAGAAACTGCTAAGCTGTCCAGCCTGACTCTCTCGCACTAAAATGATCATAACTTGAGCTACAGAGGTCCAAACGAGGTGGTTCTACTTGCGTTGGAAAGTTAACGTCCGGGACTTTGATTTGATATATAATTCGCCATAGTGGTCGTACCGATAGGCGACACGAACGCGCTCTCTATGCTGACGCGTCGCATCTGCGAATCTTATTCCACGCAAACGCGTGGACGACGCTTCTGCGTCACTTTTCCGCGACCTGTACGTACCAGATTTCAAAATTAGCGATTTCTGGGTTGTTTTTGACCCATTTTTCGGCCCAAAAAGCACAGATTAGAGGCTATAAAGTGGGGGAATGCATCCATTCATCATCATACATTCATAATTCACACTTTTCACAATTTAGAGTTAGCTTTTAGAGAGAGAGGTTCTCTCCTCTCTCTTAGGATTAGGATTAGGATTAGGATTTTTTAGAATTAGGAATTCATCTTCTTCAATCACAGGTTCAATGTTCCTTTAATTTATTTTCTACTTTTATTTATTACTTTAGTTGATTACTTGATGTTGCCAATTTGGCTTATGGATTTCTATGTTCAATCTAACTTTCTATTTAATATAATTCGATGTATTTCAGATCTATGATTTGTTTCTTTTATTTATGATATAAATAATTTAGATTTTTCTACCTTTTAGCTTTGGTTGATTAATTGGTAACTCTTAAGTTATCAAACTCATTGTTGACTAAAAATTGGAATTCTTCAAGAATTAATTCGAGTTCCAATAACTCTAGCCTTTCCCAAGGAAAGACTAGGACCTGAGGAATCAAAATTAATTCATTCACTTAACTTACCTTCATAGTTAGTAGTTGACTTAGTGGGAGAAAAATCCAATTCTCATCACAATTGATAAGGATAACTGGGATAGGACTTTCAGTTTTCATACCTTGCCAAGAGATTCTTTTGTTATTAATTTATTAATTCCCTGCAATTCCTTTCTCTTGTTCAAAACCTTTTCAAACCCCAAAAACACTGTTTTCCATAACCAATAATAAAACACACTTCCCTACAATTTCTTGAGAAGACGACCCGAGGTTTAAATACTTCGGTTATCAATTCCAAAGGGGTTTGTTACTTGTGACAACCAAAACATTTGTAAGAAAGGACTTTTGTTGATTTAGAAGCTATACTTGCAACGAAAATTTATTATGAATTCTAGACCACGCAAAAGTTCTCTCTTCACATACCAAAAAGGACCAGAACAAAACACAGAGAATTACTTAAAATTCAAGTGGAAAGTGAATGAAAGAGCTTGAATTAAAAAAATAAATTGGTTGAATCTAACAAAAAATTATAACTCAAATTTCACACCATTTAATATTCAAATCTAATTTGCAAAAAAAAATAGTTGAAATTTAGAGAGACAGCAAAGCAAATTTTTAGAGGACTCTTTTACCTTTGAGGTGTATGGAAAAAATGTAATACCGGTGGAAGAGAATGGAAGAGATCTAGCATTAAGTACGCAATCAATAGAGGACTTATTAGCAACATAGTCAGCAGTTAATAGAGGAGACGGAATTGATACTTTTAGAACTCAAATTTTAGACAATTTTAGAATTCTAATTTAAAACAATATAGCAAAAATTTTGAACAAAACAAAAAAAGAAAGTTTCAAATATATCCTTTCTCTTTAAACGGTACTTAGAGAATGGAAAAGCTAAGGGAAAATATTGCAGGAGAGCTTCCAAAGTTGGAAGAACTACTGGAAGAACCATTGGAAGAGAATGGAAATAGAGTTAGGGGCATTGGCTTTATATTTTTTTATGAACCATACGGTAAAAAAAAATTTTAAAGATATCCTTTGTCTTTAAACGATACTGAGAAAATGGAAAACCTAGGGTAAGATAATGGAGGAGAGCTTCTAGAGTTGGAAGAGCTATTGGAAGAACATTGGAAGAGAGTGGAAATATAGTTGGGGGCGTTGGTTTTATATTTTTCCTCGTACATCAGTATGATTCGGTTCTGCCAGGTCAGAGACAAAGGGATGGGTAGACGATCGAACAGGGTAAGTCATGGAATCTCAACTGAAAAAATCGTGTTTTGACTTGGAAATAATTTTCATCGTTCTAAACTGAAAAACCTAAAACAAGAAAATATTATGTTCAATTTATGTGCTCTTTTTGATAATATTGTCACTGAAAATAATATTAAAATATTAACCAAAATCATATTTGTATATTCCCATTATTTTTGTTTTTTCCAAATTATGATTTTTTTTAGTTATCAATTTTTTGGTTCACTTTCTGGATTTTATTTTCTTTGATTCGATTTTGGACACCCCTATTAATTATATTTTGCAATAACTTTGCCACCAGATTAAGACCATCAGTCATTTGACACGAACATTGAATCAATTATAGAAAAAGATCTGTACATACATTAAGTTTTTATGTGCAATTATAATTAACGTATATTATATACAATACGAGATTGATCATCACATTTTTTAAATGAAAGAACAGAGATTCGGGATGTTGGTGATGCGATCCATTGTTGTATATACTGTAATGCATGCATGTGGGAAGGTAAGAGACTATCGAAAAGCAAGAGGAATAGAGTTTCCAGATTTGGCCTTTGTTGCATGGATGGTAAAGTCGAGCTGCCACGGCTAAACACGATACTGCAAGTTCTACAAGATTTGCACAGTATGAATGATGACAAAGGGAGATATTTCAAAAAGAATATAAGAAAATTTAACTCTATGTTTGTATTTACATCCATGGTCGGAAAAGTCAATCCGGTTATTAATAACGGCTCAGCACCACCATGTTTTTCAACAAGTGGTCAAAACTATCATTCAATCAGGAGTTTGCTTCCTATCGTCGATGATAGGCCAAGGTTTGCACAGTTGTACATATACGACACCGAGAATGAAGTTAACAACAGAATAACTACTGTAAGGTATTTCTTCTAATTTGTTATTCACAGGAATGGATACTCTTTAATTTTTTTCAGAATTGAGGGGGTATAGTGTGATCTGTCACCATTAATTTTATAAGTAGAACCAAGAGAGAGAGAGAGAGTATTGACGCATTAGCGATCATACTATACTCCCTCAATTGTTGAAAAAATTGAGAAGATCCATTCCTGTTATTCAGGACCATTTCAATTTAAGTATTAATTGCACGATTAAAAACTATTTATATTTCCCCATGCAAATGTATAATTTACGGTGTAGTTCATTTGTGTGATTTCAGTTCTGAAACAAAATCCAACACAATTGAGGCACAGATTGTGTATGAACTAAAAGAGATGTTAGATCTTCACAACCATCTTGCAAAGAATATCTGTTTTGCTAGAGATAGGTTCGTTGAGGGTTCTAATCCAGAAATCAAATTGAGGCTAATTAGAAAGCGTAAGAAGGATGGAAGAGTATATAACTTACCAACTGTGACTGAAGTTGCCATTCTAATTGTAGGTGACATTGATGACTCAATTCTTAAAAGGGATATTATAATAGAATCGACGTCAAACAGATTGCAAAGAATAAATGCTTTACACCCGTTATACTTGGCTCTTTAATACCCCTTATTGTTTCCTTATGGAGAAGATGGTTTTAGATTGGGCATTGAGACATCTATTCGTTACGGGTTTGACCGTACTAAGAAAAGGAAGACCATCAGCATGGGAGAGTTTTTTTGCCTACCAACTATAAATGCGGTTCAACGAGTCACCTATCCTTTTCCAATCAAGGAGGTTATTTCAGCAATTCTTGGTTGATGCATATACCATGATAGAGTCTGAATGACTTAGCTTCATTGGGAACAATCAACCAAAATTGAGGGTAGACAAATATAGTGCACTCCATGAGTCATTCATCAGCGGAGAAGCTAATGTTGCGTCAATTGGACAGAGGATAATCCTTCTAAGTAGCTTCACTGGTGGACCCAGATACATGTTTAACCATTGTAAAGATGCCTTCGCAATATGCAGGTATGCTGGCTACCCAAGTTATTTTATCACCATAACATGCAATCCCGAATGGGGTGAGATTAAACGTCTACTGAAAGACATCGGATTAAAAGAAGAGGACAAGCTTGACATAGTTTCGCGGATTTTTAACATAAAGCTAAGTGAGTTAATTGCAGACTTCAAGCAAGGAAGGTTCTTCAGGAAAATAACTGGCTGTATGTATATCTTATTTTATGTATATTCATAAATTTATTAAACTCCCTTAATTGTGTATTACCAAGTCCAGATGTCTGCACAATGGAATTCCAAAAACGAGGGTTACCATATGCTCATATATTGTTATTCATGCACCCACTATATAAGCCTAAATCACCCAAGGATATAGACAAGCTTATATCAGCCGAAATCCCTGACAAGCGCAAGAGACTTAAGCTCTACGCAGCTATTGAGAAGTTTATGGTTCATGGTCCATGCGGGAGATACAACAATACCAGCCCATGCATGTCCAATGGGCGGTGCTAAAAGGTTTTTCCAAAACAATTTAGATCAAGGACTGTAATTGATGAAGTCGGGTTCCCCAAATACAGACGGGTAGACAATGGTAGAACAATCATGAAGAAGAACACAGTTCTCGATAGTGCATACATAGTTCCGTACAACCCATCTCTATTACTAAAGTATGCTTGCCACATCAACGTTGAGCATACATGTTAGACATCTGCCATAAAATATATGTTCAAATATGTTCACAAGGTAAATGATAGAGTCACAGCTTCTTCTTCCAAAGCAATGATGAAGGACAGCTCGAAAAGGTAATTGATGAGATCAGAAATTACTACGATTGTAGGTACATATTTGCATGTGAAGCTACATGGAGAATATTTGGGTATGAGATACAACTTAAGCAACCATCAGTTGTTAGACTCCCTTTTCACTTACCAAACAAAAATCCCGTGGTTTTTAGAGACTATGAGAACATAGTTGATCTCATCGACAGGGTGGACGGCAAGCCAACGAAGATCCTAGCATGGATGCTTGCAAATAAACTGTTTGCATTTGGTCGTGTGCTTACCTATAGTCAGTTTCCAAACAAATTTGTTTGGAAAGAAGATATCTCCATGTGGATGCCTAGGAAACAAGGCTTCTCAATTGGCAGATTAACTCATGTCCCACGTGGTAATGGTGAAGACTATTACCTCAGGCTTCTACTTAATATTCAAAAAGGTTGTTTGAGTTTTGTTGACTTGCGGACGGTTGAGGCCATGGTGTATACAACGTTCAAGGAAGCATGCTATGCATTGGGGCTTCTGTAAGATGATAAAGAATTTATTGATGCAATCTTAGAAGCGAGTTCTTGGGCATCTGCAGCTTACATCCGCAACCTTTTTGTCGTTCTCTTATTGTCAAACAACATTGGTAGACCTGAAATCGTTTGGCAACAGTGTTATGGTGTGCTATCTGAGGACATTTTGTATAATCATAGAAAAAATTGCATTTTACAGGTGAGTTTAACACTTATATCTTTGTTGTTTAGTGCCAAATTATGTTTTTGTGAACTTAAATTCACATATCTGACAACTCTATCTTTGTATATGGGTGACAGACTTACAACTTTTCGAGGACCGAATCATGAATCTCACCTTTCAAAGATACAAAAAAAACTCCAGGCTAATGGTAGATCACTTAAAGAATTCGACCAAATGCCTTTTCCAAGTATTACCTCTGTAGATGGGTTAGACGACCGTTTGATCATGGATGAACTGAACTTTGACCGTGGTGTTCTACACAACGAGTTTACTAAAAACTTCACAGAAATGAATGTAGATCAAAGGAAAGCATTTGAAGTGATTATGAAGGCTGTAGATGCGAATGATGGAGGGTTTTCTTTTTTATTTATGGTTATGGAGGTACTGGAAAGACGTATCTCTATAAGACTCTATCAGCAGCAATACGAAGTAGCGGTGAAATTGTTCTAAACGTGGCATCTAATGGTATTGCTTCTTTATTGCTTCCAAATGGACGAACAACACATTCAAGGTTTAAAATACCCTTTGACTTGAACAAAGACTCGGTTTGTTGCGTTAAACAAGGCACTTCATTGTGCAAGCTAGTTTGCAAGGCAAAGCTTATTATATGGGATGAGGCATCCATGCTAAATAAATTGTGCTATGAGGCTCTTGACAAATGCTTGAGGGACATTCTTAGGTTTGAACCATACTATAACACAGAACTGCCATTTGGAGGAAAGGTGGTTGTTTTAGGGGGGACTTTAGGCAGATATTGCATGTAATACCAATAGGTTCTAGGCAAGATATAGTACAGGCATCCATAAACTCATCCTATTTGTGGCAACACTGTATTGTTGATGCTCACGATTAACATGTGTGTAACTGTTGGCCTAGATAGTACCACACTGAAAGACGTTGATGAATTTGCTACGTGGTTGTTAGGGATAGGTGACGGCCTTGTTGGGGATTCGACTGATGGTTAGTCGATTGTGCTTATGCATGATGAAATTGTAATTGATGCATTCGAGAAACTGGTGGACTTTGTTTATCCCAACCTATTGTCTAACATCCAGATAACATCTTTTTTCAAGGACAGATCAATCTTGGCCCCAACATTGGAAGTTATAAATGAGGTTAATGCTTTCATTATGCAACATGTAAACGCTGATGAGAAAACTTACTTGAGCTCTGACACTTTATGTGTGGAAGAAGGAAACATGGAATATGAATTAGATACATTATCGTAGGATGTTCTTAATGCCATCAATTGCTCTGATTTACCGCTTCACGAATTGACTCTGAAAGTAGGTATTCTCGTCATGCTACTGCATAACATTGATCAGTCAAATGGGTTATGTAACGGAACAAGATTGCAAGTCAGAAGATTGGGTAACCACGTGATCGAATGCATCACACTAACAGGTGACAAGGTAGGTCAAGTGGTTCTAATACCCCGCATGATTATGATTCCCAATAACCAAGCTTTACCTTTCAGGTTCCAGCGTAGACAGTTTCCTATTATTGTCTCTTTTGCTATGACGATTTAACAAATCACAGGGACAGACACTAAGTACTGTTGGATTATACTTACTGAGACCAGTATTTACACATGAATAACTATATGTAGCATTATCAAAAGTCAAGTCAAAGACTAGGTTGCGAATACTTATTCAAAACCGTGGATATATGTTATCAAAGTCAACATAAATATTGTATATAGAGAAGTCTTTCAAAACATATAATTTTTGAGATGTGTTGTATAATATATTTGGTATTTTTCACAATTTAATTCTACAAAGACATACCCGTGCATCGCATGGGGAGCTGCACTAGTGTTAACTTACTAAAAGTTAGTTTCCTATACCTTCTCTTATTATCAATAATTTGGTAAATTTCTCTATTTCATTATGTAAAATTTTGATGATCACATAGCAATTTTGGTTCAGAAACGTGACAGTCCTGAATCATGTGGTTGGTGTAAAGATAAAATGGCAATGTAGGTATCAATAGGCCACGCTCAAGAGCAGAGAGCGCATAGAATTAACAAGAGTGTATATATGATAGTGTGATGAGTGATTGCATTGCTCTGTTTACTCTCAGATGCAAGTTATATATAATAGTACATAAAGGTTCTAGTATCTCTTAATACACACGTGACAAAAACTAACCTCCTAACAACTCTGGTAAGTTGGCACAGTAACTAACTCAGCTAACTACCTTGCTGACTTGGCCTAACTGTTTCGAAAATCCAGAAAGAGCATAACGGAGATGAGGTTGGTGAAAATATCAACAACTTGAAACTGATGTGCAGGAATGAATGTGGTAAACTAAGATTCTGCCGTTCATAACCAAGTCTGAAACATAATGTAAATCAAGCTCTACATGCTTGGACTTAGAATGCAGCACTGAATTTGTTGCCATCATGATAGTGCTCAAAGTGTCATAATAAACCTTGGGAAGAACTGTAAATTAATGTAAGAATGAAAAAGGAAACACTTACTATATAAAACATAGAAGTATGTACAGACATGAGCACTCAAACATTCAAAATCAACATAAGAATGAAAGAATAATAATCATAACAATAATAGAAATAGACTATATAATTCCTTGGAAAAAGATTGGCCTAAACATGATGCCAAGACTCTTCTCCAGGGCTAACTGGTGGTAACTCTGGCCTAATCTCTTCTAGCTGCTGGAGAATTTGGTGAGCTTCCGGCCGTGGCGACGGTGTAGGATCAACGCAGTGCAAAGCAAGCTTCAAGGTGTTAAGCAACTCATCATTAACTGTTGAGGATGATGCCTTGTCCCTCATCAAATCCGAATCGAAAACCTCATTTGTCCACTCTTCTTTGACAATAGAAGCAACCCACTGAGGCAAATCCAAGCCATTCCTAGTTTCACCTGGTGACTTTCCTGTCAAGATTTCCAGCAAGATCACACCATAGCTGTATATATCAGATTTTGTGTTAGCCTTCTTGAGTTTCGAGAGCTCAGGCGCGCGATATCCTAGTGCTGCGGCTGTAGCTATCACATTGGAATTAGCAGCAGCTGTCATCAACCTAGAAAGGCCAAAATCTGCTATCTTAGCATCTGTGTTCTCATCAAGCAGCACATTGCTGGATGTAAGGTTTCCATGTATGATGTTCGCCTTCGAATGAAGGTAAAACAAGCCACGCGCAATTCCCTGCGCAATTTTCATCCTTGTTGGCCAATCAATGTATGTTTCAGGTCTAAGAACTGCATCAAAATGGGAAATACTTAATCTAATTCTATCATCAATCAATAAAGAATGAAACAAGAGAAATAACTAACAATTATGAGCATAGCAACCTCTGCAAAATCGAAATAGCTTACCATGTAGGAAAGAAGCAAGGCTTCCTCTAGGCATGTAATCAAAAACAAGGAGCTTTTCCCCTTTTTGTCCCAAGTAATAGGCCCTTAGAGCCAAAAGATTGGGATGTCTAATTCTCCCAAGAACACAAACTTCCGATTCAAATTCTCTCTGACTCTTTGTGATCTTTTCTCTCAATCTCTTCACTGCAACTTGCCTTCCATCCTCCATTGTAGCCTTGTACACAGTTCCATAGGTGCTCTTTCCCATTATTTCCGCCGTTGCGCACAAGAGATCGTCAGCTGTAAACTTAATTGGTCCATCAAAATGGACTAGCTTCCCTCCAGCATCGCCGCCCTCTTCAACTTCACCAGAAGAAACAGGCAGCGCGACTCCTCTTTCTGTCCTAGTCGTACCAGCAGCTCTCCTTGTGGCCTTTCCATTATCCGCCGTAGAATTCGCCCTCTTTCTGATCAAGCAGAAGAGCAGGATGCAGCATAGTGTAATGAGGACTAAGAGCAGTGCCCCTGCTGCTATGAGAATCTTGTCTTTGGTACCTAGTTTCCTATGATGGCGATCTTTCGACTCTTGATGTGGAAACGGTGCTAGAACTTCATCTGATGGAGCAGGTGCAAGACATGGAGATGAAAGGCTATAACCACATAATTGATTGTTTCCCACAAAGGAACTTGAGTTAAATTTCTTAGCAAGCATAGTTGGAACGGGACCTGAGAGATTGTTGTAAGACACATTGAAAAACTTAAGACTAACTTGTGTCCCAAGAGATAATGGAATTTCTCCGCTGAGATTATTCATTGACAAATCGAGCTGTGAAAGCGCGGAAATCTTTCCAATACTTGCAGGAACATGACCACTAAACTTGTTCCTACTCAGAATCAGAACAGAAAGATTATGCAGTTTCCCTAAAGCTTCTGGTATTTGGTTACCAAGATGGTTGTTATCTAAATTCAATAGTTTTAGTGAGGATAAATTAGAGAGTGTAGCAGGCAAGCTTCCATTAAGTTCATTATTCGAAAAGTCAAACGATTCGAGCCTAGAAAGTGTTCCTAATTCATTTGGTATAGCTCCAATAAACCGATTATGACCAAGCCTGAAAAAACTTACTTTTCACATGGAATTTCTAAAAAATGTTACCATGGAAATGATTCCCCACATCTTCATCATACTTTTAACCCACAATTAAATTCTATAGTAGATATGCTTGAAGAAATATTACTATCTATAAAATTTCAAAGAAATAAGGAAAAAGAGAATCCCAAAGAAGAAAAATTTCAAAATATAATCAACATAACAGACTTAAAAGTAAAACCACCATTGAAATTATGAATATTGAAGAAAAATTAGAAGAAGTTACAATGCTTTTTAAACAATTAAAAATGGCTCAAGAAAATAATATTATGGAACATGGTTTTCAAATAGAAGAAGAATTAGTAAATTCTGAAAACATAGAAAATGAAGAACACATTCTAGATTATTCAAGTGACGAAGAACCAGCAATTCCAATACAAGTAAAAAATGATGCTGGAACATCTAAGGATAATCAATCTCAATTTAAATGGGAAACAGGTTTTGATAATTATGCTTTTAAAAAAGGATTTATAAATAAAGATTCAAAATATACAAAAATACCATCAAAATACGTTCCTAAAATCCAGGAAATGGAAGGAGAAAGAATGCTCGATTTAGACTGCAAAAAGAACGAAAAAGAAATTTTTGAAAACTGGTTGAATTCCTTCTTATTAGAAGCCTTTACTAATCCAAAACTTAGTGAATTGTCTGGAAGAGACATTTGGAATTACATAGGATTTCATACTAAAGGAACTATAAGAGATTATATGACATCAATAGAAAACCAATTAATAGAAGAATTAGAAACAAAAACAACAGCTTATGATAAGATATTATATATAATGATGATTCTATATAAAGAATTTTTTGGAAAAAATATTATAGATCATAGACAAGAAGTCTATAATAAAGAATATCAAGAAGCAAAACACCATTTAGCTAATATTCAGATATATGATTTATGTAATGTGGAGTCTTATATATGTGAATATAGAATACACTATTACAAATTAAAATAAGAAGATAAAAATCATTATCTCAGTATGTATATAACAAAACTGCCATATCCTGCTAATGAATTTATAATGGGAAGATTTATAAGAGAAATAAATAGAGGAACAATTGAAAATAATTTTGGTGGAGCAACCTCTGCAATAAGAGAGGAAATAAAAGAACGTTGTATGCAAGAAGCAACTCAAAAAAGATTTGCAAATATAATTAGAATTTGCTGTCAGGATAATGAAGAAATACCTCAAAAATATGGTCTTAATAAAAATTTTCAAAGAAAAAGAAAATATCAATTTAGAAGAAGAAAATACTATCCAAACTGGAGAAAAAAGAGATATTTTAGGAAAGAAAATAACAATAAAAACAAAAGACAAAGAAATAATTATTGCCCGAATAAAAAAGAAAATTGTAAATGTTGGTATTGCCAAGAAGAAGGACACTACGCAAATGAATGCCCAAAAAAGAAGGATAAAAAGGATCTTACTAAACAAATAGAAATTGCTAAGTCTTGTTTCATGGAACCATTAGAAGAATCTGATGATAACTTAGACTATATTTTTGAATATGTCTCAGAAACAGACTCAGAGACTGAGTAATAATGCTACATTTATTACTATAAAAATAACAGAAAAATTTATAAATGCTTTCATAGATTCTGGAGCAACACAATGCTTTGCTAGTTCAAATATAAAACTTGATTGGAAAAAATTAAAGAAACCATTAAGAGTTAGAATAGCTGACAAATCAATACATAAAATTGACCAAAAAGCAGAGATGGTTGAAATTTTTATTCAAAATTATAGGTTCATTGTTCCATCTATATATATGTTAGATTCTGGAATGGAATTTATCATAGGAAATAACTTTTTAAAGCTATATCATCCATTCATTCAAGAATTAACATATATAGTTTTAAAAGCTCCACACGATTCTTCAATAAATCAAAAATCAAAACGTATAAAAATACCAACTACTACTATAGATAAGATCTTAAAATTTAAAATATTTTCTATACTAGAAACATGTTATTTAAATCTATACTTTCAGATAAACATTCCAAAAAATAATCTTGAAATAAAAATAGAAGAACTTTTGGATGAAATTTGTGCTGAAAATCCTTTAGATATTAAAAATACAAATAACGAATTAGTAAGCATTAAATTAAAAGATCCCACAAAAAAGATAAATGTTCCAAATAAAATTCCTTATTCCGCAAGAGATAGAGAAGATTTCTCACTAGAATGTAAAGATCTTTTGGAAAAAGGAATTATAAGATTAAGTAAAAGTCCTCATGCGGCTCCAGCTTTTTACGTTGAAAACAATAATGAAATTAAAAGGGGAAAACGAAGAATGGTAATAAACTATAAGAAGATGAATGAAGCAACTATTGGTGATGCTCATAAACTTCCAAGAAAAGACTCTATTTTAGAAAAAATCAAAGGAGCAACTTGGTTTTCATCTCTTGATGCAAAATCAGGATATTGGCAACTTCGTTTAGACGAAGAAACAAAGAAATTAACTGCTTTTACTTGCCCAACAAAAGAATCAACAAGTGTGTTGCTCTATGAATGGAATGTATTACCATTCGGATTAAAACAAGCCCCAGGTATTTATCAAAGATTTATGGAAGAAAATCTAAAGGAATTAAATGAATTTGTTTTAGTGTACATTGATGATATACTAATTTTTACAAAACAGGATAAAGAAGATCATCTTCAAAAATTATTAATAGTTTTAGAAAGATGTAAAGAAAAAGGATTAGTTCTTAGCAAAAAGAAAGCAAGAATAGCAAAACAAGAAATAGAGTTTCTTGGATTAATTTTATCCGCTCAAGGAAAGCTAAAACTTCAACCAAATGTTCTAGAAAAAGTAAACTTATTTCCTAATAAAATAGAAGATAGAAAACAATTACAAAGATTTTTAGGGTGTATAAACTATATTTCTGATCAAGGATTCTTAAAAAATATAATAGAATATACTAAAAGCTTATTTCCAAAAATAAGTACTAAAAAAGAATGGAAATGGGATGAAAAAGATAGTATGCAAATTCAAAGAATTATGTGAAAAGCTTCCAGAACTTTATATTCCAGAAGAAAATGACTACTTAATAGTAGAAACAGATGCCTCAGACATAACCTGGTCAGGATGTCTAAAAGCTAAGAAAGCTATAAAAAGCTTAGAACAAGAAAAAGAATCACTAGATTCTAAATATCCCCCAAAGGAATTACTTTGCAGGTATATTTCAGGAACTTTTACTCCAACAGAACAGAGATATACCACTCATGAAAAGGAAACTCTGGCAGCAATTAAATCTCTTAAGAAATGGAAAATTGATTTACTACCCAAAGAATTTACATTAAGAACAGATTCAAGTTACCTAACAGGTTTTATACGATATAATTTAAAAGTTGATTATAATCATGGACGATTGGTAAGATGGCAATTATTTTTGTTACAATATCCAATAAAAATTGAATATATTAAGGGTGACAAAAATGTTATTGCAGATACATTAACAAGAGAATGGAGTTCGTCTACAACGCATTAGATCAAGAAATTTAAAAATACAAACAAGAACTTGAAAAGTGCAAGCATTGTCAGCAAATAAAGATACAGATCCAATCCCTCAAGAAGGCCATCGAAGCAATGAAATCAACACAACAGCCCAAACCATCAGAGTTCAGCCAGCTAAGCGTGGTGGACAAATCAGGTGAGGAAAAAATTTCAGAAAATAAAACAATTGCTGAAATTATCAAAAAATCCACCCAAGATAAAAAATATTATGTAATTTATAATGGCCCCATGAAAGGAGTATATGATGCTTGGGAAAAAGCAGCACCATTTACACATCAATCAAGGATAATTCATAAAGGAGGGTTTTTAACACTGGAAGAAGCAAAAGAATCCTTCAGGGAATATGAAACTCTTCATCTAGAGCAAACCCTAAAAAGAGCAGATAAAGCTCCAATTCAAACCCAGATAACAGGGATAATAAGAAACATTCCTACAAGGGCTGAAATCAAGGAAAAGAAAAGGGTCTGTAGATCAAATCTCAGAGAAACCCTTAACATAGTCCTGAATTGGACTGAAGGAAAAAGGGCAATCTTGGGATATTATCCTATTGCGAAAGAACAGCTAACAAAGCTGGTTATATTTCCAGAGGCTTCCCCATCTGACACCTATCAGTTTTTCCAGTATGGATTAATTGATACAATTTTAATTTTTAATGATTTAAAAATTATTAGTGAGTTTCCTGCAGGATTCATTGATGCAGTAAAGAGATTTAAAAATATGATTGACAACGTAAATCCAAGGGATATATCCCTAAAATTTACGAATAGTCAACCTATTTTTAATGAAGAAGAAGAATGCTTGGTTCCAGCACATCAAGTAATCTTCATGTCCATCTTCCCAGGAAATTTTCAACCAATTGATCAAGTTCAAGATTTAACAATCTACAGTCATGAAGGAAGACTAGCCAGCACACTAGCAAGGGTCTTCGAAAGAACTCAAAAGATAACAAGAGAATCTCACACAAGAATCAATTATAAAAGCAGAAATACTTTGCTTGTGTCTAGTAAAAGAAATGAAATTGAAGAAAGAGAGATGAGACTCTTAGTAGAATTTGAATCAGCATTCTACAACTTATCTGGACTCTTAGAAAAGCTCCCCGAAGGGATAAAGAGGAATCTCTGCTATTTGATAAAAGACAGAGAAGACCACAAGTGCCAGCTATGTGTCTCAGAAAGCAATAATGAAACGGAATCAACCCACATGATAAAGGAAGAAGACAACGCATCTGAAAGTCACATGATGAAAGAAGAGGACAGCACATCTGAAGCATCTCTCAACATTATTGCATAGTGACGTAAGCGCTTAGGTCATAGAGCACCAACGATGTAGCTGGTGCAAGATAATAAACAATGACGTAAGCAATGACGTCATAAGAAGGGTAAGGATGGGAATTGTCCATCAGACCCAACCATTATAAATAGGTTGCTTAGGCAATTGTAAAAGGCATCAAACAATGGAAAGCAGGAGGCTAGGAGTACTCATATGCTAGGAGAGCAAGGAGGAAGCGGCCGAGGCGATTCTATAGTTTGAAGAAGAATTCCCTTAGGAAAAACCAATTCTAAACTCCCCCCTGGAGTTAGTATCTACAATCTCCCATCTGGAGATAAAAACATCTTATGTAAAATATTCTAAATAAAGGAAGTTTTTCTCCAGAAAGGTACGCCTTTATCTTAATCTCATAGTTATGAATTATTTAGAAAGTTTAGAATTAACGGAAGAATCTGATTATTATAGATTATCTGCCTTATTAGATAACGAAAAACAGGCTGTTCTAAAAACAGAATTAAATCTCAAATCAAATGAAAATTTTAATAAACAAAATCTTTTAAAAGAAGTTTTTAATAGAAAAAATATAATATATTATGGAAAAATTCAACTTGAAGCCCCTATAAAGATAAAATCTGCTAATGGAGAACTTGAAATAGCTTTGATAAATGATGAAGAATTGAGTAAACAGATTGAGAAAATTAAGGATCAACAAAAAAGATCTAAAATTGGATGGATTCATATTAGTACTATACAAGTCTTAATCAAATCTACATATATGAAAGGAATTAATTCACTAATAAGCTTAGCAATCTGTGACAAAAGAATTACTGATGACCCAATAGATCAAATAATTGGAATTGTTCATGGAAACTTGGCAAACGTAAATGTTAAATTCAATGCCCATCTTGGATATGCTATACCATTATCAACTGAAAATCTTGGAAGATCTATAAGTTTGGCTTATAAATTTCACAGAAAGAATCTAATGGAACAAGACGATGAGCCATTTTCAATTACATATGCAATAAATTATGCTTTAACAAATAGCCATCATAGTATAATATTTAAAAACAGAGAAAGAATTTATGTCGATGAATTATTTCAGAAAATTGTAAAAACAGAAATACCAAAATATAAAGCTATTGAAAACCCAGTTCTTTTACTAAAAGAACCATCAGGAAAATTAGTTTCATCAAATTTTCAAATAAGAGAATCCAAAATTAATAGCCCTTTAAGTTTATCTAAGTTAAAGATTAAAGAAGAAAATTCTGAAATAAAAGAATTAACAAAAAAGGTCGAAAAATTAAATGACACCCTAAACACTAAGTTATGACAATAAATAAAGAGAAAATATATGTAACCTATCAAGATAAAAAACAAGAACTCTTTGAAAGAGAAAATCGGTTGAATTATTTACGGTTTTCTGAAATAAATCAAAGAGCATTTGAAGCTCTAAAAATAATCTATGACAAATTGAAAGGAGAAGTTGAAGAGTTAGAAAAATTAATAGAATCTCTAGAAAATAGTGATGAATCAATGATAGAATTTGCAGAAATTCTAATATGAATAATGAAGTATACAAAGATTGAAAGACCAGAAAACAAAATAAAAAGACATAGGGCGAAAAAATTAAAAAGTAAAATAAAGGAGTATAAAAGGGAATTAAATAGTCTTCAGTTCGAAATTAATGACCTTATAATAAAAATGATAGAAATAAGAACAAATATAAACAAGTTGGAGCTAAACTTAAAAAATTTATAAATGCCTGGAACACCATATTATGACTTAAAAGAATTAAAGCTGTTGAAAGAAAAAATGGAGAATGAAGTTGAAAAATTAAAAAGATATTTAGAAACAACAGAAAGAGTAGAAATAAAAGAAGTTTTGGAAGACTTGAAAAATTATATTAAAGAAAAAGACAAACAGATAAAAGATTTTATATATAATGATCAATGCAAAAAAGAATATTATAAACTAAAACAAGATTGAAAAAAAAACTATAAAAATGAAATCAGACTTAGTAATAAATGCTCAATATTTATTCGAAGCAAAATATGAAGAGTTAATAATTTGAAAAAGAAATTACATCTTAAAAATTGGTATCAGAGCCAAGTTAACGATTAAGGGTAACACTTTCTCTTTAAGCAACACTTTTAGTGACACGCTTTTAAAATCAACAGAAAACCATAAAAGACAAAAATCTTTACAAATGCATCTGTACACTAGATGCCCCCATTGAATAATTGTCATGAAAATTGATACACAATTCCTACACAAGGTAAAGTCAACCTTTTGAGGAAGTACTACACAGACAAATAATGGTTTGACAGATAAGTTACAACAACCGAGAAAAGTGATACTTCGCAACATAGTGCAACAATGCCTCGTTTGTACCCAGGCACAATGATTATGCCTTTTTACCTCTATCACTTGCTTTAAAATAACTAGTCACCAAATGAGGAATTAACAATTCATTGTCCAATTTCATATCAGTAGAGAGACTAGAAAAGAACTAACAGTTCAAATACCTGTAATCGAAGTAGCAATGAATATTCTCCAAAGCAGCAATATAATCATCATGAGAAAGACTATTCAAGTAACTCAGAAAGTGAACCTAGATGGATGTAAAATTCAATATCAGCAAACTTAAAGAATAACAAAAATAAAAAATCAATATCCTAAGCTTACTCGATGTAGTTCAGGTGCCAACTTCTGTAGCTGTCGTAGAACAATTTCAAACCCATTCAAAGAGACAACACCTCCATTCCTGCAACAAAAATAAAAAATGAAATTTACTATAGATGAAAGGCACTTCTACAATTCCATATTCAAATATATCGAGAAGTTTAAGGCCTACAAGATGCATACTTTTCAATTATATCAGCTTGCTCTTGTAAGCACCCTTGCACCTGCCAGTTTGTGCGCAGGAATACTGCACCACTAGGATCATCATCTCTAAGCATGTTACTTGAAGGATCTCCATAAGGACTAGCTACTCTAACTTTCTCACTATGTTTAGATGCCAAATCACCCGAAACATCAATATCTGTGTGTGTAAATTTTGACCAAGCACAATTAGATTACTATATCAAGAAACAGGAAAAAAATTGCATAAATTATAAAAAGTCCTGGTCTATAATATTCAGACACCTTCGTGAACCAGGATGAGCTTATTTAATGTTCTGATTTTATGTTTTTATTTTCTATCTTTAATTAAAGGATGAACTATACAAAGTAGCAAACAGAGAACAGCCCAATCACAACCATACCATCAACTAAACTCACAAGCGTATTTGGTACATGAAGATGGAATGGAATTCTTTCATTAGCCTCCTTTCTTGCTTCAATTTCTTCTGAAACCTTTTCATATACAAAATTCTCCAGTTCCATGTTCTCATATTCTAAATGCATCTCCAAATTACTACTAGAATCATCTAAACTAGGTGCTTTGTCAAGAGGACAATTTGAGAATTCTTCTTTACAGTATATCCCTATGTTTGTCAAGAGGTGACACACACCCTGAACATTCAAATAAAGTTTTTGCTAAAGACTCAAAATTGCATGTTAAGTTCCCAATAGCAACTTTTTTCATGAAAAAAAATAAAATAAAATCAGGGCTGTCATGCTGATTTCACAACAAATTTTATTACATTAATACATACTCATTCAAAGGCAAAGCACGTCTATGACGCCATGATGGTAGCGGCTAGTACTAGAAATAATGAATACAATGGAACATCAGAGAAAGCAACTATCTAGCCATACACTTCTCCCACCTTTTATTGTCATATGTCATACCTCAAATGATAACAAATTGAAAGCAAGCACACAGCGCCGAAGAAATATGCCCAGGTTACTGTTAAGGTCCAAAATAATTTGATCATCTTCAATGGCACCCGAATCAGGACCCCCATGTATTCCTGTACAATGTCATTTTTAGTATTAACAAATTTCCAAATTCAATCTAACAAATAATCGACAGCCAGCCGCGTAAATAAGATGAGGTCTACTAACATCATTGCTGTTCAACCCACCTCGTATATCACTAAAAAAATTAAACAAATCATCAGGTGACGACAGAGACGACAGCATAGTCATCAACTGATCAATAATCCAAGTCGACATCCAATTTTGGCTCATCATTCTCAACTGATGGATGAGTTCATCCAATTTTGGTTCCAATATATCATCACACGACTGCATAGTCACCAACATTTTCAAACAATTAAGAAACCAATCACACAAGTCAAACTTTTCCATAGACAAATTACAAATATGACATAAAAATTCAAGTTATCCTTGATAAGAAATGAAGAAGAAGCTAGGAATGGAAAATTCGAAAGGGAACCTTGGTGAGGGAGAGCAAGAACAATCCGAGGCGGTTGTGGTGGGCAACTGAGGATAAAGGGAAAGGGAGGGAGATTTGAGCAGGGGGACATAGATCTTGAGCAGAATGCAGACTGAAACCTTGTGGGGAGATGGCGAATGCACCTGGTTGTTTCAATATCCCACTCATTATGCCTGCTTTGTGTTTGTGAAAATGCTTAGCTGAAATTGAGTGTGTAAAATAGTGCGTGTTGGGTGCAACAAAGCGAAGGTGAGTAAGATTGAAGCTCGGATGGCTGAGGGATGAAGAATGAGGATTTTGATTTGGATTTGGTATGATTTTGAGAAACCGGAAACAGAAAAATCGTTTTAGATTAAAATAATAAATAAATTATAAATAAACATCCTAAGTATAATTATAACTTAATATAAATCTTAAAATATCTTTCAAATTTAAAATATTACATAAAATATCATCAAACAAAATCATATAATCTTATCAAAATACAAACTTAAAATGATAACTCAAAATAATAATATATGTATATACTTTATTATTTTTTAACTGAGCGTGCTAATTAAGATGTAAAGCAGAAGCCAAACTATGCTCTAATAATAGTGCAACACAAGGTATGGAGTCATGAGACTCAAATGTCATAATGGTGGAAAATAATTCATAGAAGTAGAAAATAGATTCAATATAAGATACATGATTAGATATAATTATTGGAGCAGATTTTTCCCTTCGTTTTATCTATTGATACCTATAATAAATTGAATGAGACAACAAACATAAAGAAAGCTATCACTTTAACACCAAATTAAACTTAAGGCCAAAATGGACAAACTCTACTAATAAATTATCATCTTTAAACTAAAAGTTAACACAACATAAGCAAGATCTCCCGTAGTAGTTTCACTGAGACTATGATCAAATTGGTTCAACAGTTATTATGAGATTATTTTACAATTATATATACACTAGCTTAATTTGAATATTCTAAGAATATTTTTTTCACCTTAAATTTTAGAGGAAAAACCATTTTCAAGAGCTATGTCTTGAATTTTTGTATTACAGGTTATTATTTTAAACACAAACTAACTTAATCAAGCAAACACTAAAAAGCATAGCAAACGTTAATCATGTTGATAATTTTCTCACTTAAGAGATACATATAACCAAAAATGCACATAATACAATAGCAATACATATTTAAAAGACAATTGCTTTATCAGCAATTGCTTCTTGATTAATACTATCATCCATAACTGAAATTAATAAATCATCCACAAAGTTAAAAACAGTGCACAGCTAGAAATCAAATAATCATTCATAAGAGTATAAAACCATAACTGAAATCAATAAGGCAACACCATAGTGAAAAACAACAGCTCTCAAACGATAAACCCAATCAAAAATTTCATTACCAAATATTGAACCGAGCTAGAAATCAAGAACAATCAGCAACAAAATTTAAAAAAACAACAATAATCACCCTAAACTCTGAAATCAATAAATCTATCAAGAAAAATTCAAAAACATCATACTCAGAAATGAAAAACTAGCAGCAGCATAACAAATTCTTCTTTAGCAATAATATCAACAATACAAAATCAATGATTTGATTGATTTCACATTCAAAAATTACTAATCAGACATTCAAAACAAACTCAACAGAGCATAAAAGAAAAAAGTGAAAAACCTGTGTAAGCAGTGCCACTAACCTTTAACAGAGAGTAGGATAACAAAGAGACAACGGCGACACGACAGCGAGCAGCAAGACGATGGCGACACGATGTGCCAAACTAGAAGAAAGGGTCTGGGTTTGGAACAGGGGGAAGGAGGAGCCGCGGAGGCACTGACAACCACGTATGGCGGCGGTAGAACCGTTGAAGAAGCTACGATTTTGATTTTTGAACTTTGAAGAAGGGCTTTCTTTGCTGCTGAGTGACATTCACGAAGGGGGTGTTGGGGGACGGGTGAACACGGGTCGGGTTGGTTCGGGTTTAAGGTGAAATTAGAACCGAACTAATTGAATTATAATTGGTTCGGTTTGGTTCGAATTTATGTTTTTTTATGTATTTACCCGAACCAAACCAAACTAATTAAGAACGAATTGGTTCGATTCGGGTAATTGGGTACTCGATGAAATAAAAATTCATAAAAAAATAAAAAATGAAATTTTTATCTTAAAAATTCCGTAAGTACAATAAGCATGTAACATCAATAGAAATACTCCATGTTAGAGAATCATTAGAATCAATTTAGTTCAATTAGTATCGTCTATATTTATATAGTATATCTGTATATTAATTGTAGGATTCTATGCCTTTATTACTTTGATTCATTTAGCACCCATAAATACCCCTTATATATTGTATCTTTCATCACACTCAATAATACACTTTTCATATTACTCTCTCAGTCTCTTGTTTCTAACATGGTATCAGAGCCATGGTATCCTCCTTGAAGAGGATAGGTTATTTTTCTTGTGGTGAAATCACCATAGTTTTTGCATTTTTTTTTCACCTCACCGACTAGCCTGTTTTCTCTGTTTTGTGTTTTTTCGAGTCGAATGATCAAACACTATTGTCATCCGCTGTTTACCTTTCTCATGAAGAAATCACGTAGTTTTCGCTTTCTTTTGACAGTTCCATATGTGTTCTCTCGTGGCAGTTCCATCTGCGTTCTCTCGTGACAGTTCCATCTGCGTTCTCTCGTAACATGGTATCAAGAGCTTAGGTTCTTTTTTTCCATGAAAATTTGTTTATAGTCCTTTGTTTTTCCTCTTCCGGCAGTGTTCTTTGGTCTCTCTTTTCGTTCCATTTCTGACGCTTTGGTTCGTCACCGCCTTGACCACCGCCTTCATCTCGTCGATGCAAGTTCAACAAGTACAGCCTCGTCGCCGGAAACCACCGCATGCGCCGCCACGCCCCGTCTGAAGGTCGCCGTCCATTTGTTTCTGATCAATACTTTGTGCTCACTTTTCGAGTCTCTCTCGACGCTTTGGTTCATCACCGTCGCCACCCTCGCCTTCTCCTCGTTGGAAGCTTTCCAACGCCATCGGAATCATCACCAAAAGACGCCGGACGCGCCGCCCAAAGTTGCCTATCTGCATTCAGCCGTTCTCCTTCTAGACGCTTCCAGTGCCGTTGGATCAGCGCTCCAGATCCACGGCTCCGCTTTTGCCACGTGTCACGCCGCTGTTCTCCTGACCCGAGATTGACCCGTGCCCCCGACCCGCTCCGTTCTTCTGCCCGTGTGGCACCTCGCCCCCGTCAGCCCTGACGTGTCCTGCTCATCCAATCTCGTAGCGCCACGTGTTCGTTTTTGCAGACGTGTCCTCTGACGTGGCAAACAGTGGGACCCTGCCTAATATTTTTTGGTGAGCTCTTTCCGATTCTGCACTCTGATTTCTCATTTTCTGCTCCAAAATTGCCGTTTTTCTCTCCTATATTTGATATTTGTGACTACTATCATGGAAAAGCTAGATGTTTTTGCTGCCACCGCCAAAAAGGGTAAATTCTATCGAAACTGTAACCATTCTGGGCACCTCTTTCCCGACTGTCCTTTTGGTGAATGTCGCACATGCCACCAGAAAGGTCATATTAGCTACCATTCTTCACAGCTGTTCTGTCGTTATTGCAAGCTCTCGGGACATTTAATTACTGCATGTCCTACTCGCCCACCACGTCCTGATCCACTCAACTCGTCTCCTGTCTCTCTATCCGATATTGCATCTCTTCTTCAGCATCTTCTCTCTGCTTCTGGTAATACCCCTGCTACTTTTTTCACCCCTCCAGGTAATTCTACATGGTACTTTGACTCAGGTTACTTTAATCACATGTCTCCGTTGCGTAATATTTTTTTGTCTATGTCTACCACTACAAATGGACCTTCTGTCAATACTGCAAATGGCTCCCTCTTGCATGCAACATACAAGGATTCTATATCTCAGTCAACTCTTAATCTTCTTGATACTTATTATATTCCCAAATAAAACTTCAATCTTATTTCTGTTGGTCAACTTGTTGATCTGGGTTTTGAAGTCACTTTTTCCGTTTCTGGTTGTCGTGTACAGGATCCTCGAACGGGACAAATCATCGGGACTGGACGTAAGATCGAAAGGCTGTTTAAACTCGAAAATCTTCATATTCCTCCTGTGCCAAATCTGTGTGCTGCTTCTTCTCCCTCTACCCTCCACTTATGGCATCAACGTCTTGCCCACATCTCCTTAGGAAAACTGCGTCCTCTTGTGTCTCAGGGTGTTTTAGGTCAGGTTCCAAATGAATCTTTTGATTGCATTTCTTGCCAAACTTCCAAACAACCTGCTTTATCCTTTCACAATAATTCATCTCTTACTTGCTCTCCTTTTGATCTCATTCACTCCGATGTTTGGGGCCCCGCTCCCACAGCCTCTATGGGCAGAGCTCGATACTTTGTCGTTTTTATTGATGATTATTTCCGTTTTACTTGGGTTTACTTGATGAATAATCGCCACGAGTTACCTCAGATCTATATCAATTTTGCTACTATGATTAAACTCAATTTTCCAAGGTCATTAAGGTTTTTTGACGTGATAATGCTATAGAATACCGTGATTCCAAACTCTTAGCCTTTCTTGCAGAACAGGGTACTTTGTCTGAGTTTTCTTGTCTTGGTATGTCTCAATAAAATGGTCGAACCAAACGCAAACACCGTCACATTCTTGACTCCGTCCGTGCAATGCTCCTTTCTTCTTCGTGTCCTGAGCGTACTTGGGGGGTGTTCATTTTGTAACTCAATAACCCATTGTACACATTGTACAAATAGTCCATTGTCTCCCTAGCAAACTCATAGTTAAATTACATATATAGAGAAATAAAAATAATATTTTATGATTTTTTTTGAAAATACAATTGTATGTATTAATTATTTTGAATTTAAACTATCGTGTAAAGTATAACTCGTACTTCATATTTTATATGAAATTCTATAATCTATTGATGAATGATTTTCATTCAAAAAATGAATATGTTATTCTTATATTATACGTTGATTATAATATTAATTTTAAAACACAATTAATATAATTATTTACACTGTTCGGACCAATAACAATTATATATTTTTATCAAGTTTTGTATTCTGCAATCCTGACCAAGTTGATTAGCACTACTTTACATATTTGATATGCCTCTTGATTCTAGAGATAATTATTTAAGTAAAATAATTTTGATAATTTAAAAATACATATTAATCATTAAAATTATTTGTGTATAATACATGTTTAAATTTAACCATACTTCAATTCTATTTAGTAATTAACATAATGTGTATTTTTTATTTATGTTCTTTTTATTGATAATTAATTCCACTTTATACTTTTATAATTTATTCATATCATTTCAGGATCGTCTTATCTGAAACTAATTATAGTAGTAAAAATAAAAGGAAGTTTTTCACTAAAGAGAGTAGCGGGAGGCTTGAGACAAAATTTATTAATATCCATGATAGGGTGATAGCTATTTGATAACAAAAAATAATAAATTTCGATAACCTTCTAACATTTTTCTATAGTAGTCTGCAATAATGGAGAGACCATTCAATAAAATTAAAATGACTTTGATTTATCTTACTATAGTGTAATCTGTAAGTGAACATGAGAGGCAAAACATCTACCATGAATGAGTAGCTCCATTCATCTTTAAAGGTAGTGAGCAACATCAATCAACTTAATTTCTTAGAAAATAAACACTCGTGAAAAAATTTACATAGACCTCATCGTTTAAGGAAAGTATTATCCAAACAAGCTCATCATGAATTGCTATCAAGAAACGAATAAAATTTAACAAAAATACACTTAGATGATGAATATGCAAGTAATCCTTTAATCATAAAGGAAGAGGGAAGTCATTATTGGTGATAAGGATAGTTTTCCACACCACCGGAAAGTCAAGCTTCGTTTGCACTGAATTTGCCAATGCATTAGTTGTCAACTCCAACAAGCTCGGGATAATGAGATAGTTGGCAGCCTACAAAAGATTTAAAACTCTTAGAGCATGTACACTAGAGTTTTTCAGCAAATATGCACATCTTTTCCAAAGTTGAGCTGACATCTAGCATTTAATAATTAATGTCAAGAACAAGAACTGAGTATGTATGTGATATAGAGTTAATAAACTCACCTCATTAAAATTGGAAAGAATATTTTTGTTACGCTTCAAGTAGAAAGTGGCCCATCTCTTGAAATGATTCACCAGAATTCCACGAAAATTCTATTTCTTTTGACAGAAGTCAAGTATCTATGAAAGAATGTCTAACAACGGGTGCCTCGACCTCATGCAAATCAGGATTAGAATCAATGTGGTCTTGCACAAATAGGAATTCAGCAGTAGCAACACTCTTGCCCACCTTCAAGACAGGTTCATCGTAAATTCTTAAGGAAATCTGATCCACTTCCGGAAATATGTTTTGATACATAGAAAGGCAGAGTTCTTGGAAGGGATGGGATTCCATGATACTCTCGAAATCCTTGTAAAGGGACTTGGCCGAGTTACCAACTTTGGTGAGCCATTATCTTAAATCTTTATAGGCGACTACCATGTCTGAGTCTCTAGTTGAGTCATCACAAATATTGTCTAATTCAGTCAGGATGGTCTCTTTGTGTGTCTTGTCACTAGCCACACAGATAAAATAATTGAACATTTGTCGGCTCAAACAGTCATTGAGGCCCTTCAGCTCCGTGGTTGGGATCAGGAGTTTTTTAGCAGCCTTCTTATTTGTCAAAGCCAACAAGCTTGAGATACGGAGTTCTTTCGCAGCCTACGAAACACATGCCCACCGAAACTTTATTGATATGCAAACTAAGTGTATAAGAAAGTTTTACAGAAACTGTTAGTTTAGGAAGTAGAATTCAGGTCACAACAATGAGAAACAATTAACAATGTAATGAGGGATAATAAAAATGAGAAAGAGTACTAAGGAGGACGTATGTATATTAACGAAAATAACTATGTTAGATGTATACTAAAATTAACTACTAAAATAGAATACATATTAGAATATAAAATACGTATTAAAAAGTGAGTTAAATTACATATGTATACAAATATAGGAATTTGGTGTCCAAATAGCATTTTTGTAGTGAAAATATGAAATCAGAATTCTACAAGATCCCCTCCTTCAATTCAAGGGAGAAACTCCTAATAGAACTCCACTAAATTCTTCTGGACACCTCAATTCACATTATTTTTATTTTATTCAATTTGCCGTTCACTCTAACGAACTATGGACACTCTTAACAATCTATCACTTAGCATAATCCTTCAACCAATTTGGGGCTTTGTCACCCTCTTTGGCCCCATTTTCCCTTATGTCAGTTTCCTCTAGCCCAATTTTCAACATTCACATTCGATACAATCATGTAATTATATAATACCCATTGGTGATTGAAGTGCATGTGCATCAAAATTCAAAAGTAAATTAAAGTCATAATGAAGTCACCTTATACAATTCGGGTAGAATGTTAGTGTTACAATTGATGAAGTATTTGGACCAGGACTTATACCCGTCAACAACTTTGTCGTAGACTTTGACGACATGCTGAAAATCAAGTTTTTTTTCCAAGAAGAGGATGACCTTTTTGAGCACCTCGGCGGAGACGACATTAGTAGGCACTTCAAGCTCATCATGCATTTCATTGAGTAAATCAATGATGGCCTTCAAAACCTCATGTTCTGATTCAGCGAGACTCTTATCAATATATAGCACCTCCTTGTTGGAGCTTCTTAGTCGAATAGTCTCTCTCCAAGTATAATCGAAGGGCTTTAAGTAAATTTCTTTGCGGAGCTTCCTCAGGTCATCAGAAGAAATAATAAGTTTGTAAGGGCTCTAGGAGCGGGACATGTCGGCAATAATGGCTTTGAGGCGGCTACTGTTTCTGCACACAGTATCGAAATACGTTTCCATCTTTGGGACCAAGCATGTGAAGTGTAGATCATTACTGCTTATAGTCGAAGATGCCATTACCCAATTACTCTAATGAAATGGAGAAGGAAGAGAAGAAAACCCTGAAGAAAATGGCCACCGCAGCCTCAGGCCAAAATGACCATTCTAAATTTAACTAATGATTGCTGCCCTAATCTATAGTCCCCCTTTTATAGGGTTATATTATTGGAACATCGTTTATTCCGTTGTCAATTTCGTACCAAAAGTTGTTGTATCCGTGTGAAACCAATTATTTTCTGGAAATAATGGTTTTAATAATATGCTCCAGTGCATTACCTGGACTCTCATAACCCAGTGTTTTTTGACCGTTAATATCACTTTTGCCAATCATTAATCATTAATTATTAATTATAAGTTTATAACAAATAGCTCCTAATATATTTCTTGCCTATTATTGTATAGTTTGACCAACCATGCAAAAAATAAATATAATTATTAGTATTTTTTTCAAAAAAATGGTGAAATAAGAAAGTATGTTATCTATATATTGGTATTCTTTATTTGTTTATATATATTATTTCTTCAATGTTTAACTTGTCTTTATTTATATGTCACAATAAAAAAAATTAAGCTTTGAATATTACAATCCATGGACTCTATAATTAAGTAAGAGATAATAAATAGTCAAACAATCTTTTAAAAAACATACAAAAAATCAATATTTAATTATGTGAATATTCATAGTTTTTTTTATAATTAAACTGATAAGGAAAAAAAAACAAGAGGATAGATAAAGGGGTTTTTTCCTACTAGACCTCAAGATATCTGTTCTTAGCAACCTAGGTCACCGGGAAGGATTCCCTACTAGACCTTCAAAGAACTTGTCCTTGACAACCTAGATCAGAGGGATGAAAATTGAATCACTCAATTTTCTCCATGCAACAAGTGAAGCAAATCACTCACCTCACTTAATCACACAAAAAAATGTGCATAAAGCACTAAAGAAATTTTATTCATCAAAAGTTATTCCAAATTGTCTCACCAAAGGTGTTTAAATAGACCCCTAACAAACTAACTAAAAGATAAGATAACTAATTTAAATCAGATTTGATCTTTTGGATTAGATCATATTTGATTTAAATTTTAACATTCTAAAGATATGATAACTAATTTAAATCAGATTTGATCTTAATTGATTAGATCAGATTTGATTTAAATTTAAAATTCCTAAAAATACTACTAAGCAAATCGGAAGTAAATCAAATCTTCCAACAAACTCTAACAGCAAAACAAATTAAAATAAATTATTAAAAAATTCGAAAATAATAATAATTTATGCCTCCCACAGAATTTGAAAAGCATTATTGGGCTTCTGCAGTCTTGACTTAGCCCAATGGGCCTTATGAATTGTTGTCCTTTCAGCACCACTATTTTTGAGACGGACTCTTGGTCTTCTTGATGTCCAAGATTGGCATGGAACAATTCTTCTAGAATTCAGATATTTGAATATGACAAGATTATCATTCCATCCTTAGCTCTAAGATGACGAAAATGCCCTCTTGACCACGTATCATTCTCTCTCTCTTCAAAAAGATTCGTCCTCGAATCTTGCATGAGATGCTCTTCGTCCCTCCAAGGAATCCAAACCCAATATCCAGGTTTAAATACCATGGTTTGATGACTTTTCTCTACCCACTAAATTGTGGCTATGTCCTTCATGTGTGCTAGTTCAATCTTTCCAACCATATGTTTACCATCTTGTCCAAAGTGTGCAATTTGTCTTCCTTTTTTTTCATCCATATTAATGCTTCCATAATTGATAAGTGAATCTACAAAGCCTGAAAAAGTTGATATAAAAACACTAGGAATATCATGGTTAGATGTATGAGAAACTAAGGACTCTGTGGATTTGAATGAGACTAATGCACTCTTGTCTAAGCTAGAACTTTCTAGATCTCTCTCACAAGTGTGTTTATTGAACTCAGTTTCTTTTTCGCTCATTCACTCCTCTCGCTCACTATTCTCATCTTTTCTCTCAAACCCCTCGCTTTCAATCAAACATGGATTCTTTTCACTCAAACACTCAATCTCTTTCTCAATTTCTTTTCTCTCATATTCTTCAAATTTCTCACATCCCAAGGACCCAGTTGAGAAATTCTGCACTGTTGAATCTTCCAAGGACACATCACCCTCTACAGCATACTCAACAAATTCTTCCATCTCTGCCTTTGAAGAAGAATGAAAGATAGGCGTAGAAGAATTCCTCTTGTTATGTCGAGCTATCATTTGTTGCACCTGCTCCCAGTCAATGGCCAATTTGACCAAATTGTCCATGGTTGTGTAACGGTAACGTTGGACTTCATCTGCAAGTTCTTCACGTAATCCAAACATAAATCAATCCTTAAGAACCTCAGGACTCCTTTTAATATTAGCCATGTCCATCAAATATAGAAATTCCTTGTGGTACTCCATTACTAATTGTGAGCCTTGTTGTAACGTAAAAATTTTTTCAAAAAATGTATTGTGGTATGATGATGGTACAAACTGCCTCCTCGTGATTTTCTTCATCTTCTCCCAACTGCTAATTGTGCGCTTTCCGTACCGTCTTCTAGATCTTCCTAATTCAGTCCACCATATACGGGCAACATTGGAAAAATTGGCTTGTACCAATTGAACCTTCTTTTCTTCTGAAAGGATGCAATTTGCAAAAATCGATTCTACCTTCCTTTCCCATCTGAAATACGCTTCAGGATCATTCCTCCCTTTGAATGCAGGGATTTGAAACTCAGAACTCTTTTTCGCATATGAGCTTCCTTCATCATCACTATCGTAATACTCAATCATTTATTATTATTTTTTTATATTTTTTTCAGACATTGACGTAAAGAAAAGATAAATGCAAAAACAAAATTAAAAAGGAATTTTTTTCCGATTATTTTACTCTAACGTGAATTTACAGAAATTAAAAAAAAAAAACAAAGAGACTAAACAAGACCTATGGAACGTGTAGATAAATAAGAATTTACCTACGACCTGTAACTGATACCAGATGATAAGGAAAAAAAAACACAAAAAGGATAGATAAATGGGGGATTTTTCCTACTAGACCTCTAAGATACCTGTTCTTAGCAGTCTAGGTCACCGGAAAGGATTCCCTACTAGACCTTCAAAGAACTTGTCCTTGACAACCTAGATCAGAGGGATGAAAATTGAATCACTCAATTTTCTCCATGCAACAAGCGAAGCAAATCACTCACCTCACTTAATCACACAAAAAATGTGCATAAAGCACTAAAGAAATTTTATTCATCAAAAGTTATTCCAAATTGTCTCACCAAAGGTGTTTAAATAGACCACTAACAAACTAACTAAAAGATAAGATAACTAATTTAAATCAGATTTGATCTTATTGGATTAGATCAGATTTGATTTAAATTTTAACATTCTAAGGATATGATAACTAATTTAAATCAGATTTGATCTTAATTGATTAGATCCGATTTGATTTAAATTTAAAATTATTAAAAATACTAAGCAAATCGAAAGTAAATCAAATCTTCCAACAAACTTTAACAGCAAAACAAATTAAAATAAATTATAAAAAAATTCGAAAATAATAATAATTTATGCCTCCCACAGAATTTGAAAAGCATTATTGGACTTCTTGCAGTCTTGACTTAGCCCAATAGACCTTATGAATTGTTGTCATTTCAGCACCACTGTTTTTGAGACGGACTCTTGGTCTTCTTGATGTCCAAGATTGACATGGCACAATTCTTCTAGAATTCAGATATTTGAATATGACAAGATTATCATTCCATCCCTTAGCTCTAAGATGACGAAAATGCCCTCTTGACCACGTACCATGAACTGAAATTACATCAAACTATATTAAATATTATAGAAACTAAATTAAATTGATTTTTCATATAGCAATTTAAATCAGTTTATAATAGGATTATCTTAAGAAAAAAGATAATAAGATTATCTTCTCAAAGATAGAAAAAACCAAAGATATATATATAATTCGAGCGAATAAGTATAAAATGCCATTAAAAGATCATTGTGATTAACTTAGGAAGAGGGTTAACTGCTCTGTACTCGAAAGTTCATGGCCTCTTGGTTGGATAATGGTGACAAGATGAACGGAGTTTCGCATACTAATCCTTCTAGAGATCAAAACAAAGAAAGAAGCAATCATCATTCATTAATGATGGTAATGGTGGATGCAAGTGTAAAAAGAGTCAATGCATGAAGCTCTATTGTGAATGCTTCCGTACTGAAAATTTATGCAACAAGGATTCTTGTACTTGCCAAGATTGTCAGAATAACGTAAAGCATAGGGAGCATGTGAATGAGACAAAGAAGGAAATAAAGTTGCGTGATTCACACGCCTTTGAACCTAAGATTGTTGTTGACAACGTGGTGATAAACCCCATTTGTAGGGTTTATCTTGTATTGATTTTATAGGATTTTATAACCTTTTACCCACATTTATTCAATAAAATAGCATGGTTTTGTATATTCTCCTTTAATTGTGCTCAAGAGTGAAAACATGCTTTTTAGATCTTAAAATAGCTAAATATAATTTACCTTGATTCCATTAGATGCCTTGATATGTTTGTTAAGTGATTTCAGATTTAGGAGGCAAAGATTGGATCAAGGGAATGAAGAAAAAGCATGTAAAGTTGGAGAACTAAAGAAGAAATGATGGAACCAAAAAGCTGTCAAGCCTGACCTCTTCGCACTTAAACAACCATAACTTGAGCTACAGAGGTCCAAATGATGCAGTTCCAGTTGGGTTGGAAAGCTAACATCCGGGGCTTCGAAACGATATAAGATTTGTCATAGTTGCATCATGCATAAGGGCGCGCACGCGCACGGTACGCGGACGCACCGATGGTGGCACATGACCCACTTAATGCAACACGTGGCCAGCGATTTTAGAAGCCTTGTGGGCCCAATCTAACTCATTTCTGATGCTATTTAAGCCAAGGATTGAAGGAGAATCAACATACTGGAGATACTTTAATCATTAGTCATAGTTTAGTTTTAGAAGTAGTTAGAGTTAGAGAGAGAAGCTCTCTCTTCTCTCTAGAATTAGGATTAGGAATTAGGGTTAGATTAGGATCTCATAGTTCTAGGTTCAATTCAAGTCTCCTTCTACTTCTACTTTCAATTGATGATTACTACACTTTGGTTCTTCTTTCTATCCCTATCCTCTTGTTGTAATTTCTCTTATTTTGTTTCTAGGTTTTGTAATTGAGATATTTTTGTTCTTTTGTTTTCTTTTAATAATGCAATTTGAGATAATTCATGTGATTGTGATGTTGTTGATTGTTGTTTTGTTAATTCTTTGTAATTGTTAGTTGTTGATTCCTTTTATTCTTACAAATAAAAATGCTTTCTTTCATTACCCTCCAAGTGTTTGATGAAATGCTTGAGAGGATGTTAGAGTAGAATTCTATGTTCTTGGCTTGAGAAGGTGACTTAGGATTTCTTGAGTCACTAGTGTCCAATTGATTGATAGTTGATAGCCATTAACTCTAGCCTTCATTAATCCAATTAGTGGAAAGCTAGGATTTATGGACTAGGATTGATATAACTCACTTGACTTTCCTTTGTTAATTGATTTAAGGATGACTAAGTGGGATTAATCCTTGCAACTACCATACTTGTGGCTAGTGATAATGATGAAAACCCTTGACAACCAAACCTTGCCATGGCCATTTTGTTAATAAAGTTTTCTTACCATTTACTATTCATATTTCTCATCCAAAACCCCAAAATAAACAAGGCCATAACCAATAACAAGAATACTACCCTGCAAGTACTTTGAGAGACGACCCGAGGTTTAACTACTTCGGTTTATAGATTTTAGGGGTTTGTACTTGTGACAAACAAATTTTTGTATGAAAGGATTATTGTTGGTTTAGAGACTATACTTTACAACGAGATTTCATTAGTGAAATTCTAAACCGTCAAAAATTCAATCATCAAAATGGCGCCGTTGCCGGGGACTTGCAATGGTGTTACATTATTGGTTATTGTGAATATTGTGAATATGTTTGTCTTCTGCTTGTTTGTTAGTTTTTGTTAGGTTTAGGACTTCGTTGCTTATCTTTGTTAATTTTTGTTTTCTTTGCTATTATGAATTCTCATCCTCACTTTGGCTATGAGTTTGGCTCAAATTATGTTGTAAGAAATGGGAACTACAATGGTAATATGCATCAAGGATTTGGGCACAACCAAAGATGGGAAGAGCCTCAAGGGATTGATCAACCTTCTTGGCAACAACCTCCAACTCCTTATGGGTATAACTCTTATCCTAATGCATATCAATCTAATGGATGTGGTAACCCTTATTCTGATTGTCAACAACCACTACCACATGCCTATGAACCACCTCCTCAACATGATTTTGAACCACCTTGCTCACAAGCCCCATATCACCAAAACCCTCCATATGACCCCAATCCTTATCCACCATACCCACCACCTTATGAGCCATATGAACCATACATGGAACCACCACCATTCCAACACAATTACTCTCAAGAACCACCTCAATGCACACCATCTCCATACCCTTACCAAGAAGAACCACCTTCCTACTATAAACCCTCTCTCCAAAATAATGAACCCTCTTATCCACCCCAAGCCCCAATAGATGACTCTCTCACATTGCTACTTCAAGGACAAGCGGATATGCAAAGGAACACCCTAGAGTTTGTGACCAACTTGACCAAGGTAGTGTCTACCTTAGCCTACAAATTTTTGAACACTCAAGGTGCTTCCGTGGCCACATGTGAAGAATCCATTGAAGATCATAGCATGAAGGAGAGATTGGAAAACTCGGTGGAAAATGAGGGAGGCTATTTTGTATTAGAGCAATTGGAGGAGCCTATGGTTATTGAAGAAAAGGAAAAAATGGTTGAAGATTTAGGAGACGTTGAGAGTCCATGGGAATGTAGCATCATGGAAAACTCTTCCAAGAAGCTTGACATTGATGTTTAGGAGGGTGCGCAACCTCCAAAGCATATCATGGTTGAAGACTTTGAAGAGGTTGATCAAGAGATGGATTCAATTATTGATGAGTTCCTATCCACAATTGAATCCTCTCCCATTGAGCTTGACATAGAGGGTAAGGAAGAAGATACCTCACCTCCCATATCCTTGGTAAGCCACGAAGAAAATATTAAATTAGAAGGAAGCTACCAAGGGGAAGAGGTTGAAGTTGATATAAGTTGTCAAGAGGTGGAAGTTACAAGGGAAGAGCACAAGAGCGTAGACATCGCAATGGCTAAGTGTGGGGAGGTTCCCCTTCCCAAGCCACCATCACCTAACATAACATTCAAGTGGGTAAAATTTCTATCCCTAAGCTTCACTTTCTCACTTGAATATGGTTTGATTGAAAATGATGGTCAACTTAGAGCTCTTTGTGGAGTTAAGAGTAAGAGAGAGTGGTGTAATGGTTGGAAAAAGAATGTTAGGCTCATTAAGGATAAACCCTCAAGGCATAAATACTATGGTTGGAGGAATGCTAAATTGTATAGGTCTAGAAGGAGAATTTGGTGCATAAAGGAGAATTTTATATGCCTACCACCCAAGTTGAATCATGATGATCAACTAGAAGATGGGTGTGAAAATAAGATATGGGATCCCGGATCACAACATGAAGACCAATTTTGGGAGCTCATATTTTGGGGAGAACCCCACCAAAGTTTGGTGATGATGGTTGGAAATTCTGTCAACCAATTGAGGAGCAAAGATCCTTGGAGATTCAAGGATGAGTACAAACATAAGCCACTATGACAATGAGCTCCTCAAAATGTCCAACTTAAGGACTTAAACTAAAAGTGCTAGGTGGGAGACACCCCACCATGGTAAACTCTTTCCATCCTCTTTTAGTTTTGTTTAATAAGTGATTTGAGTTGCCATTGTAGGTAGATTTTCATTTCATATTGATTTGTTGGTAAAGATTGGTTGTTAGTATGTTGTATTCATTAGTAGTAGATGAATAAATCCTAAAATCAAATTGCATTTTTGTGAATTGTTTGATATTTGATTGAATAAAGAAGAGTTTTGGACATTATAGGGAGCTCTTGGGCAAAAAAAAAAAGGCCATCGGCGCGTTGTGCGCGCGCGCGTACATTGCACTTCCGCACATTCTGGTACAAAAACCAGAGAGTTGTGCGCGCGTTGTGCCAGCATTGTGCTGGGAGCACAAGCTCATCCACGCATAAGCGCGCTGTGCGCGCACGCGCGGATCGTCCCAACCTCATTCACGCGTAAGCGCGCTGTGCGCGCGCGCGCGGATTTGCTCCCTGCTTTTCTCCTTCCTCCTTTCTCCTTCTTTCCTCTTCTCTTCTTCTTTCTTTCTCATTTTTTTTCTTCTTCCTCTCTTGAAAGATTTTTTTTCTTTTCTCTTTTAATATAAAAAAAATTAATAAAAAAAATATAATAATAAATAAATAAATAAATAAATAAATAAATACTAAAAAAAAATTTCTCTTCTTCCATTTCCTTTTGTCTATTACATTTGCATACTTTTATTCTTTGCATTTTAATTTTGTTTCTATAATTTGTTCTCATTTTATTTTCTAAAATTCTCATTTTAATAATGGTGTTGAATTCTCTCACTCAATTGTTGAGAATTCCTTGCATTACTTTGGTGCCTCTTGACTTGTTTCATATTGTTGGGTGATGTTTCTCTTCAAATCAATGCTCAATCTTTTATGAACTTGTGTTCTTTGTGCATTGATAGGACCTTATATTGTCTTTCATGACCCACTCTCTCTTGTTCGAACTTGATGCTCTTCATGCTTTGACCTTACTCTTGCATCAAGTATCAATTGATATGCCTTTTGCTTATATTGATTTCTCACTCACATGTTGTAGCTACCATGTAGTAGAGAATCATACTCTTATTTGGCATTAGCCCCCGCCTATGTTCTATTTACTTTGATATCTTTGTTGTAGGCTTAATTTTCTTTCTTTTTCTCTCCTTTTAGGCTTGCCACCAAGAAAGGAGGAAACGGAAAGGCTTTTAAATGGGGCAACGAACAAGTCATCCGCACAACCTTTCGAAGAAGCTCATCAATTGTAGCAACCCATCCACCTTGCTCTTCTTTGCATGCACCGAGGACGGTGCAATCCTCAAGTGTGGGGAGGTCGTTCGACCGATCTCCATGGGTAAAAATTTCCTTTTCAACACCAAATTTTTTATTTTCTTTGTTAGATTAGCTATTGCATTACATGATAGGTTGCATGTTAGTTAGAATTTGTACATATTTTTACCACTTCTTTCTTATTAGGACTACTTGGTTAGGGTGATGATTTTCTTTCCAAGAAACTGTTTTAGGGCACCCTACCAATTTGAAAAAGAAAATTTGTGGAACTTGCTTGAAAGAATTTATTTTGGAACATGGTTTTTGAGCTAAGAACACAAGCATGTGAGTTTTGAGCCTAATTGTGTGGTTACATCTTATAACCACTTATTTTCCTTCTTGTGTGTAATTGTTCTCTTTCTATGATTGTAATCTTTGATTTGTTTGAATCTATATGTCCAATTATTCCTTTTATTCATGCATTTATATGATTGAGGCCATCATTTCATTAGCTCACTTACCCAAATGGCCTTACCTTTTATCTTCCTTTGTTAGCCAAATTTGAGCCTACGATTAACCCACTTGTTCTTATTTTAGCACATTACAAGCCTTAAAGCGGAAAACAATAAATGTCCTTATTTGGATCTTTGATTAGCTTAGGCTAGTGTGTGTGTATCACTCAAGTGTGGGAACCTTGGGACATTGGGTGAATAAAAGGGTAGTTTTGTATTTTCATTGAAAATATTGGGAATTGGGTACATACTCATGTATTGATTAAATGTATAGACCTTATGCATTGATATTCTTGTATGTAGCTTGAAAGGAAGAAAAAAAAATGAAAAAAAATAAAATAAAAGAAAAAGAAAAAAGAAGAAAAAAATAGAAAAAGGAAGAAAAGAAAAAAAAAACAATAAAAAGGGGACAAAATGCCCCAAGTGAAGCTCAATAAAATCAATGCATAAGTGTTGTAAAATGAAAAGGGATACATGAGTATGTGAAAAAATGAGAAATGCCCTCTTGACCACGTATCATGAACTGAAATTACATCAAACTATTTTAAATATTATAGAAACTAAATTAAATTGATTTTTCATATAGCAATTTAAATCAGTTTATAATAGGATTATCTTAAGAAAAAAGATAATAAGATTATCTTCTCAAAGATAGAAAAAACCAAAGATATATATATAATTCGAGCGAATAAGTATAAAATGCCATTAAAAGATCATTGTGATTAACTTAGGAAGAGGGTTAACTGCTCTGTACTCGAAAGTTCATGGCCTCTTGGTTGGATAATGGTGACAAGATGAACGGAGTTTCGCATACTAATCCTCCTAGAGATCAAAACAAAAGAAAGAAGCAATCATCATTCATCAACGATGGTAATGGTGGATGCAAGTGTAAAAAGAGTCAATGCATGAAGCTCTATTGTGAATGCTTCCGTACTGAAAATTTATGCAACAAGGATTCTTGTACTTGCCAAGATTGTCAGAATAACGTAAAGCATAGGGAGCATGTGAATGAGACAAAGAAGGAAATAAAGTTGCGTGATTCACACGCCTTTGAACCTAAGATTGTTGTTGACAACGTGGTGATAAACCCCATTTGTAGGGTTTATCTTGTATTGATTTTAGGGGATTTTATAACCTTTTACCCACATTTATTCAATAAAATAGCATGGTTTTGTATATTCTCCTTTAATTGTGCTCAAAAGTGAAAACATGCTTTTTAGATCTTAAAATAGCTAAATATAATTTACCTTGATTCCATTAGATGCCTTGATATGTTTGTTAAGTGATTTCAGATTTAGGAGGCAAAGATTGGATCAAGGGAATGAAGAAAAAGCATGTAAAGTTGGAGAACTCATGAAGAAATGATGGAACCAAAAAGCTGTCAAGCCTGACCTCTTCGCACTTAAACGACCATAACTTGAGCTACAGAGATCCAAATGATGCGGTTCCATTTGGGTTGGAAAGCTAACATCCGGGGCTTCGAAACGATATAAGATTTGCCATAGTTGCATCGCGCATAGGGGCGCGCACGCGCACGGTACGCGGACACACCGATGGTGGCACATGACCCACTTAATGCAACACGTGGCCAGCGATTTTAGAAGCCTTGTGGGCCCAATCTAACTCATTTCTGATGCTATTTAAGCCAAGGATTGAAGGAGAATCAACATACTGGAGATACTTTAATCATTATTCATAGTTTAGTTTTAGAAGTAGTTAGAGTTAGAGAGAGAAGCTCTCTCTTCCCTCTAGAATTAGGATTAGGAATTAGGGTTAGATTAGGATCTCATAGTTCTAGGTTCAATTCAAGTCTCCTTCTACTTCTACCTTCAATTGATGATTACTACACTTTGGTTCTTCTTTCTATCCCTATCATCTTGTTGTAATTTCTCTTATTTTGTTTCTAGGTTTTGTAATTGAGATATTTTTGTTCTTTTGTTTTCTTTTAATAATGCAATTTGAGATAATTCATGTGATTGTGATGTTGTTGATTGTTGTTTTGTTAATTCTTTGTAATTGTTAGTTGTTGATTCTTTTTATTCTTACAAATCAAAATGCTTTCTTTCATTACCCTCCAAGTGTTTGATGAAATGCTTGAGAGGATGTTAGAGTAGAATTCTATGTTCTTGGCTTGAGAAGGTGACTTAGGATTTCTTGAGTCACTAATGTCCAATTGATTGATAGTTGATAGCCATTAACTCTAGCCTTCATTAATCCAATTAGTGGAAAGCTAGGATTTATGGACTAGGATTGATATAACTCACTTGACTTTCCTTTGTTAATTGATTTAAGGATGACTAAGTGGGATTAATCCTTGCAACTACCATACTTGTGGCTAGTGATAATGATGAAGACCCTTGACAACCAAACCTTGCCAAGACCATTTTGTTAATAAAGTTTTCTTACCATTTACTATTCATATTTCTCATCCAAAACCCCAAAATAAACAAGGCCATAACCAATAACAAGAACACTACCCTGCAAGTCCTTTGAGAGACGACCCGAGGTTTAAATACTTCGGTTTATAGATTTTAGGGGTTTGTACTTGTGACAAACAAATTTTTGTATGAAAGGATTATTGTTGGTTTAGAGACTATACTTTACAACGAGATTTCATTAGTGAAATTCTAAACCGTCAAAAATCCAATCATCATGTGGCCAAACACAGAAAAGATTGTAACTGCAACAAGTCAGAGTGCAAGAATAAGAATTGTGGTTGCTTCAGTTTTGGAGTTGGTTGCTCTCTTCTGTATCGTTGTCTGCGTTGCAGGAATGAATATGGAATTAAATACTCTGACGGATCCAAAAAAATTAATTGACGGGGCAAAAATATATAAAGATAAAATTTAGATAAAAATATATTTATAATTTGAAATGAAATATATATATATATTTATTTATTAACTCATAAATAATATATTAATTTAAATTATGATAAAAAGATCATTTATAATTATTCTTTCTTTATTTTTAATAAAACTAAATGTTATTTTTATATATGTATTCTTAAATAATTATTTAACTATTTATTATTTCTTACTTATGATGTTTATTTCTTATGATATTTACAATACAAATAAAATTTTTAATTAAAATAATTATTATAGAAAAGACTGTTTTAATAAAAAATATTAATATATAAATAGTATGTTTTTAGTATTAACTAATATTTAAAAAATATTACTAATAACTAAAGTTACATTTAATTTTAAAATTAAGTTTCAACATGATTATTAACTAATTTGCCAGTGTAGTGAAGTTAATTATAATTATTTGTTAATTAATTAATTTATTTTTTATTTTTGAGATAACATCGTCTAATAAAAAGATAAATATATACATCTACATATATTTATTAATTACTTTATAAAATATTTGTAAGGGCAAGCGCTCCCTCTCTCCACCACCTCGGTCCATTCCTCTAAATACTCCTCTCTTCTCCCAAAGGAACAAGAACTTTCTAATGAGAATAATGGCTGCACTCTTATTTGAAATGAACAAGAACCAGTTAATGAGAACAACAACGGCAAGAACAAGTCGAAAAGAATGGATAATGGATCATCTTCTCAATCTCATCATCCAGTTGTCGATTACGCGAATTTTTTTACTCAGGTTTGTACTGCTACACAACTCGATTGGTCATAGTCATCAAGAAAAAAAAAACGAAAGAAGATTATGTTATCAATGGCTAATATTTCATCAAGATTTTTTCTGGAATAAAATAAAAAATGCTTTTCACAAAAAAATTATTCTGAGATTATATCTCGGAATCCAATTTTTTTTAGTGGGGACAAATTTGTCATGTGTGACACATACATGGAGGGAGCAATGGTGCTCTCCAACATTAAACGTTGTAAAGCTGAAGTATTTGAAGTTCGCCAAAAAAATGGCAAACTTACTTCCACCCAAAAGAAAAAAAAAAATAGATTCTACCGTTGTAAAACTGAAGTATTTGAAGTTCGCCAAAAAGATGGCAAACTTACTTCCACCTAAAAGAAAAAAAGATTTTGGGATATATTCCAGAATTATTGTTGTGTGAAAATATTTTTTTATTTTATTCCAAAAAACAAATCCTATTTCACCAACATTAAAACTTAAATATTAAATTTTAAATCCTAAATTATGATGTTTAAATATTAAATTCTGTACTAAAATAAAATGTTATCCAAGATATTATTAATATTGATAAAAAAATATTAAGTTCTATAATAATCCAAAAAAATAAAATAAAATATATTATTATTAGGGTTTTAAGAATCTTATGTTCATAATAGTTTTATTATTATATATTAAGAATCTAAAATTATGATAGTTTGGTAGGTAAATACTATTTTCGTTATATTGCTATTATGGTTTTAAGAATATTTTTTTAAAAAAATTATTTAGTACCTATTTGTAATTACCCTACATACCTATCTATATTTTATTATATTAAATAGTAGTTATACTACTAATTTTATTGCTCTTTTATTGTCCTTAAATAGAATCAAATGTATATAGGTGCAGCTTTGTTGTAATTCGTCATATGTGGATATCAATATGAATGAAGAGGAAGAGAATTATTATTCATGAATTTACAGCAGCAATGTGAATAATATTAATTTGTCAATTATCCCATCAAATCAAGTTATGCGTGTCCCAACACAAGGATCTATTGTTGTTTCTACTTATTTTGATAATGTTGTTAAAAATCGTATTCCTACACTTCATTGTTAACTTCAAACCCAGTGTATTAAATTCAATTTTCAAAATATAAATATAATTATTAGTATTTTTTTCCAAAAAAAAAACGTTGAAATACGAAAGTAGGTTATTTATATATATTGGTATTTTTTTAATTATTTATATATTATTTTTTTAATGTTTAACTTGCCTTTATCTATATGTCACAATTTAAAAAAAAATATGTTTTAAATATTACGATCTATGGACTCTATAATGAAGTAAGAGATAATAAATGGTTAAAAATATTATAGAAAACATACAAAAAATCGATATTTAATTATATGGGTATTCATAGTTTTTTCATGAAATAGGATTTATTTTTTAGAATAAAATAAAAAAAATAATTTCCACGAAAAAATTATTTTAGGATTATATCTCGGAATCCAATTTTTTTTAGCAGGGGCAAGTTCGTCGTGTGTGATACATGCATGCAGAGAGCAATGATATCGCAGGAATAGTGCTCCTCAACATTAGGAACGAAATAGTTGTGAAGTTGAAGTATTTGAAGTTTGCTAAGGAGATGACGAACTTACCCCTACAAAAAAATGAATTTCCAAATATAATTCAGAATGATTTTTCTGTGAAAATATTTTTTTATTTTATTTCATAAAAACAAATCCTATTTTATCAACATCAAATCTTAAATATTAAATTTTAAATCCTAAATGATGAGGTTTAAATCTAAAATCCTGTATTAAAATAAAGTGTTATCCAAGATATTATTAATATTGATAAAAAAATATTAATTTCTGTATTTATTCAAAAATAATAAAACAAAATTTATTATTATTATTATTATTATTATTACTATTATTATTATTATTATTAGGGTTTTAAGAATCTTACGTTCATAATAGCTTTATTATATATTACGAATCTAAATTATGGTAATTTGGTACGTAAATAGTATTTTTGTTATATTGCTGTTAGGGTTTTAAGAATATTTTTTTTCCAAAACTATCTATCCTTTTGTCTATTAACCTACATACATATTTATATTTTATTATATTAGATAGTAATTATACTACTAATTTTGTGGCTTTTTTATTGTCTTTGGAATCAAATATATATAGGTACAGTTTTATTGTAATTCATCATATGTGAATATGAATATGAAGGAAGAGGAGGAGAAATTATTCATGGATTTATAACAGCAATGTGAATAATATCAATTTGCCAATTATCCCATCAAATTAAGTTATGCATGTCCTAATACAAGAATTTATTGTTGTTTTTACTTATTTTGATAGTGTTGTTAAAAAACCGTATTCCTACACCTCATTATTAGCTTCAAACCCCAGCGCATTAAATTTTAATTTTTAAAATATAAATATAATTATTAGTGTTTTTTTCCAAAAAAAATATTGAAATAAGAAAGTATGTTATCTATATATTGGTTTTCTTTATTTATTTATATATTATTTCTTTAATGTTTAACTTGCTTTTATCTATATGTCAACAAAAAAAATTATGCTTTGAATATTACAATCCATGGATACTATAATTAAGTAAGAGATAATAAATAATTAAAAAATATAAAACAAATTGATGTTTAATTATATGGGTATTCAACTATTCGTAGTTTTTTTTTTTATAAATTGAACTAAAATTGAATCAAACGATTTCAAATATTCTAGAAACTAAATTAAACTAGTTTTTCGTATAGCAATTTAAATCAGTTTATAATAGGATTATCTTAAGAAAAAAGATAAATACAAAAGATAATAGAATTGTCTTCCCAAAGATAGATAAATCCGAAGATATATATATATATATAATTCGAGCAAGTATAAAAAGCCATTAAAAGATCAATGTGATTAACCTAGGAAGAGGGTCAACTGCTCTGTATTCATTTGCTTATGGACTCTTAGTTGGATAATGGTGACAAGATGAACAGAGCTTTGCATACTAATCCTCCTAGTTATCACAACAATAGAAAGAAGCGATCATCATCCATTAATAATGGCAATGGCGGATGCAACTGCAAAAAAAGTCAATGCATGAAGCTCTATTGTAAATACTTCTGTGCTGAAAATTTATGCAACAAGGATTCTTATACTTGTCAAGATTGCTAGAATAACGTAGAGCATAAGGAGCATGTGAATGAGACAAAGAAGAAAATAGAGTTGCGTGATCCACATGCCTTTAAACCCAAGATTGTTGTTGACAACATGGCCAGACACAGAAAAGGTTGCAACTACAGTGAGTCAGAGTGCAAGAATAAGTATTGTGGTTGATTCAGTTTTGGAGTTGGTTATTCTCCTTTGTGTCATTGTCTAAGTTGCAAAAATGAGTGTGGAACAAAGACTCCTCTCTTATCCTAAAGGAACAAGAACCTTCTAATGAGAATAATGGTTGCACTCTTGTCCCAAAGGAACAAGAACCAATTAATGAGAATAACGATGGCAAGAACGAGCCGGAAAGAATGGATAATGGATCATCTTCTCAATCTCATCATCCAGTTGTTGACTACGGAGATTTCTTTACTCAGGTTTGTACTGCTACTCAACTCGGTTGGTCATAGTCATCAGGAAAAAAACGAAAAAAGATTAAGTTATCAATGGCTAATATTCACCAGGATTTTTCTGGAATAAAATAAAAAAAATAATTTCCACAGAAAAATTATTATGGGATTATATCTCAAAATCTAATTTTTTTAGTGGGGCAAATTCCTCGTGTGACACATGCATGCAGGGAGCAATGGTGTAGCAGGAATGATGCTCTCCAACAATAAGAATAAAACAGTTGTGAAGCTGAAGAAGAGATTGCGAACTTGTCCCCACCAAAAAAAATTTATGAGGTTTAAATCTTTAATCATGTACTAAATAAAGTGTTATCCAAGATATTATTAATATTGATAAAAAAAATTAATTTCTGTATTTATTGAAAAAATAAAACAAAATATATTATTATTAGAGTTTTAAGAATTGTATGTTCATAATAATTTTATTATCGTCAATGCTAGGGAATCAACTCTATATAAGTTAAGAATTAGCCAACTGGTAATCGGATGTTGCTACTAATAGACACACGGATGTTTCTTTTTCTTGTAAATTGGATGGTTTTGGATATGATTTCTATGTTTCATGTGTTACGCATTAATAAAACATAATTAATTATATGGAATCAACTAATGAATGATCAAAGCATCTGTTCCGTGATTCTCTCCTAACACTAACGTGGTCAACAATAATTTAACAAACAAATTAAATTATAAATTAATAAAATTAATTATAATTAATTATGTTGTTTCATTATTGGCTAATTATTAGTTGTTCCATATACTTTTCCTTTTATTATATATTACAAATCTAAAATTATGGTAGTTTGTTAGGTAAATAGTATTTTTTCTATATTGCTATTAGAGTTTTAAGAATATTTTTTTCCTAAACTATCTAGGACCTATTTGTATATTAACCTATATACCTATCTATATTTCATTATATATATTAGATAGTGGTTATACTACTAATTTTGTTGCTCTTTTATTGTCCTTGGAATCAAACGTATATAGGTGCAACTTTGTTATAATTCATCATATATATGTGGATATGAATATAAAGGAAGAGGAGAAGAATTATTATTCATGAATTTACAACAGCAATGTGAATAATATCAATTTGTCAATTATCCCGTCAAATCAAGTTATGCATGTCTCAACACAAGGACCTACTATTGTTTCTACTTATTCTGATAGTGTTGTTGAAAACCGTATTCCTGCACCTCATTATCAGCTTCAAATTCCATCGCCAATTTTCAGCACCTCAAACAATACTGAACAGCAAAATACCAAGGTGTTTGGGGATCTTGATTGGCAGTGACAATAATCTTTTCGGGACACTCCTAGCTTATATAATGATAATAATAATTTTGTTGAGTTACACTCACCAGTTGAGCCAACAATGCAGAATAATCAACAGTATCAACCTGATCAGAGTTATAACTTTCATAAAAAAGATGCAAAAAACGTTCATCATCCTCATCTTGATGGCTATAGTTCATCTTCTACGAATGGTGTTTGCTTTCCACCATAGGATGCTTTAGTATGTTTGAAAATCATGGCTATTGCTATGGAATACAAATAAAATTTATGAACATTTTGAAGTATTCACGTCCAATATTTCTGTTTTAGTTGTTATACAAATTTAACCATTATAAAATAAAATTTTATTTTATTTTATACTATTATCTAGTTATATTTATTTCAACGTTAATAGTAGAATGATGGTATCATTCTTAGTCGGACTTGCAATGTGAGGTTTGAATCATACAGGTTCTTCAACCATTCATCAGAAAAAATGCTCCTTTTTCCGACTTCCAAAGGAGGGGGAAATGGAAGCCATGGATGTTTGCATTGACAATTGGTGGTTCACTCTTAGTATTAGCAGTTACTATTTTGCTGTGTACTGCTTGCCTGCTCCGAAAAAGGGACACAGAGAAAGGTGAAACTTGTGTAACTGGAATTCATTAATCATTGCAAAACAAAGAATTGCAAGCCTAAGCTCTCTTTTCCTTACAGGTGAACAAAAGATCAAAAGGACGCTGCTACAATAGTTGGCAAGCTCCAAGAGCATAGCAATTACACAGGAAGGTGACATGATTAGCTCTGATGAACTGTTGTTCATGAACTTAGCAACCATTAAGGATGCCACTCATGACTTCTCTGATTCAAATAAACTGGGACAAGGAGGATTTGGTGCAGTGTACAAGGTGACTCGTTTTGGCCTCTGTAGAATGTTGTAATTTTGGTATCCATATTGTACGGTGTTCTACCAGATGGCAATGAAGTTGCAGTTAAAAGGTTATCAAGAAAGTCTTGGCAAGGCATAGAAGAATTGAAAAATGAGGTCATACTCAATAATCTCATTGCCAAGTTTCAGCACAAGAATCTGGTGAGGCTATTGGGGTGTGGCTTAAAGGGGGATGAAAAGCTTCTCATATATGAATTCATGTCAAACAAAAGCCTTGATCAATTTATCTTTGGTTAGTTCATGTTTTTCACTTTTTTCTATTAACCTTCCAAATGTTTCTTTGCTTCATTTTATTTTACATTTTTTGGAAACTGCTTCATTTTAATTTTTTACATCAACATGGTATTTAATTGACTTGTTCTATTTAATATAGAGATGAGGAAATCTAATTCCTTGGTTGCTTTGATAGAGAAAAATTTTGGAACTATTGGTGAAAAATCGTCTTGTTATATTGCATTGATCATGTATATATCTATAATTATTTAGATTTTATCAATTTAAAACTTACTTTCCCATATCATAGAAGAAAAATCTGCATTATCTAAGGCTGTTAGTGATGGACAAATTTTAGTTCAGTTTTATGGAAATCATTCCAGGTATTGTAGCATATTTAATTAGTAAATTAACAATTAACTGAATTTTTCACTAAGTATATTATTAACCCTCCCATGAAAAAATTATGCATGACCAGTTATTGACCATCATTTTTCGATATGCGGATGAGTTATTCAAGCAAATGACCATTACCAACATTTTGAGAAAGAAGAGAAAACTAATTAACTAAATTTTCATTCATGTATTCAAGAAATCAATTAATCAACTTCATTACTAAAGGCCAAAGGAAAGGAGGCTCCCTTTTCCTAAGATCCTTTTCAACCCCAACCACAAGGATTGAGAGCATTTCTGAAAATGAAAGTCTCCCGCACTACTCTATTATCTTCTCCATTAAGGAAAGCCCCATGGACTGCTTGGCTCCATCAATTTAGGTCAAAATTCCAAAGACAAAAAGAAAGAAAAACAAAAGCCTACAAAGTAAGATGGATGGGAGAGCTAGATTTGACTTGTGAGATGAAATGAAAAAAAAAAAATGCTACATATTTTATTTGAAATTCTGTTGGGGCAAAAGAAAAAAAAATACTAATTATAAAGTTCAATGTTAAAAGGGAAGATAGCGAGAAACAGATTTTTTTAAATATTCTGAAATGTCAACAACTTTTAACGAGTGAATTTTATTTAGAACTCATCAACTTAGTTTAGCTCAAATTTTATTTTCATTTTTTTATTTACAACTGAAGTATCCACAGTTTAGTTCGATGACTAATGCCTTATTAACTTGTATGTACATTGCTAGATGGTATTGCGGGACAAAATTATTTTAAAGTATTTTCAATAGAATAATACTACTAATTCAAGTCTGTTTGTTAATTAAATTCAATTAAGTTAGTCTAATATAACAAAAATTTAATATTATTTTAAGTCTTATTGTTTAACATAGTTAGACTTATTCATAAAAAAAATTTGAATTTGTAACATTACTCTTTTTCATACTTGACCACTAAACACTTGGTCAAGAGAAGATGAGTTTTTTTTTTCTGTTTAACCACACCACTCAATTCAATCAAATTGAATTAGATTTGGGAACCATCAATTCATGAGCAAAAATATAAGGGAACCATGTCTGACGGTGGACCCATTTATTTATTTATCGAAAATGCTGGATTTCATTGTAGGGAAAAGGTATATATCAAGGTTGTAAGAACTGGATCGATTAATGAATCGATGAAGTGACTAATTTATGGATTTAATAGTTCGATCGAAGTTTAACTGAAATTTAATCGGTTTAACGAAATATTAAATAAAATTATTAAAAATTTAATATATAATTTTAAATATTTAAATTCAATAATTTTTAACCTAATAAAATTGAAAAAAAATTACAATTTTACCTAATAACTTATCTATAATTTATTAATAAAAATTCATAAATAACTTCAAACATCAAAATTTATGAATAAAGTAGATTAAAATACACGTAAATGACAATATACAATATTATTAACCCAACATACAACCAAAAATTAACAAAATCAATAGTTCCATCTTCAACATACAACAAAAAAAACATTAATAAAATTAACTCGAAAAATCAGAAAATCAGAAAACAGCAATAATATTATTTCAAAGAATCAACAACAACATTATTTCAAACAAGGTTCTGAAACCCCCTTTGAGATTCTTGGACAGCACTATCTATTAATCTATCATACAACCAAAAATTAACAAAATCAGTAGTTGCATCTTCAACATACAACAAAAAAGAACTATTAATAAAATTAACTCACAATATCAGAAAATAAAAAATAGCAACAATATATTTTAGAGAATTAGCAACATTATCTCAAACAAGGTTCTGAAAATCCCTTTGAGATTCTTGGACAACACTATCTTGTGGCCGTTGATCACTGTGGTTGTTCCATCTAAATTACATACAATATGCAAACTACAAATTACATACAGCAAAACAAAATCTTAGCCATCAAAATCTATATTCCAAAATTAAATTTATCACTATTTTTGACAATTATATTAACCAAAATCAAAATTCTATACAATAACCAAAATCCAGAATCCAGAATAGTAAATACAGCAATTCAGAATCATTATGATTAACAAAATAAAAAAATAAACTAAATAACTATAGATTGAAGAACTCACGGCGACAGAGAGAGACAGCGAAGAGTCCATTGCGGCAGAATAGTCCGCGACAACAGAGACAGAAGCTCGACGATAGATGGCTCGAAGACAAATGCTCGACGTGGAGGATAGAGACCACTAGACGACGATGAGGACAAAGGCGGCTGATGATGACTAGGAGAAGAGAAGACCTTCAAGTGGTGAGGACAAAAGGCGCCGACACAACGACAGCAGCTTTGAACCGACCTTCTGGTGACGTAGGGAGAAAACCAGACCTTCGGTGGTGTGGATGGCAACTGCTTGTGGTCACTGCCAATGCCGATAGTGGTAGGGATGGTGGAGACGTAGCTTTACTCTGATAGGGTTTGAAGAAATTAGGGTTGGAAGGGAGAGGAAGGTTCTTTTGGAGTTAAGTCTCAAAGTGGTCCCTGAAGTTGTACTCGAGCCTCACAGTAGTTTCTGAACTTAAAAGTTATCCATATTCATCCCTGAAGTTGCACTCAGGGACTCAAACTTGTCCTTCCGGCACATTCTGTCCATCTGGCGCTACCGGAAAGCTGAGTTGGCCTCCTTCGTGACACGTTGGCAAAGAAACGGTTAGTTGACGTGGCAGAGTAAACTATTATGATTCAATTTGGTCCCTCAATTCAAGTTAAAAACCCTAATCCCCAATTTTAAAGAACCATCTCCACAGTGCTCACACTCTTCTCTTCCCTACGGTTCTCTTCTCTTGTCTTCTCCATCTTCAAAGCCAGACGGTTATGGCCAGCGTGAGCAACGCAGCTGGGAGATCGAACAACCCACGATCATTTCTCCCTTTTTCTGCTGATAATCTAATGTCATTTAGGGAACTACAAACAAGCAACTGCCAATTATTTTGGTATTACCTGTTATATATAAATCCATGAGTAGGCTTGCCTATTATACAGTCTTAGGCATTATGTGATTTTGCTCTTATCAAATGTTAGCTAAATATACTGATCCTGTATTTCACTTCTGGTGCAGTATTAAATTAATTTTCTTGTTTAGCCACCTTTTAAGGAGCTGATTTTGCAAGTTGCTAATTTACCAGATTTTTGTTATAAGTTTACCAAGCATGGATTTCATCAGACTGTCCAAGCAAACGTAGAGCAAGTATACTGAAATTCTTTCGGGAACTTCAATCTCAGGATGATGATGGTCAGGTGCTCCCTATCAGTGGCTTGCGGAACACGGCAATGACGCATCCAAATGACCCTGAATTCATAGAGCTAGGAATTTTTGAATGTATGGCTGCTCTAATATGGAAGGGACTGAAGAATTGGCGCTGGCTTTCTCATGACCAAAATATTTACATTCCTTATTATGCAGCTTATACAATTGGTTCCTACACAATGAATATGGAAGAATTTTCTGAAAGTGCTGTGCATGCTGGGGTCATTCCTGCTCTGGTTGAGCTTTTAAGAGGTAAATTAACTTGGGTTGAGCAAAGAGTAGCAGTATGAGCTTTAGGATATTTAGCTACATATGCCAGCACTTTTCCCACTGTAGCAAGTCATGGTGAAATTCTTGAGCTCTCTATTCAGTTAGCAATGAGTTCCCTGGAAATAGTTTATTCGCACTTTTATCACTATGATTTGCTTACACGTGGCATGGGTGGTATTTAAATGGAGTCCAAGAAGGCTGAGGAATGGGCTAGTCAGTTGCAATGTTGGTAGGGAACCTATTGCCAGTTGCCCCAGAATTATTGAAGCTTTGAGTAATATTGCCTAGTCTTCAGATGATTGGCAGTATATGGTAGTTGATTGTCTTCTATGGCTTCTTCAAGATCCCAATATATGTCACAAGGTAAAAATTTTCAGTGTAGCATTGGTAGCTTATTCTAATATGATACTTAATCGCATCAATTGAGCTTGTTTGCACAAATGAGCATTAAGAAATACAATTGGTGTCTGGCAAAGAATGCATTTGAACATGAGAATGAAACACTAAAAAAAGGCATGTCGGCACACTTTTTTCTTGCCATGCTTTTGCGAGGGTGGCCACTGATTAGTGACTTGGCCACATTTTTTTTGCCACACTTGAAAAGCGTGGCCATAGAAGGAAATCGACGCGCTTTTTTTAGGGTGGTCATTGATTTGAAATTTGGCTACGCTTTTTTTGCCACGCTTGAAAAGGGTGGCCATAAAGAGAAACCAGCACGCTTAAAAAGCGTGGCTAGTTTGTTTTCTAATAGTCACCTTTTTAAAGCATGCCCATATGTTGTGTTTATTTTGGCACCCTACAAAAGCGTGCCGATAAAGTTTTCTCCCCCAAAATTTAATTTTCGTATTTATTTAGGCACCCTACAAAAACGTACCAATAGAGGTCCCCCAAAGTTTTAATTTCTCACCCTTTTTTTTCCACAACTTTTTTTTTTAAGTTAACTTTTAACCTAGCAGAAGTGATAACAGCGCTCATACATACACTTCACTTTTATTTCCAAATTCACTTTAATCCTAGCTAGAAGCCGTCGCACCCAGCGGCACTGTTCATCATTGCCGATTGCGATGACTGTCGCACCACCCAGCTTGCCTTCATCTAACATTCACACCCAACCCTCTCTATGTGGCACCCAACGGTCTCTCGCACCATCAACGCTGTTCTATCCACGCACCGAGGAATTGGCGCTGCTCCATCCACGCACCCTTGTTGGATTTGAAACCTCCATCGACGAGGAGAAGAGGAAGAAGAAAACCTTAGAGGAGAAGAGGAAGAGGAAAACCTCCTCGTTGGATTCCTTTGTGTAAACCCTAATTTCTTCCATTTTCATTGACTATTTCTGATTCTATGCATTTTAGTTTTAATCCTCACTTCATTCACCGATTCTCTCTTTTTCCTCATATTCTAATTCATCGCTTTTTGCTTGCTTCATTTATTGTAGTACGAGAAGGTTGAGAAGATTGGGGAAGGAACCTATGGCATTGTTTACAAGGCTCACGACCGCGTTACCAACGAGATCATCGCTCTCAAGAAGATTCGCCTTGAGCAAGAGGATGAAGGCGTTCCTAGCATTGCAATTAGCGAGATTTCTCTCTTCAAGGAAATGCAGCACATGAATATTGTTAGGTATTCTTTTCTTCATCCTAATCTCACTTCTTCTTGCTATTCTTATTTGAATGCGTGTATCTCTGATGAATGCTGCTTTTTAGTAATTTGTGTTTGTGGTTTCAATTGGTGAAATTCATGAGATGTGGAAAATTGGAGGGTTTATGGTGTTCATTGTATGTGGTGTTTTTAGTGAAATTGAGATTTCTTTTGTTTGGTGTTTTTGGTGGAAAATTGAGGCTTCATTGTGTGGAAAATTACTATGGTGTGTGGTTTGTACTTTGTAAATTGTAATGAAATTATATATATGTTGGGATGTCTATGATTAGTAGTTCAATCATGGTTAATCACAGAACCTGAAATGATGTTTCCTTCAATGTGAGACTTGTTGACTGTAGTTGATAGTCTATGTTTTTTATTACAGATAACTGAAGCGTGAAGGCCATCTGCAGAAAGACCACCGACACTGGCAAGATGAGGTACCTCCCTCACATGCCTTCTCGATTCAAGAGTGGCTTCAGAGAAGGTACCTCCACGATCTATTTTCAAATCTTTAGTAGTTGTGTTTTCTGTCAATCATCATTTCATTAATGCGATCTTGTTTCTGTTTAACTAGGTATTGAAGCTGCACCAAGGAAGAATGGAGTAGCTGCATCTGGAGAGACTGTACATGGGAATCATCATTATCTTAGTCAAGCTCTTCTGGAAGAAACCAGAGCAGCGTTACAAGTATGAACCCATATAAGATGATGTTGAACTTGGAAGCTCCAATTTCCCTGTGGTTCTTATCTAGATTCCAATGTTCAATGAGAAAGAGGTCTTCTTAATTTGCTTGCATTTGCTTATCTCTAGTCTCTATTTTCCTCTGCCTCCTCTTGAAAATCCGGCCAGTTTAGTCGATTCACCGGTTAACCGTCAATTTGGCCGATTTTTAACTAATTTTTTACAAAACCATTTTAGGGTACAATCAAACCAATTAAAAGACTGATTTTTAATTAATCCGGTCAAACCGGCTAATTCGGTTTGATTTTTAGAACCTTGGTATAAATACAAGAAGAGAATTAAACCCAAAATACAACAACGTAGTACAAAAAAACCATATAAAACCAAGTATGTTTTATTGGAGTAAAAAACTATTAGGTTCTATATTTGACCCCACTATAATTTATATTTGTGAAATGACCCCTTTCAACCCGCCCATAATTACACAAATTCAATAGCATCTCCCAAAACCTAGAAATCACAAACAACTCCAACAACCCACGAACATCTCCTTGGAACTCTGTGATAAACCACTATTTTATGGTTTATATTGTGTTTAATTGAGTGGTTTTTATCAAATTCTTGCCCACTTATTCATATGATTTGCATGAATTTACAATTCCTTCCTAGTTTAGTTCTATGGTTGAAAACTTGCTTCCTAGAGATCTTTTAATTACGTATTTTAATTCTCCTTTATACCATTCGATGCCGTGATCCGTGTGTTAAGTGTTTCAGGCTTCATAGGGAAGGAATGATTTAGAGAATGGAGAGGAAGCTTGCAAAAAGGGAAGGAGCACAAGAAATAAAGGAGACAACTAGCGAATAGCGACACGCACGCATGGCAGACGCGTGCGCGCGATTTGGACAAAATTACAGCGACGCGTACGTGTGCTTGACGCGTACACGTAGATTGGAGTTCGCGCAAAAGACGCGAGTGCGTGGCTGACGCGCACGCGTGGAGAGGAAAATCGTCAAACAATGCGTACGCGTGACCGACGCGTACGCGTGACATGCGCGATCTGCAGAAAATTCAAAAAATGCTGGGAACGATTTTGGGCCGCGTTTTGACCCAGTTTTTTGCCCAGAAACATAGAATAAAGTCATGGAACATGCAGAGACTCAATTGATACATAACATAAGCTGATAATTCATAATTTTAGGATTAGATGTAGTTTTTAGAAAGAGAGAGAGGCTCTCTCCTCTCTCTTAGGATTTAGGATTTCTATTAGGATTAGGCTATGATTTCTTCATTCCAGGTTCAATGTTCCTTTACTTTGGTTTCTCTTCTATTTTTATTTATTCTATTACTTGATTTATGAATTCTCATGTTTGATTTGATTTTCTATTTATTTCAATTTGAGATATTTCATATTTATGATTTTAATTTAGCTTTTTACACTCTTAGCTTTGGTTGAGTAATTAGTAACACTTGAGTTATCAAACTCAGCTGTTGATTGAAATTGGAATTCCTTGCTGATTAATTTGTACTCCAATAACTCTAGTCTTTCCATAGGAATTGATTAGGACTTGAGGATCAAATTAATTAGTCCGCTTGATTTTCCTTTATTTAGAAAGGGTTAACCAAAGTGGGAGCAGAATCCAATTCTCATCACACCTGATAAGGATAACTAGGATAGGACTTCAATTTTTTATACCTTGCCAAGAGATTTTATAATTACTAATTTATTTTCCTTGCCCTTTAAATAACCTGTTCCTTATTTTAAAAATCCAAAATTATACTGTTTTCCATAACCAATAATAAGAACACCTCCCTGCAATTCCTTGAGAAGACGACCCGATGTTTGAATACTTCGCTTATTTATTTTTATTGTGTTTGCTTAAGTGAAAAACAAAACTTTTGTACAAAAGGATCTCTGTTGGTTTAGAAACTATACTTACAACGCGATTACTTTTATAAAATTCTTTACTGGCAGAAACCCGATCGTCAAAATGGCGCCGTTGCCGGGGAATTGCAAACGTGTGCCTTATTATTGGATATTGTAAATATTTTTCTTGTTTTTTTCTTTTTTTTGATCTAAAAATTTTAAGTTTGGTGTCATTTTATTGTTTTTCTCTTTCCTGATTAAATTCAAAAATATCTTTTCTCTTTATTTTAATTGAATTTTTTGAAAATTACATAAAAAAATTCAGATTTTTATTTTAAAATTTTTATCTTATCTTATCTTAGTTTTAAATTTCAAAATTCAAATCTTTTTCAAAAATCATATCTTTTTCAAAATCTTATCTTATCTTATTTCAAAATCAAAATTTCAAATTTCAATATTTAAAATTCCAAAATTCAAAATTTAAATTTAAAATATTAAAAATCAAACCTTTTCAAAATTTAAACCTTTTTCAAATCTTTATCTTATATTGTTGTCAGTGTTTCTAGTTTTAGGAGTTTATTTTCATTAATTTTTATTAGTTTTATTTTTATTTTCTCTTACTACTATGAACTCTCACCCCTTTGGCTATGAGTTTGGTTATAATCATGTTGCAGGAAGAGGAGATTACAATAAGAACATGCATCAATGATGGGAGAATCAAAGGTGGGAGGAGCCACAGGAATTTGATCAACCCTCTTGGCAATAGCCTCCGCCAACATAATATGACCAAGAGCCATTTCAAGAAGCATATCAAGATAATGGCTATGGTGAGCACTCTTTTGATTATCAACAACCACCACCACATGCCTATGAACCCCCTCCTCAACATAGCTTTGAACCACCATACTCACAAGCCCCTTACCACTAAACACCCCCATATGACCTTAATCCATATCCATCATACCAACCACACTATGAACTAAACGAACCATACATAGAACCACCCCAATTCTAACCCAATTATTCACAAGAACCACCACCTCAATATATACCACCTCCATATCCCTATCAAGATGAAACATCTTCATATCCTTATCAAGATGAACCACCCTCTTATCATGAACCCTTCCTCCCAAGTAATGAACCCTCATATCCACCCCAATCTCCAATGGATGACATCCTTTGTGGTCTTCTTCAAGGGCAAGCAAAGATGAAAAGGGATGTACTAGAATTCGTGACCGCCTTAACCGAGGTAGTAAATCGATTAGCTTCCCAACATCTGAGCACTCAAAATACTCCCATGGCTATATGTGGAGAATCAATAGAAGAGCGTAGCATGAAAGAGACACTAGAAACTCCGGTGGACAATGAGGAACATGGCTTTGTATTGGAACAAGTGGAGAAAGCCATAATAGTTGAAGAGGAAGAAGTGGTTGAAGACTTAGGAGATGCTGAACCTCCATGGGAAAGTCAAGTTATAGAGCCTCCTTCAAAGACGATTGAAATTGATGCTGAGGAGGGTGTACAACCTCCAAGGCATATCCTGGTTGAAGACTTGGAAGAGGTTAATCAAGCGGTGGAGATTCAAAGAGAAGAAGCACAACCTCCCATGCCCTTGGTGAGCAATTAAGAAGAGATTGAATCGGAAGAAAGCTACCAAGAGGAAGAGCTTGAAATTGAAGAAGCTTGCAAACAGGTGGAAGTTGTCAGAGAAAAGCACAAGGGAGAGGAGCTTGCAAATTCATTAGAAATACCTCTCCCAAGGCCATTACCGTCCAACACAACGTTCAAGTGGGTAAAATTTCTATCCTTATCCTTTACTTTTCCACTTGAATATGGGCTACTGGAGATGGATGGTCAACTTACTACTCTTTGTGGCATTACGAATTAGAGGAAGATGGTTAGTGGTTGGAGTTGTCAAGCAAGGTTCAACATGGTTGTGTGCTCAAAGTTTAAACGCAAAGGTTGGTGTAGAGCTCAATTGAATGGGTCTAGGATGTTGTTTGGCCGCTTCAGTGAGAATTCAGACTGCTTGCCATCTGGATGGAACAATATTGCTCAACAAGAAGACATGTGCAAAAGCAAGATTTGGGATCTCGGAATTCATTCTAGCAATCAACACTCTTGGGGCCTTGTCACTTACTTTAGATTGCTTAACGGCTGGGTACGCCTAGTTCGGGATCCCAGAGGCTATTGGAAGTACAAACATTGGTGGGGATTCCTGGATCAGTACAAGCATAAGCCACCATGACAAGGAGCTCACCAAATGTCCAACTTAAGGACTTTAACTAAAAGTACTAGGTGGGAGACAACCTACCATGGTATAATCGTTTCTTTTATTCCTAGTTTATTTTATTTTATTTTTATTCGTGTTCATTCATAAATTTTGCATAGTCATCTGCATTTTGCATTTTGCATTCTATATTTAAAAAAAAGGGCACGCGACGCAATAGCGTTGCTGACGCGTCCGCGTCAAAGGAGAATTAGTGAAAACAGGAATATATACAGAGAGTCACACGGGAGCGTGGCTGGAGGCGTGCCTTAGGCACAGACACGCCCATGCGAACGCGTCCATGACGCATCCGCGTCATTGCGAATCCAGCCCACCACGCGATCGCGTCACCCACGCGCACGCGTGACCCCGCGAAATCGACGTAAATGGGTGTATGGCAGCAAGTTGTGATGGAGTGGGGCTGGAACCATGCTAGAAGCACAAGCCCTACCACGTGAATGCGTCATTTTAAAATAAAGGCCATGCACGCGTGCGCATCACCCACGCGCACGCGTCACCCTAAATTTTGGCAAATAGGCGTTTGAGACAGAGAGTTGCGCGAGCGCACGGCTGCTCTCGCGCCACTAGCGTAAATCAAGTCATGTGTCCGCGTGACGGACGCGTCCGCGTCACTTGAAGATTTTGGATACCATGCGAACGCGTGACCCACGCGTCCGCGTCACATGCGACACACAGTAGTCATCAGCGCCAGATATCTTATCTTTTCCCCAATCCTATTTCTCTCTTCTCCCTTTTTAATTCTCTCTTATTCCTTCTTTCTTCCTTCCTCCTTTCTTACTTACTTCTTTCTTCATCTCTTTAACTTCTCATCCTTCATCACTTTCATTCTATTTTCCTTAATTTTTATACTTTCATTCATTGCATTTTAATTTCGTGCTTATTTTTATTTTCTTTTATAAATTCATTATTTTTTCATTGGTGTTAAATTTTCTTTTTCAACTGTTGTATCTTTTCTGGTATTATTTTGGTGCCTAGTAACTTGTTTTACACTATTGGATGATATTATTTATGTATCAATGTCAATCTTTTAAGATCCCTGTATTCCTTTTACATTGACATGAATTTATATTGTCTTTCATTATCTACTATCTCTTCCCCATTGTTGCAATTTGTACACTATTGATATGCCATTTGTTTCTACTGTTTTCTCACTTGCATGTTGTAGCTACCATGTAATTGAGACCATTATTATTTGGCATTAACACCCATATTTTATTTGTTTCCTATCTTTGTTTTTGGGTTTCTTTTCTTCTTTTCCTCTTCTTTCAGAATGGCCACCGAGGAAGGGAAAGGAGAAGCTTCTATAGGGGGTAACAAACAAATCCATCTGCACAATCTTGGGAGAAAAGCATCAGTTGTAGCAGCCCGTCCACTTGCACATCTCAGCATGCACCGAGGACGGTGCAATCTTTAAGTGTGGGGAGGTCGATACCGACTTCCGTGGGTTAGTTATTTTCTTCTCAACACCAATGTTTTATTTTCTGTGTTAGTTCATTATTGCATTTGCATGTTTGATTGCATATTTTCTTGATTTTGTGCATATTTTACCACTTAGTTGAAGTAATATTTTCTTTTTCAAGAAACTTTTTATAGGATTCCACTAATTTGAATTAAAATTTTTATTGAACTTGTTTGAAGAAATTTTATTCTGGAACATGGTTTAGAGCTCGAACACACAAAACCCATGAGATTTTGAGCCTATTTGATTAGTTGCATTTTATCAACCAATATTTTATTTTTGGTGTGTGTTTTTCTCTCTAAAATTGTGATCTTTGTCTTGCTTAATTCTATATTTCCATTATTTGATGTATGCATTGGTGCACGAATTTGTGATTCGCACAACTAACCAGCAAGTGCACTGGGTCGTCCAAGTAATACCTTACGTGAGTAAGGGTCGATCCCACGGAGATTATTGGTTTGAAGCAATCAATGTTTATTTTATTTGTCTTAGTCAGGATACCAATAGGATTCTTTAGCCTCGTATTTTAATAAAGAAAAGGGCATAAAATAAATAGTTATTACTTTAATAATGGAGAATAAAGCGTTACTTGTAGTGCAGTAATGAGAAATATGTTGGAGTTTTGGAGATGCTTTGTCCTCTGAACTTCAACTCTTCCTTGAAATCCTTTTCCACACGCAAAATCCCTTCTATGGCAAGCTCTATGTAGGGTGTCACCGTTGTCAATGGCTACTTCCCATCCTCTCAGTGAAAACGTTCCTATGCTCTGTCACAGCACGGCTAATCATCTGTCGGTTCTCAATCAGGTTGGAATAGAATCCATTGATTCTTTTGCGTCTGTCACTAACGCCCAGCCTTCAGGAGTTTGAAGCTCGTCACAGTCATTCAATCCCAGAATCCTACTCGGAATACCACAGACAAGGTTTAGACCTTCCGGATTCTCATGAATGCCGCCATCAATCCGGCTTATACCACGAAGATTCTGATTAAGGAATCTAAGAGATACTCATTCAATCTGATGTAGAATGGAGGTGGTTGTCAGGCACACGTTCATGGATTGAGGAATGTGATGAGTGTCATAGATCATCACCTTCTCCATAATTAAGCGCGAATGAACATCTTAGATAAGAACAAGCGTGTTTGAATGGAAAACAAAGGAATTGTATTAAATCATCGAGACGCTGCAGAGCTCCTCACCCCCAACAATGGAGTTTAGAGACTCATGCCGTCACAAAGTATGTAATTCAGATCTGAAAATGTCATGAGGTGCAAGATAAGTCTCTAAAAGTTGTTTAAATAGTAAACTAGTAACCTAGGTTTACAGAATATGAGTAAACTAAGATAATTGGTGCAGAAATCCACTTCTGGGGCCCACTTAGTGTGTGCTGGGGCTGAGACTAAAGCTATCCACGAGTAGAGGCCTTTCTTGGAGTTAAACTCCAAGTTATGACGTGTTTTGGGCGTTCAACTCCGGATCATGACGTTTTTCTGGCGTTTAACTCCAGACAGCAGCATGTACTTGGCGTTCAACGCCAAGTTACGTCGTCTATCTTCGCGCAAAGTATGGACTATTATATATTGCTGGAAAGCCCTGGATGTCTACTTTCCAACGCCGTTGAGAGCGCGCCAATTGGACTCCTGTAGCTCTAAAAAATCCATTCCGAGTGCAGGGAGGTCAGGATCCAACAGCATCAGCAGTCCTTTTTCAGCCTAAGTCAGATTTTTGCTCAACTCCCTCAATTTCAGCCAGAAAATACCTGAAATCACAAAAAAAATACACACACTCATAGTAAAGTCCAGAAATATGATTTTTGCCTAAAAACTAATAATATTCTACTAAAAACTAATTAAAACATACTAAAATCTACATGAAATTACCCCCAAAAAGCGTATAAAATATCCGCTCATCACAACACCAAACTTAAACTGTTGCTTGTCCTCAAGCAACTAGATAAATAAAATAGGATGAAAAGAAATTAAGAAACAATAATATCTCAGAGTTTCAAGTGAAGCTCAGATTCTAATTAGATGAGCGGGACTAGTAGCTTTTTGCTTCTGAACAGTTTTGGCATCTCACTTTATCCTTTGAACTTCAGAATGGTTGGCATCCATAGGAACTCAGAATTCAGATAGTATTATTGATTCTCCTAGTTTAGTATGTTGATTCTTGAACATAGCTACTTTATGAGTCTTGGCCGTGGCCCTAAGCACTTTGTTTTCCAGTATTACCACCGGATACATAAATGCCACAGACACATAATTGGGTGAACCTTTTCAGATTGTGACTCAGCTTTGCTAGAGTCCCCAGTTAGAGGTGTCCAGAGTTCTTAAGCACACTCTTTTGCTTTAGATCACGACTTTAACCACTCAGTCTCAAGCTTTTCACTTGGACCTGCATGCCACAAGCACATGGTTAGGGACAGCTTGATTTAGCCGCTTAGGCCTGGATTTATTTCCTTGGGCCCTCCTATCCATTGATGCTCAAAGCCTTGGATCCTTTTTACCCTTGCCTTTTGGTTTTAAGGGCTATTGGCTTTTTTTTTTTTCTTTATCCAATGATTCCTTGTAAATATTTTTTTTTTACCCTTTTTTTTTTCGCAAGCTTGTTTTTCACTGCTTTTTCTTGCTTCAAGAATCAATTTCATGATTTTTCAGATCATCAATAACATTTCTCTTGTTCATCATTCTTTCAGGAGCCAACAATTTTAACATTCATAAAATTCAATATCAAAAATATGCACTGTTCAAGCATTCATTCAGAAGACAAAAAGTATTGCCACCACATATAAATAATTAGAATTTTCCTTGTTAAGAACTCAAAAAAATATTGCCTCTTTATTCTAAGAATCTACTAATTTATTCATGTTTGATAATGATGAGAAAAATAAATTATAGCTTAATTGGAGATAAAATCAAAATAGACATACTAATTACTACTACTACTATATAACTTCTAAGGTAAAATCCTATAATAATACTATCACAGAGTTAAAGCTGGAATTAGAACTTAACAACCTGTATTTTGGGAAGTGGATGTTCCTCTAGTCTGTGGGGTGCCTTCAAGAATTAATTTCTGACGCTTCAGTTCCCTTAAGTTCACATCCTTGCTCTTCCTGTTCTCTTAGGTGCCATGATCTTAATGAGTTTTAGCTCAGTGATCATGGCAAATCACACCAAACTTAGAGGTTTGCTTGTCCTCAAGCAAAAGAAAGGAAAGGAGAGGAGTAGAAGGAAAGGCATTTTTCAAATAAAGATAAGATGAGTTGAAAAAGATATGAGAAGAAATTAAAAATATTTGAAAAAGAATTGGATTGGAAAAAGATTTATGTTTATGAATTAAGATACATTTGATATTTTTGAAAAAGGGATTTTAGAAATTAGGGTTCTTTAGAAAACCAATTTGATTTTGAAGGATGACATTTTGAAACATGTTTATGCAAGAAATCATGAATTGAAACTTAAAAATTTTGAAAAATTATGAAGAAAAATGAATTGTACCTCCTCCCAGCATCCTGGCGTTAAACGCCCACATGGTGCATGGTTTGGGCGTTTAACGCCCACATGTTGCTTCTCCTGGGCGTTCAACGCCCATGTGATGCTTCTTTCTGGCGTTGAACGCCAGGAAGTCCTTCTTTACTGGGCGTTTTTCTAAACGCCCAGAATGCTAGCAGATTGGCGTTAAACGCCCAGAAGGTTACCCTTACTGGCGTTAAACGCCCAGTGGGTGCTTCTTTTGGGCGTTCAACGCCCAAAATGTTTCTCACTGGCTTTTTCACGCCAGTGAGCTTCCAAATTTTCCTGTAACTCTGTGACTTCAACCAATTGCTATTTCACCTTTTGAAGATACTGTAGCATCTACCTGTAAAACGAATAAAATTAAATTTTGTGATTGGCTGGGTTGCCTCCCAGCAAGCGCTTCTTTAATGTCATTAGCTGGACTATTACTGAGCTTTTAATCAAGTCTCAGTTTTGAGCATTCTTGCTCAAAATTGCCTTCAAGATAATGTTTAACTCTCTGTCCATTAACAATGAACCTTTTGTTAGATTCATTATCCTGAAGCTCTACGTATCCATATGGTGATACACTTGTAATTACATATGGACCTCTCCACCGGGATTTTAATTTCCCAGGGAATAATTTGAGCCTAGAATTGAATAACAGAACTTTCTGCCCTGGCTCAAAGACTCTGGATGACAATTTCTTATCATGCCATCTTTTTGCTTTCTCTTTGTAAATTTTTGCATTCTCGAAAGCATTGAGTCTAAATTCCTCTAGCTCATTTAGTTGGAGCAATCGTTTTTCTCCAGCTAACTTGGCATCAAGGTTTAGGAATCTGGTTGCCCAGTAGGCCTTGTGTTCCAGTTCCACTGGCAAGTGACATGCCTTTCCATACACAAGCTGGTATGGAGAGGTCCCTATGGGGGTCTTGAATGCTGTTCTGTATGCCCACAGAGCATCATCCAAGCTTCTTGCCCAATCCTTTCTACGGTTAATTACAGTCCGTTCCAGGATTCTTTTAAGTTCTCTATTTGAGACTTCAGCTTGCCCATTAGTTTGTGGGTGATATGGAGTAGCCACCCTGTGGTTGACTCCATAACGTACCAGAGCAGAATAAAGCTGTTTATTACAGAAATGAGTGCCCCCATCACTGATTAACACTCTAGGGACACCAAATCTGCTGAAGATATGTTTCTGGAGGAACTTTAACACTGTTTTAGTGTCATTAGTGGGTGTTGCAATAGCCTCCACCCATTTGGATACATAATCCACTGCCACCAGAATATAGGTGTTTGAGTATGATGGTGGGAAAGGTCCCATGAAGTCAATGCCCCATACATCAAACAACTCAATCTCCAAGATTCCTTGTTGAGGCATGGCATAACTGTGAGGCAGGTTGCCTGATCTTTGGCAACTATCACAGTTAAGCACAAATGCTCGGGAATCTTTATAGAGAGTAGGCCAGTAGAAGCCACTTTGGAGGACTCTTGTGGCTGTTCGTTCACTTCCAAAATGTCCTCCATACTGTGATCCATGGCAATGCCAAAGGATCTTCTGTGCTTCTTCTTTAGGCACACATCTACGGATTACTCCGTCTGCACATCTCTTAAAGAGATATGGTTCATCCCAAAGATAGTACTTTGCATCTGTGATTAATTTCTTTGATTGCACCTTACTGTACTCTTTGGGTATGAATCTTACTGCCTTGTAGTTTGCAATGTCTGCAAACCATGGCACTTCCTGGACGGCTAGTAGTTGCTCATCCGGAAAGGTTTCAGAAATTTCAGTGAGAGGGGGGGACGCCCCTTCCACTGGTTCTATTCGGGACAGGTGATCTGCTACTTGATTTTCTGTCCCTTTTTTGTCTCTTATTTCTATATCAAACTCTTGCAGAAGCAACACCCATCTAATGAGTCTGGGTTTTGAATCCTGCTTTGTGAGTAGATATTTAAGAGCAGCATGATCAGTGTACACAATCACTTTTGATCCTACTAAGTAGGATCTGAATTTGTCAATGGCGTAAACCACTGCAAGTAGCTCTTTTTCTGTGGTTGTGTAATTCTTCTATGCATCATTTAGCACACGGCTGGCATAGTAAATGACATGCAGAAGCTTGTCATGCCTTTGTCCCAACACTGCACCAATGGCATGGTCACTGGCATCACACATCAGTTCAAATGGTAATGTCCAGTCTGGTGCAGAGATGATTGGTGCTGTAACCAATTTAGCCTTTAGAGTCTCAAATGCCTGCAGACACTCTTCATCAAAGATGAATGGCGTGTCTGCAGCTAGCAGGTTGCTCAGAGGTTTGGCGATTTTTGAAAAATCCTTTATAAACCTCCTATAGAACCCTGCATGTCCCAGAAAGCTTCTGATTGCCTTAACATTAGCAGGTGGTGGTAATTTTTCAATTACTTCTACCTTAGCTTGGTCCACCTCTATCCCCTTGTTCGAAATTTTGTGCCCAAGGACAACTCCTTCAGTCACCATAAAGTGACATTTTTCCCAGTTTAAAACCAGGTTAGTCTCTTGGCATCTTTTCAGAACAAGTGCTAAATGGTTAAGGCAGGAGCTGAATGAGTCTCCAAATACTGAAAAGTCATCCATGAAGACTTCCAGAAATTTTTCCACCATATCAGAGAAAATTGAGAGCATGCACCTCTGAAAGGTTGCAGGTGCATTGCACAGGCCAAATGGCATCCTTCTGTATGCAAATACTCCAGATGGACATGTGAAGGCCGTTTTCTCCTGATCCTGGGGATCTACTGCAATTTGATTGTAACCTGAATATCCATCCAGGAAGCAGTAGTATTCAGGACCTGCTAGTCTTTCTAGCATCTGGTCTATGAATGGTAAAGGAAAATGATCCTTTCTGGTGGCTGTGTTGAGTCTTCTGTAATCAATGCACATGCGCCACCCTGTAACTGTTCTTGTAGGAACCAGTTCATTTTTTTCATTATGAACCACTGTCATGCCACCCTTCTTAGGGACAACTTGGACAGGGCTCACCCAGGGGCTGTCAGAAATAGGATAAATGATCCCAGCCTCTAGTAATTTAGTGACCTCTTTTTGCACCACTTCTTTCATAGCTGGGTTCAGCCGCCTTTGTGGTTGAACCACTGGCTTGGCGTCATCTTCCAACAAGATTTTGTGCATGCATCTGGCTGGGCTAATGCCCTTAAGATCACCAATGGACCACCCAAGAGCTGTCTTGTGTGTCCTTAGCACTTGAATTAGTGCTTCCTCTTCCTGTGGCTCTAAGGTAGAGCTTATAATTACAGGAAAGGTTTCACCTTCTCCCAGAAATGCATATTTCAGGGATGGTGGTAATGGTTTGAGCTCGGGTTTTGGAGGTTTCTCCTCTTCTTGGGGGATTTTCAGAGGTTCTATTATCTTCTCTGATTCCTCCAAATCAGGCTGAACATCTTTAAAGATGTCCTCCAGCTCTGATTCGAGACTCTCAGCCATATTGACCTCTCTTACCAGAGAATCAATAAGATCAACACTCATGCAGTCATTTGGGGTGTCTGGATGTTGCATGGCTTTAACAACATTCAACTTGAACTCCTCCTCATTGACTCTCAAGGTCACTTCCCCTTTTTGGACATCAATGAGGGTTCGGCCAGTTGCTAGGAAAGGTCTTCCTAGAATGAGAGTTGCACTCTTGTGCTCCTCCATTTCCAGCACCACAAAGTCAGTAGGAAAGGCAAATGGCCCAACCTTGACAATCATGTCTTCAATCACGCCTGATGGGTATTTAATGGAGCCATCAGCAAGTTGAAGACATATCCTGGTTGGTTTGATTTCTTCAGTCAAACCAAGCTTTCTGATAGTAGATGCAGGTATTAGGTTGATACTTGCCCCAAGATCGCATAAAGCTTGCTTGGTACAAATACCTTCTAATGTGCATGGTATCATAAAGCTCCCAGGATCTTTAAGCTTCTCAGGTAAGCTTTTCAGAATGACTGCACTGCATTCTTCAGTGAGGTAAACTTTTTCAGTTTCCCTCCAATCCTTCTTATGACTTAAGATCTCTTTCATGAACTTAGCATAAGAGGGTATTTGCTCAAGTGCTTCTGCAAACGGAATCTTTATTTCAAGAGTCCTGAGATAGTCTGCAAAGCGGGCAAATTGCTTATCCTGTTCCGCTTGGCGGAGTTTTTGAGGATAAGGCATTTTGGCTTTGTATTCCTCAACCTTAGTTGCTGCAGTTTTATTACCTACAGAAGTGGGTTGGGAAGCCTTTTTAGAAAGGTCAGCACTTGTATGTGACTGATTCCCTACTGGCATTTGAATGCTAGTGGTGGGAGCTGGAGTGGCGTCAAACGCTACTTCCTTGTTTGTTACTGGCGTTTGAACGCCAGAACCATGCTCCTTTTGGGCGTTCAATGCCAGATCCATGCTTGTTTCTGGCGTTGAACGCCAGGAATAAGCATGGTTTGGGCGTTCAGCGCCAGTTTTATCCCTTTCTGGGCTCTGCTTGTCCTCAGAGGGATTTTTAGTAGCCATTTGTTCATCTCCTGTCTTCTTGCTACTTTGAAGTGAGGTATTTAATGTTTTCCCACTTCTTAATTGAACTGCTTGGCATTCTTCTGTTATTTGTCTTGACAGTTGCTTTTCTGTCTGCTTTAATTGTACTTCCATGTTCCTGTTAGCCATTCTTGTTTCCTGTAATATTTCCTTGAATTCGGCTAGCTGCTGAGTTAGAAAATCTAATTGCTGATTGAATTTATTAGCCTGATCCACCGGACTGAGTTCTGCAGTTACTGTTTTAGCTTCTTCTTTCACGGAAGATTCACTGTTCAGATACAGATGCTGATTTCTGGCAACTGTATCAATAAGCTCTTGAGCTTCTTCAATTGTTTTTCTCATGTGTATAGATCCACCAGCTGAGTGGTCTAGAGAAATCTGAGCTTTTTCTGTAAGCCCATAGTAAAAGATGTCTAATTGCACCCATTCTGAAAACATTTCAGAGGGACATTTTCTTAGCATCTCTCTGTATCTCTCCCAGGCATCATAAAGGGATTCATTATCTCCTTGTTTGAAGCCTTGGATGCTTAGCCTTAGCTGTGTCATCCGTTTGGGAGGGAAATAGTGATTCAGGAATTTTTCTGACAGCTGTTTCCATGTTTTTATGCTGTTCTTAGGCTGGTTGTTTAACCACCTCTTAGCTTGATCTTTCACAGCAAATGGAAACAGTAGTAATCTGTAGACATCCTGATCCACTTCCTTATCATGTACTGTATCAGCAATTTGCAGAAATTGTGCCAGAAACTCTGTAGGTTCTTCATGTGGAAGACCAGAATACTGGCAGTTTTGCTGTACCATGATAATGAGCTGAGGATTCAGCTCAAAGCTACTAACTCCAATGGAGGGTATACAGATACTACTCCCATATGAAGCAGTAGTGGGGTTAGCATATGACCCCAGAGTCCTCTTGGACTGTTCATTCCTACTTGCTTCCATGATGGATTACAAGAGATAATTTATATGTTGATTTTATTTATTTTATAAAAGTGGAATAAATAAAAACAAAATATATAAAAAAAATTTAAAAATATTTTGTGAAATTTTTTTTTTTCGAAAAATTTTGAAATTGAAATCTGAAATTTATATAAAAATTTCGAAAATGTAGTTTTAAAATTAGTTAGAAAAGATATATATTTTTTTTTGAATTTTATGATGAAAGAGAAAAACACAAAAGACACAAGACTTAAAATTTTTAGATCTAATGCTCCTTATTTTCGAAAATTTTTGGAGGAAAAACACCAAGGAACACCAAACTTAAAAATTTTAAGATCAAGACACAAGAAAAACTCAAGAACACTTTGAAGATTCACAAGAACACCAAGAACAAAAGAAAGAACACCAAACTTAAAATTTTTAGAAAATCAAAATAAATTTTCGAATTTTATGAAAAGATTAACAAGAAAACACCAAACTTAAAGTTTGGCACAAGATTAAATCAAAGAAAAATTATTTTTTTGTAAAAGGTTCCAAAGGGGATAACCAATTATGAAGAACAACTACTAAAGCTCCAGCAAAATGGGCAGCAACTTCAGAGTTAATTTTTTTAAAAATGGATATAAGTAAAATCTTTTGAAAGTTATTGTTTGAAAAAGCACAAGAGAAACAAGAAAAACTAAAGATCAATCAAGAAAAATGAACAAGAACAACTTGAAGATCAAGGAAGAACCAAGAACACTAACACGAAAATTTTAAAGAAAATATAAAATATGCAATTAACACCAAACTTAAAATAAGACACTAAACTCACGAAAAATTAACAACTAATTAAGAAAAATAATATTTTTGAAAAGAAATTTTTGAAAAGAAACTATCCTATCAAAATTTAATGACTCTGTAACAACAAAAATAAATTATTCCTGATCTAAGAAATAAAATATGCCTTCAATTGTCCAAACTCAATAATCCCCGGCAACGGCGCCAAAAACTTGGTGCACGAATTTGTGATTCGCACAACTAACCAGCAAGTGCACTGGGTCGTCCAAGTAATACCTTACGTGAGTAAGGGTCGATCCCACGGAGATTATTGGTTTGAAGCAATCAATGTTTATTTTATTTGTCTTAGTCAGGATACCAATAGGATTCTTTAGCCTCGTATTTTAATAAAGAAAAGGGCATAAAATAAATAGTTATTACTTTAATAATGGAGAATAAAGCGTTACTTGTAGTGCAGTAATGAGAAATATGTTGGAGTTTTGGAGATGCTTTGTCCTCTGAACTTCAACTCTTCCTTGAAATCCTTTTCCACACGAAAAATCCCTTCTATGGCAAGCTCTATGTAGGGTGTCACCGTTGTCAATGGCTACTTCCCATCCTCTCAGTGAAAACGTTCCTATGCTCTGTCACAGCACGGCTAATCATCTGTCGGTTCTCAATCAGGTTGGAATAGAATCCATTGATTCTTTTGCGTCTGTCACTAACGCCCAGCCTTCAGGAGTTTGAAGCTCGTCACAGTCATTCAATCCCAAAATCCTACTCGGAATACCACAGACAAGGTTTAGACCTTCCGGATTCTCATGAATGCCGCCATCAATCCGGCTTATACCACGAAGATTCTGATTAAGGAATCTAAGAGATACTCATTCAATCTGACGTAGAACGGAGGTGGTTGTCAGGCACACGTTCATGGATTGAGGAAGGTGATGAGTGTCATAGATCATCACCTTCTCCATAATTAAGCGCGAATGAACATCTTAGATAAGAACAAGCGTGTTTGAATGGAAAACAAAGGAATTGTATTAAATCATCGAGACGCTGCAGAGCTCCTCACCCCCAACAATGGAGTTTAGAGACTCATGCCGTCACAAAGTATGTAATTCAGATCTGAAAATGTCATGAGGTGCAAGATAAGTCTCTAAAAGTTGTTTAAATAGTAAACTAGTAACCTAGGTTTACAGAATATGAGTAAACTAAGATAATTGGTGCAGAAATCCACTTCTGGGGCCCACTTAGTGTGTGCTGGGGCTGAGACTAAAGCTATCCACGAGTAGAGGCCTTTCTTGGAGTTAAACTCCAAGTTATGACGTGTTTTGGGCGTTCAACTCCGGATCATGACGTTTTTCTGGCGTTTAACTCCAGACAGCAGCATGTACTTGGCGTTCAACGCCAAGTTACGTCGTCTATCTTCGCGCAAAGTATGGACTATTATATATTGCTGGAAAGCCCTGGATGTCTACTTTCCAACGCCGTTGAGAGCGCGCCAATTGGACTCCTGTAGCTCTAAAAAATCCATTCCGAGTGCAGGGAGGTCAGGATCCAACAGCATCAGCAGTCCTTTTTCAGCCTAAGTCAGATTTTTGCTCAACTCCCTCAATTTCAGCCAGAAAATACCTGAAATCACAAAAAAAATACACACACTCATAGTAAAGTCCAGAAATATGATTTTTGCCTAAAAACTAATAATATTCTACTAAAAACTAATTAAAACATACTAAAATCTACATGAAATTACCCCCAAAAAGCGTATAAAATATCCGCTCATCATGCATGCACTTATATGATTGAGGCCTTATTTCACTAAGCTTACATACCCATATGGCCTTACCCTTTCATTATCCTTTGCAAACCAATGTTGAGCCTATTTTACCCCTTTGTTCTTTACTTTAGCTCATCATTAACTCTAAGCAAAAAACAATAATGTCCCTAATTTGAATCCTTGGTTAGCTTAGACTAGTGAGAGTGCTCACGAATTAAGTGTGGGAAAAAGTGGGTTTGGAAATGTTTGGTTTAAGAATTGGGTGTTGTATATCTTTATGAAAATGTGAAAGAAATATTTAGGACATGTTCATGCATTCAATAATTTAATCATATACATTGAGAAAATTAGTAAAAATAAAATAAAATAAAATAAAAAGAAGAAAAAGAGAAAAAGAAAAGAAAAAGAGCAAACAATAAAAAGGGGACAAAATGCCCCAAAGTAAATGGTGAAAGCAATGCATATGAGTTGTACTCAAATTTGGATGCATGAATATGTGAAAAAAATGGTTAATGGATAGTTAGGTTTTGTATTGTGATTACATGGATTGTCTTAAGTTAGGTGGGAAAAGTTTAGGTTAATTAAGGATTCAGATTTTAGTCCACTTAATCAAATACAATCCTACCTTGACCCTAACCCCATTACAACCCTTTAAAGACCTCTTGATTTGTGTATTTGTGCATTAAACTTTTGTTGATTGTTAGATGAAGAGCAAGCCTTAGAAATCAAGGTTAGTAGAGAATTGAGAGATCGAACCTTAAACACCTGAGCGATTAGAGTGTATACACTTCTAGTGAGGGTTCGATGCTCGATTCCTTGTTCCCTGCTTTCATGAGCTATTTTCTTCTTGCAAGTTATTTGTACTTTATTTTGTGATTTGAAGTAGTGAAATCCAATTCATATTTGTTCTTGAAGGATTTGTTTACTTTTAACCAAGTAGGTAGAAACATTTTGCATGTAGTTGCATTCACATAGATAGGTTGCATTTCATGAGTTTGGCTTTTCCCTACTCATTTATTTTATCTCCTTAAGCTAAGCATGAGGACATGCTAATGTTTAAGTATGGGGAGGTTGATAAACTACTATTTTATGGTTTATATTGTGTTTAATTGAGTGATTTTTATCAAATTCTTGCCCACTTATTCATATGATTTGCATGATTTTACAATTCCTTCCTAGTTTAGTTCTATGGTTGAAAACTTGCTTCCTAGAGATCTTTTAATTATGTATTTTAATTCTCCTTTATACCATTCGATGCTGTGATCTGTGTGTTAAGTGTTTCAGGCTTCATAGGGCAGGAATGGCTTAAAGAATGAAGAGGAAGCTTGCAAAAAGGGAAGGAGTGTAAGACCCGGTTAATTAACGGCTAATTAACCCATAAATGAGAATTTATTCTAGAAAGCCCAAAATGTTATTTTTATGGCTTAATGTGATAGAGGAGATTGAGACGAGAATTTCGGTACCAATTTTATAGAATTCGGACCAAGATTGGACCGAACGGGCCAAACCGGGCCAACCGGACCCAAAGTGGGCCCTTGGCCCAACATAACTAAACCAAATCCCTAGTTTTCAGCATTCTCTCTCCTTATTAAACACACTCACACATTGGACATGGAGGCCATGGAGGGAAGAACACTCTCTCAAGTTCTTTCTCTCACTTAATTTTCAAATCACCATAACTTTTGATCTAGAGCTCCGATTGCCGCTCCGTTTGTGGCCACACATTCACCGCGGAGAGCTCTACAAAATCCATACAATTAATCTTGAGGTAAGCCACGTTTTGATCTTCGAATTTTTAGCCTTGATTTCAAATTTCATGAGCAAAAATAATAAATTTTATTTTTTGTTGACAAATGTGATGAAAGTTTATGTATGTTGGATTAGTTACTTTAAAATTATATAAAAAAATTTCATTGTTTAAATTAGTCCTTCAAACTATGATTTAAAATTATATATCAATTTTGCAATGTTTAATTAGGAATATTCATAAACAAGTATAGCCATAAGTATTTTGATCTAACTTATAGTCATGTTCTCGGCTATTGGCACGCTTTTTAAGTGTAGCCATATCTTCTTGTAATCATCAACAGCCATGCTTATCAAGCATAGCCATATCTTTCCCTTAATTATTGGTATGCTTTCGAAGTGTAGCCAAAACCACCTTACTAGTAAGGGTGGCAAACGAGGCTAAACGAACGCATCGGGCCGACCTGCGTAACCCACTAAAAAAGGCGGGCCGGGCTAAAAAATTGGGACCACCAAATAGCAAAAGTTTGCCTAACCTGCACCGCTTAAACCGCGGGCTTTGGCGGGGCGGGGCGGGCTTCCCCTCCGGGCTTAGTTTTTTTAAGTGAGGGGGTATTTTTGTAATTTTTTGCCAAAACATAACTTCTCCCAACCTAACTTACAAGAGTATGAAGATAAAAATTGAGTGTTTTGGATTATGTTTATGTTACTTTGAAAACAATATTTATAATTATGTTTTGGATTATGTTTATTTTGCTTTGGAGAGAATATTTACTTATGTTTTGGATAAAAACTTGGTTTATAATTATGTTTATTAGATATTTTATAATTACAAAGACTTTAATGTTTGTGAATATAAAAAATATAATTTTTATGCCTTTAGAAATTATAAATTTATTAATATGGTTGTGAAATTATATATATTATTTAGTAGTTAATAGTAAAAAAAAGGAGCTTTGGCAGGCTAAGCCCGCCAGCCCGCAGTTAGGGGGCATGGTGGGATTCTAAGACCGCCTCACTAGGCGGGGCGGGGCGGGACGGGCTTCCTCGTTTGCCACCCCTACCCACTAGGCACGCTTCCAAAAGCGTGGCGATATGTACACTTTTTGGTATGCTTTTAAAGTGTAGCTATAGGTTAAGTGGTTAACATGGCAAGAGATGAAAGTATGGCAAAAAAAGCGTACCGATAGATCCACAAAAGTGTGGCGATAGAGTTGTTAGCACGCTTGCGGATGTGACCCTTTTAAAAACGTGTTGATAGCACAAAAAGCGTGGCAAAAAGCTATTGGTACGCTTTTCGCACTTTTCGTCACGCTTTAAAACCGTGGCAAAAAGCTTATTTCTTGTAGTGCATTTCAACATTTTAAGCTCAACCTCTTCCATATTCTAATCAGATTCATAAATCATATTCTAATCAATGAATCAACAATTAAAAATTAATATAGAATATTAGAATAACTGAAAAAACTTACTTGTTGACTGTTGTTGTAGTTGCAGAATCGAGTAGTGTAGTACATGTAGCAACACCCGCAGAAGAGAGGTAAGGGAGGGATGGGGACACGGCATGGCGTGGCGTGGCGAGATGCGAGCACTCACCAGGCGTTGGATGAGCGTAATACATATTAGACAGAGGGAGCAAGAAAACTAGCGACGAGCACGCAAGGGAGGACGAAGGGAGGGGCACGACGAGACGCGAGCGTACGGTGGATCCAATGAGAGCACATGATGCGGTGCATTTGGAGGAGACATGATTCGCCAGCACACGGTGTGGTGGATCTGGTGAGAGGCACCGCGACGGAGGTAAGCGTATGGTGGTAGTGAACTGAGGTGAGAGTGAGAGGGCTGGGGGAGAGGGGGCGGTACTGTGCCTCTGTGTGTGGGAGTGGGAGTGAGAGAAAATAATGCGAAAATAAGGAGGAGAGGATTTGCGATTTGAATTTAGGACAATATTACAATCAGATTTCTGACAAATAAATTCGTCGATAATGCTTTGCAAGTGATCAAAATGCAGCGTTGCATTAATAATGGTTACCAGCAGATAAATCCCCGGTAATGCTCGTATCAATTTTTTCATTTTCCCCCTCCATTATTTATTATAGACAGATTTATCGTCGAAAAATCAAATTCGACGGTAAATCCATCAGTAAATCTGCCGCTAACGTCCAACGCTAAATCCAACTGTAAATTCGATGGTATTCAACGTTTTTCTTGTAACGAACAACCGCGTGCATTGATAGATTATATATTATTAACAAGTCTTTGTCCATACACAAGTGTAAGGTATAACACCCGCCTATAAATACATGCTAACTAAACTTGTGAGCTCAAATTCATCAAATATTCTCAAAATCAAAATACATACATTTCTGGATGATTATCTAATTATATTTTTCTAGCCTATAACAAAATAATTAGCAATGGGTGTTAATGGAAAAGGAAAATTATCGTTTAGGGTGAGGGTGACCAATGAAGAGGTTGTAGCGGCGGTTTTGCCAATTCAAGACCATTGGCTACCACTCTCAAACCTTGACCTCATTCTTCCACCCATTGACGTTGGTGTCTTCTTTTGCTACAACAACAAAAACACACCAATGAGCTTTGGATCAATGGTGGTGTCCCTTAAGAATGCATTGGCTCAGGCTTTGGTTTCATATTATGCATTTGCTGGCGAGGTGCTGCAAAACTCCATGGGTGAACCGGAGCTTCTTTGTAATAACCGTGGGGTTGATTTTGTTGAGGCTGAGGCTGATATTGACCTTCAGAATCTTAACTTGTACAATCCTGATGAATCCATTGAAGGCAAGCTTGTTCCAAAGAAGAAGCATGGTGTCCTTACTGTTCAGGTACAATTATTTCAGTAATTGTCATTGCTATAGAAGGTGACTATGTTTTGTGGTGACTAAGGTTACCTATAGTTGACTGGCTAATAAGATTAAGACACATGGATGAAAAAGTTAGCTAGTGTATAACTAGTTTCAAGAAAAATATGGTAACTAAAAATATTATCACAATGGCAGAATGGTAATTACATGTCCTTGAACCATTTTTTTATGGACTGGGTTTTGAGTGAAATAGACAATAAACAAAAGAAAATAACATTATAATGGTATATTTCAAAAAATATGTGTCAAATTGAGATGAAAAATATAGTAATTAGATACTCAGTGAATTAAATAGTTAAAACTGGTTAAAAAAATGGATAATGCAAAATAAAGTAGTAAATATTGTATTCAGTACGAAAATAAAAATAGTAAACATTGTAATGTCTAATGCTCAGGATTCTATTATAAACAATTGTTATCATTTGTAACAATATTAAAGTAAAAACATTAATTAAAATGAAGAAAGTCGCTACTATTGTTCACATTTGTAGAACAAAATCTTAAATAGTGATGAAGTGTGAAAATCTATACTATATTTATACAATTGTAAGTCTTTAACATTTTTTTTAAAAAGAGTAAAATCTCTCTCAGTTGGTAAATTTTAAAATCTAATGATTAAGTTAATTACCATAAACGCTAACTATAAAATGATCCCGTTATTTTTTAATCTATGATACATTATTTATATTTTATAGATGTTTTAAGAACCATGAAAAGCATAAAAAAATTATTATTGCAATTTGTAACTTGTAACCAAAGAATTTTATACTAAACACTAAAAAGGTAACGAAATTCAATTTTATGTGAGAGAAATTGAAAACCATAAACTAATATTATTACAAATAATATTCAATTAATTATAAATTACTTAATTAATAAATAGAAGAACTACATATCCTCCATATTTGTAACTATTTTTTTTATTTGACTAAAATAAATTTTAATCTTTGTAGTTAAATATAAACCCTAAAATTTGTATAGTGAAACTAATTATCGTAAACGCTAACCACATAGATGACTCATTTATTTTTTTATCTACAATATATTACTTATATTTTAAATATGCTATGAGAACAATTAAAAATAAAAGAAAAAGATTGTTATTTATGAGAAAAATAAAAAAATGTACATTAACTTTATTATTAATAAAATTAAATAATTTAGATATGAAAATGTGAATCATATATATACCTTTTAAATTTTAAATTTTAAATCCTTAACTTAACAACTTTTAAATTTAATTTATTATAATCTCTATTTTTTGAATACTCAAACCTTTTGATCTAATATAAATTATTTTGACTACACCATAAATATTAATTCTGATACCATTAGTCGCAAATACATAGCTTCTTAACTTAAATAATCCCAAATTTAACGTGCTAATATTATTTATACATTTTACTTAAATAATGATACAATGCTTACTACTTTATTTTGTATCAACTCCTTTTTTTTTTTAAAATCACATTCTAACTATTTAATTTACTGAATGTTCAATTACTATTTTCTTTTATTTTGACACACATTTTTAGAACATTTCATTCTAATTCCATTTTTTTTTATTGTTTATTTTACTCAAAGCCCAATCCAATTAAAAAATAGTTGAGACATGTAATTACTATTCTACCATTGCAATAATATTTTTTGGACAACCGTATTTACTTTAAAGGGATACATTAGTTATTATTTTTTATCCATGTGTCCTAATTTTATTAGTCAGTCAACTATAACCACATTTAACCATCACAAAATATGGCCATCACAGAAGTCACCTACATAGAATAGTAATCTCTTATCTACAATTATACTTCTCATAAATAATACAGTTAATAAACTATATTTATATTTATAAACAAGATGGAAATAAAAGTACAAGAAGTGTGATGCGGTTGATTTTTTCATTCCTGAAATTTTTAATTATTTTACTATAAAAATATTTGAAAAAATACGTAAAACAATCTTGTATACAATAAAAAAAAAATGAACTACTAAATTGACATCTTAAAAACTTTTTACATTGACAAAAAGAATTTAGATATTCTAAATTTTGGATTTTCACTTTAAAGGATAAAATGTGATCTCTTATTATTAAATATTTTTTTTTCATATTTTTTTAGTCCTACTTATAAAATAAATAATGAGAGATCACACTTTATCCTTTAAATTAAAATTCAAAATATAGATGATCTAAATCCTAACAAAAATATCTTTCAAGGACTCTGAAAGATAAAATAGTCTCAGAAAACAATTACATGGCTAATGGAATTGATGACATGACAATAAATCATCTCTTTTTCTCATTTTCTTAGTTAACTATATAAACATTTTCTGTTAATAGAGACGTGATTAATTAATGTTTGGATATTTTTGTTGAATTTTAAAATTTTTAAAAAATTATCTTGTCTTTTTTTGAATTATTTAATTTAGAGTTGTTTTTGTCGACATCAAAAATTTTTTGGTATCAATTTAATAGTTAAGTCAAAAAGAATATTAGTTTGTATGATAAATTAACAATGTTTTGTTACATTTGCAACCATCAATTGTCATATAGTCAAATAATATTTTTGAAGATGTAGCGATGGGATTTTTAAGAGATGGCATTATATCATGAGTAAATAGTAGCATAATAAAAATGTGCAGGCAACACGTTTGAAATGTGGTGGAATAATAGTGGCATGCGCTTTTGATCATCGCATAGCAGATGCATACTCAGCAACACATGTTCCTAGTATCATGGGCCAAGATAGCCCGGCCCATGAAGCCCACTACCGTGGCCACCACCTCGGCACAACCGTGTTTTCGGCGCTCCCTCCTCATCCCTCGACGCCCTCTCTGCATCCAGCCTTCCCTTGACGACATGTATGTCCCCATCAATTCCCTTCCGCCACCATCTGAACTCGAACCCAAATCCGAACCCGATAATTTTGACTCACTCATAAGCCGGATATATTACATCACTGCTGATCAACTCTGCCGCATGCAATCACTTGCAAGCTCATCATTAGATCATATCAAGAATCGTACAAAGCTTGAATCTTTCTCCGCGTTCTTGTGGAAGATGGTTGCCATGGCTACATCCTCCACCACCACCGGTGGCGGAAAAAGGCTTGTTGTCAAGATGGATGTGGTGGTTGATGGAAGGAAGAGGCTGAGCAACGGTGACAAAAGCAAAGAAGCTATGATGGATAGTTATTTTGGCAATGTTGTTTCCATCCCTTTCGGTGGGAAACCGGTGGAGGACTTGGTGGAGAAGTCGTTGAGTTGGGTGACAGAAGAGGTTCACAAGTTTCTAGAAACAGCAGTGACGGAAGAACACTTCCTAGGGGTCATTGATTGGGTGGAAAAGCACCGTCCCTCACCAGTGTTGGCCAGAATTTATTGCGGCAACACAACTGATGTGGGACCCGCTCTTGTGGTGTCTTCTGGTCAAAGATTTCCCGAGTCAGAATTTGACTTTGGTTGGGGAAAACCTGTGTTTGGATCATACCATTTTCCTTGGGGTGGTGATGCTGGATATGTGATGCCAATGCCAAGTCCCAAGAGAAATGGTGATTGGGTGGTGTACATGCACCTTCTCAAACCCCACATACATTTCATCGAATCTATGGCAAATGATGTCTTTATTAATTAAGCCCTTCACTTGGGATTACCTCAACAATTAACATTTACTTCATGAGTTGTTGCTTAATTAAATTCGCTTTTGATTCTTGTCGTTGTTGATGTGGTTGTAATATTTAAGAATGGTAAAAACTTAGGTGTAGTTGACTTTACGTAAAATTGATAATTAATAGTCGTTAGATGATTTGGTTGTAATATTTAAGAATGGTAAAAACTGAGATGTAGTCGACTTTACGTAAAATTGATAATTGATAGTCGTTAGATGATTTGATTGATTTGACTAAATTTTTATCTAACGACTCTCAACTATCGACTTTACGACTACACCTGAATTTCATCTTTAAGAATATAATAAAAATGTTTTTCATTTATATAAAATTTCGGCTTTATTTATTTTTATAGTGGATGTCATAGTGAAATAAAAGTATCAAAGTCACGATCGTATATTTTTTTTCTCCCAAAATAAATTTATAGAAAATTTACGTATAAAAATTTCTTAAATTAAAGGTGTCAATTTATATATATAAAATATTAGACAAATAACATCAAGAGATGTGGAATTTATTTTGCACGTCAGCATTTAATTTTTTCTTTTTTAAATATATAATATATCACCACTTTTACTAAAATACCCTTTTAATTAAATAAAAATAAAAAACATTTATTTATTTAATTTTATAAAAAGACTTAAACATCTTTCCTTTGTTTGATTAGACAAAAATATCCTTTTAAATTAATCAAATTTTAAAATTAAAAAATTAAACAAAACAAAAATATATCTAAAAAAATTGTTTTTGAAATCTAGGTTTTAGAAATCCTTTTCATCTTGTCAAGTTCTTCTAATAAAAAATTGTTTCTGGATTTCAAAAATCTTCTTCATCTTCTCAAGTTCTTCCCTCCCCTTCGTATCTCTCTCTCTCCCCCGGAGCTCGCTCTCTCTCATCTCTCTCACCGTGGCGTCGCCGTTGCTCTCTGTCTCGTCATCGTCTTGCACATAGTCGCGCGCGCCTTCGTTGCGCTCTTCGTCGCCAGCGGCAGAAGCAGCAGGTTCAGGGGCTCGTCGTCTTCTTGCTTCGAGTGTCGCCGTCAGCCTCCTTCGCGATGATTGCTACGGTACGATGTTAAATGTTACAGAAGAATAAATATATCTGATTGCTACGGTACGTATCGGTATTTTGTGTTTATGTTAAATGTTACAGAAGAAAGAAGATATGGAACAAAAAATTGGTAGCTAAAGATTCCAACGAGAACTTTGTTCGCCAAGGTATATGGATTTCGACTTATATTTTATCTAATAGCATGCTTGGATTAGTAACTCTTATACATTGTCCCTCTTTCTGGCGAAACCTCTCATAATGCCAAAAACAGAACTTCGGCTTCAGATGATACTAGTATTATGGGTGTTAAGGTAGAAAAATCAGCAGAGTTTTCGTATGAGGAACTAGCCAATGCCACAAATAACTTCAATTTGGCTAAAAAGATTGGTCAAGGTGGTTTTGGTGAAGTCTATTATGGAGAGCTCAATGGCGAGGTTCATAATTTCTCTGTGTTACTAGTTTTGATTACAAGTATTTGAAAGAAAAGTTGCATATATTTTTTTATTAATGAGAAACTAAATTGCAGTTCTTTTAGTTGAATAGATGCTGCATGCATAGTCAAGTTTTATGTATGATAATACTGTTAGAGTATGATGAACTGTTTTCTCTCTATTCAGTTTCTTTTGGCAAACTAAGGATTAAAGTATGCTAACTATTATACATTAACTAAACTTGCAAAGTGTTGGTAGTTCTTTTTTTTCCCCATTAATTTAGTACATAGTTATGAGTTTATGAATGTTGAAAGAGTATTCCTTGATCTTCATCTCCTTATTTCCAATAAGAAGCAATAAAAGTAGAAGTTTTTCAGTATTAACTTCACACATTCACATTCTAGAAAGGAAAGTGAGCTTTTTAGATTTAATAATAGGATTCTCTTATTTGCAGATATGTATATGGAAGTGTTTCTCCCAAAATAGATGTATATGCTTTCAGAGTTGTTCTATATGAGCTTATTTCTGGAAAAGAAGCTTTGATGAGGAGTGGTGGTGCATCTGGTGCTGAATTGAAGGGCCTTGTGGCTTTGGTGATTATTAATGACTTTGCTATGGAGTTGCTTCAGATCGAGAAGCAGCTCAAGGACGAAGCTCGCAGAGAAGCCCTTAGAGTTGCCAATGAGGAGCGCAAGAAGCTCAAGGCTGAAGCTGCGCAAATCATGGCTCAGGAGCGCAAGATCGCACAACAAGAATTCAGAGAAACACTCGTGCGTTTTTCTTTTTCTTCTTCCCTCCCTTCTATGAATTTCGCTGTGCACACCAAGTGTTCAATGGTTTGCTTATTTGTTAGTTTGAGCTAATATGCACGTCAAATGTTTGTTAATTAGTCTCAATGGATAATTAGGTAGATATATGTGCTCAATGTTGTGTTCGTGCAGACGAGGTGCTTGATCTAATGACTGAACTACTTTTGAAATAAGTGTTGTTTTCTTTCTTTGGAGCCATAATGGCTTGTTGTTTTCTTTTTTGAAAATTGACTAGGCCTCAATCTGGCTTTGATGTTCCTTTCTGTGATATTCTTTTGCTTAGGCCAAATGTAAAGGGTTAGATTTTATCTTTTGCATTTGTATACCACACTATTGATTGACCCTTGTTCATTGTCATTGTTCATTACTTAGCTACGTAATCAACATTTCTAATATTATTGCCTTTATGGTCTTTGTTTTGTATTTAGCTGTCAGTTGGTTCATTCTGGTTTATACTTTACATTGCTAATCTGTCAAAAAATCCAGTAATAAAATAGGAACTAGTTTCATATTTGATTATGCAACATGTAGAAACAATAAAAATAAGTCAATAATCAGCTGACATGGAGTTTGGAGGTATAGTTTTTATATTTTGGAAGTCTAGTTTTCGAATCTTTCAGGTGCGCTAAAGAGATACTTTGACCTATTGTTGCACACAGCCTTGATTTCATGTGTTTAAGTTAAACCTCTTACAGTCTTTTGATGCGCTTATTGATGTGTCATTCTTATGAATCCAGTTAAAAGAAGGAGCTGAGAAACTTGAAAATTGGAGGATGAAGGTCAAAAATCATGGTGAGAAGATGGCAGAAAAGAAAGAGTTATTGCGTCAACAAAGCTCAAAGTGGATCGATGAAGCTAATCTTGAGGCACAAATATTGGAATCCATCGTTTCCTTTCGCTGAGTCCCTTATACTTCCACATTTGTTATGGTTGGGATCAATGTTGTGTTATATGTTACATAGAAGTTATATTTTTGTCCTATGTTCAATCAAGGTTGCATCATCATGCAAATAACGTATGCATTCGGGTTAGCCACTGCTACATTCAAGATGCATAATACACATGGAAATAAGTATGGATATTTTGGGTTAGTCTGGGATTATAGAGCAAGTACTAATGTACCAAGTTTGAATGCTTGAGTATGAAGTATTTAAGTAATAGTGACTGAGTTTTCCTTTTTGACCATTCTCTGAAAATTAATCTTTACTGTCATCAGTATTTATTTTAGTCTAGTGAGATGGAGAACATATTTCATAGTTAGACCATTTTTTGAGCTACATACCTATTTCAAGTGACAACTAGGATTATGAAACCACTGTATATTGTTCGATCATAACTTGTTATTTATAACTAATCTATAACAAATTAAAGAAGCAATATCACAAGTGAAATGATGTTGATTATCCATAGTCTCCCTTCTTACAAATAAAGAGAAACAAAATGTTCATCTAATAAATTCAGAATAACCTATAATTAAAAGCATCTTCACATAGTTCTTAATTAAAACTTCTGCCTACTATGTTATCATAATATATAGAAAAAGAAACTATCAGATCAAATGCAATAAAACAAAAACATAAAACTACACAAAGATTGTGTGAAGTGAAGCAACACTCCTTGCGGGTGTGTTTCATAAACCACATTCGGAAATATTTGTCACTTACACGCTATATATGGCAGAAACTGCAGAAATAGACCTTCATTTCTTAATGAAGAGTCATAGACTTACAATGAACTTCCTCTAGCTTACAGGGTCATTAGAAGATACACTTAACCTCTTACTAGTACATTATATGAACATGATGCGACCAGTTCAATGTGACTCCTCCGCATTCGTCGTTCTCAAAGTGTAACCACGAATGCCTCCAGCAAAATTTTACATGTGATGTTGGTGTATAGATATCAAGGTTGCTTCTTTCAAAAATGTAAAAAGCTTCATAGCAGAAAAACATCCTGAAGCACTTTCAGAATCACTTATGACCTCCATGACCTCCTCTAGAAGCACTTTCAGAATCACTTATGATATGAACATGAGAAAGACTATTGAGTGTCTCGTTGAAGAAACCCTCTTCCTGAAAGGTGTGAGTTAAAGCTTCTTCAAGGGATGACTTGGCATTGCCTTGCAAATCCTCGAGTACAGCAGATTTCTCACCAGGTGACAGCTTGTACGGTGATTTCTTTAAGAGTGTATTCAAAGCCGAAATTGCAAGTATCCTTGTCTGAGGAAGTTGACTTTTCAAATTCTTCAAAAAGTGGCCTATACGAGCAAAAGCATAAATAGTAAACACAATGCACAAAAGATAGCACAAAGGAGGATTCAAAAGTATATAACAAGCAATACAAACCAGCTGTTTCACTCAGGAGTCTAGTTGATGAATTTGGGTGGTTCCGAGAAGCCAAAGCTAGCAAGAGCAAAACTCTGTTAGCCATTAAATTATACCTGAAAGAGAAAAGTATTTTATTGAGCTAAGGCTTTGAATGTGCAAAATTATAAAATAGAAAGCATATGCAAGTCAAAAAGATGTAAAGCGGAAAGCAAAACAAGGATGAATAAGATAAAACAAAAGTAGTGAAGAAACAGAGCCTAAAGCATGTGTCAGGCCATCTCAATCTATAGTGAGTGTGAAACAACTTTAAAACCTAGTCAAATATGAAAAGAAAGAAGGCCAAATGAGTTGCCATTTACCGCCAATGCAAGCCAGTGGAATCAAAACTCATGGAGCCAACTTGAGAAACCAAATCTGAAAATCCCAGTCCACAAGTATGGTTGTCTTTGTCTGATATCCTAAAAAAGCTTTTAGATACTCCAGAAAATTGGATGTTGTACTTTACAAAAAGCTGTTGAAAATCAGGAACTATTAAATTATATCAAGACAATAAAACTACAATACAAGTCAACAATCATCTGAAGGGGATAAGTCTACCTCATTAATTGCTTTCTAAGCTTTTAAGGATTCATGATCAGAACTTCAAGGAGAAACCAGCAACGTATTAGTCTCTCAAATTACCCATACCACAACAATTTCTAACTACAATGAGAAACAATGAAAATGGAAATACCTTGAGAGAATAGCCATGATAAATGAAGAGAATGACTTCAGATCCTGGAATCAAATAAAGCATATAAGAGACATGAAACTAATAACCACCCAGAAAGACAATTTAAACAAAATGCTTGATCATCACCGTAGTCAACTGTTTAAGAACCGTTTGTGAGGCAAGGACCGAACAAGAACCCAGCACTGCATATTCCTCAGCATTGGAATCCTGCAACTTGTTGGTAAGGGTGATAACAGACTTAGAGATCACAGACGGCCATCTCTTGATTAGCTTCACTAGAGCTTTTCCTGCAAGCCTAGCACCATATATCAAATTAAATCAGCCGCAAAAACACTAGTGACATCAAGTAACAGTAAAAAATTGTTGGACTAAAGTTTTAGATCAAGTTAAACATTAACAAGCTCATCAAAACATACTTTGAATTTTACGATGATGTCATTGTGCATAATATTCTTTTCTATATTACTTTTGGTAGACCACAATTTTAACAGAGAAGATAAGGAAACAACAACATGAATAGTGAAGACATCATACTAAGCACCCATGATAGACATTGTAAAACTTTCTAAAGGCTAGTTAGTAGTGAATGAACAAAATGTTAAATGAAAACAATAAAGAAGATTGCAACCAATAAAACCCATTTCATGCTTTCATTTTTTTCTTCACAAAATTCTAAACAAAAAAACACTCAAAATGTAACAGAAAATGAAAATAGAATTGAAATTGCAACCAAACAGGCCCTAAAATCCTATTTTCTGATTTCACTTTTTCCTTCACAAATCTTAAAAATAAAGAAGATTGAAGATGAAAACTGAAAATATAAACAGAAATGCCAACCAAACATGCACTGTCCTTCCCCCAGAATTCGCAAACACACCCTAATAAAACACAACAAAACTCACACAACCAGCTATATACATACCTGTACTGATCTATTGGATAATAATGAACCTGACTTCCAAGAAGGGATCGTAGAACATGATCAGCAGCCCCATTAACCTGTCATTGAGAATAAGAATAACCAAGGTCAGATATGTACTAGTAGAACATTATCAACAAGGTTGAGAGAGAATAAAACCTTCCAGGATGGTGAGTCAAAAGCCAAGAAGACAGCTTCTTTAAATTGATCCTTATAGCGGAGTATTGCCGGACCGCCAAAAGTGATGCCAACTGATAATATTTTTAATTGATAAACTCTTATAAACTGATAAACAAAACCAGTCATTTACCATCCAAAGGAAATGCTCAAGCAGGGCTAGTTCAAACTACACATAAATCCAATCCATGCCCTACATTTCACAAGCACTAAAGTAATGCTTCAAAGCATAACTACATGAAAAGAAACATATCAATAGCATCACATTCACATTAATCGCATTATTTGACTTTTCTAAAGTCAAAACCAATCCAAAACATATTAAGATACATACATGTAAATCTAAATAGACATATGAGCCGAGTAAGTTATTGTTTTAAATTGAAAGGGATTTTAATTTTAGTCCACATCTTCTCTATTTGGACTTGTTATTGTTTCTATCTTACCATTCCTTTTATTTTAAATCATTTCTAATATAAGGCCCCTGAAAAGAAATTGGGTTTGGCTACCAGTCAATCAAGTTGGTGTTGGGGGACATTTTCACTTACAAGTCAGCAAGGATATTCAGCTTAACAATTTCAACACGCATATTCAACAGTTTCATATTTCAAGCTTTCAACAAGGATATTCAGCTTAACAATTTCAACAAGCATATTCATATTCATAACAGTTTCATATTTCCAGTACAAATCAACAAAACAACAAATTTACAACTTACAAGTCAGCAAGGATATTCAGCTTAACAATTTCAACAAGCATATTCAACAGTTTAATATTCCAAGCTTTCAACAAGGATATTCAGCTTAACAATTTCAACAAGCATATTCATTTTCATAACATCAAGTCAGCAAGAAGTGCAGAAAAAAAAGTAAGTTTACAACTTACAAGTGCAATGCAGAACATAGCGGGTGTAATGCATTTGACAGAACAATCATTAAACTTCAAGTGCAGAACAGAGCAGAAGCAGATTACAGAACTGGAGCTTACCTGTTTGACAGAGTCACAGAGCAGAAGGGCGAGGCAACGGCGAGTTCGACCGGAAAAGCAAGGGCGACTGGGCGAGGGCGACGGCGCTGGAACGGCGAGTTCGACTGCGCCGCAACGGCGAGTTCGCGGCAACAGCGAGTTCGCGGGTGGCGGGTCTGTATCTGTCCTGTTCCTACTCCCTTGGTTGAGTTGGTTCCTTCAGAGTTCACACCGGCGGTGAGACGAAGAGGATGACGGCGGGCGACTGGGGGCTGGGGGCTGGGTGAGTGAGGTGAGGCAGACTGGCGGAGGGCTGATAGGGTTAGGCTTAGGCGCCGTTAGGGTTGGAGGGAAAAGGGGAGGGAAAGTGGAAACTAGGGTCGGGTGGGGGTGGGGGTGGGGATTGGTACCCCTTATGGCTTTTCTTCTTTTTTTTTTTAAAATAAACCAAAACGACATCGTTTTGGAAAAGGAATAAAAGAAAAAAAAATTTCTGAACCGGTCGGTTAACCAGAAACCGCCGGTTTTCCGGTTTTCATCAAAACCGGCCGGTTCAACTCGGTTCGAAACGGCTCTTTCCTTATCCGGTTACATCACTCAACCAGATCGGTTCTGGATCCGGTTCACCGGTTTTCCGATCGAACCGGCCGGTCCAGTCCGGTTCTTACAATAATGGCTCCAGCACTTGCCTTTCTTCTTTTTTTATTTTTTCTTTTTTATATTTTTTTCTTAAAAACCAGACGGTTCTACCGGTTCATTGGTTACCCGCCGGTTCGACCGGTTATTTGCCAGACGATTTCTAGACTTATCCGGACCGGTTAGTTGACTGGATCCCGATTAATCCGGTTGAACCGGTCAGTCCGGTTGAACTGGTCAGTCCGGTTGAACCGGTCAGTCCGGTTGAACCGATCAGTCCGGTTCGATTTTCAGAACCATGCTGGTTAGGGTTCCTCTAACCAACGGCACCGTTTTGAGCAAATTTAAGAAAATCGGTTGGGTCCCGGATCAGTTCGACCATCCGGTTCTCGACCGATTTAACGGTCCAACGACGATTTCTGAATCTTTCGGTTTTGATATATGACCGATTCGTTTTTTATACCGGTCCACGGTTCGATCGACCGATTCGAACCGGTTTTCAAAATCATGGTCTGAGCCGCTATTTTTTTCGGTTCACGATTTGACCGGTTCGAGCAGTCGATTCGAAACCGTTTGCAGAACTTGGCGTTTTTCAATTATTCCAAAAATTTGTATAGGTGACGGTTCGGTTCGACTGACCAGTTCTTGGCCAGTTCGACGGTTCAATTGTGGTTATTGAGATTGGGGGTTTTAACATTTGTCTGTGTTGTTTTTTGTAGCGGTTCATGGTTCAATCGGTTCAACCGGCTGGTCCGAACCAATTTTCAAATATAAATTATAACTATTCTCTCATGTTTTTATTTTAAAATGCTTAATACATTTTAGTATCAAATTTTCAATTAAGCTTACAACACAGAAGTGGTTCAAGGAATTAAAATGCTAGAGTGAAACTTAATCTTCACCTAAATTCAACCATAATCGAACGAAAGATAGAAACATTAATTTTCAACAAGAGTCCATAAAAAATATAGTGCATAATAATTTTTTAAGTAAAAGAGATGAAACTAACAAGTCTTAGTAGTTAATATAATCTAAACATGACTACATGACAATTACGAATATTTAATTTTTGTTTGACTCCTTTTGTTTATACTTATTGTAATTCCTGGTAGCATATTCAATGACATTATGCAGCATCAAGTTGTGGGGCCTTAGAATCAAATCCAACGCAAGTTGCATCCTTGTACCATGATTAACCTGAAAAATATAAGTATTTTAGGTTACCAACAAAACCATACACATTAGCAATTGTAGTACTTCTTTTTCTAGCAAAAGAAAATTACATTTATTGTATAACTGTACGTCTTCCTGTAGTTTGTCATCCAAGTTGCCACCCATACCCCACAATCATTGCTGTGTTAAATAAGACGTGGTTAGCTTATGCAGATAAAAATTTAAAAGAGGAAAACACAAATACAGATATTCCTTACGAGTCAGGAGCTTGCTCTCCTGTTTCTAGCATATCCACAAATGCAAAATCAAGTATCCTTGGCCTGAACGGAGTGTTGTATTTATAGAACGAGTCATACTTGAGCATATCTTCCAGATATTTTGCCTATTTATATAGGAAAAAATTAAATAAAGGACAATATTTGAAACCTAAAAAAATGTTATAAAAGTGAAAATGGGGAAAGTTAATTTACCAGCTTTACTATACTTGATCTCTTTTGCTCTTTATTTGTAGCAATCGGTAGGGAGTCTAGCAGAATTGTTTGATGATTGCACAAATAAAAAACAACCAGATACCAATGTGTATTGTTCTCGTTGACAGGTAAAAAAATCTAATACCAACTTTCACGTATTAGAATATTACTAGATACATTTTTTTAAAGGTATATATCAGTTCATAAATATAAATGCCATTAAATAATAAAAAAAATTAAAAATACAATAAATTATATACCTTTTTTAGACCTTCATTAACTTTTCCCATAAATTCTTTTTGATAATATTTCAACAGAACTTCAATTTTGGTATCACATTGCAGTATGAATTGCTGAATTTAATAGTTAGGGACTAAGTCAATGACACCAATTAAGTCATAAGATAAAATAAATAAAAACGATAACAAGTTTGAAAAAGACATTGTGTATCGAAAACATAGCTGGCAAATACCAGTGTGTTTGACATCCTATTTCTTTCTCCTGCATGGTTAGTATAGTAGCCACCAAATCTAACACCTATGTGGTAAATAATAAATATATTAGGAATTAAAGTATGCTAGAGATAGCAGTTTAATTATGCACTTACATCCCCATGTACCCGCTCCTTGGGAATTAATGACTTGAAATTGTCACGAGTTCCGCTAAATTTGTTTGTTGTCACCAAATACTCATCACTACAAATACGAATCACATTAATATTGAACTATTTTTTTAATTTTTAGTATATAGATAATGAGATATTTAACCTTCGTTTATTTGGTGCAAACACATAGGTTGCCATTTTAATATCTAAGTCATCCAAATCCATGTATGCAGGAGGCTTAAATAAAATCGGAATCCACTGCAAAAAAAAAAAATTGGTGAGATCACAAAGTTATGTAACCGTAGAGGATTCATGCGAATGCCTGAGATATGAGAACTTATAGATGGCCATTCAATTCTTCGTTTATTGTGCTCGATATTTTCTTGGTTTAGGGTAGACATGCTAATAGAATATCCACTTGGTGTACTCTTTTTTAAGAGTGTCTTTTGCTCCTCAGTTACAGATTTGTGTGAGGTCCCTGGTGGAGTTTTTTTATTTTTTGAAAAGTTGTCTTTAATGGAGGCAGCCTTCACACTAACCTTATTTTCAGACAAATGTGAATTCCAAACAATTCTTCTCTTGGCCTTATATATCTTCTTATTGCGTACGCTTGTCTGTTTTGATGCCTTTTTATTTGTACCAAAGTCAAACTGATGATGTTGTGGAGACTTTAGCAGTTTAAGAATTTCATCTGTATCTCTTGGATTAGTAGATTTAAAAGGATATAAGAAAGTAGGAGGCTGAAAATTTGTGACAGTTGGACCTACAATAAATGATGGTGGGAATATGTTGTATAGTGATGGATGCATGGTTGTCGGATATTGGTTAGAATATACTGCAGCAGTATAAAAGCCAGGGTAGATAGAATACACAAATTGGGGCATGTGTGGTATATGGTTCAAGTACGAATAATGTAAGAGTTGGTTATCAATAGCATTAATGCTAACATCTCTTATGTCTCTCTTGTAATCTCTACGTTGAGATGATCCGGATGATTTTCGCTTACCCATATCAAACACTCAAATATATATGTAACACAATTAGAATTATAATGTGAATATAATTTGCTAATGATATGCTGAGGAGTGTTCTTATATATATACAAAAATTTTGTTTGTTTATTTTTTATTATTGAAAAATATCTTTCAAAGAATTTTATTGTTATATATATATATATATATATATATATATATATATATATATATATTATATAATATAATTATAAAGAATGTGTATCTATGATTATAATTTAAAAAGATTTACTATTTAAAGTAGATATTATTTTTTTATAAATAATTTAAAATAGATCATATTATTCAAATTTATTATTTTAACTTGATATTATAATGTACATGCTAAAGATCTTATAATGCGAAAGGCTTTGCCTATTAATACATAATATTTATTAATAAATATTTTTTTTTTAAAAATCATAACATTACCAAAACATGCTAATTTTAACTTTATTATTCTATGTGATAATAAATAGGTAATATTTAATAATAGTTATATAGTATTTTCAAAATTATATATTCAAAATTATTATATTTAAAATTTTTATTTTTTCTAAAATTTTGGTAATTTTTATTATTTATTTATTTATTTATTACTTTTATGATTTTTTGTCTTTTTTTTTTCTCATTAGATAAAGATCATAAAAATAAAAAAATAAATAAAAATAAATATTTAATTAATAAAAATTACTAAAATTTTAAGAGAAATAAAATTTATCAACGTAAAAATTATAAAAAATAAATAAAAAATAATTAAAGATATATTTATCTCCTTATAATAAGATTTGATTCATTTTCTTAAATATTATAAAAAGATTTGATTCGTTTTCTTAAATATTATAAAAAGATTTGGTCTTTTTTAATAATTTTAGTATTAAAGATTCTTTTTAATAATTAAATCTTTCTAGCGGTCCTTTAGAATAATTTTTCCTAATATTTTTAAGTTACTGAAAATTTATTTTGTTTATTAATACATGATTTAAAATAGATATTATTATTTTAGCTTATTTTAACTTATAACTCTACGTAATTCTAGTATTTAAATTTGTAATATTGATTTAGATATAATATTGATTTTGATGGAATATATGATTTACTTATAAATAATATAATTAATGTGATTTATGTTGATTATAAACTAATTAGATTATCAATAATTAGAATGAATATTTGCATTTAATATAGATTTAGCGTAAATTGATATATAATAACAACTCTCTTTTATCATTGTTATGTATTTTTATTCTGAAACACATAACACTACAAGCTAATTACAATGGTAAGAACGCGAAGAAATAATCGAGCTACTTCTGTTGAGGCAAGTTCTATTCCTAACATGAAGATCTGTCAAGAACCAACTAAAATTCTGAACAAGTACGTACTATTTTTTTTGGTTTCTTGTATTATAAATTTATTCTAAATGATCTTGTATAATTTGTTAATAATGAGTATATTTATTTACATATTTAATTAAAAGAATAAAATAAAAATTATGTTAATTCTTTAAAAAAAAAAGAGACAAATGCTGCCACTATCCCTTCCCCCTTCTTTCTCCAAAAGGAGACCAAACCCAACCCTAAAAGGTAAAAACTCCATTAGAGCAGCTATCCATCCTCACCATATAACACCTCCTGACGGGCATCTCCTCCATCCCCGTTGGTCCTTCCAAAACAAACCTACTTCTGTTTTATTTTCTTCTTTTTCACTCTGGCGCAGCATTGTCCACTGGGGAAAAGTAACTGGCTAATGGGAGACTTGTTCCCCGTCTTAGCTTCGACCTCCCAGTCACAGCACAGACATGCCTGACTGACAGCCTTGTTCCGAGAATCTAAAGAACCCCCAAACAAAGTAGCCTCAAGCTCCTCTCCTCCTTCGTTCAATTTCCATTCTTGAACCAAACATTAATTTTTCTTCCAATGCTTCTCAGCCTAGTGCAGCACTTTCTACTCCCACATTACAAATCTTGTTGGCCCCCCTTGTGCTAAAGCAAGTGAAGAACAAGGAAATGCATGAGAAATACATCAATCCAACTATTTCCCCCTCCTCCTTCATTCAATTTCTTTGAGTATTCTTGTTTTTCTGAGGTAATTTCTTTGATTGTTAATTGTTATTAACAGGAAGAATTGTTGATTTTTGTTTTTGTTGAGTTAATTACTATTGCTTTTTTTCAAATTTCGGAGTTAGTTTTTTACTTTGATCTGAATTTTTGTGCTATTGATCTAAATCTCGGAATTTTGTTCTCAGTTAGTTGTACATATTCTTCATGTTAATTATATTTTTGTATTCTTTTATGTAAAAGCTATATGGACTTGGGTTTTTTTCACATTGAATAAAATGAGATTTTGACCCTGCATGCAATGTTCTAATGTTACAGTGAACCCAATCCATCATTGAAGGACAGAGTGACTTTAGATTCATTAGCTAATTCTGTTGAGCAATTGACCCAAATAGTCCAATCTCTTGTTCAACGATTGAAAAATAATGTTAGAAATTTCTTTAGCTATAAAGGAGATGTTATCAGTTGAAATTTACCCTTTGTTAGTGTAAAATTGCATTGGCAGGTGGTGGAATCAGCTTCTTGTGTATCATTGGTGCCATGAATTAAAGTTTTCTATAATTCTATCCCTTTTTCCTATATTAAAATCTTATAATTTTTTAGACTTGAGAATTAGTGCAACCTATGAAAACAAATGAACAATGAAGTATGGTTTATCTTACACCAGGCAGAATTGTTACTACTAGATACTGCATATGGTTCCCTTTGAAGAGGTAAGATAAAATATTTAAAAAAGAAAAAAAAAGGAAATACTATGAAAATTAATCTCTTATTCCTCTTGTCTAGTACTTTTTAGCATATAATATCAGTATTTAAAACAAATTATGAAGACTATGAAATTTCCTTTTGCAGTCTCAATTCATATGCACTGTTGTTTGGTGGTGTGTGGTGTGTAAAATATAAAATTGTGATTTTTGTTTACAGAAAGAAAAATGGAGTATTTTGCTTGCTGACTTTAATTCCAAAATTATGGCTTGGAAAATATTACAAGAGTGTTACTTACCTCTATGATCAACATTGACAATGAAAACAAATTAATGTATACATCAAACAAATCTGCATGATTCATAACGTATTATCAACTATATTCGATATGATATCTTTACATCCATAACAGATGCCAGACCTTAAGATGGATTTTTAGCAACTTCTTCGGTGTAGCCACTTGCAACAATGTTTTTTATTGCACTCTTAAAAATGGTGTCCAAATTGCTCAAGAGAAGTTCTTCCAATAGCACTTCTGTGAGATTACTCCAATCAGCATCACTCAATTCATCCACCTCATGCTCTTCCTTGGGTTGGCTAATCCCAACTTCTGAAGAAACCACAGGACTAGACAATCCAAGTTCAAGCTTCAACGCATTAGAATGATCTTGATTAACACTGCACGGGTCAAAAACGGAGGATTCCTTGTGACCTGCTGTTGTTTCGAATTTTTCGGCAAAGAATTCACAACTAAGGCAAAAATTAAGATTGACATGGAAAATTCAGAGTAGTAAATTACTAAGTTCACAATATATTATAATGCTTTGCATCAATTCATAGTTAGAAGTTAAAACGAACAAGAGGATTATAATGCATTGCATGTATTCAATAACAGAAAAAAATTACTACCTGCAACCTGTGATGTGTAAGTGTAACTTCCTGAAACATTAAGATAGATAAAAAAAAACGTAAATAGATATGTATATTATTAATAGTAAATTAATAAAAAGGCACTTCTCAGAAACATTGATTCATCAATCTCAGAGTTAAACTAAGCATCCCCAGTTGAAAAAGGTCAGAAATTTGAAGTACCCAAATAAATTGGGTCGCGTAGCAATACTTGAGATTCAAGCAGTGATCAGAAAAACGACAAAAGAAATTGAAGAAAAAGTCTATGATTCAAGATCCTATACCATAAAAAAATGGAGAAAGAAAAGTTATCTTACCATTATTCTTGTTTGTTAATCTCCACCACGATCACACCTCGCACCATCTCATTTAATTAAATTTCCAATTAAACTTAAAAAAAAGTTATCTTACCTGATCATATATACCAATTAGAAAATGAACAGCGCCTTAAATCCAGCAAGTTTACATTGTAGTTGTTGAAGTAGCAGTATGAGAGTTGTCTTGTGTGATAATATGAATAACTTAAGTGGCATTGAAATGGCTTGTTAATACTGTATCATCATATATGCTGCTCCAAATGGTAACTGGATCCATGTAGATCCCCAAGTATGAGACCCGACGAGTTTGGAGGCACATTGAGTAGCAAGTGACAATTTTGACCAACCGACTTATAGTATATTTCAAGCAGATTGATTACAGACTTTGGAAGTTCTGAAAGATGCCAAAACCAACCAGGTCTGATTGAGACATCACAGAGGGCAGGTACCCACTCATGACCAGCCGGATCTCCCTCGGCCACATATCTGTTAGAAACAAAAAAAAATATTGAACAATCTGAGACAAGGCATAACAAAGAAAACATTGCCGTTTTGGGACATATATCACCATTCGAGCAACTAATATTGACTCTGGTCCTGAAATCTTCCAAAAGAGAATCCAGATAGTTCCCATTGATGTTTCCATCTCCTTTTGACTCAGGAGCATAAGAAATAATCTTTTCCACTTCATTCAGACACTTAGAAAATGGTTTAACTTCATTAGAGCTAACAGAAGCGTTCCCTTCGCTCAGAGTTCTCGCATTTAACAAAACCCAGTTCCAAAATTAAAGCAAACAGCATAAAATGCCACTCAGAGAAAACATAATAGCTCAAAGAATCACAGAGAAAGTTACAAACTTTGGTCAATTAACACACACCCGAGATACTGAAAACAAAATAAAATAAAGATTGAGGATCAAACCTGAAAAGGGCCACAAGACAGGGTTTGAGTGACTGTATGAAGAAGAGCAAGCTTAGTGTTGCAACGGTTTCATGGAGCAAAATTAAAGAACTGTGACAGAAGCAGCAGAGAGGAGAGTGTGTGTGAAAGTGAAGTGAGTGAGTGAAAACACAGAAACAGGGAAACAAAGACATTAACTACATAAGAAGATGAGTGAGAAGAAATGCAAAATTTAGAAATATATTATTATTATTATTATTATTATTTTTATTATGAAGTCATGAAATAAAAATAAAAACAAAAATAACAATAAAAATAAAAATAAAAAATAAGTGAAACATAGACGAGGACAATAACCTAGCCCTTAAAATTGGCTAAATCCCTGAAGCATATTTAGTACTATGATAGTGACTTCACTAGTATTTTAAGGCACAAAAAATAAAATTAGTTCTATGCCATTGAAAAAATATTAAACCAAATATAAGATTCATAATGACAATCAACAAAGAATTAAATAGCAAGTATTTCCTTCTTTCATCGCTGTCTTAGTTCCTTAAAACTCTCTGGTTTGCTCATCAATTTTACAGTCCTTAAATAACAAGTATTTCCTTTTTTCATTCGAGTGTTTTTGCTATCTAAAACATATGCAATGAATAATGATTAAATAATATCTATATTATTTTATTTAAATTCTAAATTATCATTATTTGAAAAATTATTGCTAAATTATCTAAATTGTTGCTAATCTCTACCAAAAAGTCTCAATAATTTGCACTTAAAAATCAACTAAAGCTTAATCCAACATCATTTTAATGGATATGAAAAATAAAAGAGCCAAGACATTGAACGTTGTCATCAAACTAAATAATTCTATAGCAAGACAGTAATAAAGATCTATTATCATTATTCCTTAAAGAGAAACAAAACACATTGAATGTTGTCATCAAACTAAGTCCTTATAAAAGCCACAAAAAACACTCACAATGATAAAACGACTAGGAAAAACAGAGCAGAGGCAAGATCCACCTGCATGAGCAAATTAAGCTCTTCCCAAGGCTGGGATGAGGAATATCAAATTATCATCATACCAAGGCTGTGAAGAATTGAAAATATCATTGCTTCAACTTCTCCATATCATAGTAGTAATTTATTCTCTAACCTCAGAATTAAAGCAAACACTATGGCTTCAATTAAACAAGCAAGAATTGACAAAATTAACAACAGGAATATATTTTTATAAAATTTGTTCAAGAAAAGACTTTTCAAATAATCAAAATCTGCATTTTAATTAGCTGCAGATTACGTATATTATGACAAATGCTACTGGCATGCTTGTTATGAGCTGTATGTGAGTGAATAGACCAGTTGATACAGTGAAAGTGTGAATCGAAGCAAATTTCTATTTTGTAACAAAATTAGGTAGTATCCAACCTAAAAGTCAAATCACTGACAGTTGTTGCACTAATAACAAACTAGGAAGACCTAAATATAACTGGACAATTCAAAGAAGGAATGAACAACTGATCTATTGTAAAAAATTATCAATTAAGTTACCTAACTTGTTCTGGGGAATGAACTGGCGTCTCTGTCCCCAATTTACCCAAACCTAGAATTTCAATTTATTTTACATTAACAAAGTGGTTGATTAACAACTAAATAAACAATGATATTGATGGAATCATCAAATGACAGTGTGATCTAACGAAGTGGGTGAGCCAGAATATAAGGATTCTTTGTGGCGATGAAAAGGGAAGAAAACATCAGCGTCACGGTTTCAAGTTTCAACTAACTTGGAACAATAAAATCCTACCTTTGTTAGAACTCACCAAATCATGAAGCAGCTTCTGATTGCGCGAAGGAGGCTGACGGCGACACTCGAAGCAAGAAGACGACGAGCCCCTGAACCTGCTGCTTCTGCCGCCGGCGACGAAGAGCGCAATGAAGGCGCGCGCGACTATGTGACAGAGAGCAACGGCGACGCCACGGTGAGAGAGATGAGAGAGACCGAGCTCTAGGGGGAGAGAGAGAGATACGAAGGGGAGGGAAGAACTTGAGAAGATGAAGAAGATTTTTGAAACCCAGAAACAATTTTTTATTGGAAGAACTTGACAAGATGAAAAGGATTTCTGAAACCTAGATTTCAAAAATAATTTTTTTTAGATATATTTTTGTTTTGTTTAATTTTTTAATTTTAAAATTTGATTAATTTAAAAGGATATTTTTGTCTCATCAAATAAAGAAAGGATGTTTAAGTCTTTTTATAAAATTAAATAAATAAATATTTTTTATTTTTATTTAATTAAAAGGGTGTTTTAGTAAAAGTAGTGATATACTATATATTTAAAAAAGAAAAAATTAAATGCTGACGTGGAAAATAAATTCCACATGGCTTATTGTTATTTGTCCATATCTTAAACGTATCGGTACGTATTAATTTATCATCGTACCGTAGCAATCACCAAAATTATTAATAATCTTATATATATTAAAAAATATTTCTCATTAAACTACTTCTTTTAAAAATTTAATAAATTAATAAGAAGAAATATAACGAAAGATTATATCTAACACATTTTTATATAAATTTTTTTTTTGCAATTATGTGAATTTTGCATAAATTTTTTATTTTTAGTCTTATGTTAATTTTTTTTAATTTAAAAAAGATTAAATTTTAGATTTTTGAGTCATAAAAATTTTAATATTTATTATAAAATTATTTTAAAAAAATTAAACTAATAAAAAAACAAATGAATTATTATATATTTATATGTAATTTGTAACTTTGTTGAGAAAACATAAAAGAAAAAGCTAGATGTAAAAATACTTTAACTAACTCAGCGAGATAAAAGAAGAAAAAGAACGTATTGCTTAGAAGAAAAAAAGAAAAGAGAAAGGAGGAGAATAAAGAAGAAGAAAAAATAAAATATATATAATAGGACAAAAGATTTGACCGTCTCATAATATTTAGATTATTAAATAATTAAATGGTCATAGTAATAAAATATAATTTTTTATTTTTTAATAATTATTAAATATTTTTTATTTAATTTTAATTATAAATTAATTTTTTATATATTATTTAATTATAAAATTTATTTTTTATTTTATAAATTATTTTATTATTCATCTTTTATGTTCATTAATAATTAGAAATAAAAACAATAACAAAATATATCTTCTATTAATGGTGGCCTCTATAAATATTTTGGCAATGAAAATTTGTTTATTTCTTAATCTGTCACATCTATAAAAATGAGAAAAATCGTGTTTATTGATAATTCAATCGATTAAAAGCACAATGAGTGAATTTCGCACCACAATATAGATTTTCTAAATTTCAATAGATTAAGAGTGTAACACATTTCGTATGGTAATATGAATTTTTTTTTAAATTCAATCTATTGGAATTGCGCTATACAATATGAAAATGCTTCAAGTATTTTTGGTTGTTGATTTTTATTTTATTTTTTAATTTTTTTATTAAAAATTTTCATAGATGAGCCTTTTGATATTTTAGATTAGGTATTTTTTAGTGGGTCTATATAATTATTGTTCAAACACACTACTGTAATTATTTTTTTAATAAAAACTCTGAATTTAAGGATGAACGACCTATAAAAAATTCATAGATAAATTACTATGATTAGATTAATTAAATGATAGATGAATAGATGTAAATTCATTTTCATTCGTATGATAAATTAATAAGTAATAACTAATTTTATAAATAAATTTTCATTTTTATTTGATCTCACATATATTTTGTTGTTTTATAATTTTTAATAGATTCATTTGTACTATTTGATGGATTTTTTTCTTCTGATTTGAAAAGTCCGTGGCTGTACTCTCAATCCCGACGGTCAAAGTAGCAAAAGGTGTGAACAAGAAGTGTCCAAAAAAATATTTTTCTTTAACTATTGAACCATGTCAATCTAATTATCGGGCACCAGCCATGGTTACAAATTGTAAAAATTAATGCAGAAAAAATTAAATGCTAAAGTATGTACCGAGTATTGTATAGTACTCGGATAAATGTCCGTTAAAAAAAATTGATTATATAAAAGGGATATTTTAGTTACCTACTAGCAAGAGGCCCGCGCATACGCGCGTGTGGGGGATTGAGTTTGTAAAATTAATAACAAAAATATAAAAAGAATACATAAAAATTAGATAATAATATGTTTTTCGTATATATTTATTGAGTTTAGAAATATGATCACAATGATGTAACTAATAATTCTAAATCGTGTATTGATTAAACATGCTTAATTCAATAATTATATGAATTGAGTCATCAAAATTTGTAATTGAGAGGTCAAATAGTATAAGTACTACATTGTATTCATTTTTTAAATGTGCAAGCTTTCTATTTTCCAAATTAAGGATCTTTTATATACATTTTTTTTGTTCTATCACGCTTTTATCTTCTATTGAAGACCTTAACTTCATATTCTGAATTAAAGTTAGTAACATATTCATTCCATAGATAAAAGGAATCAATTGAAGTATTAACAATCTCTTGTCTAGATCCATTTGTTATCACATAAAGAATTTGAACATATGATAATGTAACATAATACTTATTTTAATAATTTGATTTTGTATTTGTGAAATTTTTAAAGATATCATTTTGAACGGACTTAGGCTTAGTTTGGTAAAACTTTTTGAAGAGATGCTTGTTTTTCAAATAAGAACCTCGTTTTGCGTTTGATAAATCAAAAGGTCATGTGTTTATACTTGTGACTTTTAAAAATAAGAGATACTTTTCAAAGATAACTTTTTAAAATTTGTAGCATCTATAAATTTTTTTAATATAGTAATTATTGAATATATAAGCATTAATTTTGTATAAATTTTAGAGACAATACAATAATATAACTATCATCAATATAAAATTTTAGATCTTCAAATATATCAACTAAACTTTTTAAATAATTAATATTCTCTTCAACTTAGCTTTAAGGGTAATATTATACTTTACAAAGTAAGCAAACTATTAAAATAGATATTATTTGCAAAAAGTGATCATGATTTATACTAAGAGCCTAAGATCACAAATAAATACTCCAAAGTTTAAATTGTAAAAACATTGATAAATAAAATCCTAAAATTAAAATAATAAAATGTATAGTATAATGGTCTAAAAATCTGATGAAATATCTTTATATTTGTTTGTGCTTTTATATTATTTTTTATTTTCATAAAAAATAATGTAGGGATGTTCATGCATCGGATCCGATCCACATATCTGCAGTATTTATCCGAATCTGATCTGAAAATTACGGATATAGATCCGATTCGCAAGGCTATCGAATCAGATCCGCATACTAATAGAATCGGATTGCAGATTTCATGTAGGTATCTGCATATCCGCTTATCTGCAAAAATAAATAAATAAATAAATAAGTAAATATTATTTTTATGTTTTATTTTAACTAATAGTTATCATATATGTCACATTATTTTATTTTTATTATTTAAAAATAATATGTTTAATATTATTTTAAAAGTAAACATGTTTAAAAGAGTAAAAAAAAGAGATTTTATTGATTTTTTAAAATAAAATAAGATTTTAAAATGTATTTTTATGTTTTGCGGATATATCCGATATCTGATTTGATCTGTAAATGTGCAAATCGGTCGGATTCAAGCTAAAAAAATGTGGATATTGGATCCGATTCAATTCGATAATTTTAGTGCAGATCGAATCGAGATTTTGGCCATATCCGATCATATTCGATCCGCGTTCACCCCTAAAAAATAATAATAAAGACCCTCTTAATTTTTAATTTTACCACTCCAATCTACTACTACACCTAACTTTCAGCGCTAAACTAAATTGCCTTTAAAACTGAAAATATGATATATATATATATATATATAATATTCAATAATTACAAAATTAAAAAAAGAAAATTTAATTTCAATTTTTGAATATGATTCGTATCATAAATAAATACTAAATAAAAAAAATTTTAATCACTAATATATCTACTATACATAAAGAATAATATATTTGAAAATATAAAAGTAATTAAATTCCTTTTTTCCTATACTTTTATTTCTAATTAAAACAGACAACAAAAGTTCATAAATCCAAATTGAAGGTTAGCAATAGAAAAATAATAAAATTTAAATTTGTATTTAAAACATTACATCATACTCAAGAAATAAATCATCTCCTACAATTCAATACTCTATACAACTTAAATAAATTATTTCTTGGATGATCCTTTCATGTTAAAAACAAAATTTCTTGGTACTTAGCAGCATACAATCATTTTTATATTATAATCCCTCTTTTAGTACTTAATTCCCATCCACATCATATGTTAAAAGATTAGTATATCATAGATTATCTTAACATACTTCTTAAATGAAATCTATTTGATTTATTTTTACAAAAATAAAAAATAAAATCTTCGTAAAAATAAAATATAAAAAATAAAATTATTTCAAGATATAAAATTTAGATTTGATTGTGAAATAAAAGAACTACTCATCCGATACTATGCCCATTACTACCGCACAATATGAAAAAAATAAAAAAAATTATTGTCTATCTAAAAATTATTAAAAACTAAGTACACTTATTGATTATAAAAAGTTGTAACTATTATAAGGATTTAAAGTGAAAGATATATGTGTAAAAATTGAAATTATTTTAAGTAGTTTTAGAAAGATATAAGTTGAAATTTAAAATATATTTGACTATATAATGTAATTTTTATTTTGCTGTTCTCTAATAGGATACTATTCTATTAAATCAATTATTTCGCGTATTAATTTTTAATAAAAAATATAATGATTTTCTTAAATGAAAAACCTACCAACACAATATATGTCTTTGTTCGAAAAATGATTTTTTAATCCAAAATAATACATAACTACTAAAGAAATGGCATACTAAATATTATCTACTTGAAATTGGTGATGATAATAATGGGCTATAGAAAAAGTTCACTTCCACTCTTTTTTTTCTCAAAATTTCATCTAGTAATAAGCGATATTGTATTAATTTTTTCAATCCACTAACCTTGTGCTTGTATTCGGCTTGAAGACAGAACAAATAAAATAATAAAAATAAAGTATTATTTTTATTTCTAACGTTTGGAACAAATTTTTTTTGTTCTAATATTAATTAGTAATTTATCACTTGAATTATAATCATGCAATAATTATTTTCAAATAAAAAAGGCTAAATCTTTTTTTTGCTTTTATAATTGAAGAAATGAAATTAAAAATTATTAAAATAATTATTAGAATTAAGAATTCTATAATACTTATGGAAGCTATTTTTGTTTGGATAAGAATCATTCGGTTACAAATTCTTCTAACATTTGCCTTCAAATTGTGAATTAATTAGGATAAAAAGTCACTTTTTTTTATTAATATAAGGATGTTAAACCTTTTTACAAATAATAAATTAAATTCTACTCTTTTAAACTTGATTTTACCTCACTTATCTTATGTTGTAACATAGAGTAAGATATAAAATTTCTTTTATGCATCAAACAAACATTATATAACAACATAGCTTATCATGTTCATACACTTTATATACTAAAGAAAAATAAAAATAAAACACTAAGCAAAAAGAAAGAAAAGAAAAATACTAAGCTATTGCGAGAAGAACTAATAAAAATTTTGGATGCAATTAATTTAATTACTCTCACAAAGAAAAAGTGTTACAACAAAAATATTAAAGAATGTTTAAAAAAAAGTGTCAAAACAAAAAAATGAGTGAAATATTTTTCATGAATATTGAATATCTTATCTCTTTAAAATAGCCAAGTACTCCTTACTAGTTACTCCTTAGAGTATCTTATCTCTTTAAGGAATAAAAATTTAAGATGGTTTCAAATCAAATGGTTTCAAATCAAAAATTTAAGGAATATATATCCTAAATGATAAAAAGAATTAGAGTCATTACAACACAATAAAATGATTTCAAATCAAATATATATATAAATGATGGATGGAAATGGCTAAACTTAGGCCACAAAAAATCATGTGTTGTAAGTAAATGTTACTCAAACAAACACACTTACATCTCCTTCAGAAGAGAGAAAAAAAAGGGGATAAAACACAAAGCAATAAATGTCACTACACTTATATCTAATCACTCAATATAGTAACTTATTTTACACTGATGAAACCAAAGCAATCCCATTCTTTTTTGTTATTCTATCCACCAAACATGAAAAATCTACAAAACATTGGATAAAATATAAGGGACAGTCACATTTACTTTAAATTATAGATACCAAACATTTATTAAAGTTAAAAAAAAAGAAAAAATTATTACTCAATAAAATAAAAAAAATTAACTGGTCATCATTAAGTGTAATCAACCAATTCATTACCAATCTTTAACACAAAAATGTTGAGGCATAGAAGCGAGTTATAAGATCACATGTAAATACAGGCAGCAATCTCGTTGTCACCAGCTGAAAAAAAAAAGATGCAGGAAGGATGGTATTTTGATTTTGAAAGAAATAATTCCACAAAAGAAGATAACAGTATAATTAGTAGTCAAAATAATAAAAGTTTTATGAAAGAATCATCCACTTTGATCACTTGAATTATGTCATATACAATTCTGTAAATTTATACACATTTTTTCTAAGATCAAGAAATCTTTAAATAAAGTGAATTAATTATAAAGATAAACATATCAAATTTCACAAAACTCAAGTCAGATAGATGCACAAAACATAAAGGAATTTTTAAGCCATTTTAAATTTTCTTTACACAACATAGATTAATTGAAAAACAAATTTCGCAAATGTTCAATCACCTCCGCTAGTAATTCAAGATCTAAAAATATTTTGTTTCTGCTCCATCAAGCTTCATCTGGAGCAAAAACATGGTACAACATTTTTTAGCAATACAACAGAAAAAAACATTCAACAAAAAATAATTGAAGGAAATCCTAACGATGGCAAGTTTAATTTAATTGTTCTTGAGGTAACACAAAAGTTTATCATCAAAAATATATTATCATTGAACCTTCAAAAGCTTTAGATTCTACAAAAACTTCTACAAATGTAATAAACCATTAAGAATTTTGGAATCTTCACAAGTGACAACGCTTACCATGTAAATTGTTCTAGACAAAGACTTGCTAAGCATACAGTATGCATCAATCATCCTTGCAGATTGCTCAACAGTGAAATCCCTTTCTTTCAAAACAAATGATAGAATAAAAATATTAACTTCTCCTATAACTTATTTAAATACACAAACTTTCAAACGATTCACCAAAGAGTAAAGAGGCAAAGAAAAAGTGCAAGGAAAAATATCAAAGGCTATCCCAACAGACCGACCTAAGAATGTACTAAATCAAAATGCAATTTGTTTTGCCAATCTTTATATTTGCCATCCAAATTCACACCCTCTATATCATATTTCTCTCCCTCTTTAAAAATTTGGGACAAAAAGAAAACACCTCTTAATTTTAATTGCTGATAAAAAAATTATGATAGCATAATCATTAATTTAAAAGGTAGCACTCAATCCATATTATTCACAGAAAAATGACAAATTCAACTCAATCCATTTTGGCCTATGATTAACACCCAAAAGGAAAGGTGTTTTGAAAAAATATTTGTTAAAAAATAAAATGTAGTTTTGTTTTGAGTATACCTTGTTTTGTTTAAATATTTCATGTCTTCATTGCTTATGTTAGTCCTGCATGCCCTCCATTAGGCCTCGACCACTTCCATCCATCAACCAAAGATCCATTCCTGCCAACTGATCATAAAACAAGCAAGTATCATTAAATTGGTAAGCAAAGGTGACACAATGAATACACAACACCACCACAATAAAAATACTTCTCCGACAAAATAACCTCTTAGGTTTCAGCAGCAACACAAACTTCATCTTCTTTAATGAATTTAGTGAAGGATGAATGATCACACACTCATAAGGGATTGCTTGTCACAGACAGTTAATGAGCAAAATGCAAAAAGATAAAAAAGTTGCCAACTTTGAGGGTACCCAACATCATGAAAAGCAAAATTGGAACCAAATTTATAGAAAATAGGGAGAAATGAAGGATGGGGTATCAATAAAATAGGAGTGTACTGATTACTTGAGTTGGAGAGATGAAGCTTGAGGTCTAGGGATGAGAGTTCGATACCACAGCTCAGCCATTTCCTGAGTTAAGTCCTCTACTTCCTCTTTGTCCTTCAACTTTTCTACTCGCAATTCTTTCTTGTTAGCCCTCAACTCCTGCACAGCCAACGGGTTATGAAGGAATGCCGCCAGCGGTGCAGCGACTTTAGCATCGCCACGACTTCTACCTTCATCTCCATCATATCTGAACCCACAAAAAAATATTGATAATGCTAATAATAAATCCCTCAAAATCTAAACTAAAACAAAAATTAAACGAAAATTGTGGGCGAAAAGACCTTGAGGGGCATCTTCGGTGTGGTAGAGGCGCTTGAGGATGTCATTTTAAACTCTAATTTTAAATGAAAAAATTGCGCTCAAAATTTGGTGTTCAAATCCTGATTTGAAAGGAAAAGATCGCGCCCAAATTGCTGCAGAAGAGAGTGCTGCTTCATTACCTGAGGGACAATGAGTTCTCAATCCATTGTTTACCCTAATCATCCAATAAAAAGCTAACATTCTCGTTTTCTTCCCCTAAATGGTGGTTTTTGGAATTGCTGCCAGATTAACTCTCTTCAACCCATTGGACAAAGATCTTCTCTGATAACCTTCCACCAGGTAAGAAGGTTTTGGCTTTTCGCTGAGGAGCAAAACACAAAAGAAAGAAAAAGTTTGGGAGACACCTGTCACTCTCTTAGAAACCATCTAACATTGCTAAATAGTGTGTGGTTTTAGTGTTTGGCTAGTTAACCATTATATATTAATAGATAGATAAAAAATTGCCATGCCGTGATAATAACTCACGGGTGATTGACGAAATGAGATTCAGAGGTGTTCCCTGCAAATTACAGAACCATTTACGACAGCACTTTTAGCTGCAACTCGTTTGTATATGTCTGAAACCCTAAACAACAAAACAAACAACAAAAAAAAATGAATACTTAAAGTAATCAACAAAAGAAAAGAACATTAATGTTCAAACCTGAAGCCCATAGTGTTGGCCCCACTTTAAAATAAATAACTAATAGTATGCATTTGGAGGAAGAAGAAAAAAAAAGGAATCTTTTCCTGCTTTCAGGCGTGTGACATGATTTTATTGCCGTTCCACTATTCTGGAAGCCACTTCTTCAATCTCTGTTTGTTGATGCGATGGCACGTTCTTGAAGATCCTTGTTCTTCCCCATCATGTTTCCTCCATCTCTAGCTCACCCCTGCTTCTCTGGACTTCCAAAATCTCCTTTCCAATCTAGTCTGACTTTCATGATAAACTTCAAATCTTCAGCTACAATCTCAACCAAACTGGTTGCCGAAAAGTGGGAACCACTCTCACTGCATACTACTACCACCTATCACTGTTATGTTATCATAATGAAATACCAAATTAGTTATATATCTATTGAATTTTCAAATTATAGCAGTGCTATTATAAACATAATTAAAAATTGTTAATCCAAACAAAATAAGTAGAATTAAAACAATGCTATCCACTATATCATATTAGATCAGGTTCAGTCTAGAAAAATTCTAATAATAATATGATGCCAAGTTGAACACTTGAACCTGCTAATTAATAATAATTTTTTTTACTCAGACAATATGAATAATGCAACAAGAATTAGTGATATATAAGACCAAGATAACCAAAGATGATTCATTTAAAAGATGAAAGCAAAGCTATATATTATTGTAAGTGGTTTGTGATGTCCTTACCTTTACTTTCCTACTTTTGTCAATAACCAAATAGCTATTATTGTAATAGCATAGCTTGTTTATGCTTTTTTTTTCTTTTTTCATAATGAGTATTTATTGTTGCAAGGAACTGTATGATCATATAACAATAATTATAACGATAAAGGAATTGCACGATCATATAACAAATTTCGAGAAGACCCAAGATCATGTTAATCTTAGAAGTTGTGAAATTCAGTTAGAGGCAAAAGTTTGATTGTAGTAAATCCATTTAGAAAATTACCTACAGATAATATGATACTTGAAAAATTGTATTAAAAAGTTTAGTAACTCCTCACTTAAAAATTCAAAACTAATTTGAAGATCCTTATACACTTTCTCAAGTTATTCCATCTCATCATTATTCCATCCACTTTGGTCTTCCTCAACTGTTCCCTCATCTCGATTTTTTCCCTCTTCTCCTTGTTTCTCCTTATCCTCCTCACCATAATCGTTGACATCAAAATCACTTTTTTCATGCTCCATCTGCATCACAAAAATAACCCCTCAATCACAAATAAAAAATAATGAACCAATATACTTGCACAACACTCTAGGGAGTAAATGAGTAAGCAAACAGCTAATATAGCCCTTAATCTATGTGAAGTCTTAGCACTAAAAGTAACAATAATTATAACGATAAAAGAATTGCACGATCATATAACAAATTTCGAGAAGACCCAAGATCATGTTAATCTTAGAAGTTGTGAAATTCAGTTAGAGGCAAAAGTTTGATTGTAGTAAATCCATTTAGAAAATTACCTACAGATAATATGATACCTGAAAAATTGTATTAAAAAGTTCAGTAACTCCTCACTTAAAAATCCAAAACTAATTTGAAGATCCTTATACACTTTCTCAAGTTATTCCATCTCATCATTATTCCATCCACTTTGGTCTTCCTCAACTGTTCCCTCATCTCGATTTTTTTCCTTTTCTCCTTGTTTCTCCTTATCTTCCTCACCATAATCGTTGACATCAAAATCACTTTTTTCATGCTCCATCTGCATCACAAAAACAACCCTTCAATCACAAATAAAAAATAATGAACCAATATACTTGCACAACACTCTAGGGAGTAAATGAGTAAGAAAACAGCTAATATAGCCCTTAATCTATGTGAAGCCTTAGCACTAAAAGTAACAATAAAAAGCAAGTAATCAAAGAAGCTCTATCTCTATTCAACTTGGCAACTACAAATAGTTCAAGTTGCACAGTTGGTGCACGAAATTGCAATCGCACTTTTGCAACTCCGCACAACTAACCAGCAAGTGCACTGGGTCGTCCAAGTAATACCTTGCGTGAGCAAGGGTCGATCCCACGGAGATTGTCGGCTTGAAGCAAGCTATGGTTATCTTGTAAATCTTAGTCAGGATATCAGAAATTATCAGGATTGATTGTGAAAAAGAACAAAAGAACATGAAATGATTACTTGTTTTGCAGTAATGGAGAATAGGTTGAGGTTTTGGAGATGCTCTGTCCTCTGAATCTCTGCTTTCCTACTGTCTTCTTCATCAAACACGCACAGTTCCTTCCATGGCAAGCTGTATGTAGGGTTTCACCGTTGTCAATGGCTACCTCCCATCCTCTCAGAGAAAATGTTCCTATGCTCTGTCACAGCATGGCTAATCATCTGTCGGTTCTCGGTCAGGCCGGAATAGAATCCAATGATTCTTTTGCGTCTGTCACTAACGCCTCGCCTGCTAGGAGTTTGAAGCACGTCACAGTCATCCAATCATTGAATTCTACTCAGAATACCACAGACAAGGTTTAGACCTTCCGGATTCTCTTGAATGCCGCCATCAGTTCTAGCTTATACCACGAAGATTCTGGTTAAAGAATCCAAGAGATAACTACTTAATCTAAGGTAGAACGGAGGTGGTTGTCAGGCACACGTTCATAGTTGAGAATGATGATGATTGTCACGGATCATCACATTCATCCGGGTTAAGAACAAGTATTATCTTAGAATGGAAGCAAGCATGATTGAATGAGAAACAGTAGTAATTGCATTAATCCATCAAGACACAGCAGAGCTCCTCACCCCCAACCATGGGGTTTAGAGACTCATGCCGTGGAAAGTACACAAAGAAACGTGTAAAGTGTCATGAGGTACAGATACAATGTCAAAAGATCCTATTAATAGTAAACTAGTAACCTAGGGTGTACAGAGATGAGTAAATGACTTAAAATTCCACTTCCGGGCCCACTTGGTGTGTGCTTGGGTTGAGCAATGAAGCATTTTCGTGTAGAGACCTTTTCTGGAGTTAAACGCCAGCTTTCATGCCAGTTTGGGCGTTTAACTCCAAGTTTTATGCCAGTTCCAGCGTTAAACGCTGGAATTTCTGAGGCTGATTTGCCACGCCGGTTTGGGCCATCAAATCTTGGGCAAAGTATGGACTATCATATATTTCTGGAAAGCACAGGATGTCTACTTTCCAACGCCGTTGAGAGCGTGCCAATTGGGCTTCTGTAGCTCCAGAAAATCCACTTCGAGTGCAGGGAGGTCAGAATCCAACAGCATCTGCAGTCCTTTTTGGTCTCGGAATCAGATTTTTGCTTAGAACCCTCAATTTCAGCCAGAAAATACCTGAAATCATAGAAAAACACACAAACTCATAGTAAAGTCCAGAAAAGTGAATTTTAGCTAAAAACTAATAAAAATATACTAAAAACTAACTAGATTATACCAAAAACATACTAAAAATAATGCCAAAAAGCGTATAAATTATCCGCTCATCACAACACCAAACTTAAATTGTTGCTTGTCCCCAAGCAACTGAAAATCAAAATAGGATAAAAAGAAGAGAATATACTATAGACTCCAAAATATCAAGGAAACATAGCTCCAATTAGATGAGCGGGACTAGTAGCTTTTTGCCTCCGAACAGTTTTGGCACCTCACTCTATCCCTTGAAGTTCAGAATGATTGGCATCTATAAGAACTCAGAACTCAGATAGTGTTATTGATTCTCTTAGTTGAGTATAATGATTCTTGAACATAGCTAGTGTATGAGTCTTGGCTGTGGCCCAAAGCACTCTGTCTTCCAGTATTACCACCGGATACGTACATGCCACAGACACATAATTGGGTGAACCTTTTCAGATTGTGACTCAGCTTTGCTAAAGTCCCCAATTAGAGGTGTCCAGGGTTCTTAAGCACACTCTTGTTGCCTTGGATCACAACTTTATTTCTTTCTTTTTCTCTTTCTTTTTTTTTCTTCTTTTTTTTTTGTATCCACTGCTTTTTCTTGCTTCAAGAATCAATCTAATGATTTTTAGATCCTCAATAACAGTTCTCTTTTTCCTCATTCTTTCAAGAGCCAACAATTTTAACATTCTCAAAACAACAAATTCAAAAGACATATGCACTGTTCAAGCATTCATTCAGAAAACAAAAAGTATTGTCACCACATCAAGCTAATTCAACTAGTTTCAAGGATAAATTTCGAAATCCTGTACTTCTTGTTCTTTTGTGATTAAAGCATTTTTCATTTAAGAGAGGTGATGGATTCATAGGACATTCATATCTTTAAGGCATAAAATTTCAATTTCATTAATTATGAATTAAGAACAGGACTCAAAGATAAATATAAGATGAGACTAGAAAAAAATAAAAATAAAAAACAAAACAAAAGAAAAAAAAAACGCAAAAACATAGGCTCCTAATGATAGAGGTTTTCACAGAGTTAGGACTCAACAACCTTGATTTTGAGAAGTGGATGCTCCCTCAGGTTGAGAGGAGAGCTTTTGGCATTTCAACTCTTGGAGTTCACGCCCCTGCTTCTCTTGTTCCTTCAGCAATTTGCAGAGCATGCAGTTCTGATTCTGCTGTTCTTCCTTCAGTTGCTCCATAGTTTCTTGCAACTTGGTGATAGATGCTTCTAGGCTGGTCCAGTAGTCAATTCTTGGGAATTCAGGGAGGAATTTCTGCGCCCTCCTCTTGATAGAGTTGTCTTGCATTTGTCCTTCCATTGACTTCTTGGTGATTGGGTGTTCTATGGGTATGAACTCATCTACTCCTATCTTCACCCCAGCCTCTTTACAGAGCAAGGAAATCAAGCTTGGGTAAGCTAATTTGGCTTCAGTGGAATTCTTATTTGCAATTGTGTAGATCTCACAAGCAATCACATGATGAACCTCCACTTCTTTTCCAAGCATAATGCAATGTATCATCACTGCTCTCTTGATGGTGACCTCAGAACGGTTGCTAGTGGGCAATATGGAACGCCCAATAAAGTCTAGCCAACCTCTTGCAATTGGTTTGAGGTCTCCCCTCTTGAGTTGGTTTGGGACACCCTTTGAATTGGTTATCCACTTAGTTCCAGGGAGGCATATGTCCTCTAGAACTTGATCCAACCCTTTATCTGCTCTCACCATCCTCCTGTTAAAGGATTCAGGATCATCTTGCAGTTGATGTAGTTTGAAGATTTCTCTTATTTTGTCCAGATGGAAGTACATAACTTTCCCTCTGACCATGGTTCTGTAGGTATGGTAAGCAGTTCCAGTCATTCTCTGCTTATCTGTTAGCCACAGATTAGAGTAGAATTCCTGAACCATGTTCCTTCCAACCTTTATTTCAGGATTGGTTAGAACTTCCCATCCTCTGTTTCGAATTTGCTCTTGGATCCCCGGATATTCATCTTCTTTCAGATCAAATTTAACTTCCGGGATCACTGACCTCAGACCCATTATTTTGTGATAATGGTCTTCATGTTCTTTGGTTAAGAACTTCTCTTGATTCCAAAGATTCTTTGGATTATTCTCTTTCTTTCCTCTTGAATTGGTTTGTTTTCCCTTAGGAGCCATGATCTTGATGAATCTTGGCTTAGTGATCACGGAAAAGCACACCAAACTTAGAGGTTTGCTTGTCCTCAAGCAAAAGAAAGGAAAGAAGAGAGAGAGAAGAAGAGGAAATTCGAATGGTGTGGTGGGGAGAGGGAGCCAAACGTGTATTTATAAGGTGGGGAGGGGACTTTTCGAAAAAAAAAGAAAATTGAAAAGAGATTTGAGAAGATATGGAAAGAAATTGAGAGAAAGGTGAGTTTTTTGAACAAAATTTGGGGATGATTTGAAAGATTTGAAGAATGATTTTAGATATTTGAAAATTTGAAAGTGAATGATGAGAGATTGAAATGTATTTTTGTAGAAAAATATGGGTGAGAAAAGGAAAGTTTGAAAAAATCTGATTTGAAAACAAAATTGTGGTCCCCCCATTGGATGCCCCTTTTGGGCGTTTAACGCCCAGCCAGGTGCCCTGGCTGGCGTTAAACGCCAGAAATCCTTTATCACTGGGCGTTTTTCTGAACGCCCAGGATGCTGCACACCTGGCGTTAAACGCCCAGAATGGTGCCCATTCTGGCGTTTAACGCCCAAAATGGCACCATTCCTGGCGTTAAACGCCCAGAATGGTACCCATTCTGGCGTTTAACGCCCAAAATGCCCCTTACTGGCGTTTTTTCGCCAGTAAGCTCTTTTTCTCTGCTTTTTGAGTTGAATCCTTCTGTAACTCTGTGAATCCCTTCATTTTTGATACTTGCCTCTGTAAAAACAAAATATATAACCTCCTAATGACTGGGTTGCCTCCCAGCAAGCGCTTCTTTACTGTCCTTAGCTGGACCTTCACTGAGAATTATTCAAGTCTCAGTTTTGAGCATTCCTGCTCAAAATTGCCTTCAAGATAATGCTTGATTCTCTGTCCATTAACAATGAACTTTTTGTCAGAATCAATATCCTGAAACTCAACATATCCATATGGTGATACTCCTGTAATCACATACGGACCCCTCCACCGGGATTTAAGTTTTCCTGGAAACAGTCTGAGCCTAGAGTTGAAGAGCAGGACTTTTTGTCCTGGTTCAAAGACTCTGGTTGACAACTTCTTGTCATGCCATTTCTTAGCCTTTTCCTTATAAATTTTTGCATTTTCAAAGGCATTGAGTCTGAACTCCTCTAGCTCATTTAGCTGGAGCAGTCTTTTTTCACCAGCTAACTGTGCATCCATGTTTAGGAATCTGGTTGCCCAGTAGGCTTTGTGTTCCAGTTCCACGGGCAGGTGACAAGCCTTCCCATACACCAGTTGGTATGGAGAGGTTCCTATAGGAGTCTTGAATGCTGTTCTGTATGCCCACAGAGCATCATCCAAGCTCTTTGCCCAATCCTTTCTTCGGGCTATCACAGTCCGTTCCAGGATTCTTTTTAGCTCTCTGTTAGAGACCTCAGCTTGCCCATTTGTCTGTGGATGATACGGAGTTGCCACTTTGTGGCTAATTCCATATCTAACCATAGCAGAGTATAGCTGTCTATTGCAGAAATGGGTGCCCCCGTCACTGATTAGTACTCTGGGAACACCAAACCTGCTGAAGATGTGTTTCTAGAGGAATTTTAGCACGGTCTTGGTATCATTAGTGGGTGTAGCAATTGCTTCTACCCACTTAGATACATAGTCCACTGCCACCAGAATATAAGTGTTTGAGTATGATGGTGGGAATGGCCCCATGAAGTCAATGCCCCATACATCAAACAACTCTATCTCTAATATCCCTTGTTGAGGCATGGCATATCCGTGAGGCAAGTTACCAGCTCTTTGGCAACTGTCACAGTTACGCACAAACTCTCGGGAATCTTTATAGAGAGTAGGCCAGTAGAAGCCACATTGGAGGACTTTAGTAGCTGTTCGCTCACTTCCAAAATGTCCTCCATATTGTGATCCATGGCAATGCCATAGGATCCTTTGTGCTTCTTCTCTGGGTACACATCTGCGGATCACTCCGTCAGCACATCTCTTAAAGAGATATGGTTCATCCCAGAGGTAGTACTTGGCATCTGAAATTAATTTCTTTCTTTGCACGCTGCTGTACTCCTTGGGTATGAACCTCACAGCTTTATAATTTGCAATATCTGCAAACCATGGAGCTTCCTGAATGGCAAAGAGTTGCTCATCCGGGAAAGTCTCAGAGATCTCAGTAGAAGGGAGGGACGCCCCAGCTACTGGTTCTATCCGGGACAGATGGTCAGCTACTTGGTTCTCTGTCCCTTTTCTGTCTCTTATTTCTATATCAAACTCTTGCAGAAGCAACACCCATCTGATAAGCCTGGGTTTTGAATCCTGCTTTGTGAGTAAGTATTTAAGAGCAGCATGGTCAGTATACACAACCACTTTGGACCCCACTAGATAGGATCTAAACTTGTCAATGGCATAGACCACTGCAAGTAACTCTTTTTCTGTGGTTGTGTAGTTCTTCTGTGCGTCATTTAGAACACGGCTGGCATAGTAAATGATGTGCAGAAGCTTGTTATGCCTCTGTCCCAACACTGCACCAATGGCATGGTCACTAGCATCACACATTAGTTCAAATGGCAATGTCCAATCTGGTGCAGAGATGACTGGTGCTGTGACCAGCTTAGCTTTCAGGGTCTCAAACGCCTGCAGACACTGTGTGTCAAACACAAATGGTGTGTCAGCAGCTAGCAGGTTACTCAAAGGTTTTGTAATTTTTGAAAAATCCTTTATAAACCTTCTGTAGAATCCTGCATGCCCCAGAAAGCTTCTGATTGCCTTAACATTGGCAGGTGGTGGTAATTTTTCAATTACCTCTACCTTTGCCTTATCCACCTCTATTCCCCTGCTTGAAATTTTGTGCCCAAGGACAATTCCTTCAGTCACCATAAAGTGACATTTCTCCCAGTTTAAAACCAGGTTAGTCTCTTGGCATCTTTTCAGGACAAGTGCTAGGTGATTAAGACAGGAACTGAATGAGTCTCCATATACTGAGAAGTCATCCATGAAGACTTCCAGAAATTTCTCTACCATATCTGAGAAGATAGAGAGCATGCACCTCTGAAAGGTTGCAGGTGCATTGCACAGACCAAAAGGCATCCTCCTATAGGCAAACACGCCTGAAGGGCAAGTGAATGCTGTTTTCTCTTGGTCCTGAGGATCTACTGCAATTTGGTTGTAGCCTGAATAGCCATCCAAAAAGCAGTAATAGTCATGCCCAGCTAGTCTTTCTAGCATTTGGTCTATGAATGGTAAAGGAAAATGATCCTTTCTGGTGGCTGTATTGAGCCTTCTGTAGTCAATACACATACGCCACCCTATGACTGTTCTTGTAGGAACCAGTTCATTTTTTTCATTATGAACCACTGTCATGCCTCCCTTTTTGGGGACAACTTGGACAGGGCTCACCCAGGGGCTATCAGAAATAGGATAAATAATCCCAACCTCTAGTAATTTAGTGACCTCTTTCTGCACCACCTCCTTCATGGCTGGATTTAGCCTCCTTTGTGGTTGGACCACTGGTTTGGCATTATCCTCCAACAGGATCTTGTGCATGCATCTAGCTGGGCTAATGCCCTTAAGATCACTTATGGACCACCCAAGAGCTGTCTTGTGTGTCTTTAGCACTTGAATCAGTGCTTCCTCTTCCTGTGGATTTAAAGCAGAGCTTATAATCACTGGAAAAGTTTCACCCCCTCCCAGAAATGCATATTTCAGGGATGGTGGTAGTGGTTTGAGTTCAGGTTTGGGAGGCTTATCCTCCTCCTGAGGAATTTTCGAAAATTCCTTTGCTTCCTCTGGTTCTTCTTGATCAGGTTGAGCATCTTTGAAGATGTCCTCAAGCTCTGATTCTAGGCTTTCAGCCATATTGATCTCTTCTACCAGAGAGTCAATAATGTCAGCGCCCATGCAGTCATTTGGTGTGTCTGGATGCTGCATAGCTTTTACAGCATTTAACTTAAACTCATCCTCATTGACTCTCAAGGTTACTTCCCCTTTTTGTACATCAATGAGAGTTCGTCCAGTTGCTAGGAAAGGTCTTCCTAGAATGAGAGTTGCACTCTTGTGCTCCTCCATTTCCAGAACCACAAAGTCAATTGGAAAGGCAAATGGCCCAACCTTGACAATCATGTCCTCAATTATGCCTGATGGGTGTTTAATGGAGCCATCAGCAAGTTGGAGGCATATCCGGGTTGGTTTGACTTCTCCAGTCAACCCAAGCCTTCTGATAGTGGATGCAGGTATTAGATTGATGCTTGCTCCAAGATCACATAGGGCTGTCTTGGTGCAAGAACCTTCTAATGTGCATGGTATCATAAAGCTTCCTGGATCTTGAAGCTTTTCTGGTAAGCTCTTTAATATGACTGCATTGCATTCTTCAGTGAGAAACACTTTTTCAGTTTCTCTCCAATCCTTCTTATGACTTAAGATTTCTTTCATGAACTTAGCATAAGAAGGTATTTGCTCAAGTGCCTCTGCAAACGGAATCTTTATTTCAAGAGTCCTTAGATAGTCTGCAAAGCGGGCAAATTGCTTATCCTGCTCCGCTTGGCGAAGTTTTTGAGGATAAGGCATTTTGGCTTTATACTCTTCAACCTTAGATGCTGCAGGTTTATTCCTTACAGAAGTGGTTGAAGAAGCCTTGTTAGAGGGATTACTGTCAGCACTCTCAGGTGTCTGATTCCCCCGAGGCGTCTGAACGCCAGGATTGGGTGGAAATTGGGCGTTTAACGCCAACTTTTCTCCCTTTTCTGGCGTTTGAACGCCAGAAGTGGGCAAGGAATGGGCGTTTAACGCCAGCTTTCCTTCCCTTTCTGGCGTTTGAACACCAATAATATTCCTCTCTGGGCTCTTACTGTCCTCAGAGGGATTTTGAACAGTGGTTTGGTTGTCCTCTGTCAATTGTTCCTTGTTTGGCTTTTTGCTACTTTGAGCAGTGTTATTCAGTGTCTTCCCACTCCTCAGTTGAACTGCTTGACATTCCTCTGTTATCTATTTAGATATTTGCTGTTTTGCTTGATTCAACTGCAGTTCTATGTTCTTATTAGCAACTTTAGTTTCATAGAGCATCTCTTTAAATTCTGCTAACTGTTCTGTCATCCGGAGCAATTGTTGATTAAGCTCAATCATCTGTTCTTGAGGATTAGGGTCAGTGACTACTGTCATGACTTCCTCTTTTGGAGAGAGCTCATTGCTAGAATACAAATATTGATTTCTAGCAACAGTGTCTATAAGCTCTTGAGCTTCTTCAATTGTCTTCCTCATGTGGATAGATCCACCAGCTAAGTGGTCTAAAGACATCTGAGCTTTTTCTGTAAGCCCATAGTAGAAGATGTCTAACTGTACCCACTCTGAAAACATTTCAGAGGGGCATTTTCTTAACATACCTCTATACCTCTCCCAGGCATTATAAAGGGATTCATTATCCTCTTGTTTAAAGCCTTGGATGTCCAGCCTTAGCTGTGTCATCCTCTTTGGAGGGTAAAAGTGATTCAGGAATTTGTCTGATAACTGTTTCCATGTCTTTATGCTTGCTGTAGGTTGGTTATTCAACCACCTTTTAGCTTGATCTTTTACAGCAAATGGAAACAGTAATAGTCTGTAGACATCCTGATCCACCTCTTTATCATGTACTGTGTCAGTAATTTGTAAGAACTGTGCCAGAAACTCAGTAGGCTCTTCCTGTGGAAGACCAGAATACTGGCAATTTTGCTGCACTATGATAATGAGTTGAGGATTTAGCTCAAAGCTGTTTGCTTTGATGGGAGGTGTACAGATGCTACTCCCATATGCAGCTGTAATGGGGTTAGCATAAGACCCCAGAGTCCTTCTGGACTGTTCAATTCCACTTAGATCCATAATGGATTGCAAATAGGTATATTTTGTTTTTTTTTTGAATTAAACGAAAAGATATAAAATAAAATTAAAGTGAAAATTCGAAAATCAAAAAGAAAATAAGATCAAAGCAAATTGAAAACTGAATCAATTAGTTAATCAAAAAGATTTTGAAAACAGCAATTAAAGAGATATGATTGAAAAACTTTTATGAAAAAGATTTGATTTTTGAAAAGAGGAAAGAGAAAAACAACAAAAAGACACCAAACTTAAAATTTTTAGAAAATCAAACACTAATTTTCGAAAATTTTTAAGGAAAAACACAAAGAGGACACCAAACTTAGAATTTTTATGAATCAAAAAGGGACTAAGAACATGCAAATTCGAAAATTAAAAGAAAAACAAAAGCATGCAATTGACACCAAACTTAAAATATGAACTAGACTCAACTAAAAGACTCTAACCCAACAAAAATAAAACAGTCCTAATCTAAGCAACAAGATAAGCCGTCAGTTATCCAAACTCGAACAATCCCTGGCAACGGCGCCAAAAACTTGGTGCACGAAATTGCAATCGCACTTTTGCAACTCCGCACAACTAACCAGCAAGTGCACTGGGTCGTCCAAGTAATACCTTGCGTGAGCAAGGGTCGATCCCATGGAGATTGTCGGCTTGAAGCAAGCTATGGTTATCTTGTAAATCTTAGTCAGGATATCAGAAATTATCAGGATTGATTGTGAAAAAGAACAAAAGAACATGAAATGATTACTTGTTTTGCAGTAATGGAGAATAGGTTGAGGTTTTGGAGATGCTCTGTCCTCTGAATCTCTGCTTTCCTACTGTCTTCTTCATCAAACACGCTCAGTTCCTTCCATGGCAAGCTGTATATAGGGTTTCACCGTTGTCAATGGCTACCTCCCATCCTCTCAGTGAAAATGTTCCTATGCTCTGTCACAGCATGGCTAATCATCTGTCGGTTCTCGGTCAGGCCGGAATAGAATCCAATGATTCTTTTGCGTCTGTCACTAACGCCCCACCTGCTAGGAGTTTGAAGCACGTCACAGTCATCCAATCATTGAATCCTACTCAGAATACCACAGACAAGGTTTAGACCTTCTGGATTCTCTTGAATGCCGCCATCAGTTCTAGCTTATACCACGAAGATTCCGGTTAAAGAATCCAAGAGATAACTACTTAATCTAAGGTAGAACGGAGGTTGTTGTCAGGCACACGTTCATAGTTGAGAATGATGATGATTGTCACGGATCATCACATTCATCCGGGTTAAGAACAAGTATTATCTTAGAATGGAAGCAAGCATGATTGAATGAGAAACAGTAGTAATTGCATTAATCCATCAAGACACAGCAGAGCTCCTCACCCCCAACCATGGGTTTAGAGACTCATGCCGTGGAAAGTACACAAAGAAACGTGTAAAGTGTCATGAGGTACAGATACAATGTCAAAAGATCCTATTAATAGTAAACTAGTAACCTAGGGTGTACAGAGATGAGTAAATGACTTAAAATTCCACTTCCGGGCCCACTTGGTGTGTGCTTGGGTTGAGCAATGAAGCATTTTCGTGTAGAGACCTTTTCTGGAGTTAAACGCCAGCTTTCATGCCAGTTTGGGCGTTTAACTCCAAGTTTTATGCCAGTTCCAGCGTTAAACGCTGGAATTTCTGAGGCTGATTTGCCACGCCGGTTTGGGCCATCAAATCTTGAGCAAAGTATGGACTATCATATATTTCTGGAAAGCCCAGGATGTCTACTTTCCAACGCCGTTGAGAGCGCGCCAATTGGGCTTCTGTAGCTCCAGAAAATCCACTTCGAGTGCAGGGAGGTCAGAATCCAACAGCATCTGCAGTCCTTTTTGGTCTCGGAATCAGATTTTTGCTTAGAACCCTCAATTTCAGCCAGAAAATACCTGAAATCACAGAAAAACACACAAACTCATAGTAAAGTCCAGAAAAGTGAATTTTAGCTAAAAACTAATAAAAATATACTAAAAACTAACTAGATTATACCAAAAACATACTAAAAATAATGCCAAAAAGCGTATAAATTATCCACTCATCAACAGTCAATGTTCCACTTGCTGCTCATAAAAGATAGTATTTTCTACGCTCTAAATTATTTCAGAATTCTAATTTATGAACATGTGGATCAAAAAACAAAGAACAAATTCGAACAAAAGGTGACATCTTCGACAACAATTTTGTACACTATTTTCCAAAGCAAAGAACTAACCTTTATTTGACAAATTTATAAATGGTTATGGGTTTACGATTTTTCCCATTACAATATCTCATTTTTTCCCATCTAAACCACACATGCCAACATAACATTAGAGTAATAATTGAAATAATGCTAAAAGGCACCTCTTAAGTCCTAATTTGTGGGTGGAATAATAATCAAAATGCAGAAAATCAAGCAAATGTCAAAGATGAATAGATAACCACTTCAAAACTCTATTACACTTAGAAAACTCTATTACACATTATTGTTTTCTTTCCTTCTATTTTTTATTTTTTTGTTGTATTTGGATCTTTCCATATTGTTGGTCATGTTTCAATCCTAGCCATTGATTAAAATTGAATGTTTATCTTTTAATGGTGGAGATTGAAACACAACTTAAAACATGAGAAGATCTGAATCTTTTTGCATCTCCCTAACATAGATAAAGCATAATTTCTTAAGGGAGAGACAATACTATCTCCCTCTTTAAGAAGAGGAAGAAACTTAGAAGATCCAATTTTATTATTTATTTATAATGGAAAATTACCTTCAATGTACTTCTTTTGGAAGTAAAACTTATCGAATTCATCGTCACATGTAAATTAGAAACAGAAAACAAAACCCTCAATTACGTTTATAGAAAAACAAAAGAGGACAGGTAGTATGAATTGGTCAAGTTTAATGCTTTTGTTAAGTAATATTGAAATAGTAAATTTTTTCATTTGCACAGTTAAGTCAACCATTTGGATTAAACAGGAAAAAAATAGATGTACTAAAAAAATATATGGTGCTTCAATTCATTGAATAAAGACTGGTACCTGAAGATCTCTAGTTACTATCAGTTGAAGCTCCATTTCAAAAGTAACAATACATAATGTTAGCTGGTGCGCGAAATTGTGAACAATACTTTTTCACAACTCTCATAATCCCCGGTAATGGCTCCAAAAACGTGGTAGCTCAATACCATGGCATTACACAACTTCGCACAACTAACCAGCAAGTGCACTGGGTCGTCCAAGTAATAAACCTTACGTGAGTAAGGGTCGATCCCACGGAGATTGTTAGTATTGAAGCAAGCTATGGTCATCTTGTAAATCTTAGTCAGGCAAACTCAAATGGTAATGGTGATGAACGAAAATAACAATAAGATAAAGATAGAGATACTTATGTAATTCATTGGTAGGAACTTCAGATAAGCGCATGAAGATGCCTTCCCTTCCGTCTCTCTGCTTTCCTACTGCCTTCCTCCAATTCTTCTTACTCCTTTCCATGGCAAGCTCGTGTAGGGTTTCACTGTTGTCAGCAGCTACCTCCCATCCTCGCAGTGAAAACTAATGCTCATACACTCTGTCACAGTGCGGCTAATCACCGGTTTGGTTCCCTCCCCTACCGGAATAGAATCACTCTTTTGCGTCTGTCACTAACGCCCAGTAGGTTACAGGTTTGAAGCACGTCACAGTCATTCAATCATTGAATCCTACTCAGAATACCACAGACAAGGTTTAGACCTTCTGGATTCTCTTGAATACCGCCATCAGGTCCTGCCTATACCACGAAGACTCTGATCTCACAGAATGGTTGGCTCGTTTGTCAGGCGAGCACTCGGTTGTCAGGCGATCAACCATGCATCGTGCAATCAGGAATCCAAGAGATATTCACCAAGCCTCAAATGCTTGTAGAACAAGAGTGGTTGTCAGTCACTTTGTTCATGAGTGAGAATGGTGATGGGCGTCAATCATCACCTTCATCAAGTTGAAGAACAAGTGATATCTTGGAACAAGAACAAGCGGAATTGAATGGAAGAACAATAGTAATTGCATTAATACTCGAGGTACAGCAGAGCTCCACACCTTAATCTATGGTGTGTAGAAGCTCCACCGTTGAAAATACATAAGCATAAGGTCTAGGCATGGCCGAATGGCCAGCCTCCCAATGATCTAAGATAGCATAAAAATGAAGATAGCTATCAAAGTCCTCTTAAGATCTAAAGTGATCAAAAGATCTCTAATACAATAGTAAAAGGTCCTACTAATAGAAAACTAGTAGCCTAAGGTGTACAGAAATGAGTAAATGACATAAAAATCCACTTCCGGGCCCACTTGGTGTGTGCTTGGGCTGAGCATTGAAGCATTTTTCGTGCAGAGACTCTTCTTGGAGTTAAACGCCAGCTTTGGTGCCAGTTTGGGCGTTTAACTCCCATTTGGGTGCCAGTTCCAGCGTTTAACGCTGGGATTTCTTGAGGTGACTTTGAACGCCGGTTTGGGCCATCAAATCTTGGGCAAAGTATGGACTATCATATATTGCTGGAAAGCCCAGGATGTCTACTTTCCAACGCCGTTGAGAGCGCGCCATTTGAGCTTCTGTAGCTCCAGAAAATCCACTTCGAGTGCAGGGAGGTCAGAATCCAACAGCATCTGCAGTCCTTTTTGGTCTCTGAATCAGATTTTTGCTCAGGTCCCTCAATTTCAGCCAGAAAATACCTGAAATCACAGAAAAACACACAAACTCATAGTAAAGTCCAGAAAAGTGAATTTTAACTAAAAACTAATAAAAATATACTAAAAACTAACTATATCATACTAAAAACATACTAAAAACAATGCCAAAAAGTATACAAATTATCCGCTCATCACAACACCAAACTTAAATTGTTGCTTGTCCCCAAGCAACTGAAAGTCAAATAAGATAAAAAGAAGAGAATATGCAATGAATTCCAAAAACATCTGTGAAGATCAGTATTAATTAGATGAGCGGGGCTTTTACTTTTTGCCTCTGAATAGTTTCGGCATCTCACTCTATCCTTTGAAATTCAGAATGGTTGGCTTCTTTAGGAACTCAAAATCCAGATAGTGTTAATGATTCTCCTAGTAAAGTATGATGATTCTTGAACATAGCTACTTATTGAGTCTTGGCTGTGGCCCAAAGCACTCTGTCTTTCAGTATTACCACCGGATACATACATGCCACAGACACATAATTGGGTGAACCTTTTCAGATTGTGACTCAGCTTTGCTAAAGTCCCCAATTAGAGGTGTCCAGGGTTCTTAAGCACACTCTTATTTGCCTTGGATCACAACTTTTATTTCTCTATTTTTTTCGTTTTCTTTTCTTTTTCTCTTTTTTTTTCGATTTTTCTCTTTTTTTTTTTTTGAATAGCTTTTTCTTGCTTCAAGAATCATTTTTATAATTTTTCAGATCCTCAGTAACATGTCTCCTTTTTCATCATTCTTTCAAGAGCCAACATTCATGAACCACAAATTCAAGATACATATGCACTGTTTAAGCATACATTCAGAGAACAAAAATATTACCACCACATCAAAATAATTAAACTATTATAAAATTCAAAATTCATGCAATTCTTCCTTTTTCAATTAAGCACATTTTTATTTAAGAAAGGTGATGGATTCATAGGACATTCATAACTTTAAGGCATAGACACTAAGGCACTAATGATCACAAGACACAAACATGGATAAACATAAGCATAAAATTTCGAAAAACAGAAGAACAAATAACAAGGAAATCAAAGAACGGGTCCACCTTAGTGATGGCGGCTCTTTCTTGCTCTTGAAGATCCTATGGAGTGCTTGAGCTCCTCAATGTCTCTTCCTTGTCTTTGTTGCTCCTCCCTCATGATTCTTTGATCTTCTCTAATCTCATGAAGGATGATGGAGTGTTCTTGGTGCTCCACCCTTAGTTGTCCCATGTTGGAACTCAACTCTCCTAGGGAGGTGTTTAGTTGCTCCCAATAGTTTTGTGGAGGAAAATTCATCCCTTGAGGAATCTCAGGGATCTCATGATGAGTAGGATCTCTTGTGTACTCCATCCTTTTCTTGGTGATGGGCTTGTCCTCATCAATGGGGATGTCTCCCTCTATGTCAACTCCAACTGAATAACAGAGGTGACAAATGAGATGAGGAAAGGCTAACCTTGCCAAGGTGGAGGTCTTGTCCGCCACTTTATAGAGTTCTTGGGCTATAACCTTATGAACTTCTGTTTCTTCTCCAATCATGATGCTATGGATCATGATGGCCCGGTCTATGGTAATTTCGGACCGGTTGCTAGTGGGGATGATTGAGCATTGTATGAACTCTAACCACCCTCTAGCCACGGGCTTGAGGTCATGCCTTCTCAATTGGACCGACTTTCCTCTTGAATCTTGCTTCCATTGTGCGCCCTCTTCACATATAACTGTGAGGACTTGGTCCAACCTTTGATCAAAGTTGACCCTTCTTGTGTAAGGATGCTTATCTCCTTGCATCATAGGCAAGTTGAACGCTACCCTCACACTCTCCGGACTAAAATCCAAGTATTTCCCCCGAACCATAGTAAGATAATTCTTTGGATTCGGGTTCACACTTTGGTCATGGTTCTTGGTGATCCATGCATTTGCATAGTAAGATTCCGACTTGTTGAATGGAGTTGGTAAGAACTTCCCAACCTCTTCCTCGGATCTCATGGTGGATCTCCGGATATTCGCCCTTTTTGAGTAAAAAAGGGACCTCGGGGATCACCTTCTTCAAGGCCACAACTTCATAGAAGTGGTCTTGATGCACCCTTGAGAGAAATCTATCTATCTCCCATGACTCGGAGGTGGAAGCTTTTGCCTTCCCTTTCCTCTTTTTAGAGGTTTCTCCGGTCTTGGATGCCATAATGGTTATGGAAAAACGAAAAAGCAACGCTTTTACCACACCAAACTTAAAATGTTTGCTCGTCCTCGAGCAAAAGAAGAAGGAAGAGAGTAGAAGAAGAAGAAATGAGGAAGAGGGAGATGGTGGTGTGTTCGGCCAAAGAGGGGGAGAAGTGGTGTTTAGGTTGTGTGAAAATGAAGTGTTGAAGAAGGGTATATATAGGAGAGAGGGGGGTAAATGGTTCGAATTTGAAGGGTGAGGTTGGTGGGGATTTATGAAGGATGGATGTGAGTGGTGAAGAGAAAGATGGGATTTGATAGGTGAGGGGTTTTTGGGGAAGAGGTGTTGAGGTGATTGGTGAATGGGGGAAGAAGAGAGAGAGTGATGGTAGGGTCCTGTGGGGTCCACAGATCCTGTGGTGTCAAGGAAAAGGCATCCTTGCACCAAATGGCATCAAAATCCACGTTTTGAGCCAATTCTGGCGTTAAACGCCGGGCTGGTGCCCATTCCTGGCGTTTAACGCCAGGTTCTTGCCCTTTACTGGCATTTAACGCCAGTCTGGTGCCCCTTTCTGGCGTTAAACGCCCAGAATGGTGCCAGACTGGGCGTTAAACGCCCAACTGCTAGGCTGACTGGCGTTTGAACGCCAGCAGCATCTTCCTCCAGGGTGTGCTGTTTTTCTTCCTGTTTTTCATTTTGTTTTTGCTTTTTTTCATTGTTTTTGTGACTTCTTATGATCATCAACCTACAAAAAAGATAAAATAACAAAAGAAAATAATTAATTATAAAACATTGGGTTGCCTCCCAACAAGCGCTTCTTTATTGTCACTAGCTTGACAGAGGACTCTCATGGAGCCTCAGAAATGCTCAGAACCGTGTTGGAACTTCCCAACACCAAACTTGGAGTTTGAGTGTGGGGTTTCAACACCAAACATAGAATTTGGTTGTGGCCTCCCAACACCAAACTTAGAGTTTGACTGTGGGGGCACTGTTTGGCTCTGTTTTGAGAGAAGCTCTTCATGCTTCCTCTCCATGATGACAGAGGGATATCCTTGGGCCTTAAACACCAAGGACTTCATTCACTTGAATGATCAACTCTCCTCTATCAACATCAATCACAGCCTTTGCTGTGGCTAGGAAGGGTCTGCCAAGGATGATGGATTCATCCATGCTCCTCCCAGTCTCTAGGACTATGAAATCAGTAGGGATGTAATGGTCTTCAACCTTGACCAGAACATCCTCTACAAGTTCATAGGCTTGTTTTCTTGAGTTGTCTGCCATCTCTAGTGAGATTTTTGCAGCTTGTACCTCATAGATCCCTAATTTCTCCATTACAGAGAGGGGCATGAGGTTTACACTTGATCCTAAGTCACACAAGGCCTTCTTGAAGGTCATGGTGCCTATGGTACAAGGTATAGAAAACTTCCCAGGGTCCTGCCTCTTTTGAGGCAATTGCTGCCTAGACAAGTTATCCAGTTCTTTGGTGAGCAAAGGGGGTTCATCCTCCCAAGTCTCATTTCCAAATAACTTGTCAGTTAGCTTCATGATTGCTCCAAGGTATTTAGCAACTTGCTCTTTAGTGACATACTCATCCTCTTCAGAAGAAGAATACTCATCAGAGCTCATGAATGGCAGGAGTAAGTCCAATGGAATCTCTATGGTCTCATCTTGAGCCTCAGATTCCCAAGGTTCCTCATTGGGGAACTCATTGGAGGTCAGTGGGCGTCCATTGAGGTCTTCCTCAGTGGCGTTCACTGCCTCTTCTTCCTCCCAGAATTCGGCCATGTTGATGGCCTTGCACTCTCCTTTTGGGTTTTCTTCAGTATTGCTTGGGAGAGTGCTCGGAGGAAGTTCAGTAATTTTCTTGCTCAGCTGACCCACTTGTCCTTCCAAATTCCTAATGGAAGATCTAGTTTCAGTCATGAAACTTTGAGTGGTTTTGATTAGATCAGAGACCATTGTTGCCAAGTCAGAGGTATTCTGCTTAGAACTCTCTGTCTGTTGCTGAGAAGATGATGGAAAGGGCTTGCTATTGCTAAACCTGTTTCTTCCACCATTATTGTTATTGAAACCTTGTTGAGGTCTCTGTTGATCCTTCCATGAAAGATTTGGATGATTCCTCCATGAAGGATTGTAGGTGTTTCCATAGGGTTCTCCCATGTAATTCACCTCTTCTATTGAAGGGTTCTCAGGATCATAAGCTTCTTCCTCAGATGAAGCTTCCTTAGTACTGCTTGGTGCATTTTGCATCCCAGACAGACTTTGAGAAATCATATTGACTTGTTGAGTCAATATTTTATTCTGAGCCAATATGGCATTCAGAGTGTCAATCTCAAGAACTCCTTTCTTCTGACTAGTCCCATTGTTCACAGGATTTCTTTCAGAAGTGTACATGAATTGGTTATTTGCAACCATTTCAATCAGTTCTTGAGCTTCAGTAGGCGTCTTCTTCAGATGAAGAGATCCTCCAGAAGAGCTATCCAAGGACATCTTGGACAGTTCAGAGAGACCATCATAGAAAATACCTATGATGCTCCATTCAGAAAGCATGTCAGTGGGGCACTTTCTGATCAATTGTTTGTATCTTTCCCAAGCTTCATAGAGGGATTCTCCTTCCTTTTGTCTGAAGGTTTGGACTTCCACTCTTAGCTTACTCAATTTTTGAGGTGGAAAGAACTTTGCCAAGAAGGCATTGACTAGCTTTTCCCAAGAGTCCAGGCTTTCTTTGGGTTGAGAGTCCAACCATGTTCTAGCTCTGTCTCTTACAGCAAAAGGGAATAGCATCAGTCTGTAGACCTCAGGGTCAACCCCATTAGTCTTGACTGTGTCACAGATTTGCAAGAACTCAGCTAAAAACTGATGAGGATCTTCCAATGGAAGTCCATGGAACTTGCAATTCTGTTGCATTAGAGAAACTAATTGAGGCTTAAGCTCAAAGTTGTTTGCTCCAATGGCAGGGATAGAGATGCTTCTCCCATAGAAGTCGGGAGTAGGTGCAGTGAAGTCACCCAGCACCTTCCTTGCATTGTTGGCATTGTTGTTGTTTTCGGCTGCCATTTGTTCTTCTTCCTTGAAGAGTTCGTTCAGGTGCTCTAAAGAGAGTTGCGCTTTGGCTTCTCTTAGCTTTCTCTTCAAGGTCCTTTCAGGTTCAGGATCAGCCTCAACAAGAATGCTTTTGTCTTTGATCCTGCTCATAAGAAAGAGAAGGGAACAAGAAAATGTGGAATCCTCTATGTCACAGTATAGAGATTCCTTTAGGTGTCAGAGGAAAAGAAGAATAGAAGACAGAAGTGGAAAATTCGAACTTAACAGAGAAAATGGAGTTCGAATTTTGCATTAAGGGATAGTGTTAGTCCATAAATAGAAGGATGTGAGAAGGAGGGAAGTTATTTTCGAAAATTAAGTGAAAAATTTAAAATATTTTTGAAAAACACTACTTAATTTTCGAAAATGAAAAGGGAAAAGAAATCAAGTGATTTTTGAAAAAGATTTTGAAATTAGAAATCAAAAGGATTTGATTGAAAACTATTTTGAAAAATATGTGATTAAAAAGATATGATTTGATTTAAAAAAAATGTGATTGAGAAGATATGATTTGAAAAACATTTTAAAAAGATTTGATTTGAAAATTAAAAACTTGACTAACAAGAAAAGATATGGTTCAAACATTAAACCTTTCTCAACAGAAAAGGGTAACATACTTGAAATGTTGAATCAAATCATTAATTGGTAGCAAGTATCTTTAAAAATGGAAAGAAATTGGTTTTGAAGAAGATTTGATTGGGAAATTGATTTGAAAAAGATTTGATTTTGAAAAACTTTGAAAACTTGAAAAAAAAATTGATTTTGAAAACAAAATCTCCCCCCTTTGCCATCCTGGCGTTAAACGCCCAGAATGGTATCCATTCTGGCGTTTAACGCCCAAAATGCTACCCTTTTGGGCGTTAAACGCCCAACCAGGTACCCTGGCTGGCGTTTAAACGCCAGTCTGTCCTTCTTCACTGGGCATTTTTGAATGCCCAGCTTTTTCTGTGTGATTCCTCTGCAGTATGTTCTGAATCTTCAATTCTCTGTATAATTGACTTGAAAAGACACAAATTAAAAATATTTTTGGATTTTTTTTTATAATAGGAGAAATCAAAATGCAACTAGAATCAATTAACAATGCATGCAGGATACCAAACTTAGCAGTTTGCATACTACTGACACTAACAAAATGAAAATGCAATTGAGATACACAAAACACTCAAGTCAATAGAATTCAAAGATCAGAGCGAGTAAATCATCAAGAACATCTTGAAGATCACTTAGACATATGAATGCATGCAATTGACACCAAACTTATGATGAGACACTAGACTCAAACAAGAAATATTTTTGGATTTTATGATTTTGTAAAATTTTTTTGTGTTTTTCGAAAATTAAGTGGAGAAAAAGTATCAAAATTCTTAATGAGAATTCCAGGAATCAGTGCAATGCTAGTCTAAGACTCCGGTCCAGGAATTAGACATGGCTTCACAGCCAGCCAAGCTCTCAAAGAAAGCTTCGGTCCAAAACACTAGACATGACCAAAGGTCAGCCAAGCCTTAGCAGATCACTGCTCCAAAAGCAAGATTGATAAGAAACCAACAAGCTCTTGTGAAGATGAGTTGAAACCTCGGTCCAATGAAATTAGACATGGCTTCTCAGCCAGCCAGATTTCAACAAATCACCATGAAACTCTAGAATTCAACTTCAAGAATTTCGAAAAAATAAATACCTAATCTAAGCAACAAGATGAACCGTCAGTTGTCCAGCCTAAACAATCCCGGGCAATAACACCAAGAACTTGATGTTGTTGCCGGATCTTGGCACTGATGTTACCAAAAGCTTGCTCAAAACTTGAACAATCCCCGGCAACGGCGCCAAAAACTTGGTGCGCGAAATTGTGAACAATACTTTTTCACAACTCTCATAATCCCCGGTAATGGCTCCAAAAACGTGGTAGCTCAATACCATGGCATTACACAACTTCGCACAACTAACCAGCAAGTGCACTGGGTCGTCCAAGTAATAAACCTTACGTGAGTAAGGGTCGATCCCACGGAGATTGTTAGTATTGAAGCAAGCTATGGTCATCTTGTAAATCTTAGTCAGGCAAACTCAAATGGTAATGGTGATGAACGAAAATAACAATAAGATAAAGATAGAGATACTTATGTAATTCATTGGTAGGAACTTCAGATAAGCGCATGAAGATGCCTTCCCTTCCGTCTCTCTGCTTTCCTACTGCCTTCCTCCAATTCTTCTTACTCCTTTCCATGGCAAGCTCGTGTAGGGTTTCACTGTTGTCAGCAGCTACCTCCCATCCTCGCAGTGAAAACTAATGCTCATACACTCTGTCACAGTGCGACTAATCACCGGTTTGGTTCCCTCCCCTACCGGAATAGAATCACTCTTTTGCGTCTGTCACTAACGCCCAGTAGGTTACAGGTTTGAAGCACGTCACAGTCATTCAATCATTGAATCCTACTCAGAATACCACAGACAAGGTTTAGACCTTCTGGATTCTCTTGAATACCGCCATCAGGTCCTGCCTATACCACGAAGACTCTGATCTCACGGAATGGTTGGCTCGTTTGTCAGGCGAGCACTCGGTTGTCAGGCGATCAACCATGCATCGTGCAATCAGGAATCCAAGAGATATTCACCAAGCCTCAAATGCTTGTAGAACAAGAGTGGTTGTCAGTCACTTTGTTCATGAGTGAGAATGGTGATGGGCGTCAATCATCACCTTCATCAAGTTGAAGAACAAGTGATATCTTGGAACAAGAACAAGCGGAATTGAATGGAAGAACAATAGTAATTGCATTAATACTCGAGGTACAGCAGAGCTCCACACCTTAATCTATGGTGTGTAGAAGCTCCACCGTTGAAAATACATAAGCATAGGTCTAGGCATGGCCGAATGGCCAGCCTCCCAATGATCTAAGATAGCATAAAAATGAAGATAGCTATCAAAGTCCTCTTAAGATCTAAAGTGATCAAAAGATCTCTAATACAATAGTAAAAGGTCCTACTTATAGAAAACTAGTAGCCTAAGGTGTACAGAAATGAGTAAATGACATAAAAATCCACTTCCGGGCCCACTTGGTGTGTGCCTGGGCTGAGCATTGAAGCATTTTTCGTGCAGAGACTCTTCTTGGAGTTAAACGCCAGCTTTGGTGCCAGTTTGGGCGTTTAACTCCCATTTGGGTGCCAGTTCCAGCGTTTAACGCTGGGATTTCTTGAGGTGACTTTGAACGCCGGTTTGGGCCATCAAATCTTGGGCAAAGTATGGACTATCATATATTTCTGGAAAGCCCAGGATGTCTACTTTCCAACGCCGTTGAGAGCGCGCCAATTGGGCTTCTGTAGCTCCAGAAAATCCACTTCGAGTGCAGGGAGGTCAGAATCCAACAGCATCTGCAGTCCTTTTTGGTCTCTGAATCAGATTTTTGCTCAGGTCCCTCAATTTCAGCCAGAAAATACCTGAAATCACAGAAAAACACACAAACTCATAGTAAAGTCCAGAAAAGTGAATTTTAACTAAAAACTAATAAAAATATACTAAAAACTAACTATATCATACTAAAAACATACTAAAAACAATGCCAAAAAGTATACAAATTATCCGCTCATCATTAGCCAAGTAAATTTTCAAACAATCTAATTGCTAATTACCTTAGTCATGTATTTTCACAGATACTGCACAATTTTTAGTGATTACCCAATATTCCAAACAACCACAACTATATAAAAATGTTTCAAATTGGGATAACATAAAGAGAAGTTAATAAATTTGTCACAAACCCATATTTAAAGAATCCAAGTGATGCCACAAACAACAAATTCAGCCTTACTTCATGAACAATCTTTAACAACGAAACCAAGGATTCATTCGTCAAAAAGTACAATTATACTGGTACTTTCCACGTTTTGCAGCAAACTGAAATTTAAGCCATTCCAATAGCATAATAACTAATAAGAATAAGAACCACGTGAACTTCTAATTGAGACAATAATTAGTAGATCTCATAATCAATTTCAACATTCTTCTTATATCATATATCAGCAATTACTGATTTCCTTTTTACCCAAAGAAATGCTTACTCTATGCATATGACTGAAACATTATCTATTGTCTCAAGCTCTTCCAATTTTTCCTGCATAGTTTAAGAAAACACAGGAAATTAATTAGTTTGAAAGATGAATAGCAATAAAGTTTGTGAGAAATTCTGACAGATAACAGACAATTCAGAATTTGCAAAGGACTTTGGTTGCAACAAAATTAGATTCCACTTACCCAGTAAGCAAATCAAAATTATAAGAAATAAAGAAAGAACCAATCATTAATTTATTGTCATGATCGAGGCGCTTGAGTTTTGCAAGAATCCTCGCTTACCTATTTTTACCCGCCAATTACAGAACCATTTACGACAACACTTTAAGCTGCAACTCGTTTGTATATGTGTGAAACCTAAACAGCAAGACAAAAGCGACCAAAAAAATTAATACTTGAAGCAATCAGCAAAAGAAAAGAACTCTAATGTTGAAAACTGAAGCCCAACAGTGTTAACCCCGCTTTAGAATAGATAAATAACAACAGAAACAGTGTGCATATGGACGAAGAAGAAGCAAGAAAGAATTTTTTCCTGCTTTTAGGCACGTGACGTGAAGCAGATTCCATCGCCGTTCCATTTTTTTGACAGCCAGTTCTTCAATTTTTGTTTCTTGCTGCGGTGACACATTGTTGAAGATCCTTGTTCTTGTGCTCTTCATTGTACACCTGAGGCTTTGCACGGTCCTCGATTCCAAGATTCCAATGATCCCCAAATTTATATTTCCTCAAACTCTGTTCTGTGCTTTGTTTGTTGCTAGAACAGCAAAACATGAATCTTAATAAGAACATAAATATATAGTTTAATAAGAATACATGTACATGAAAACTGTTAAAAAAAACGCAAAACTCTTAAAAAATTTTAAAAAAAAATTACCATGATTTTCGCAAGATGTAGGACTCTGTTTTCAATTAATCGCTCCTTGAGGCCATAAAAGCTATAAGTTCAAGAAAAAATAAGGCTACAGTTGGTGAAAGAAAGAGGAAGAGGAGGAGTGGACATTGTTGATGAGATCTTTAATGGGGATCTTTTATCTCCTTAAGTGCCAGTGCTGACGATGAACCTTGCGAATTTTCTGGCTAGCTTCTGCTCCTTTCACAGCTGACCAGTGGTGACAAAGAAAGGCTTCATTTGCGCTCCATAGGCGATGACATTTGCAACTTCTAGCTCTATTTTGATGAGCAAATGCCCAGCCGTCTCTCGTGGAGGACGATCAGAGAAGAGAGAAAAAGAGAAAGAGCGTCGAAGGGAAGAAAGTGATTCTGATTTTTGTGGGTAAAGGAGAGAGAAAGCCAGAAATAGATAGGACATAGGAAAAAGGATTGAAATTTGAAAAATTTTGAAGAATTGCGCCCAAAATTTGCCATCAATCCCGCTCAAATTATTGCAGTATGCTCAATTACCCTTCCATTGCGTGAAGAACCATTGTGCAAAACAACGCTACATCCTTCATTCAGCTAGAAAGGTTTGGGAACACCTGTCACTCTCTCGGAAACCATTTAACAGTGTTAAATAGTGTGTAGGTTTACTCTTTGACTAGTTAACTATTATATGTTAAAAGATTAGTATATCATAGATTATCGTAACATACTTCTTAAATGAAATCTATTTGATTTATTTTTACAAAAATAAAAAATAAAATCTTCGTAAAAATAAAATATAAAAAATAAAATTATTTCAAGATATAAAATTTGGATTTGATTGTGAAATAAAAGAACTACTCATCCGATACTATGCCCATTACTACCGCACAATATGAAAAAAATAAAAAAAATTATTGTCTATCTAAAAATTATTAAAAACTAAGTACACTTATTGATTATAAAAAGTTGTAACTATTATAAGGATTTAAAGTGAAAGATATATGTGTAAAAATTGAAATTATTTTAAGTAGTTTTAGAAAGATATAAGTTGAAATTTAAAATATATTCGACTATATAATGTAATTTTTATTTTGCTGTTCTCTAATAGGATACTATTCTATTAAATCAATTATTTCGCGTATTAATTTTCAATAAGAAATATAATGATTTTCTTAAATGAAAAACCTACCAACACAATATATGTCTTTGTTCGAAAAATAATTTTTTAATCCAAAATAATACATAACTACTAAAGAAATGGCATACTAAATATTATCTACTTGAAATTGGTAATGATAATAATGGGCTATAGAAAAAGTTCACTTCTACTCTTTTTTTTTCTCAAAATTTCATCTAGTAATAAGCGATATTGTATTAATTTTTTCAATCCACTAACCTTGTGCTTGTATTCGGCTTGAAGACAGAACAAATAAAATAATAAAAATAAAGTATTATTTTTATTTCTAACGTTTAGAACAATTTTTTTTTGTTCTAATATTAATTAGTAATTTATCACTTGAATTATAATCATGCAATAATTATTTTCAAATAAAAAAGGCTAAATCTTTTTTTTGCTTTTATAATTGAAGAAATGAAATTAAAAATTATTAAAATAATTATTAGAATTAAGAATTCTATAATACTTATGGAAGCTATTTTTGTTTGGGTAAGAATCATTGGGTTACAAATTCTTCTAACATTTGCCTTCAAATTGTGAATTAATTAGGATAAAAAGTCACTTTTTTTATTAATATAAGGATGTTAAACCTTTTTACAAATAATAAATTAAATTCTACTCTTTTAAACTCGATTTTACCTCACTTATCTTATGTTGTAACACAGAGTAAGATATAAAATTTCTTTTATGCATCAAACAAACATTATATAACAACATAGCTTATTGTAATATCCCACCATACAGAGTCTTATGCTTAAGTCATAAGTCAAAGATGGCAAGGTATTACGACCTCTAAAATAAAAGTTTAGTACATATAGTAGTATGAATGATTGATTATAACTAGGAGCCTTTGTAGAAAAAGGGGTAAACAAAAACCGCAACTCGAAAGCGCAACACTCCGATCGATAGCGTAACGAACAAGGATAACCAACGCGTGATTATATATATACAAAGGAGTGTCAAAAACAGGAATATCAAGACTCAAGATCTGGCTGCGAAGATAACCGGTCCGAGCATAACAACATATACATATGATAAAAATAAGGAAAACCCCAAGGAAACCCAAAGGGACACCAATACATAAAACCTATTCTCCAAAATTCTCCCATAAGAGGAGTCATCACAGTTTGTATTATTTAATGGAGATAAAAGTATCTAAGCAAAACATATAAACCAAAACATAGCCCCAAGAACAAAGGATCTTCGCAAATCTAGAAGTCTCCAGCATGCCTCAGCGAGAAACCTCACGTCCTGCATCTGAAAACCACAAAATCCGCATGGGTGAGAACCAGAGGTCCCCAGCATGGTAACAGCTTCCACATATATAATACATAATAATGGAGGAAAGCCAAAGGCAACCCTAGAACTTCCTCCAGATAATATCAAAGCTTATAAACAAGCTAAACCATAAAGGGCATCTGACTAAGGATTCTTCAGTCTAACTAACACTTCCCTTTCCAATTCCTTCAGACCTCCCAACCACCAGCAGGAGTATAAAGTAGCAAACACAGTTATATCAAACGAAGAATATGCAAATAGGAACAGTTAAGGCATTTAGACAATTAGCAAGTGTTATGCAGTCAAATAGGCAATCTCAAACAATTCATATAGTATGCATATGATGAATGCCTGTCCCTAGTGGCTGATGATATCATCTTGTCGGTTATAGAGCCAACCCGACAAGTCCTGGTCGCTAACCATTGGACTGTCCCTCTGTCATGCATCCCCAACTCGAGTTATACTCGTCATAAACTTGATCATAATCATGATCTATATCCATCACCCTCACTGGTGAATATATACGGGGGCGAGCTCATCCGGGTCTTTCACAGTGCCCGGCCACATTTACGACATAGGGTCAACAGAGTATCAAGTCTCAACCTGGAGCACGTGGTGGCTAGCCACTGCTACTACCCAGGCAAACTCGTATCTCAGATAGTGGAAGTGCAAATCACAATTATCAATAATTCAGCATAAACATGCATGAATTCTCATCCATGGATCAACATCCATATCAGCCATCCGGCTCACGGTTAAATCCATAACCAGCCAATATTCATAGCATACACAGCTATTCCGGCTCACGGTTCAATCCAGAACCAGCCAATTCATAAACAATTACGGCCCCTCGGCCAATGGCATAACAAGCACTTCCACCACCATCCTCCACATCTCACATAATCATCAATGATCCTCATTGATTATTCATCTTCCCCTTGCTTCACTCGCAAGTTACCTTATTCACTAGCCCTTTTCTAATAGCTAGGCATATCATAATGATTTAAGATATAAGTGGTGAGATCGGAGGCTTAGACGTATGAGATTTGGCTTTTAAAACTCAAAAATTAACTTTGGGATGAAAATAGGGCCACGCGTACGCGCACTCCACGCGCACGCGCGGATGGCCTCAAAAACTTCATCGACGCGCAAGCGTCCAGCACGCTAACGCGTGGATTAGAAATTTGCCAATCGACGCGTACGCGTCAACCACGCGTACGCGTGGGTGTTCTCGTGCCCCAGGCACAACACTGGCACAGTTTTGGCATGACTCTCTGGAAAATGGTTGGGCATTGGGTGCAGCACCATCGGCGCGCCCGCGCACATCACGCGCACGCGTGGATGACGCTTTCTGGAAGATCGGCGCGTACGCGCCAGGTGCGCCCACGCGCAAGGGGTCATTCTGTTAAAAATTTTCTAAGTTAAAATCTGCAGAATTCACAGATTTAGACCCCAATCTTCCGACGGACATAACTTCCTCATTTTAAATCATTTTTCACCCGTTCTTCGAACGGCATGGACATCCCGGATCCAATTTCATTTCTAAATAGATTTGGCACAAAACAGAGATCCGTAGTCCAAGTTATGTCCCACCACAGTATGCCAAAAAAAAACCATATTTTTCATAAAAACCACAAAGTGCCATTTTAAAACAAGCCATTTCCAACTCTTTTCAAAATCAATCAAAACATGCCATTTTCATCCCTTTTCTTTGAAATCAATCTAAATATATCAAATTCCACATCAAGCCTCCTCAACTCACACATTGACACATTACCACAATTTACAAAATCACTATCTCATCATTTTAACCCACTTCACCCAAGTGGCTCAAACTCAAACATATTGACATATCATATACTATCCCTCATGCCAATTCTCAACAACACCAATTCCAATAAATCGTTATTGTACACAATCAACATCATACTCACCATCAACATGGTTCAACCCACAATTCAACCATAACCAATCATCAAGCATATATCACAACATGCATATTCCTCATACATCATACCACCAAGGCATCAATAATCATCATCACATATATGACCACATCATATATCTCAATCATTCAACAACATCAACCATTCAATGCCTATCTTAGGGCCTCTAGCCTAAGTATTTCCTACCACATTACATATTAGATACGGGAAACCGAAACCATACCTTAGCCGATTTTCCCAAGCTCACCCGGAGCACTTCCAAACCACTTATCCACAAGCTCTCAAGGCCTCAATACCTCCAAGAACAGATTTTTCACCACCAAGCCCTTTCCAAGCTTTTCAAAATCACCAATCAAGCTCCAATATCCACACATACACAACCTAAGCCACAACCATCATACCCATACACAACATCTCAAAACCCAAACATCAGAAAACAACAAAATTACACTAGGGTTAAGAACCTTACCACACCCAAGGTCCAAGGAGATAAGATTAACCTTCTCCTTCAAGAGAGTTGGGTCCTATAACATCAAAGAACCCAAAATCTCAACATTTCACCCATGAAACTCGAAAATAAGGGCTGAGATTTCGAACAGCAACACGTGGCTTACCTCAAGATTGGTTGTATGGGTTTTGTAGAGATTTCCGCGGTGAAGGCGTGGCCGCAAACGGAGTGGCAATCGGAGCTCTAGATCAAAAGTTATGGTGGTTTGAAGATCAACCAAGGGAGAAAACTTGAGAGAGTGTTCTTCCTCCCTTTCTCTCAAATTTCAGCTTGTGTGTGTAACAAATGAGGAGAGAGAGTGCTGAAAACTAGGGTTTTGGTTAAGTTATGTTGGGCCAAGGGCCCACTTTGGGTCCAATTGGCCCGGTTTGGCCCGTTCGGTCCAATCTTGGTCCGAATTCTATAAAATTGGTACCAAAATTCTCGTCTCAATCTCCTCTATCACATTTAGCCATAAAAATCACATTTTAGGCTTTCCAGAATAAATTCTCATTTATGGGTTAATTAGCTGTTAATTAACCGGATTTTACATTCTACCCACCTAATTGGGAATTTTGCCCACAAAATTCAAATGCAATTACCTGAGAATAAATGCGGGTAATCCGTTCGCATCTCCGACTCAAGTTCCCAAGTGTGTTTCTCAACACCGCCTTGACTCCATGCCACTTTGACTAATGAAACCTCTTTTCCACGCAACCGTTTGATACTAGTATCATCAATTCTGACCGGAGCCACTGGAAGCGTCAAATCTTCCCTCAACTGAACCGATTCAGGTTCCAACACATGGCTAGCATCAGGAGTGTACTTCCGAAGCTGCGACACGTGAAACACATCGTGCAGGTTCGAAAGATGAGGTGGTAGAGCCATCCGATACGCCACCGGTCCAATCCTCTCCAGGATTTGAAATGGACCAATGTATCGAGGATTCAACTTCTTTGCCTTAATTGCCCTACCTACTCCCGTAGTCGGAGTAACCTTAAGGAGAACATGGTCTCCTTCCTCAAACTCTAAGGGCTTTCGCCTCTGATCAGCGTAACTCTTTTGACGACTCTGCGCCGTAAGCATCCTATCACGGATTTTCTTGACTTGTTCAGTAGTCTCAGCTATCATTTCCGGCCCCAACAAGCTTTTCTCTCCAGCTTCATACCAACATAGTGGAGATTGACATTTCCTCCCATACAAGGCCTCATACGGAGCCATTCCAATGCTCGCATGATAGCTATTATTGTATGCAAACTCCACTAATGGCATATACCGATCCCAACTCACCGGTTGGTCCAAAACACAAGCTCTCAACATATCTTCTAGTGTTTGGATCGTCCTCTCAGATTGACCATCTGTTTGAGGATGGTAAGCCGTGCTCAAGCTTAATCGGGTTCCAAAAGCTTTCTGAAATGCACCCCAAAACCTTGAAGTGAAACGAGGATCTCTGTCAGAGATTATAGTAGCAGGTACACCATGAAGTCTCACAATCTCCTCTATGTATAACCGTGCTAGCTCCTCAAGGGTGTAAGTCATACGAATGGGTAAAAAGTGAGCTGATTTCGTCAGTCGGTCCACAATCACCCAAATAGCATCAAAACCAGCCCTAGTCCTTGGTAATCCCGACACAAAGTCCATTGCAATACTTTCCCACTTCCATTGTGGAATCTCTAAAGGTTGCAACATCCCGGAAGGCCTTTGATGTTCAATCTTTACCTTTTGACAAGTTAAGCACTTTGAAACATATTCCGCCACATCATTCTTCATTCCCAGCCACCAGAACATTGCCTTTAAATTATGGTACATCTTAGTACTTCCCGGGTGAATGGAGAATCCGCTTTTGTGTGCCTCCTTTAAAATATCTTGCCTCAAAGTGCCAACATCCGGCACAATGATCCTACCCTTGAATCTCCATAACCCATCTTTTTCTTCCGACACTCTCCACCGTTTTCCTTGCTCAATAGCCGGTAACACCTTCCATAACGCTTCATCATTTTGATGAGCCTTTAGGAGTTTGGACTTAAAATCACTTGAGATCTCTTATCGGCTCAAACACAAGGTTCCGGATACTTCTCGAGCACCAATTTTCAGACTCTCGAATCCCTTGAGCAACTTCTCCTCTTGAAGCATCATCCAAGCCGCATATAACGACTTCCGACTTAACGCATCTGCCACTACGTTCGCCTTTCCCGGATGGTAATTCAACTCAAAGTCGTAGTCCTTCAACAATTCCATCCACCTCCTCTGCCTCATATTGAGCTCTTTCTGATCAAAGAGATACTTCAAGCTCTTATGATCAGAGAAAACTTGGAACTTAACCCCATAGAGGTAATGCCTCCACACCTTCAAGGCAAACACAACCGCAGCGAGTTCCAAATCGTGCGTAGGGTAACTAACTTCATGAGGTCTCAACTGTCGTGAGGCATACGCCACCACATTACGATGCTGCATCAGCACGCACCCTAGACCCTTCAATGAGGCATCACAATACACCTCAAATGGCTCATTCGGCTTGGGTAACACTAACACAGGTGCAGTGGTCAACTTTTTCTTCAATGTCTGAAAGCTCTCCTCGCACTCAGGAGTCCAAACAAATGGAATGTCTTTGCGGGTTAACTTTGTCATTGGCAAAGCTATCTGTGAAAAGCCTTTGATAAACTTTCGGTAATAGCCAGCTAAACCCAGAAAACTCCTTATCTCTGTTACGGTGGTTGGTTGCTTCCAATCCATCACAGCCTCCACCTTAGTTGGATCTACGGCTATTCCCTTCTTACTCACCACATGGCCCAAAAACTTCACCTCACTCTTCCAAAACTCACACTTCGACAGTTTTGCATAGAGTTTCTTCTCCTTTAGAATCTGCAACACGGTCCTCAAGTGTTCCGCATGCTCTTCTTCAGTCTTGGAATAAATCAGTATGTCATCAATGAAGACAACAACGAATTTATCCAAAAACGGACGGAAAACTCTATTCATGTAATCCATAAACACTGCAGGAGCATTCGTTAACCCAAAAGACATTACAGTGTACTCGTAATGACCATAACGAGTCCTAAAAGCGGTCTTAGGGATATCCTCACCCCTCACCCTTATCTGGTGATAACCGGATCGCAAGTCGATCTTGGAGAAAACTCCAGCTCCTTGTAACTGATCCATGAGATCATCAATTCTTGGCAATGGGTACTTATTCTTTATTGTAACCTTGTTCAGTTGCCTGTAATCCACACAGAGCCGCATACTCCCATCCTTCTTTTTCACCAGTAACACTGGAGCACCCCACGGAGAGACACTTGGTCGTATAAAATTCTTTCCCAACAAATCCTCTAACTGAGACTTTAGCTCGTTCATCTCTAATGGTGACATCCTATAAGGAGCACTTGAGATTGGTCCCGCCCCGGGTACCAACTCAATAGCAAACTCAACCTCTCGGTTAGGTGGAAACTCATCAATATCATCAGGAAACACTTCCGGAAACTCACACACAACCGGAATCTGTTCCAACCTTTGATCATCACCCGAAACACCCGCGGCTAACAACAGGATACCCTGACATTCGGTTCCGGAATAGTTCACCATCATCGAATTCAAGTAATAATTATTTACCACGACCGTTCCTTCTGTATCTTCCGGCATAAAGTACACCGACTTTGTAGAACAATCAAGCAGGACATGGTTCTTAGATAACCAGTCCAATCCCAAGATAAGATCAAGACCGATCATCGGCAAGCAGATTAAATTATGAACAAAATCACGCTGCTTGAACCTAAAAGGTGACTTCCGGGCATCCTAGCCTAGTTACCATGGCTTCATGGGTAGCATTGTACACTCTTAGATCATATCCTAAAGTTACAATCTTCAATCCTAACTCATGGGCTTTCTCAAATGCAATGAATGAATGTGATGCTCCCGAATCAAATAAAGCATTTAAGGTTTGACCAGCTATTTCACAGTTACCTCTAATGAGTGTCTCAGATCCCTCAGCTCCTACAGCTGAAGTGGTGAACACCCGACGAGTCTGCTGTGTTTTCCCAGCACCTTGTTTCTGCTTCTCCGGACAACTTGCGGCTTTATGCCCCGCTATTCCCCAATTGTAGCACAAACCCCATCCGGTCTTGCATGGTGCTCCCGGATGGTGACCTCCACACCTAGTACAAGCTTGATCATTCTGAGGCTGCTTCCCATACTTCTTCCCTTGGAAATTGTTGTTGTTGTTGGGCCTCCTGAAAGAACTTCCCCACTTGAAAGACGGACCTCTAGGTGCAAAACTCTTCCCTCGGTTCTGTGGGAATGATCCTCTGTGAATCCCTTTCTCGGCAGTTGCCCTTTTTACACACTCCTCAGCAACCCTACACTTGTTTACCAGCTCGGAGAAGGTCCTAATCTCCATTGGTCCCACTGAACTGAAAATATCACTCCGGAGTCCTCCTTCATACTTAACACACTTCCATTCCTCATATTCCACCGGAGTCCCTTGGCACATACGAGAGAACCTGAACAGCTCCTCAAACTTGTCAGTATACTCTGATATGGACATAGTACCCTGCTTCAGCTGTAACAATTCAAGTTCCTTAGCCGTCCTAGCAGAAGTCGGAAAGTACTTCTTATAGAACTCCTCTTGGAAGACATTCCAAGTGATATAGTCATCACCCTGTTGCAGAAGACGTCGGATACCTTGCAACCAATGCGACGCTTCACCGACAAGCATATAGGTAGCAAACTCGACACGCTGCCCTTCAGGTACCACTTGTGTTTGCAGTGCTCGCTCTATAGCCTGAAACCATGTATCAGCCTCAGTCGGACTAGTAGTTCCCTTGAACTTAGGTGGATTAACCTTCAAAAAGTTTGCCAGTGTCATCGGGCCCTGAACTCCACCTCCATCATTACCATGGTTGTTCATCTGTTGACCAAGAGCCTCAGTAGTGGCTTGCATAGCAGCAGCCATGTTCTCCAACGCAGTCATAAAGTTCACCGGGTCATTAGGGTTATGCTCCGGCGCACGAGCATTTGTACGACCTCTCGCACTACCTCTACCGCGTCCACGAGGCGCCATCTGGTTCCTATACATACCAAACAATCGATATTAAGTTGATCAGTCTCAATATCGGAAGTCTAGTACTTCAAAGTCCCAAATGCATGCTCATGAACGTTTATGCCAATTATATCAAGCAGATATACTAATAGCACATAACACACACACAGAGAATGCACAGAAGCATAATCAGTCCATCCTTCAGGCTCTACAGGAACGAACTGCTCTGATACCATAATGTAACACCCCACCATACAGAGTCTTATGCTTAAGTCATAAGTCAAAGATGGCAAGGTATTACGACCTCTAAAATAAAAGTTTAGTACATATAGTAGTATGAATGATTGATTATAACTAGGAGCCTTTGTAGAAAAAGGGGTAAACAAAAACCGCAACTCGAAAGCGTAACACTCTGATCGATAGCGTAACGAACAAGGATAACCAACGCGTGATTATATATATACAAAGGAGTGTCAAAAACAGGAATATCAAGACTCAAGATCTGGTTGCGAAGATAACCGGTCCGAGCATAACAACATATACATATGATAAAAATAAGGAAAACCCCAAGGAAACCCAAAGGGACACCAATACATAAAACCTATTCTCCAAAATTCTCCCATAAGAGGAGTCATCACAGTTTGTATTATTTAATGGAGATAAAAGTATCTAAGCAAAACATATAAACCAAAACATAGCCCCAAGAACAAAGGATCTTCGCAAATCTAGAAGTCTCCAGCATGCCTCAGCGAGAAACCTCCCGTCCTGCATCTGAAAACCACAAAATCCGCATGGGTGAGAACCAGAGGTCCCCAGCATGGTAACAGCTTCCACATATATAATACATAATAATGGAGGAAAGCCAAAGGCAACCCTAGAACTTCCTCCAGATAATATCAAAGCTTATAAACAAGCTAAACCATAAAGGGCATCTGACTAAGGATTCTTCAGTCTAACTAACACTTCCCTTTCCAATTCCTTCAGACCTCCCAACCACCAGCAGGAGTATAAAGTAGCAAACACAGTTATATCAAACGAAGAATATGCAAATAGGAATAGTTAAGGCATTTAGACAGTTAGCAAGTGTTATGCAGTCAAATAGGCAATCTCAAACAATTCATATAGTATGCATATGATGAATGCCTGTCCCTAGTGGCTGATGATATCATCTTGTCGGTTATAGAGCCAACCCGACAAGTCCTGGTCGCTAACCATTGGACTGTCCCTCTGTCATGCATCCTCAACTCGAGTTATACTCGTCATAAACTTGATCATAATCATGATCTATATCCATCACCCTCACTGGTGAATATATACGGGGGCGAGCTCATCCGGGTCTTTCACAGTGCCCGGCCACACTTACGACATAGGGTCAACAGAGTATCAAGTCTCAACCTGGAGCACGTGGTGGCTAGCCACTGCTACTACCCAGGGAAACTCGTATCTCAGATAGTGGAAGTGCAAATCACAATTATCAATAATTCAGCATAAACATGCATGAATTCTCATCCATGGATCAACATCTATATCAGCCATCCGGCTCACGGTTAAATCCCTAACCAGCCAATATTCATAGCATACACAGCTATTCCGGCTCACGGTTCAATCCAGAACCAGCCAATTCATAAACAATTACGGCCCCTCGGCCAATGGCATAACAAGTACTTCCACCACCATCCTCCACATCTCACATAATCATCAATGATCCTCATTGATTATTCATCTTCCCCTTGCTTCACTCGCAAGTTACCTCATTCACTAGCCCTTTTCTAATAGCTAGGCATATCATAATGATTTAAGATATAAGTGGTGAGATCAGAGGCTTAGAAGTATGAGATTTGGCTTTTAAAACTCAAAAATCAACTTTGGGATGAAAACAGGGCCACGCGTACACGCACTCCACGCGCACGCGCGGATGGCCTCAAAAACTTCATCGACGCGCAAGCGTCAAGCACGCTAACGCGTGGATTAGAAATTTGCCAATCGATGCGTACGCGTCAACCACGCGTACGCGTGGGTGTTCTCGTGCCCCAGGCACAACACTGGCACAGTTTTGGCATGACTCTCTGGAAAATGGCTGGGCATTGGGTACAGCACCATCGGCGCGCCCGCGCACATCACGCGCACGCGTGGATGACGCTTTCTGGAAGATCGGCGCGTACGCGCCAGGTGCGCCCACGCGCAAGGGGTCATTCTGCTAAAAATTTTCTAAGTTAAAATCTGCAGAATTCACAGATTTAGACCCCAATCTTCCGACGGACATAACTTCCTCATTTTAAATCATTTTTCACCCGTTCTTCGAACGGCATGGACATCCCGGATCCAATTTCATTTCTAAATAGATTTGGCACAAAACAGAGATCCGTAGTCCAAGTTATGTCCCACCACAGTATGCCAAAAAAAACCATATTTTTCATAAAAACCACAAAGTGCCATTTTAAAACAAGCCATTTCCAACTCTTTTCAAAATCAATCAAAACATGCCATTTTCATCCCTTTTCTTTGAAATCAATCTAAATATATCAAATTCTACATCAAGCCTCCTCAACTCACACATTGACACATTACCACAATTTACAAAATCACTATCTCATCATTTTAACCCACTTCACCCAAGTGGCTCAAACTCAAACATATTGACATATCATATACTATCCCTCATGCCAATTCTCAACAACACCAATTCCAATAAATCGTTATTGTACACAATCAACATCATACTCACCATCAACATGGTTCAACCCACAATTCAACCATAACCAATCATCAAGCATATATCACAACATGCATAATCCTCATACATCATACCACCAAGGCATCAATAATCATCATCACATATATGACCACATCATATATCTCAATCATTCAACAACATCAACCATTCAATGCCTATCTTAGGGCCTCTAGCCTAAGTATTTCCTACCACATTACATATTAGATACGGGAAACCGAAACCATACCTTAGCCGATTTTCCCAAGCTCACCCGGAGCACTTCCAAACCACTTATCCACAAGCTCTCAAGGCCTCAATATCTCCAAGAACAGATTTTTCACCACCAAGCCCTTTCCAAGCTTTTCAAAATCACCAATCAAGCTCCAATATCCACACATACACAACCTAAGCCACAACCATCATACACATACACAACATCTCAAAACCCAAACATCATAAAACAACAAAATTACACTAGGGTTAAGAACCTTACCAACACGTGGCTTACCTCAAGATTGGTTGTATGGGTTTTGTAGAGCTCTCCGCGGTGAACGCGTGGCCGCAAACGGAGCGGCAATCGGAGCTCTAGATCAAAAGTTATGGTGGTTTGAAGATCAACCAAGGGAGAGAACTTGAGAGAGTGTTCTTCCTCCCTTTCTCTCAAATTTCAGCTTGTGTGTGTAACAAATGAGGAGAGAGAGTGCTGAAAACTAGGGTTTTGGTTAAGTTATGTTGGGCCAAGGGCCCACTTTGGGTCCAATTGGCCTGGTTTGGCCCGTTCGGTCCAATCTTGGTCCGAATTCTATAAAATTGGTACCAAAATTCTCGTCTCAATCTCCTCTATCACATTTAGCCATAAAAATCACATTTTAGGCTTTCCAGAATAAATTCTCATTTATGGGTTAATTAGCTGTTAATTAACCGGGTTTTACACTTATCATGTTCATACACTTTATATACTAAAGAAAAATAAAAATAAAACACTAAGCAAAAAGAAAGAAAAGAAAAATACTAAGCTATTGCGAGAAGAACTAATAAAAATTTTGGATGCAATTAATTTAATTACTCTCACAAAGAAAAAGTGTTACAACAAAAATATTAAAGAATGTTTAAAAAAAAGTGTCAAAACAAAAAAATGAGTGAAATATTTTTTATGAATATTGAATATCTTATCTCTTTAAAATAGCCAAGTACTCCTTACTAGTTACTCCTTAGAGTATCTTATCTCTTTAAGGAATAAAAATTTAAGATGGTTTCAAATCAAATATATAAATGATAAAAATTTAAGATGGTTTCAAATCAAAAATTTAAGGAATATATATCCTAAATGATAAAAAGAATTAGAATCATTACAACACAATAAAATGATTTCAAATCAAATATATATATAAATGATGGATGGAAATCGCTAAACTTAGGCCACAAAAAATCATGTGTTGTAAGTAAATGTTACTCAAACAAACACACTTACATCTCCTTCAGAAGAGAGAAAAAAAAGGGGATAAAACACATGCAAATATATATATATATATATATATATATATATATATATATATATATATATATATATATATATTACAATATTTATGCAATAGATGTCACTACACTTATATCTAATCACTCAATATAGTAACTTATTTTACACCGATGAAACCAAAGCAATCCCATTCTTTTCTGTTATTCTATCCACCAAACATGAAAAATATGCAAAACATTGGATAAAATATAAGGGACAGTCACATTTACTTTAAATTATAGATATCAAACATTTATTAAAGTTAAAAAAAAGAAAAAATTATTACTCAATAAAATAAAAAAAAATTTAACTGGTCATCATTAAGTGTAATCAACCAATTCATTACCAATCTTCAACACAAAAATGTTGAGGCATAGAAGCGAGTTATAAGATCACATGTAAATACAGGCAGCAATCTCGTTGTCACCAGCTGAAAAAAAAAAAAGATGCAGGAAGGATGGTATTTTGATTTTGAAAGAAATAATTCCACAAAAGAAGATAACAGTATAATTAGTAGTCAAAATAATAAAAGTTTTATGAAAGAATCATCCACTTTGATCACTTGAATTATGTCATATACAATTCTGTAAATTTATATACATTTTTTCTAAGATCAAGAAATCTTTAAATAAAGTGAATTAATTATAAAGATAAACATATCAAATTTCACAAAACTCAAGTCAGATAGATGCACAAAACATAAAGGAATTTTTAAGCCATTTTAAATTTTCTTTACACAACATAGATTAATTGAAAAACAAATTTCGCAAATGTTCAATCACCTCCGCTAGTAATTCAAGATCTAAAAATATTTTGTTTCTGCTCCATCAAGCTTCATCTGGAGCAAAAACATGGTACAACATTTTTTAGCAATACAACAGAAAAAAACATTCAACAAAAAATAATTGAAGGAAATCCTAACGATGGCAAGTTTAATTTAATTGTTCTTGAGGTAACACAAAAGTTTCTCATCAAAAATATATTATCATTGAACCTTCAAAAGCTTTAGATTCTACAAAAACTTCTACAAATGTAATAAACCATTAAGAATTTTGGAATCTTCACAAGTGACAACGCTTACCATGTAAATTACTCTAGACAAAGACTTGCTAAGCATACAGTATGCATCAATCATCCTTGCAGATTGCTCAACAGTGAAATCCCTTTCTTTCAAAACAAATGATAGAATAAAAATATTAACTTCTCCTATAACTCATTTAAATACACAAACTTTCAAACGATTCACCAAAGAGTAAAGAGGCAAAGAAAAAGTGCAAGGAAAAATATCAAAGGTTATCCCAACAGACCGACCTAAGAATGTACTGAATCAAAATGCAATTTGTTTTGCCAATCTTTATATTTGCCATCCAAATTCACACCCTCTATATCATACTTCTCTCCCTCTTTAAAAATTTGGGACAAAAAGAAAACACCTCTTAATTTTAATTGCTGATAAAAAAATTATGATAGCATAATCATTAATTTAAAAGGTAGCACTCAATCCATATTATTCACAGAAAAATGACAAATTCAACTCAATCCATTTTGGCCTATGATTAACACCCAAAAGGGAAGGTGTTTTGAAAAAATATTTGTTAAAAAATAAAATGTAGTTTTGTTTTGAGTATACCTTGTTTTGTTTAAATATTTCATGTCTTCATTGCTTATGTTAGTCCTGCATGCCCTCCATTAGGCCTCGACCACTTCCATCCATCAACCAAAGATCCATTCCTGCCAACTGATCATAAAACAAGCAAGTATCATTAAATTGGTAAGCAAAGGTGACACAATGAATACACAACACCACCACAATAAAAATACTTCTCCGACAAAATAACCTCTTAGGTTTCAGCAGCAACACAAACTTCATCTTCTTTAATGAATTTAGTGAAGGATGAATGATCACACACTCATAAGGGATTGCTTGTCACAGACAGTTAATGAGCAAAATGCAAAAAGATAAAAAAGTTTCCAACTTTGAGGGTACCTAACATCATGAAAAGCAAAATTGGAACCAAATTTATAGAAAATAGGGAGAAATGAAGGATGGGGTATCAATAAAATAGGAGTGTACTGATTACTTGAGTTGGAGAGATGAAGCTTGAGGTCTAGGGATGAGAGTTCGATACCACAGCTCAGCCATTTCCTGAGTTAAGTCCTCTACTTCCTCTTTGTCCTTCAACTTTTCTACTCGCAATTCTTTCTTGTTAGCCCTCAACTCCTGCACAGCCAACGGGTTATGAAGGAATGCCGCCAGTGGTGCAGCGACTTTAGCATCGCCACGACTTCTACCTTCATCTCCATCATATCTGAACCCACAAAAAATATTGATAATGCTAATAATAAATCCCTCAAAATCTAAACTAAAACAAAAATTAAACGAAAATTGTGGGCGAAAAGACCTTGAGGGGCATCTTCGGTGTGGTAGAGGCGCTTGAGGATGTCATTTTAAACTCTAATTTTAAATGAAAAAATTGCGCTCAAAATTTGGTGTTCAAATCCTGATTTGAAAGGAAAAGATCGCGCTCAAATTGCTGCAGAAGAGAGTGCTGCTTCATTACCTGAGGGACAATGAGTTCTCAATCCATTGTTTACCCTAATCATCCAATCAAAAGCTAATATTCTCGTTTTCTTCCCCTAAATGGTGGTTTTTGGAATTGCTGCCAGATTAACTCTCTTCAACCCATTGGACAAAGATCTTCTCTGATAACCTTCCACCAGGTAAGAAGGTTTTGGCTTTTCGCTGAGGAGCAAAACACAAAAGAAAGAAAAAGTTTGGGAGACACCTGTCACTCTCTTAGAAACCATCTAACATTGCTAAATAGTGTGTGGTTTTAGTGTTTGGCTAGTTAACCATTATATATTAATAGATAGATAAAAAAATTGCCATGCCGTGATAATAACTCACCGGGTGATTGACGAAATGAGATTCAGAGGTGTTCCCTGCAAATTACAGAACCATTTACGACAACACTTTTAGCTGCAACTCGTTTGTATATGTCTGAAACCCTAAACAACAAAACAAACAACAACAAAAAATGAATACTTAAAGTAATCAACAAAAGAAAAGAACACTAATGTTCAAACCTGAAGCCCATAGTGTTGGCCCCACTTTAAAATAAATAACTAATAGTATGCATTTGGAGGAAGAAGAAAAAAAAAGGAATCTTTTCCTGCTTTCAGGCGTGTGACATGATTTTATTGCCGTTCTACTATTCTGGAAGCCACTTCTTCAATCTCTGTTTGTTGATGCGATGGCACGTTCTTGAAGATCCTTGTTCTTCCCCATCATGTTTCCTCCATCTCTAGCTCACCCCTGCTTCTCTGGACTTCCAAAATTTTCTTTCCAATCTAATCTGACTTTCATGATAAACTTCAAATCTTCAGCTACAATCTCAACCAAACTGGTTGCCGAAAAGTGGGAACCACTCTCACTGCATACTACTACCACCTATCACTGTTATGTTATCATAATGAAATACCAAATTAGTTATATATCTATTGAATTTTCAAATTATAGCAGTGCTATTATAAAAATAATTAAAAATTATTAATCCAAACAAAATAAGTAGAATTAAAACAATGCTATCCACTATATCATATTAGATCAGGTTCAGTCTAGAAAAATTCTAATAATAATATGATGCCAAGTTGAACACTTGAACCTGCTAATTAATAATAATTTTTTTTACTCAGACAATATGAATAATGCAACAAGAATTAGTGATATATAAGACCAAGATAACCAAAGATGATTCATTTAAAAGATGAAAGCAAAGCTATATATTATTGTAAGTGGTTTGTGATGTCCTTACCTTTACTTTCCTACTTTTGTCAATAACCAAATAGCTATTGTTGTAATAGCATAGCTTGTTTATGCTTTTTTTTTCTTTTTTCATAATGAGTATTTATTGTTGCAAGGAACTGTATGATCATATAACAATAATTATAACGATAAAGGAATTGCACGATCATATAACAAATTTCGAGAAGACCCAAGATCATGTTAATCTTAGAAGTTGTGAAATTCAGTTAGAGGCAAAAGTTTGATTGTAGTAAATCCATTTAGAAAATTACCTACAGATAATATGATACCTGAAAAATTGTATTAAAAAGTTTAGTAACTCCTCACTTAAAAATTCAAAACTAATTTGAAGATCCTTATACACTTTCTCAAGTTATTCCATCTCATCATTATTCCATCCACTTTGGTCTTCCTCAACTGTTCCCTCATCTCGATTTTTTCCCTCTTCTCCTTGTTTCTCCTTATCCTCCTCACCATAATCGTTGACATCAAAATCACTTTTTTCATGCTCCATCTGCATCACAAAAATAACCCCTCAATCACAAATAAAAAATAATGAACCAATATACTTGCACAACACTCTAGGGAGTAAATGAGTAAGCAAACAGCTAATATAGCCCTTAATCTATGTGAAGTCTTAGCACTAAAAGTAACAATAATTATAACGATAAAAGAATTGCACGATCATATAACAAATTTCGAGAAGACCCAAGATCATGTTAATCTTAGAAGTTGTGAAATTCAGTTAGAGGCAAAAGTTTGATTGTAGAAAATCCATTTAGAAAATTACCTACAGATAATATGATACCTGAAAAATTGTATTAAAAAGTTTAGTAACTCCTCACTTAAAAATCCAAAACTAATTTGAAGATCCTTATACACTTTCTCAAGTTATTCCATCTCATCATTATTCCATCCACTTTGGTCTTCCTCAACTGTTCCCTCATCTCGATTTTTTTCCTCTTCTCCTTGTTTCTCCTTATCTTCCTTACCATAATCGTTGACATCAAAATCACTTTTTTCATGCTCCATCTGCATCACAAAAACAACCCTTCAATCACAAATAAAAAATAATGAACCAATATACTTGCACAACACTCTAGGGAGTAAATAGTAAGCAAACAGCTAATATAGCCCTTAATCTATGTGAAGCCTTAGCACTAAAAGTAACAATAAAAAGCAAGTAATCAAAGAAGCTCTATCTCTATTCAACTTGGCAACTACAAATAGTTCAAGTTGCACAGTCAATGTTCCACTTGCTGCTCATAAAAGATAGTATTTTCTACGCTCTAAATTATTTCAGAATTCTAATTTATGAACATGTGGATCAAAAAACAAAGAACAAATTCAAACAAAAGGTGACATCTTCGACAACAATTTTGTACACTATTTTCCAAAGCAAAGAACTAACCTTTATTTGACAAATTTATAAATGGTTATGGGTTTACGATTTTTTCCATTACAATATCTCATTTTTTCCCATCTAAACCACACATGCCAACATAACATTAGAGTGATAATTGAAATAATGCTAAAAGGCACCTCTTAAGTCCTAATTTGTGGGTGGAATAATAATCAAAATGCAGAAAATCAAGCAAATGTCAAAGATGAATAGATAACCACTTCAAAACTCTATTACACTTAGAAAACTCTATTACACATTATTGTTTTCTTTCCTTCTATTTTTTGTTTTTTTGTTGTATTTGGATCTTTCCATATTGTTGGTCATGTTTCAATCCTAGCCATTGATTAAAATTGAATGTTTATCTTTTAATGGTGGAGATTGAAACACAACTTAAAACATGAGAAGATCTGAATCTTTTTGCATCTCCCTAACATAGATAAAGCATAATTTCTTAAGGGAGAGACAATACTATCTCCCTCTTTAAGAAGAGGAAGAAACTTAGAAGATCCAATTTTATTATTTATTTATAATGGAAAATTACCTTCAATGTACTTATTTTGGAAGTAAAACTTATCGAATTCATCGTCACCTGTAAATTGGAAACAGAAAACAAAACCCACAATTAAGTTTATAGAAAAACAAAAGAGGACAGGTAGTATAAATTGGTCAAGTTTAATGCTTTTGTTAAGTAATATTGAAATAGTAAATTTTTTCATTTGCACAGTTAAGTCAACCATTTTGATTAAACAGGAAAAAAATAGATGTACTAAAAAAATATATGGTGCTTCAATTCATTGAATAAAGATTGGTACCTGAAGATCTCTAGCTTACTATCAGTTGAAGCTCCATTTCAAAAGTAACAATACATAATGTTAGCCAAGTAAATTTTCAAACAATTTAGTTGCTAATTACCTTAGTCATGTATTTTCACAGATACTGCACAATTTTTAGTGATTACCCAATATTCCAAACAACCACAACTATATAAAAATGTTTCAAATTGGGATAACATAAAGAGAAGTTAATAAATTTGTCACAAACCCATATTTAAAGAATCCAAGTGATGCCACAAACAACAAATTCAGCCTTACTTCATGAACAATCTTTAACAACGAAACCAAGGATTCATTCGTCAAAAAGTACAATTATACTCGTACTTTCCACGTTTTGCAGCAAACTGAAATTTAAGCCATTCCAATAGCATAATAACTAATAAGAATAAGAACCACGTGAACTTCTAATTGAGACAATAATTAGTAGATCTCATAATCAATTTCAACATTCTTCTTATATCATATATCAGCAATTACTGATTTCCTTTTTACCCAAAGAAATGCTTACTCTATGCATATGACTGAAACATTATCTATTGTCTCAAGCTCTTCCAATTTTTCCTGCATAGTTTAAGAAAACACAGGAAATTAATTAGTTTGAAAGATGAATAGCAATAAAGTTTGCGAGAAATTCTGACAGATAACAGACAATTCAGAATTTGCAAAGGACTTTGGTTGCAACAAAATTAGATTCCACTTACCCAGTAAGCAAATCAAAATTATAAGAAATAAAGAAAGAATCAATCAGTAATTTATTGTCATGATCGAGGCGCTTGAGTTTTGCAAGAATTCTCGCTTACCTATTTTTACCCGCCAATTACAAAACCATTTACGACAACACTTTAAGCTGCAACTCGTTTGTATATGTGTGAAACCTAAACAGCAAGACAAAAGCGACCAAAAAAATTAATACTTGAAGCAATCAGCAAAAGAAAAGAACTCTAATGTTGAAAACTGAAGCTCAACAGTGTTAACCCCGCTTTAGAATAGATAAATAACAACAGAAACAGTGTGCATATGGACGAAGAAGAAGCAAGAAAGAATCTTTTCCTGCTTTTAGGCACGTGACGTGAAGCAGATTCCATCGCCGTTCCATTTTTTTGACAGCCAGTTCTTCAATTTTTGTTTCTTGCTGCGGTGACACGTTGTTGAAGATCCTTGTTCTCGTGCTCTTCATTGTACACCTGAGGCTTCGCACGGTCCTCGATTCCAAGATTCCAATGATCCCCAAATTCATATTTCCTCAAACTCTGTTTTCAATTAATCGCTCCTTGAGGCCATAAAAGCTATAAGTTCAAGAAAAAATAAGGCTACAGTTGGTGAAAGAAAGAGGAAGAGGAGGAGTGGACATTGTTGATGAGATCTTTAATGGGGATCTTTTATCTCCTTAAGTGCCAGTGCTGACGATGAACCTTGCGGATTTTCCGGCTAGCTTCTGCTCCTTTCACAGCTGACCAGTGGTGACAAAGAAAGGCTTCATCTGCGCTCCATAGGCGATGACATTTGCAACTTCTAGCTCTATTTTGATGAGCAAATGCCCAGCCGTCTCTCGTGGAGGATGATCAGAGAAGAGAGAAAAAGAGAAAGAGCGTCGAAGGGAAGAAAGTGATTCTGATTTTTGTGGGTAAAGGAGAGAGAAAGCCAGAAATAGATAGGACATAGGAAAAAGGATTGAAATTTGAAAAATTTTGAAGAATTGCGCCCAAAATTTGCCATCAATCCCGCTCAAATTATTGCAGTATGCTCAATTACCCTTCCATTGCGTGAAGAACCATTGTGCAAAACAACGCTACATCCTTCATTCAGCTAGAAAGGTTTGGGAACACCTGTCACTCTCTCGAAAACCATTTAACAGTGTTAAATAGTGTGTAGGTTTACTCTTTGACTAGTTAACTATTATATATTAATAGATAGTCTTCACTAACTTTAAAACGATGAATATTAAGAATATATAAGTTAAATTTTTGAAAAAGATTTTGGCTATTTAATCAAAAAAAAGTTTGCAATTAATTTTTTTACCAATTATTTTATGTTTTATCAATAAATTTCTCCTATTTTATTTGTTTAAAAATTATTTTTTGTTCCAATTCAGTATAAATAAAAAAGATGATTTTTTGTTGGATGATGTAACACTTTTATCAATGAATTGGATTTTGAAAAAATTCATATTGACAAGCAAAATTCAATCGATTCATAATAAAAAAACTCATATTATATAGCGCAATTTAATAGATTGTGTAACACTTTTAATCGATTGAATTTTAAAAAATTCATATTACCGTGCGAAATTCAATTAATTGTGTTACACTTCAATCGATTGAATTTTAAAAAAATTCATATTATGATGAGAAATTCACTCTATTCATTGTACTTCCAATATAATCGATTGAATTATTAATAACTACAATTTTTTTAGTTTTTATAGATGTAATGGATCAAAGAATAAAAAATTTATTAATTTGCATTGCTAAAATATTTATCAAGTCACAATTATTAAAAGAACTATTTTGTTGTTATTTTTATTTTTAATTATTAATAAATATGATAAATAAATAATAAAATAATAATTTATAACATAAATGATAGATTTTATAATTAAATAAAATATAAAAAATTAATTTATAATTAAAATTAAATAAAAATTATTTAATAATTATTAAAAAAATTAAAAAATATATTTTATTATTAAATGGTTGAATTGGACCGCCAAATCCTTTGCCATGTAATAGTGCATTCCATGCTTTTGTTGTGTTTCATTATTTATATTTGGCAACCAACTTTATTCCAAAATCTCATCCACAGTGTTAAGAATGCTACGAACCACTTAGCAGAAGCTGCATCCATAACCACACAATAGCATGTATATAGTATCTTTTTTTTGGAGACTACAGGTATATAGTATTTGATAATTAACATGTATTATATCTATATATTTTTAATTTTATAATTAAAATGTGTTACATATTATTTTTTTATTATAATTGAAATCAAATCTTTTTTTTTAAATTAAAGAATTATCTTTTCTTTTTTACTAATTCTACAACCAAAATGTATTACATACCACTCCCTAATTATAATTGAAATTAAATATTTCCTTCCAAAATTAAAGAATTCTTCTTCCTCCATACTCATCTTATAGTTAAAATGTGTCACATGTCACTCTCTCATTACAATTGGAATCAAATCTTTCCCTCTAAAATTAAAGAATTCTCCTCTTCTTCTTACTAATTTTACAACTAAAATGTGTCACATGCCACTCTCTCGTTATAATTAAAATTAAATCTTTCTCTCCAAAATTAAAGGATTTTTTTCTCTTCTTTACTAATTTTACAACAAAAACATGACACATTCCACTCCCTCATTACAACTGAAATCAAATCTTTCCTTCCAAAATTAAAGAGTTCTCCTTTCCTCCCTCTTCCTTCCTCTATTTCTCTCATTTCTTCAACCACTCTATCTATTTTATATATTATACTAGTGTATGTTCCCGTACTCCTGTACAGGATAATACATTAAATTATATAAATTTTTTTTATTAAAATTTAAATAAAAATATATATAATTATTATTATTATAAATATTTTACAACTTAAAAGTATTAAAAATAATTAATATTTATTTTAGTCAATTTGGATTAGTTGAATGATCATCTTATTTGTTCGGTTAAGCAAATATTTGGTTTCGAATATCGTCTTGTGTGTATAAATAATCCATTAGTTAGCGACAGACCCTTAATAAATAGAGCATATGTGGTGGATTAATCGTCCTCGACTTGCTGAATTAGGAATCCGTAGAAAAAAATTGTATTTGTCTTTAAAATAGATTAATTTTTCAATAATAGCAATACTTATGGACTTTTATCTTTGTTGAAATTTACTTGGGACAATTTTATTCGTTGGTATCATATTTATTTTTGAAGTCAAAACAATACGATCAACATTGTTACTCATTAAAACTTCACATTAAAATAATTTTTAAATTTTCAAATTCATAAACTTATATCATTACAAAAGTTATTAGATCGATTAATATTTCTTGGTAACATGGTGTACCGAAACACCATTGTTGAGTATTAGTTATTAGTTAATGTGAAGAGAAACCAATAATAACTTTTGTTATTCAATATATAATTTATTCTATTAAAAAATAAAATAATATTTTCTAAACTTGTAAATATATTTTTTTCTAATTTCTTACACCATTATTTATCATTAAAAAATAATAAATGACCATACTATCCTATGATATATACGATGTACAAAGTAATTTCTTATCTTAAAATTAATTCTGATTAGCGAGATAAAATTTAAAATATTTTTTATTTTCTTACTCAAATTTAAATTTAAATTTAGAATTGATTAACAACTCATCCTTTTTTAATTTCAATAAAAAATAAATTGGTTAGATGCAAAATATTTAGCATTTAATAATTTCAATCATTTAAATTTTAATTACCAAAAATTGGGTTAAAAATTAATTATAAACCTAATAATCGATAATATATATTATATTAGTACGTAAATAATATGTATTGATTATTTATTTCTTTTGACAGAATTAATGTATAATTTATTGAGAATTGATTTATTATTCAAAAATTTTTTATAAACTTTGTAATATATGAAAATAGTGATCTTATTTTTATTATTATTTAAGAAATTCTTCATAATTTTTTAATTATGTAATTAACTTTTATTATTGCTTTTATACTAAAAAAATTAATTTATACTATTTACATATTTTTTTCACTACTAATAAATAAATAAGTATTTGTACTATTATGCTTATTGTCTTAGATGATGACTTAAATTATTTATTTTGTATGTTAAATAATATTTTGTATGTTAAATTTATTAAATATTAAGATAAAAAATTTGTTTAATAAATTATATAAATAGTCAGAAAAAATTATATATTATATATAATAATCCTTGATATATATAGTGTCATGTATATATTAAGATTATCTATTTTAATTATATGAGTGATTATTGTTATTTATATTTTTTGTTACATTTGAAAATAATATTTAATGCTAAAAAAGAGATAATTAGTTTTTTTAATTCGCAAGGTGCGCGTAAGCGCCTGGTGCGCGCACGCGTCCATGGGCGAGTTCAATTCTTTGGCTTTTCATGATCTTCTCTACTTTGTATGCTTTCCTTTCACTCCTTTGGTCCTTCCCTAGCCTTTTCAACCTGAAATCACTTTACAAACATAAGGCATCTAGTAGAATCAAAGGTGAATTAAATTTAGCTAATTAACGACCTAGAAAGCATGTTTTTACACTTAAGCACAAATTGGGAGACAATCATGAAATCATGCTATCTCATTGAATAAATGTGGGTAAAAGGTCATAAAATTTCTTAAATTCAACACAAGATAAACCCTCCAAATGAGGTTTATCAACCTCTCCACACTTAAACCAAGCATGTCCTCATGCTTAAACCAAGAATGAAGTAAGGGTATGACATTTATTCAATGGAAACTAACTAAATGCAATCTACCTATATACAACTATCTAAATGAATGCAATTGCTTGGTCAAAATAAATCAATTCCCAAGAAGCATATATGCACAAAGGCTAAGGACTAACAAGTCTAATCCACAATTGGATTGAGTTATTAAATATTTTTACAAACTTGCATGAAAAGTGATACTTATAGATGGGAACATGTAATTGAGCATCAAACCCTCACCGGATGTGTTTGCGCTCTATTCGCTCAAGTGTTTAGGCTTGATTCTCTCAATTCTCCTCTATTTCATGCTTTCTAAGATTTGTTTTTCTTCTAACAATTAACATACATTTCATGCATGCATACACATATCATGAGGTCTTTTCATTGGTTGTAATGGGGTTAGGGTTAAGGTAGGATGCATATTTGGTTAAGTGAGCTTAAAATTTAAATCTTTAATAAGCTTAAACTTCCCACCTAACCTATGACATCCTATATAATTTGAAAGCTAACCTAACTACCCATTCTTCTCACTTTTTCACATACTCATGTATCCCTTTTCATTTCACAACACTTATGCATTGATCTTTATTAGACTTTACTTTGGGGCATTTTGTCCCCTTTTTATTTTTCTTTTTCTTTCTTTCTTTCTTTTTCTATTTTTTCTTTCTTTTCTTTTTCTTTTTTTTTCTCATTCATCATTTTTTTCTTTTTATATACAAGAACATCAATGCATAAAATTTTACATTTGATCAATACATGAGTATGTACCCAATTCCTAATATTTTCAATAACAATACGAAACTACCATTTTATTCACCCAATGTCCCAATATTTCCCACACTTGAATGATACTCACACACTAGCCTAAGCTAATCAAAGATCCAAATAAGGACTTTTATTATTTTTCGCTCTAAGGCTTGTAATGTGCTAAATTAAAGAACAAAGTGGGTTAATCGTAGGCTCAAATTTGGCTAACAAAGAAAGATAAAAGGTAAGGCTTTTTGGGTAAGTGAGCTAAATAAAATGATGGCCTCAATCATATAAATGCATGAATACACAAAATAATGGACATAAAGAATCAAACAAATCAAAGATTATAATCATAGAAAGAGAACAATGCACACAAGAAGAAAAATAAGTGGTTATAAGATGTAACCACACCAATAGGCTCAAAACTCACTTACTTGTGTTCTTAGCTCAAAACATGATCCACAATATATATAATTCAAGCAAGTTTAATGAAAAGTTTTCACTCAAATCAATTGGGGTGCCCTATAGATAATTTTTTCAAAAATTTTATTATTTTGACTAAGCTTATTGTGTGTATATATATATATATGCAAAATTAAGAAAATACAAGTAAAAATCCTAAAAACCTAAAATGAAATGCAAAAGTGTTGGGATTAGAAATTTGTTACCCAAAATCGCCGATTGGTCGGACGACCTCCCCACACTTAAAAGTTTGCACCGTCCTCGGTGCACTCAAAGATGAGCAAGGGGGTACGGCGACTCTCCGGATTGCTACCTTCAGCTGGTAGATCAATCGGCTGCTGCGTATCCTTTCTTCCGCTTCCGTCTTTGCTTACGGTGTATCATTCATGAAAAATAAAAATATAACACCATAAGATGAGAAAACAAAAGCAAGGAAGCATAATTGTTGGAATGAGGTAAATCACTAGGAATAAGTGAGTGAATTAGTGTGACATTAAGAAATATTAGGTATGTGAATTCTAAATTGGGCGCCTTGTAGAACACACATTAACATAAAAAGTGATGTCACAAAAGAAGTATACACTTCACTTATCCTAGTGTGCTTGAGATGCTTTAAGTGAACTTGTAAGGTAAAACAAGCATTAAAGAGGCATGAAAGCATTCAAGCGAAAAACATATGGATGCATATAATCATGAAACACAATGCATTAAGATAAATGCACAACATCATCCATCAAGAGGTTGCCTAATCAAAGAATAAGGTTCAAATCACATGGTGGCCAAATCATGCAATTCAAGAAGAGTTACAAGCTCGAAGGCAATTCTCATCACTTGGTATTCGCAAAAGGTAAGCATGAAAAACTTAAAACCAAGTAGCAAAATATAACCTCAACAATAGAATCCAACAAAGATTATAAACATAACGATGTTGAGATAACATCCTTTTTATTATCCAGCAGCAATTAATGGTAAACAAGAATAACAATCCAACACTTACAATGAAAAAGACAAAAATGAAAACTAACTAATCAACTAACTAACTAACTAATTAGTTAACTAAAATAAATGGTTATCAATGGTATTTGGGAGTGTTGGATGGGGGGTAGAAGAAGGGAAGAAGAAAGGAGGAGGAAAGAAATGGAGAGAGGAGAAGAAAAGAAATGTAGTGAAGGAAGGACATCCGCGCATACACGCGCTTGCCGCGCGCGCGCGCGGATGGTAGTGGAGTGGGCGCGACGCGTACGCGCAAGGCACGCGTACGCGTGCCTGGTGAACCGGAGATGAGGCGCGCACGTGTCTATCGTGCTTACGCGCGGTTTGATGTTTGTGCCTCAAGCACAAAGTTCGTACAGTGCAGGCGCAACTCGGGTCATTGGCTGGGGGTGGAACATCTGCATCCACGCAGACGCGTCATCTACACATGCGCGTGAAATGGCCGAAAAGCTTGGGCACGCATACGCGCACCATACGCGTACGCGTACGCGCACCGTACGCGTACGCGTACGCGTACGCGTACGCGTGGATGATGCTATGTTTTTAAAAAATTTCTATGTTTTTGCACCAATCTAAGCGTTCCAAACCTCCAAACAGCTACCAAAACACCCTAAAACCTTATTTAACATACTAAAATACTAATTAAACTCAACAAACAAAACTAAACATGAAATTAACCTAATTACCAATATGTATAAAAGAGAAAAAATGGAAAGATTTTACCATGGTGGGGTATTTCCCACCTAGCACTTTTGTTTATTGTCCTTAAGTTGGACTTATGGGGAGCTCCTCTCAAGGTGGCTTGTGCTTGTAACCATCTTGGAACATCCACCAATGCTTGAATCTCCAATAAGCTCCATTCTTCAAAATTAATAGCTCCAAGCTTTGATGGAGTTCTCACAAACCATGGGCTCCCAACAGTGGTCCTCATCTTGTAATCCGGGATCCTACACTTTGTTTTGACACCCGTCTTTAAGTCGATTCTCATTAATTCGTCCGGGTGGTAAGCAAGAGGAATTCTCATTTAAGCAACCAAACAAAATCCTAGACCCAAGCAATCTAGTTCTACACCAAGCATTGCAATTAAGCTTTGAACGTGTAGCCATCATGAACCTAGAATGATATTTCCAACCACTAGCCATCTCCCTTTTACTCTTAAAACCACAAATATATCTAAGTTGACCATCCGTCTCAACCAAACCATATTCAAGGAGAATAATAAAGCATGAGTATAAGAAATTTACCCATTTGAATGAAAGAATGGGTGGTGGTGGCTTGGGGAGAGGTATCTCCAATGTTCTTGCAAGCTCTACTCCCTTGTTTGCTTCCTTGTCAATCTCCACCTCTTCATAAACTTCTTCATTCTCAATCCTTTGTTCATCAACTTCATCTAACTCTTCTCCATCACTCAATTCATAAATGGGAGGTTGAGAGAAATCTACCTCCACATCACTTTTAAATTCATTGGGAGAAGGTTCTTCGAATTCAAAGGATTCTTCACCAAGAAGATTGTATGCATGATCTTCATCACCAAGGGAACTCAATTCTTGCTTCATTCCCTCCAAGTTTTCATCCAAAAATTTTTTTGGAGGTTGTACACTCTCCTCCTCAACATTAATTTCAACCGTCTTGGAGAGGTTCTCTTCAATTCTAAGTTCCCAAGGAGGTTTTGCATCTCCTAAATCTTCAACCACTTCTTCCTCTTCGTCGATGATCATAGGCTCCTCCAATTGCTCTAATACAAAATGGCATTCCTCATTCTCCACCGGAGTTTCCAATCTCTCCTTCATGCTATGCTTTTCAATTGATTCTCGACATGTGACCATTGGTGGACGAAATTGTGATTCCTTTGTTATTGTATTTTGTAAAATTCATTGCTTTTTCAACTATGTGTGGACACAATTCCGTTCAACTTAACCAGCAAGTGTACTGGGTCATCCAAGTAATACCTTACGTGAGTAAGGGTCGATCCCACAGAGATTGTTAGTATGAAGCAAGCTATGGTCACCTTGTAAATCTCAGTTAGTGGATTCATAGGGTCAAATGTAATTGGATTAAATAATTTAAAAGATAAATAAAATAAAAAGGGATAGAAATACTTATGTAAATCAATAGTGGGAATTTCAGATAGGCGTGTGGAGATGCTAGAATCCTTTCGAATCTCTACTTTCTTATTGCTTTCATCCAATCTTTCTTACTCCTTTCCATGGCAAGCTGCATGTAGGGCATCACCATCATCAATGGCTACTTTTAATCCTCTCGGGAAAATGGTCATATGCGCTGTCACTGCACGGCTAATCGTCTGGAGGCATCACCCTTGTTGATAGCTACATCCCATCCTCTCAGTGAAAATGGTCCAAATGCTCTGTCACAGCACGACTAATCATCTGTCGGTTCTCAATCAGGTTGGAGTAGAATCCATTGATTCTTTTGCATTTGTCATCACGCCCAGCCTTCAGGAGTTTGAAGCTTGTCACAGTCATTCAATACCAGAATCCTACTCGGAATACCACAGACAATGTTAGACTTTCCGGATTCCCGGGATCCTACTCGGAATACCACAGACAAGGTTAGACTTTCTGGATCCCCATGAATGCCGCCATCTATTTAGCTTATACCACAAAGATTCTGTTGGGGAATCTAAGAGATATGCGCCCGGCCTAGAGTAGAACGGAAGTGGTTGTAATCACGCGCGTTCATAGGTGAGAATGATGATGAGTGTCACGAATCGTCACATTCATCAAAGTGTTGTGCAACGTATATCTTGGAATAAGAATAAAATAGAATTGAATAAAAAGTAATAGTAATTGTATTGAAACTTGAGGTACAGCAGAGCTCCACACCCTTAATCTATGGTGTGCAGAAACTCCACCGTTGAAATTACATAAGTGAAAGGTTCAGGCATGGCCGAATGGCCAGCCCCCATTAAACGTGATCAATAGCCTCTTAAGATGAAGAATATAACAAAACTGAGACCAAAGATGTAACGTGGTCAAAAGACGACTAATACACTAGTAAAAAGTCTTATTTATACTAAACTAGCTACTAGGGTTTACATGAGTAAGTAATTGATGCATAAATCCACTTCCGGGGCCCACTTGGTGTATGTTTGGGCTGAGCTTGATCTATCCACGAGCTGAGACTTTTCTTGGAGTTGAACGCCAAGTTATAACGTGTTTTGGGCGTTCAACTCCGGATCATGATGTGTTTCTGGCGTTTAACTCCAGACAGCAGCATGTACTTGGCATTCAACGCCAAGTTACGTCGTCAATTTCCGAATAAAGTATGAACTATTATATATTTCTGGAAAGCTCTGGATGTCTACTTTCCAACGCCATTGAGAGAGCACCATTTGGAGTTCTGTAGCTCTAGAAAATCCATTTGGAGTGCAGGGAGGTCAGATTCCAACAGCATCAGCAGTCCTTTTTGTCAGCCTTTTTCAGAGTTTTGCTCAAGTCCCTCAATTTCAGCCAGAAATTACCTGAAATCACAGAAAAACACACAAACTCATAGTAAAGTCCAGAAATGTGAATTTAACATAAAACTAATGAAAACATCCCTAAAAGTAGCTTGAACTTACTAAAAACTACCTAAAAACAATGCCAAAAAGCGTATAAATTATCCGCTCATCACAACACCAAACTTAAATTGTTGCTTGTCCCCAAGCAACTAAAAATCAAATAGGATAAAAAGAAGAGAATATACTATAAATTCCAAAATATCAATGAATATTAATTCTAATTAGATGAGAGGGACTTGTAGCTTTTTGCTTCTGAATAGTTTTGGCATCTCACTTTTTCCTTTGAAGTTTAGAATGATTGGCTTCTCTAGGAACTTAGAAGTTTAGATAGTGTTATTGATTCTCCTAGTTAAGCATGTTGATTCTTGAACACAGCTACTTTCATGAGTCTTGGCTGTGGCCCTAAGCACTTTGTTTTCCAGTATTACCACCGGATACATAAATGCCACAGACATATGACTGGGTGAAACTTTTCAGATTGTGACTCAGCTTTGCTAGAGTCCCCAGTTAGTGGTGTCCAGTACTCTTAAGCACACCCTTTTGCCTTAGATCATGACTTTAACCACTCAGTCTCAAGCTTTTCACTTGGACCTGCATGCCACAAGCACATGGTTAGGGACAGCTTGATTTAGCCGCTTAGGCCTGGATTTTATTTCCTTGGGCCCTCCTATCCATTGATGCTCAAAGCCTTGGATCCTTTTTACCCTTGACTTTTGATTTTAAGGGCTATTGGCTTTTTCTGCTTGCTTTTTCTTTTTCTTTCTATTTTTTTTCGCAAGCTTTTGTTTTTCACTGCTTTTTCTTGCTTCAAGAATCAATTTCATGATTTTTCAGATCATCAATAACATTTCTCTTTGTTCATCATTCTTTCAAGAGCCAACAGTTTTAACATTCATAAACAACAAGATCAAAATTATGCACTGTTCAAGAATTTATTCAGAAAACAAAAAGTATTGTCACCACATCAATATAATTAAATTAAATTCAAGGATGAATTCGAATTTCATGTACTTCTTGTTCTTTTGACTTAAAACATTTTTTTTATTTAAGAGAGGTGAAGGACTAATGGAATTATTCATAACTTTAAGACATAGTTACTAACTACTAATGATCATGAAGTAGAGACACAAAACATAGATAAACACAACATAAAAACTGAAAAGCAGAAAGAAATAAGAACAAGGAATGAATCCATCTTAGTGGCATCTTCTTCTTGAAGGACCAACAATGTCCTTAAGCTCTTCTATGTCCCTTCCTTGCCTTTGTTGCTCCTCCCTCATTGCTCTTTGATCTTCTCTTATTTCATGGAGAATGATGGAGTGCTCATGGTGTTCCACCCTTAATTGTTCAACATTGTGGCTCAAATCTTCTAAGGAAGTGTTGAGTTGTTCCCAATAGTTGTTGGGAGAAAAGTACATCCCTTGAGGCATCTCAGAGATTTCTTGATGATGAGCTTCCTCATGCATCTCTTGAGAACCGTGGAGAGTTTCTCTTGCTTGCTCCATCCTCTTCTTGGTGATGGGCTTATCCTCTTCAATGAGGATGTCTCCTTCTATGATAACTCCAGCTGAGTAACATAGATGGAAAATAAGGTGAGGAAAAGCTAACCTTGCCATGGTGGAGGGCTTGTCGGCTATTTTGTAGATTTCGTTGGAGATGACCTCATGAACTTCTACTTCCTCTCCAATCATGATGCTATGAATCATGATGGCCCGATCCATAGTAACTTCAGATCGGTTGCTAGTGAGAATGATGGAGCGTTGAATGAACTCCAACCATCCTCTAGCCACAGGCTTGAGGTCCAGTCTTCTTAGTTGGACTGGCTTGCCTTTGGAGTCTCTCATCCATTGAGCTCCTTCCACACATATGTCCGTAAGGACTTGGTCCAACCTTTGATTAAAGTTGACCCTTCTAGTGTAGGGGCGTTCATCTCCTTGCATCATGGGCAAGTGGAATGCCAACCTCACATTTTCCGGACTAAAATCTAAGTATTTTCCCCGAACCATTGTGAGATAATTCTTTGGACTCGGGTTCATACTTTGATCATGGTTCCTAGTGATCCATGTATTGGCATAGAACTCTTGAACCATTAAGATTCCGACTTGTTGCATGGGGTTGGTTAGGACTTCCCAACCTCTTCTTCGGATCTCATGTCGGATCTCCGGATACTCATTTTTCTTGAGCTTGAAAGGGACCTCAGGGATCACCTTCTTCTTTGCCACAACATCATAGAAGTGGTCTTGATGGCTCTTGGAGATGAATCTTTCCATCTCCCATGACTCGGAGGTGGAAGCTTTTGTCTTCCCTTTTCCTTTTCTAGAGGATTCTCCGACCTTAGGTGCCATTGATGGTAATGGAAAAACAAAAAGCTTATGCTTTTACCACACCAAACATAAAATATTGCTCGCCCTCGAGTAAGAGAAGAAAGAAGAGAAGAAGAAGAAGAAGAGAATATGGAGGAGAAGGGAGAATGTGTATGCGGCCAAGGGGGAGAAGATATGGTTGTGTTGTGTGAAAATGAAGTAGAATGGAAGGGTATATATAGGGAAAGGTGAGAGGGTAGGTTCGGCCATTTAGGGTGGGATTGGGGGGAAATGTTTTTGAATTTAGAAGGTAGGTGGGGTTTATGGGGAAGAGTGGATGGATGTGAGTGGTGAATAGGTGATTGGGAAGAGAGATTGAGGTGATTGGTGAAGGGTTTTTGGGAAGTGTGACATGGGAAAGAGTAAAATAGGATTAGGAGGTAAGGTGGGAATATGTTAGGTGGGGATCCTGTGGGGTCCACAGATCCAGAGGTGTCAAGGAATTCCATCCCTGCACCAAATAGGCATGTAAAATGCCTTTGCACACCATTCTAGCGTTTAAACGCCGAGTGGTGCACGTTCTGGGCGTTCAACGCCCATGTAAAGCATGTTTTTGGCGTTGAACGCCAGTTTCATGCTTGTTACTGGCGTTCAGCGCCAGCTTTTCCTCTAGGCACATTCCTGGCGTTCAGTGCCAGAATGTTGCTTGTTTCTGGCATTCAGCGCCAGATTCATGCTCTGTTCTGGCGTTGAACGCCAGCCAGATGCACCTTACTGGCCTTGAACGTCAGCCTGTGCTTCCTCCAGGGTGCGAATTTTTTTCTGCTGTTTTTGATTCTGTTTTTAATTTTTATGATTTTTCCGTGACTCCACATGATCATGTACCTAATAAAACACAAAATAACAATAGAATAAAATAAAATAAAAATTAGATAAATAAAATTGGGTTGCCTCCCAACAAGCGCTTCTTTAATGTCAATAGCTTGACAGTGGCTCTCATGGAGCCACAAAGGTGATCAGGTCAATGTTGTATAGTCCCAACACCAAACTTAGAGTTTGGATATGGGATCTTAACACCAAACTTAGAGTTTGGTTGTGGCCTCCCAACACCAAACTTAGAGTTTGACTGTGGGGGCTCTTCTTGACTCTGCACTGAGAGAAGCTCTTCATGCTTACTCTCTTTTGTCACAGAGGGATGGCTATGTGCCTTAAACACAAGGTAGTCCCCATTCAATTGAAGGACTATTTCACCTCTGTTGACATCTATCACAGCTCCTGCTGTAGCTAGGAAAGGTCTTCCAAGGATAATGCATTCATCCTCTTCCTTCCTAGTGTCTAAGATTATGAAATCAGCAGGGATGTAAAGGCTTTCAACCTTTACTAACACGTCCTCCACTATTCCATAAGCTTGTCTCAATGACTTGTCTGCCAATTGTAATGAGAACAAGGCAGGTTGTACCTCAATGATCCCCAGCTTCTCCATTACAGAGAGTGGCATAAGATTTATCCCTAACCCCAGATCACACAGAGCTTTTGCAAAGGTCATGGTGCCTATGGTACAAGGTATCAAAAACTTGCCAGGATCTTGTTTCTTTTGAGGTAAAATTTGCTGAATCCAGGTATTCAGTTCACTAATGAGCAAGGGAGGTTCACTTTCCCAAGTCTCATTACCAAACAACTTGGCATTCAGCTTCAAGATAGCTCTTAAATATTGAGCAACTTGCTCTCCAGTCACATCTTCATCCTCTTCAGAGGAAGAATAGTCTTCAGAGCTCATGAATGGCAGAAGGAGATTTAATGAAATCTCTATGGTCTCTATATGAGCCTCAGATTCCTTTGGATCCTTAATAGAAAACTCCTTCTTGCTTGAGGGACGTCCCAGGAGGTCTTTCTCACTAGGATTTTCGTCCTCCTCCTCCCTTGTGCATTCGGCCATATTGATTATATCAATGGCCTTGCACTCTCCTTTTGGATTCTCTTCTGTATTGCTTGGGAGAATACTGGGAGGAGTTTTAATGACTTTCTTACTCAGCTGGCCCACTTGTACCTCCAGATTTCTAATGGAGGATCTTGTTTCACTCATGAAACTGAAAGTGGCATTTGACAGATCAGAGACTAGATTGGCTAAATTAGAAGTGTTTTGTTCAGAATTCTATGTCTGTTGCTGAGGAGATGATGGATAAGGCTTGCTATTGCTCATCCTATTGTGTCCACCATTGTTAAAGCCTTGTTGAGGCTTTTGGTGATCCTTCCATGAGAAATTTGGATGATTTCTCCATGATGAGTTATAGGTATTTCCATAAGGTTCACTCATGTAATTAACCTCTGCCATGGCAGAGTTCTCAGGATCATAAGCTTCTTCAGAAGCTGCTTCTTTAGTACTGTTGGATGCATGTTGCCATCCATTCAGATTTTGAGAGATCATGTTGACCTGTTGAGTCAACACTTTGTTCTGAGCCAATATGGCATTCAGAGCATCAATTTCAAGAACTCCTTTCTTCTGAGGTATCCCATTATTCACGGAATTCCTCTCAGAAGTGTACATGAATTGGTTGTTTGCAACCATGTCAATGAGTTCTTGAGCCTCTTCAGGCGTTTTCTTTAGGTGAATAGATCCACCTGCAGAATGATCCAATGACATTTTCGAAAATTCAGATAGACCATAATAGAATATATCTAATATGGTTCATTCTGAAAATATGTCAGATGGACACCTTTTGGTCAGCTGCTTGTATCTTTCCCAAGCTTCATAGAGGGATTCACCATCTTTTTGCTTGAAGGTCTAAACATCCACTCTCAGCTTGCTCAGCTTTTGAGGAGGAAAGAATTTATCTAAGAAGGCAGTGACCAGCTTATCCCAGGAGTCCAGGCTATCTTTGGGTTGTGAATCCAACCATATTCTAGCTCTATCTCTTACAGCAAAAGGGAAAAGCATGAGTCTGTAGACTTCAGGATTAACTCCATTCGTCTTAACAGTCTTACAAATCTGCAAGAACTCAGTTAAAAACTGGTAAGGATCTTCAGATGGAAGTCCATAAAACTTGCAGTTTTGTTGCAGTAAGGCAACTAGCTGAGGTTTCAGCTCAAAATTATTGGCTCCAATGGCAGGAATGGAGATGCTTCTTCCATCAAATTTGGTCGTTGGCTTTGTGAAGTCACCAAGCATTCTCCTTGCATTATTATTATTTTCGGCTGCCATCTCCTTCTCTTGTTCAAAAATTTCTGAAAGGTTGTTTCTGGATTATTGTAATTTAGTTTCTCTTAGTTTCCTTTTCAGAGTCCTTTCAGGTTCAGGATCAATTTCAACAAGAGTGCCTTTTTCCCTGTTCCTGCTCATATGAAAGAGAAGAAAACAAGAAAAGAAGAGGAATCCTCTATGTCACAGTATAGAGATTTCTTTATGTTAGTAGAAGAAGAAAGGGGATAAGAGTGAAGAAGAATGGGTTCGGATTTTTAGATGAAGAGAGGTGAAGAGAAGTGTTAGTAAATAAATAATTAAATAGAATAAGAAAAGAGAGGGGAAATTTCGAAAATAATTTTAAAAAAAAAAGGGTTAGTAATTTTCGAAAATTAGAGATAAGATTTGTTTTAAAATTAAAATTTAAAACAAAAAGAATTTTTGAAAAAGAGATAAGTATTTTCGAAAATTAGAGAGGGATAGGTAGTTAGTTGGTTTTGAAAAAGATATTAAAATCAAATTTGAAAAAGATAAGAAGATAAGAAGTTAGATAAGATATTTTGAAATCAAATTTTGAAAAAGATAAAATTTTTGAAAAAGATAAGATAAAAGATAAAAAGATTTAATTCAAAAATTTGAAATTACTTACTTCACTAACAAGAAACTACAAGATAAGATTCTAGAACTTAAAGATTGAACCTTTCTTAACAAGAAAGTAACAAACTTCAAATTTTTGAATCAATCACATTAATTGTTAGCTAATTTTCGAAAATATGATATAAAGATAAGAAAAATATTTTGAAAATATTTTGAAAAAGAATTTTGAAATTTTCGAGAAATAGAAAAAAAATGAAAAAGATATAATTTTTGAAAAAGATTTTGAAAAGATAAGATTTTTAAAATTGAAAATTTGACTTGACTTGTAAGAAACAACTAATTTTGAAAATTTTTGACTAAGTCAACTCAAATTTTCGAAAATTTGGAGAAAAATAAGGAAAAGATATTTTTTTATTTTTGAATTTTTAATGATGAGAGAGAAAAACAACAAAAATACTCAATGCATGAAATTTTTAGATCAAAACAATGAATGCATGCAAGAATGCTATGAATGTCAAGATGAACACCAAGAACACTTTGAAGATCATGATGAACATCAAGAACATAATTTTAAAAAATTTTTGATGCAAAGAAAATATGGAAGACACCAAACTTAGAAATCTTTAATGCATGGACTCTAACAAACGAAAAATGCATATGAAAAACAACAAACAACACAAAACAAGAAAACATCAAGATCAAACAAGAAGACTTGTCAAGAACAACTTGAAGATCATGAAGAACACTTTGAATGCATGGATTTTCGAAAAATGCAAGAAAATTTTTAAAGCATGCAATTGACACCAAACTTAAAAATTGACTCAATACTCAAACAGGAACACAAAATATTTTTTATTTTTATGATTTTATTAATTTTTTTGGATTTTTATTAATTTTTTCGAAAATAAAGTTTGGAAAAACAAAAAAGAAAAGACAAATTTTGAAAAAGATTTTTTAAAAAAAAAAATTTGAAAAGAAAATTACCTAATCTGAGCAACAAGATGAACCGTCAGTTGTCCATACTCGAACAATCCCCGGCAACGGCGCCAAAAACTTGGTGGACGAAATTGTGATTCCTTTGTTATTGTATTTTGTAAAATTCATTGCTTTTTCAACTATGTATGGACACAACTCCGTTCAACTTAACCAGCAAGTGTACTGGGTCATCCAAGTAATACCTTACGTGAGTAAGGGTCGATCCCACGGAGATTGTTGGTATGAAGCAAGCTATGGTCACCTTGTAAATCTCAGATAGTGGATTCATAGGGTCAAATGTAATTGGATTAGATAATTTAAAAGATAAATAAAATAAAAAGGGATAGAAATACTTATGTAAATCAATAGTGGGAATTTCAGATAGGCGTGTGGAGATGCTAGAATCCTTTCGAATCTCTACTTTCTTATTGCTTTCATCCAATCCTTCTTACTCCTTTCCATGGCAAGCTGCATGTAGGGCATCACCATCATCAATGGCTACTTTTAATCCTCTCGGGAAAATGGTCCTATGCGCTGTCACTGCACGGCTAATCGTCTGGAGGCATCACCCTTGTTGATAGCTACATCCCATCTTCTCAGTGAAAATGGTCCAAATGCTCTGTCACAGCACGGCTAATCATCTGTCGGTTCTCAATCAGGTTGGAGTAGAATCCATCGATTCTTTTGCGTTTGTCATCACGCCCAGCCTTCAGGAGTTTGAAGCTTGTCACAGTCATTCAATATCGGAATCCTACTCGGAATACCACAGACAAGGTTAGACTTTCCGGATTCCTGGGATCCTACTCGGAATACCACAGACAATGTTAGACTTTCCAGATCCCCATGAATGCCACCATCTATCTAGCTTATACCACAAAGATTCTGTTGGGGAATCTAAGAGATATGCGCCCGGCCTAGAGTAGAACGGAAGTGGTTGTCAATCACGTGCGTTCATAGGTGAGAATGATGATGAGTGTCACGAATCATCACATCCATCAAAGTGTTATGCAACGTATATCTTGGAATAAGAATAAAAGAGAATTGAATAAAAAGTAATAGTAATTGTATTGAAACTTGAGGTACAGCAGAGCTCCACACCCTTAATCTATGGTGTGCATAAACTCCACCGTTGAAAATACATAAGTGAAAGGTTCAGGCATGGCCGAATGGCCAGCCCCCATTAAACATGATCAATAGCCTCTTAAGATGAAGAATAAAACAAAACTGAGACCAAAGATGTAACGTGGTCAAAAGACGACTAATACACTAGTAAAAAGTCTTATTTATACTAAACTAGCTACTAGGGTTTACATGAGTAAGTAATTGATGCATAAATCCACTTCCGGGGCCCACTTGGTGTATGTTTGGGCTGAGCTTGATCTATCCACGAGCTGAGGCTTTTCTTGGAGTTGAACGCCAAGTTATAACGTGTTTTGGGCGTTCAACTCCGGATCATGACGTGTTTCTGGCGTTTAACTCCAGACAGCAGCATGTACTTGGCGTTCAACGCCAAGTTACATCATCAATTTCCGAATAAAGTATGGATTATTATATATTTCTGGAAAGCTCTAAATGTCTACTTTCTAACGCCGTTGAGAGCGCGCCATTTGGAGTTCTATAGCTCCAGAAAATCTATTTCGAGTGCAGGGAGGTCAGATTCCAACAGCATCAGCAGTCTTTTTTGTCAGCTTTTTTCAGAGTTTTGCTCAAGTCCCTCAATTTCAGCCAGAAATTACCTGAAATCACAGAAAAACACACAAACTCATAGTAAAGTCCAGAAATATGAATTTAACATAAAAACTAATGAAAACATCCCTAAAAGTAGCTTGAACTTACTAAAAACTACCTAAAAATAATGCCAAAAAGCGTATAAATTATCCGCTCATCAACCATAGGAGTGATTTGAGTACTCAAGCATTGGGAGGCTAAGGTACTTACTACCTTGGTCAAAGTAGCCACAAATTTTAGTGTATCCCTTTGCATTTCTCCTTGCCCTTGAAGTATAAGGCTAAGGATTTTATCCATTAAGGATTGGGATGGATATGAGGGTTCAATGTCTTCGAGAATGGGTTCATAATAGGAAGGTGGTTCTTCTTGGTAAGGATGTGGTGGTGTGTATTGAGATGGTTCTTGGGAGTAGTAATCTTGGAATGGTGGTTCCATATAGGGCTCATATGGCTCAAAAGGTGGTTGGTGGGATGGATATGGATTAGGGTCATATGGAGGTGCTTGGTGAAAAAAGGCTTGTGAGTATGATTGAGGGCTATGTTGAGGATAAGGCTCATAAGCATATGGTTGTGGTTCTTGAAAGTCACAAGGAGATTCACCATAGCCATTGGATTGGTATGCATCATAAAATGCCTCTTCTTCATAGTGCATTGGTGAAGGTTGCTGCCATGAGGATTGATCATATGCATATGCATATGGCTCCACCCACCTTTGAGTATCCCATCCTTGATACACATCCTCATTGAAGCTCTCATTTCCTACAACATAGTTGGAACCAAACTCACAGCAAAATGAGAATTCATAGTGAAAAGAGAAAATAATAAATAAAAGCTAATAAGAAATAGTGAAACAAAATCCTAAAGCTAGCAAAAACTAACAAACAATCCAAAAATCAAGCTATTCACAATATTCACATATATACAATAACCAATAACATAACACCATCGCAATTCCCCGGCAACGGCGCCATTTTGATGATTGAATTTTTGACGGTTTAGAATTTCACAAATGAAATCTCGTTGCAAGTATAGTTTCTAAACCAACACTAATCCTTTCATACAAAAATTTGTTTGTCACAAGTAACAAACCCCTAAAATCTATAAACCAAAGTATTTAAACCTCGGGTCGTTCTCTCTAGGAATTACAATAAAGTGTCTTGTTATTGGTTATGAGATATTTTGGGGTTTTTGAGATTTTAGACAAGAAATATAAATGGCAAAGAAAATAAACTAACAACTAACAAAGCTCTTGGCAAGATATGAAAACTAGAAGTCCTATCCTAGTTATCCTCCTCAATTGTGACCACAAATTATTCATTGCTACTACTTAGTTAACCTCTAACAATGGAGGAAAGTCAAGTGGATGAATCAATTTGATTCCTCAAGTCCTAATCAACTCTTAAAGGAAAGACTAGCTTTAGAGGCATTCAAATCAATTAGCAACTTCTAATTATCAATCAACAAAGGAATTAGATAACTCAAGAATTACTAATTACTCTACCTAGGCCAAGAGGAACAAAATCTATACTAAAATCCAACCAAGCATTTTGTCAAACACTTAGAAGGCATGAAAGAAAAGCATAGTAAATTGACAACAACAATGAAATCTAACAACAATTATTGCAAGGAATTTATAACAACAATCAAAAGAAACACAATTATTATGAATTACCTCAAATTGAATTGAAAGAAAATAGAAGGAACAAGAGTATATCTAAAACAAAATATAGAAGCAACATGAAGGAGATTACAACAAAAGAATAGAAGAAGAGTGAATGTAACAACAAGAAATTGAAAGCTAGAAGTAGATGAGAGCAAAGATTAAAACCTAGATCTAAGAACTAAACCTAATCTTAATCCTAATCCTAGAGAGAAGTGAGAGCTTCTCTCTCTAAAACTAACTCTAAACTAATCCTAATGAATGTGACTGATGGAATCCCCCTTTGCTCTTCAATCCTTGGCTTTAAATAGCATTTTTGGCGCCAAAGTTGGTTGGGATTGGGCCCCATAACCCTTCTGAATTCGCTGGCCACGTTTTCATTAAAAAATCATATACCAGCACCGATGCGTACGCGCACAGCACGCGTATGCGTCCATGGGGTAATTCGCAAGGTGCGCGTAAGCGCCTGGTGCGCGCACGCGTCCATGGGCGAGTTCAATTCTTTGGCTTTTCATGATCTTCTCCACTTTGTATGCTTTCCTTTCACTCCTTTGATCCTTCCCTAGCCTTTTCAACCTCCACATACACTTTTATTTTTTTCATTCAATTTTTTTTGTTGATCTAAACATTGAAAAATTGATTTTTCCATCCATTTTCTTCTCCAGTATTTTATTTTTCTACAATTTTTTTTATTCAAACAATGCATAAATAAGTCACATTTTTCATATATATAACAAAAACTAATATCACATATTAGGCTAATTTATGTTGATAAACTAAAGCCACCCTAAAATTACCTGAATCCCCCAAATTCAAAAACATTACCTAGTTGTCTCTTTTTACATTTCTATATAAATCGAATTTAATGAATTCGAATTAGGGTAGTAAGTAGTAAATCGAATCCATAGGATTCGAATTACTTGACATTGTGATTCCAAAGTAAATTGAATTCAAAGAATTTGAATTATGTCATCCCCTACTAAATCAAATCTATAAATTTCAATTTATATGGTCCATGCTAAATCAAAGTAATAAAGTTCAATTTATACTCACTTAGTAGCAACCAGCTCATTTTAAATTGAATCTCCTTCGTTCAATTTAGTACCATAGATAGCATCCAAGTAATTCGAATTTTATATATTTGATTTACTACGAAAACACATAATTTGAACTTCATAAATTTGATTTACATAAATATGTAAATTGAGACATGCACGTAGCCTTTTTTAATTTGGGGATATACGTAAAACTACGCAAATAGTTTATAAAGATGATTTACCCCATATATTATATCTTGTGAAATCATAATATTTTGAGAAGTGATGTATAGACAACTTAAAGGTTCATAAGTCTGAAAAATTTTAGAAAAAAATAAAAATATAAAAAAATTACATGTTGATTCATAAAATTTTTTTAAAAAAAATTTTGTCTATAGTATATAATTAATAACTTTAAAATTATATATATTATTTATTTTATATATTTTTTATTTTATAGAGACTTATAGTTTTATTATCGACGATGTTAATGGTTATAGAGAGATTTTTACCATTAAATAAATTATAGAGAAATTAAAAATAAAATTAGTTGCTATTTTTCTGACAATTCATTTAGTTTTTAGTTTAAATTAAAATTAAATTATATATTCAATTAATATTTTTTTGTTTATCCTAATGATTGTATATAATAGATAATATATTTAACCATGTTTTGAAAGAAACTATTGACTTTTATATAATTGAAAGTTAACTATGAAATTGAAACTAAAATGAAGTGAAATACAATAAACATATGAGGAGTGAAAATAAAATAAATAATTAAAAATAAGGTAATAAAACAATTAAAAAAAGTAAAAAAAGACTAAAAATAATGTATGTAGTTGATAAAAATACATTGTAAAAAAATTAGTATAATAAATAAATATAAAAGATGAAAGACAAAAATTAAGATATATTTTTGTTAAAAAATTCAAGAAAAATATTGTGAAGAAGAACCTATTAATCAAGTTTTATGAAACTATTATAAAAAAAATTAAAATATTAGTAAATAAAATAGTAACTCTTTTGAGAACTATTAATCAAAATATATAAAAGCACATTAAGATTCCTAGATATAGAAAATAATAAGAAAATAATTCAAATTAAATTCATTTTTTTATTTTTTATTTTTTATTTATTAAATAATTTAATATTTATTTAATTTTGGTCAAATCAGATAATATAATTAATTAGTTATAATTAATGTTATTCACTCTAATAGTATAATTGAAACATATTAAAACTCTAAAGGTAAAATTAAAACTAAATGGTAAGGATAAAATTAAAATAAAATTGCATTTACTATCTTGTAAAGTTTTTAATAAAAATTTCATTTATACATTTTTAAAATACATTACTTTAATACAATGATATTTTTATTAAAAGTAAAAATTATGATAAATATCTCATATATTTGTTAGTAAATTATATACAAATATTTTTTGAAACATATCATTTTTATTATATGAAAATAACTTAAATACCTTTAAATGTGATTATTATAATTCATTAAGTATTATATTTTTTTTTGCTAATTTATAATTAATAATTTACCTCTAACTTTTAATTATAGTAAACATGTAAGACATGATGTAAAAAAGAAAAGATAAAGCGACATAAATTTTTTACTAACAAAAAATATTATTTTTATTTTTTAGACACATATCTATTTTTTAAAGTTATACATTTTAATTTATATAAATTAATGACAATTAAATGTACAAAAGAAATACTAATTAATAAAAAAATAAAATATTAGATAAACATGTCCTGAATAAATTAAAATAAAATAAAGACTTTTAATTATGATCATTAATTATAATCACATATATTTACTTCAAGATTTATACTTTAAAAATTCAGTATATTAATATTTTGTATTTTTATTTTTCAATTTTAGACTATCACAAACATTAGTTACTCTTCAATAATAACAATGCTTTTAAAAAAATAAACATAATTAAATAATCTTAAAATTATATAATAATTTTCAAAATAACATAAAAAATATACAATTACCTAAAATATAATATTTGTGTAGTAACTTAAAAAATATAATGATGTTTTAAATTTTGTGTGACTATTTATATATAGAAGACTAAAAGACCATGATTATCTAACAAAATTAATTTTATTTATTGTGTTCAATTTGAATGAGTAAAAAATAATCTTATTTTAGTTTAGTCCTTAATTCACATGATTTAAATTTAGCTCAATAAATATAATTTAATTTGATTTAATTATTAGTAAAAAATATCTCAAGAACCTATTTTATTCATAGATTTATTATTTTAATGATTAATTAATTAATCTAATTAGTTAATTAATACAGATAATTAGTATAATTAATTTGATTTAATAAATTAAAAAGTACTAACAGAACATTAAAAGAAATAAATTAAAAAATACTACCAAATCAAATTGATATAAATTATAATAAATTACGTAATATTTAAATATCTAATCAAATCAATTAGTTGATATAGTTAATTTATCATAATAAATTGTATTTAATAAGTTAAAAGAAACAAATCGCTAAACACTATGATAAGCATGTCAAGTTAACTCCATCATTAAGTGCAGAAACCTAATTTTTATATAATAGAATAGATAATAAATAGAATATATGAGAATATGATATGTGACATTTTAATTATAAAATTCGTATTATATAATCGATTTTTTTTAATTCTTATTGCTTGTTCGTTATTAATTTTTACGTAATTACTTAATAATTTCCGCCTATGAAACTATCAACTACTTAATATTATGATTTAATTAATAAAAATGATGGTATTAATATTTTTTCATAAGTCTTGTTATTATTTATAATTGGGTTAAGTATTGTTTTTGTCCCTAACATCTTGGGTCAAAATCAAAATCGTCTCCGACCTTTTTTCGTTACTAAAATCATCCTCAACGTTCAAAAATGCTTTAAAATTATCCTTTTTTGAATTCTTGGACCAAAATATCCTCATCATCATCATTCTCCTCTTCACCTTCCTCACCCCACCACCTCCACTACCACCAACATTACTGGCGAGAAGATGAAGAAGAAGAAGAAGGCTTTGTTGGCAAAAAATGACGCAACGACAACAGTGGCAACCCGCAACCCCTCCCTCTTTGGCATCGCTTCTCTCTCTTTCTTCTCCGATGAATCAGCGGCGGCAGCACCTCCTTCGCATCACTTTTCTCTCTCGCTCTCTCTTCTCCGATGAACCAGCGACCCAGCGGCAGAGAACCAACGACCCAGCGGCAACAGCAACCCGTCCCTCCCTCTCTTCGCATCGCCTCTCTCTCTCTCTTCTCTGATGAACCAGTGGCGGCAGCGCCTCCTTCGCATCGCTTCTCTCTCTCTCTCTCTCTCTCTCTCTCTCCTTTCCAATGAACCAACGGCAGCAGCGACAACCTTGCAGCACCAACGGCAGCCCTACAACAGCAACCCAACTCTCCTTTCTTCGCATCACTTCCCTCTCTTAATGACTAATAAATTAATCAAATTAATTAATTAGTACACACAATAAATTTGGTTTAATAAATTAAAAGAAATAAATTAAAAATATTAAAATAAATAAATTAGAAAATACTACCAAATCAAATTGATATAAATTATAATAAATTAAATGATATTTAAATATCTAATCAAATCAATTAATTGATATAGTTAGTTTATCGTAATAACTTGTATTTAACTCCGCCTATGTTACACTTGCAGTACATAGCCAGTCCCAAGCCCGGATAAAGGAGGAGGGTTGTGTTAGGTCTTCGGCAACCAACATAAAAATATAGTCGAACCCCCCATGACATGAATCAAAGACATTATTGCACTAAAGCTAGGTCGTTGCCCGGAAGCAACGCGCCGTATGGCTCGAGTACGGTGTCAAGGCAAGAGCCACTGCATCGGTGCCCGGATGTAGTGTTAAATGAGCAAGGGTTCTCGCATTTTCGTGAACGGACGAGGGTAAATAAGCTAGTTCACAAAGGAAAAGGTAAAGGTCGAAGCGACAGAAGGTTGAGATTTGGGACATGGAACATAGGCACTCTAACAGGAAAGTCCATGGAGGTGGTGGACACCATGATAAGGAGGAAGATTAACATTATGTCCCTACAAGAAACGAAATGGGTTGGTGCAAAGGCTAGGGAGTTGGATTCTTCTGGTTTCAAACTTTGGTATACAGGAAAGGTGAAGAATAGGAATGGAGTTGGAATAATTGTGGATAAGCAGTGGAAGAAGGACGTAGTGGATGTCAAGAGGGTGGGAGATCGGATCATCTCTATCAAACTTGTGGTGGAGGGAGGTGCTTTCCATGTGATTAGCACCTATGCACCGCAAGTGGGTTTGGACGAACAACACAAGATAAGGTTTTGGGAGGATCTAGAGAGTTTGGTCCAAGGCATACCTTTGGGAGATAAGATTTTCTTAGGAGGAGATTTAAATGGCCATGTTGGGAGAGAAGTGACTGGATATGGGAGTATTCACGGAGGCCATGGTTTCGGGGTGATCAATGCCGAGGGTAAAACTATTTTGGACTTTTCCTCAACTTTTGATCTTCTCATCGCAAATACATGTTTTAAAAAGAGAGACGAACATCTTATAACCTATAAGAGTGGCATGACAAGCTCTCAAATCGACTTCTTCTTGTTGAGGAGAGTCGACCAAAAATTTTGCATTAACTGTAAAATTATCCCGGGAGAGAGTTTGACAACACAACATAGGGTGCTCGTCATGGATTTTCGCGTTGAGCAAAAGTTGAGGAAAAGACATCATACGAAGAACCCAAGGACGAGGTGGTGACGGATGAAAGGTGAGGAACAAAGAAGCTTCCTAAGACGGGTAGGAGAAGAGGCAAAGTGGGATGGGAATGGAAGCGCGGAAGAGATGTGGAGGGAGATGGCAGAAGTTATTAGAAGAACAGCAAAAGAAAGTTTTGGTGAATCTAAAGGAATAGGACCAAGAGACAAGGAGTCCTGGTGGTGGAATGCGAGTATACAAGAAAAGATAAAGATAAAAAGAGAATGCTTTAAAGAGTGGTCTTTATGCCGCAATGCAGATAACTGGGAAAAATATAAGGCGGCTAAGAAAGGACAAAAGTGGCTGTAAGTGAAGCAAGAACAAGAGCATATGAGGGTCTCTACCAGTCTTTGGTCATGAAAGAAGGAGAAAAAGGTATATATAGAATCGCAAAGAGCCGGGAAAGAAGAACGAGAGATTTGGATCAGGTTAAGTGCATAAAGGATAAGGATGGAGAGGTGTTGGCTCAAGAAGAGAAGATTAATGAAAGGTGGAAGAGCTACTTATACGAGTTATTTAATGAGGGACAGAAGACTCTTCCGAGCCTTGGTCGATTATGCACAAGGGAAGAAGATCAAAACTTTGACTACTATCGAAGGATTCGAGACTTCGAGGTAAAAGAGGCTCTAAAGCAGATGAAAAATGGCAGGGCAGTAGGACCTGATAATATCCTGATTGAGGTTTGGAAGGGTCTTGGAGGAAAAGGCATCAACTGGTTAACCAAGCTTTTTAATGAGATTTTAAGGTCAAAGAAGATGCCTGATGAGTGGAGAAAGAGCACCTTGGTACCTATCTACAAGAATAAGGGGGATATACAAAGTTGCGGAAACTATAGAGGGATTAAGCTTATGAGTCATACTATGAAGTTATGGGAAAGGGTGATAGAACGGAGGTTGAGAAAAGAGACACAAGTAACAGAGAACCAATTTGGATTTATGCCATGCAGATCTACCACTGAAGTGATATACCTATTAAGAAGGATGATGGAGAGGTATCGTAGTAATAAAAGGGATCTACACATGGTGTTTATTTATTTGGAAAAAGCGTATGATAGGGTACCAAGGGAGGTCTTATGGAAGGTTTTAGAAAAGAGGAGAGTAAGGATCGCATATATTCGGGCAATTAAAGACATGTATGATGGGGCTAGTGTGAAGACTCAAGGTGGTGTGACAGAGGAATTCCCTATTGGTATAGGATTACACCAGGGATCATCCTTAAGTCCATACCTTTTCACATTAGTCTTGGAAGTACTCACAGAGCACATCCAAGAGCCTGTGCCATGGTGCATGCTTTTTGCCGATGATATCGTCCTTATGGGAGAGTCAAGGGAAGACCTAAATAAGAAGTTGGAGTTATGGAGAGAAGCTCTAGAAGTGTATGGTCTGCGCATAAGCCGTAGCAAGACGGAATATATGGAATGTAAGTTCAGTCTGAGAAGGGAAAACTCCAATATAGAGGTGAAAATTGGAGAGAACATCCTACGAAAAGTTAAAAGTTTTAAGTATCTTGGGTGCATCATACAAGATAATGGAGAGATTGAACATGATGTAAATCATAGGATCCAAGCAGGTTGGTCAAAATGGCGGAGTGCATCTGGTTTTATATGCGACAAAAAAGTGTCTTTAAAACTTAAAGGTAAATTCTATCGCACCGCTATAAGACCGGCTATGCTGTATGGTACGGAGTCTTGGGCGGCTAAAGGGGAGCAAGAACATAAGCTGAGTGTGGCAGAGATGAAGATGTTGAGTGGTGCACGAAATTGCAATCACACTTTTGCAATCCCGCACAACTAACCAGCAAGTGCACTGGGTCGTCCAAGTAATACCTTACGCGAGAAAGGGTCGATCCCACGGAGATTGTCGGCTTGAAGCAAGCTATGGTTATCTTGTAAATCTTAGTCAGGATATCAGAAATTATCAGGATTGATTGTGAAAAGCAAAAGAACATGAAATGGTTACTTGTTTTGCAGTAATGGAGAATAGGTTGAGGTTTTGGGGATGCTCCACCTTCTGAATCTCTGCTTTCCTACTGTCTTCTTCTTCAAGCACGTAAGGCTCCTTCCATGGCAAGCTGTATGTAGGGTTTCACCGTTGTCAATGGCTACCTCCCATCCTCTCAGTGAAAATGTTCCTATGCTCTGTCACAGCATGGCTAATCATCTGTCGGTTCTCGGTCAGGCCGGAATAGAATCCAGTGATTCTTTTGCGTCTGTCACTAACGCCCCGCCTGCTAGGAGTTTGAAGCACGTCACAGTCATCCAATCATTGAATCCTACTCAGAATACCACAGACAAGGTTTAGACCTTCCGGATTCTCTTGAATGCCGCCATCAGTTCTAGCTTATACCACGAAGATTCCGGTTAAAGAATCCAAGAGATAAATACTTAATCTAAGGTAGAACGGAGGTGGTTGTCAAGCACACGTTCATAGTTGAGAATAATGATGATTGTCACGGATCATCACATTCATCCGGGTTAAGAACAAGTATTATCTTAGAATTGAAGCAAGCATGATTGAATGAGAAACAGTAGTAATTGCATTAATCCATCAAGACACAGCAGAGCTCCTCACCCCCAACCATGGGGTTTAGAGACTCATGCTGTGGAAAGTACACAAAGAAACGTGTAAAGTGTCATGAGGTACAGATACAATGTCAAAAGATCCTATTAATAGTAAACTAGTAACCTAGGGTGTACAGAGATGAGTAAATGACTTAAAAATCCACTTCCGGGCCCACTTGGTGTGTGCTTGGGTTGAGCAATGAAGCATTTTCGTGTAGAGACCTTTTCTGGAGTTAAACGCCAGCTTTCATGCCAGTTTGGGCGTTTAACTCCAAGTTTTATGCTAGTTCCAGCGTTAAACGCTGGAATTTCTGAGGCTGATTTGCCACACCGGTTTGGGCCATCAAATCTTAGGCAAAGTATAGACTATCATATATTGCTGGAAAGCCCAAGATGTCTACTTTCCAACGCCGTTGAGAGCGCGCCAATTGGGCTTCTGTAGCTCCAGCAAATCCACTTCGAGTGCAGGGAGGTCAGAATCCAACAGCATCTGCAGTCCTTTTTGGTCTCGGAATCAGATTTTTGCTTAGAACCCTCAATTTCAGCCAGAAAATACCTGAAATCACAGAAAAACACACAAACTCATAGTAAAGTCTAGAAAAGTGAATTTTAGCTAAAAACTAATAAAAATATACTAAAAACTAACTAGATTATACCAAAAACATACTAAAAATAATGCCAAAAAGCGTATAAATTATCCGCTCATCACAACACCAAACTTAAATTGTTGCTTGTCCCCAAGCAACTGAAAATCAAAATAGGATAAAAAGAAGAGAATATACTATAGACTCCAAAATATCAAGGAAACATAGCTCCAACTAGATGAGCGGGACTAGTAGCTTTTTGCCTCCGAACAGTTTTGGCACCTCACTCTATCCCTTGAAGTTCAGAATGATTGGCATCTATAAGAACTCAGAACTCAGATAGTGTTATTGATTCTCTTAGTTGAGTATAATGATTCTTGAACATAGCTAGTGTATGAGTCTTGGCTGTGGCCCAAAGCACTCTGTCTTCCAGTATTACCACCGGATACATACATGCCACAGACACATAATTGGGTGAACCTTTTCAGATTGTGACTCAGCTTTGCTAAAGTCCCCAATTAGAGGTGTCCAGGGTTCTTAAGCACACTCTTGTTGCCTTGGATCACAACTTTATTTCTTTCTTTTTCTCTTTCTTTTTTTTCGAAAATTTTTTTTTTGTATCCACTGCTTTTTCTTGCTTCAAGAATCAATGTAATGATTTTTAGATCCTCAATAACAGTTCTCTTTTTCCTCATTCTTTCAAGAGCCAACAATTTTAACATTCTCAAAACAACAAATTCAAAAGACATATGCACTGTTCAAGCATTCATTCAGAAAACAAAAAGTATTGTCACCACATCAAGCTAATTCAACTAGTTTCAAGGATAAATTTCGAAATCCTGTACTTCTTGTTCTTTTGTGATTAAAGCATTTTTCATTTAAGAGAGGTGATGGATTCATAGGATATTCATAGCTTTAAGGCAGAAAATTTCAATTTTATTAATTACGAATTAAGAACAAGACTCAAAGATAGATATAGGATGAGACTAAAAAAAATAAAAATAGAAAACAAAACAAAAGAACAAAAACGCAAAAAATAGGCTCCTAATGATAGAGGTTTTCACAGAGTTAGGACTCAACAACCTTGATTTTGAGAAGTGGATGCTCCTTCAACTTGAGAGGAGAGCTTTTGGCGTTTCAACTCTTGGAGTTCACGCCCCTGCTTCTCTTATTCCTTCAGCAATTTGCAGAGCATGCAGTTCTGATTCTGCTGTTCTTCCTTCAGTTGCTCCATAGTCTCTTGCAACTTGGTGATAGATGCTTCTAGGCTGGTCCAGTAGTCAATTCTTGGAAATTCAGGGAGGAATTCCTGCGCCCTCCTCTTGATAGAGTTGTCTTGCATTTGTCCTTCCATTGACTTCTTGGTGATTGGGTGTTCAATGGGTATGAACTCATCTACTCCCATCTTCACCCCAGCCTCTTTACAGAGCAAGGAAATCAAGCTTGGGTAAGCTAATTTGGCTTCAGTGGAATTCTTATTTGCAATTGTGTAGATCTCACAAGCAATCACATGATGAACCTCCACTTCTTTTCCAAGCATAATGCAATGTATCATCACTGCTCTCTTGATGGTGACCTCAGAACGGTTGCTAGTGGGCAATATGGAATGCCCAATAAAGTCTAGCCAACCTCTTGCAATTGGTTTGAGGTCTCCCCTCTTGAGTTGGTTTGGGACACCCTTTGAATTGGTTATCCACTTAGTTCCAGGGAGGCATATGTCCTCTAGAACTTGATCCAACCCTTTATCTACTCTCACCATCCTCCTGTTAAAGGATTCAGGATCATCTTGCAGTTGAGGTAGTTTGAAGATTTCTCTTATTTTGTCCAGATGGAAGTACATAACTTTCCCTCTGACCATGGTTCTGTAGGTATGGTAAGCAGTTCCAGTCATTCTCTGCTTATCTGTTAGCCACAGATTAGAGTAGAATTCCTGAACCATGTTCCTTCCAACCTTTATTTCAGGATTGGTTAGAACTTCCCATCCTCTGTTTCGAATTTGCTCTTGGATCCCCGGATATTCATCTTCTTTCAGATCAAATTTAACTTCCGGGATCACTGACCTCAGACCCATTATTTTGTGATAATGGTCTTCATGTTCTTTGGTTAAGAACTTCTCTTGATTCCAAAGATTCTTTGGATTATTCTCTTTCTTTCCTCTTGAATTGGTTTGTTTTCCCTTAGGAGCCATGATCTTGATGAATCTTGGCTTAGTGATCACGGAAAAGCACACCAAACTTAGAGGTTTGCTTGTCCTCAAGCAAAAGAAAGGAAAGAAGAGAGAGAGAAGAAGAGGAAATTCGAATGGTGTGGTGGGAAGAGGGAGCCAAACGTGTATTTATAAGGTGGGGAGGGGACTTTTCGAAAAAAAAGAAAATTGAAAAGAGATTTGAGAAGATATGGAAAGAAATTGAGAGAAAGGTGAGTTTTTTGAACAAAATTTGGGAATGATTTGAAAGATTTGAAGAATGATTTTAGATATTTGAAAATTTGAAAGTGAATAATGAGAGATTGAAATGTATTTTTGTAGAAAAATATGGGTGAGAAAAGGAAAGTTTGAAAAAATCTGATTTGAAAACAAAATTGTGGTCCCCCCACCTTACTGGCGTTAAACGCCCAGAATGGCACCCATTCTGGCGTTTAACGCCCATTGGATGCCCCTTTTGGGCGTTTAACGCCCAGCCAGGTGCCCTGGCTGGCGTTAAACGCCAGAAATCCTTTATCACTGGGCGTTTTTCTGAACGCCCAGGATGCTGCACACCTGGCGTTAAACGCCCAGAATGGTGCCCATTCTGGCGTTTAACGCCCAAAATGGCACTATTCCTGGCGTTAAACGCCCAGAATGGTACCCATTCTGGCGTTTAACGCCCAAAATGCCCCTTACTGGCGTTTTTTCGCCAGTAAGCTCTTTTTCTCTGCTTTTTGAGTTGAATCCTTCTGTAACTCTGTGAATCCCTTCATTTTTGATACTTGCCTCTGTAAAAACAAAACATATAACCTCCTAATGACTGGGTTGCCTCCCAGCAAGCGCTTCTTTACTGTCTTTAGTTGGACCTTCACTGAGAATTATTCAAGTCTCAGTTTTGAGCATTCCTGCTCAAAATTGCCTTCAAGATAATGCTTGATTCTCTGTCCATTAACAATGAACTTTTTATCAGAATCAATATCCTGAAGCTCAACATATCCATATGGTGATACTCCTGTAATCACATACGGACCCCTCCACCGGGATTTAAGTTTTCCTGGAAACAGTCTGAGCCTAGAGTTGAAGAGCAGGACTTTTTGTCCTGGCTCAAAGACTCTGGTTGACAACTTCTTGTCATGCCATTTCTTTGCCTTTTCCTTATAAATTTTTGCATTTTCAAAGGCATTGAGTCTGAACTCCTCTAGCTCATTTAGCTGGAGCAGTCTTTTTTCGCCAGCTAACTGTGCATCCATGTTTAGGAATCTGGTTGCCCAGTAGGCTTTATGTTCCAGTTCCACAGGCAGATGACAGGCCTTCCCATACACCAGTTGGTATGGAGAGGTTCCTATAGGAGTCTTGAATGCTGTTCTGTATGCCCACAGAGCATCATCCAAGCTCTTTGCCCAATCCTTTCTTCGGGCCATTACAGTCCGTTCCAGGATTCTTTTTAGTTCTCTGTTAGAGACCTCAGCTTGCCCATTTGTCTGTGGATGATACGGAGTTGCCACTTTGTGGCTAATTCCATATCTAACCATAGCAGAGTATAGCTGTCTATTGCAGAAATGGGTGCCCCCGTCACTGATTAGTACTCTGGGAACATGGTGGACGAAATTGTGATTCCCTTTTTTCTTGTAATTGGATTTATAAAAGATGTATACTCTGAGGGCATTGTTTATTTTCTTCACAATCTCGTTCAACTAACCAGCAAGTGTACTGGGTCGTCCAAGTAATAACCTTACGTGAGTAAGGGTCGAATCCACAGAGATTGTTGGTATGAAGCAAGCTATGGTCACCTTGCAAATCTCAGTCAGGCAGAAAAAAGAGGAATTGTAATTATAATAAATAAAAAGGAATAATAAAAGGGATAGAAGACTTATGCAGATTCATTGGTGGGAATTTCAGATAAGCGGATGGAGATGCTGTAGAGCTCTTGGACGCCTGCTCTCCTACTCCTTCTACTCAATCCTTCTTACGCCTTTCCATGGCAAGCTTTGTATAGGGGTTCACCATCAACTGTGGCTACTTTCATTCCTCACGGGGAAATAACCTGTGCGGCTGTCACTCGCACAGCTAACCAGTCTGGAGGCATCACCCATGGCTGATGGCTACATCCCATCCTCGCAGTGAAAACTATGCAACGCACTCTGTCACAGTACGGCTAATCACCGGTTGGTTCCCGCTCCTACTGGAATAGAATCCCTCTTTTGCGTCTGTCACCAACGCCCAGCAGGTTAAAGTTTGAAGCACGTCACGGTCATTTATGATCGGAATCCTACTCGGAACACCACAGACAAGGTTGGACTTTCCGGACTCCCAGGATCCTACTCGGAACACCACAGACAAGGTTGGACTTTCCGGATCCAGATGAATGCCGCCAACTATCTAACTTATACCACGAAGATTCTGTTGGGGAATCTAAGAGATACGCATTCAAGCTCTGTTGCATGTAGAACAGACATGGTTGTCAATCACTCGCGTTCATAATTGAGAATGATAATGAGGGTAATCTGACTCATCACATTCATCATGTTCTTGGGTATGAATGAATATCTTGGAATAAGAATAAGAGAGATTTGAATAAAAGAAGATAGAATTTCATTAATACTTGAGGTACAGCAGAGCTCCACACCCTTAATCTATGGTGTGCAGAAACTCCACCGTTGAAAATACATAAGCAAAGAGTTCAGGCATGGCCGAATGGCCAGCCCTCTCTAACGTGATCACCGGATCAAAATACAATCCAGGATGTCTAATACAATAGATAAATGTCCTATATATACTAGACTAGCTACTAGGGTTTACATGAGTAAGTAATTGATGCATAAATCCACTTCCGGGGCCCACTTGGTGTGTGCTTGGGCTGAGCTTGATTAATTCACGTGTAGAGGCATTTCTTGGCGTCAAACTTCAGGTTATGACGTGTTTTGGGCGTTTGACTCCGGATCATGACGTTTTTCTGGCGTTTAACTCCAGACAGCAGCGTGTACTTGGCGTTCAACGCCAAGTTACGTCGTCATTCTTCGAATAAAGTATGGACTATTATATATTGCTGGAAAACTCTGGATGTCTACTTTCCAACGCCGTTGAGAACGCGCCAATTGAAGTTCTGTAGCTTCAGAAAATCCATTTCGAGTGCAGGGAGGTCAGAATCCAACAGCATCAGCAGTCCTTTTGTTAGCCTTCTTCAGAGTTTTGCTCAAATCCCTCAATTTCAGTCAGAATTTACCTGAAATCACAGAAAAACACACAAACTCATAGTAAAGTCCAGAAATGTGAATTTAACATAAAAACTAATGAAAACATCCCTAAAAGTAGCTCAAACTTACTAAAAACTATATGAAAACAATGCCAAAAAGCGTATAAATTATCCGCTCATCACAACACCAAACTTAAATTGTTGCTTGTCCCCAAGCAACTGAAAATCAAATAGGATAAAAAGAAGAGAATATACTATAAAGTCCAAAATATCAATGAATATTAATTTAATTAGATGAGCGGGACTTGTAGCTTTTTGCTTCTGAACAGTTTTGGCATCTCACTTTTTCCTTTGAAGTTTAGAGTGATTGGCTTCTCTAGGAACTTAGAATTTCAGATAGTGTTATTGACTTTCCTAGTTAGGCATGTTGATTCTTGAACACAGCTACTTTATGAGTCTTGGCTGTGGCCCTAAGCACTTTGTCTTCCAGTATTACCACCGGATACACAAATGCCACAGACACATAACTGGGTGAACCTTTTCAGATTGTGACTCAGCTTTGCTAAAGTCCCCAGTTAGTGGTGTCCAGAGCTCTTAAGCACACTCTTTTGCTTTGGATCACGACTTTAACCACTCAGTCTCAAGCTTTTCACTTGGACCTTCATGACACAAGCACATGGTTAGGGACAGCTTGATTTAGCCGCTTAGGCCTGGATTTTATTTCCTTGGGCCCTCCTATCCATTGATGCTCAAAGCCTTGGATCCTTGCTACCCTTGCCTTTTGGTTTTAAGGGCTATTGGCTTTTTCTGCTTGCTTTTTTCTTTCTATTTTTTTTTTTTCGCCATATTTTTTTTTTCAAGCTTTTTCACTGCTTTTTCTTGCTTCAAGAATCAATTCATGAATTTTTCAGTCCATCAATAACATTTCTCTTTGTTCATCATTCTTTCAAGAGCCAACAATTTTAACACTCATAAACAACAAGATCAAAAATATGCACTGTTCATTCATTCATTCAGAAAACAAAAATTATTGCCACCACATCAATATAATTAAATTAAATTCACTAATAATTTCGAAAATTATGTACTTCTTGTTCTTTTGAATTAAAACATTTTTCTTTTAAGAGAGGTGAAAGACTAATGGATTTTATTCATAGCTTTAAGGCATGGTTTACACACTAATGATCATGAAGTAGAAACACAAAAACATAGATAAACATAACACTTAAAAACAGAAAACAGAAAGAAAATAAAGAACAAGGAATGAATCCACCTCTTAGTGGCGTCTTCTTCTTGAAGGACCAATGATGTTCTTCAACTCTTCTATGTCCCTTCCTTGCCTTTGTTGCTCTTCCCTCATAGCTCTTTGATCTTCTCTTATTTCTTGAAGAGTGAGGGCGTGTTCATGGTGTTCCACCCTTAGTTGTTCCACGTTTTGGCTCAAGTCTTCTAAGGAGGTACTGAGTTGCTCCCAATAGTTGTTGGGAGGAAAGTGCATTCCATGAGGCATTTGTTGATGAACTTCCTCATGTTCTCCTTGGGGGCCGTGAGGAACTTCCCTTGTTTGCTCCATCCTTTTCTTGGTGATGGGCTTGTCTTCTTCAATGGAGACATCTCCATCTATGATAACTCCAGCTGAGTAGCATAAATGGCATATGAGGTGGGGGAAGGCTAGCCGTGCCATGTATGAAGGCTTGTCAGCTATTTTGTAGAGTTCATTGGCTATGACTTCATGAACCTCTACCTCCTCTCCAATCATGATGCTATGGATCATGATTGCCCGATCCACAGTAACTTCAGATCGGTTGCTTGTAGGGATGATGGATCTTTGGATGAACTCCAACCATCCTCTAGCTACAGGCTTGAGGTCCAGTCTTCTTAGTTGGACCGGTTTGCCTTTGGAGTCTACTCTCCATTGGGCGCCTTCCACACAAATGTCCATTAGGACTTGGTCCAACCTCTGATTGAAGTTGACCCTCCTTGTGTAGGGGCGTTCATCACCTTGCATCATGGGTAGATGAAACGCCAACCTCACATTTTCCGGACTGAAATCTAAGTATTTCCCCCGAACCATTGTGAGATAGTTCTTTGGATTCGGGTTCATACTTTGATCATGGTTCCTAGTGATCCATGCATTAGCATAGAACTCTTGAACCATCAATAATCCGACTTGTTGCATGGGGTTGGTTATGACTTCCCACCCTCTTCTTTGGATCTCATGTCGGATTTCCGGATACTCATTCTTTTTGAGCTTGAAGGGGACCTCAGGGATCACCCTCTTCTTTGCCACAACATCATAGAAGTGGTCTTGGTGGCTCTTGGAGATGAATCTCTCCTTTTCCCATGATTCGGAAGTGGAAGCTTTTGCCTTCCCTTTTCCTTTTCTTGAGGAAACTCCGGTCTTGGGTGCCATTGATGGTGAATGAAAAATAAAAAGCTAGGCTTTTTACCACACCAAACTTAAAATTTGCTCGTCCTCGAGCAAAAAGAAAAGAAGAGTAGAAGAAGAAGAAGAAGAGAATTTGGAAGAGAGGGAGAGAAGTGGGTTCGGCTATGTAGAGAAGAAGGGGTTATGTTGTGTGAAAATGAAGAAGAAAAGGGAGGTATTTATAGGGAGGGGGGAGGGTTAGGTGTCGGCCAATTTGGGTGGGAATGGGTGGGAAATTGAATTTGAATGTAGTGGGGGTAGGTGGGGTTTATGGGGAAGAGGAGGTTGATGTGAATGGTGCATGGGGTAATTGGGAATGAGATTTGGATTAGGAGAGTGTGAATAGGATTAAAAGAAAAGGTAGGTGGGGATCCTGTGGGGTCCACAGGTCCTGAGGTGGGAATCCTGTGGGGTCCACAGGTCCTGAGGTGAAAAGAAATACCATTCCTTCACCCTATAGGCGTGTAAATTGCCTTCATGCACCATTCTGGCGTTCAAACGCCCATTGGTGCATGTTCTGGGCGTTAAACGCCCATGTGATGCTTGATTCTGGCGTTGAACGCCAGTTTCAAGCTTGTTTCTGGCGTTCAGCGCCAGATTGTCCTCTGCGTGCGCATCCTGGCGTTAAACGCCAGGATGTTGCTTGTTTTGGGCGTTCAGCGCCAGGAAGATGCTCTGTTCTGGCGTTGAACGCCCGCCAGATGCATCTTCTGGGCGCTGAACGCCGGCCCGTGCGTCCTCCAGGGTGAAAATTTTTTTTCTTCTGTTTTTGACTCTGTTTTTAATTTTTTTTATTTTTTCGTGACTCCTCATGATCATGTACCTAATTAAACACAAAAATAACAAAGAAACAAAATAAAATAAAATTAGATAAATAAAATTGGGTTGCCTCCCAACAAGCGCTTCTTTAATGTCAATAGCTTGACAGTGGCTCTCATGGAGCCACAGAGCAATCAAGTCAATGTTGTCTAGTCCCAACACCAAACTTAGAGTTTGGATATGGGGCTTGAACACCAAACTTAGAGTTTGGTTGTGGCTTCACAACACCAAACTTAGAGTTTGACTGTGTGGGCTCTTCTTGACCTTGAACTGAGAGAAGCTCTTCATGCTTACTCTCTTTTGTCACAGAGGGATTGCCATGTGCTTGAAACACAAGGTATTCTCCATTTAATTGAAGGACTAACTCTCCTCTGTTGACATCTATCACAGCTTCTGCTGTGGCTAGGAAAGGTCTTCCTAGGATGATGCATTCATCATCTTCCTTCCTAGTATCTAGGATTAGGAAATCAGCAGGGATGTAAAAGTCTTCAACTTTTATAAGCACGTCCTCTACTATCCCATGAGCTTGTCTTATGGATTTATCTGCCAATTGTAATGAGAACAAGGCAGGTTGTACCTCAATGATTCTTAGCTTCTCCACTACAGAGAGTGGCATAAGGTTTATCCCTGACCCAAGATCACACAGAGCTTTTTCAAAGCTCATGGTGCCAATGGTGCAAGGTATTAAGAACTTGCCAGGATCTTGTTTCTTTTGAGGTAGAGTTTCCTGAATCCAAGTTTCTAATTCATTAATGAGCAAGGGAGGTTTACTTTCCAAAGTCTCATTACCAAACAGCTTGGCATTCAGTTTCATGATAGCTCCTAGATATTGAGCAACTTGCTCACTAGTCACATCTTCATCCTCCTCAGAGGATGAATAATAGTCAGAGCTCATGAATGGCAGAAGGAGATTTAATGGAATCTCTATGGTCTCAGATTCCTCAGGATCCTTAATAGGAAGCTCCTTCTTGCTTGGAGGACGTCCCAGGAGGTCTTCCTCACTGGGACTTTCGTCCTCCTCCTCCCTAGTACATTCGGCCATGTTGACTAAGTCAATGGCCTTGCATTCTCCCTTTGGATTCTCTTCTGTATTACTTGGGAGAATACTGGGAGGAGTTTCAATAACTTTCTTACTCAGCTGGCCTACTTGTGCCTCCAAATTTCTAATGGAGGATCTTGTTTCATTCATGAAACTGAAGGTGGCCTTTGACAGATCAGAGACTATATTAGCTAAATTAGAATTATTTTGTTCAGAGTTCTCTGTCTGTTGCTGAGAAGATGATGGATATGGCTTACTATTATTCAGCCTATTGCGTCCACCATTGTTAAAACCTTGTTGAGGTTTTTGTTGATCCTTCCAGGAGAAATTTGGATGATTTCTCCATGATGGGTTATAGGTATTTCCATATGGTTCACCCAGATAATTAACCTCTGCCATGGCAGGGTTCTCAGGATCATAAGCTTCTTCAGAAGCTACCTCTCTAGTACTGTTGGATGCATGTTGCAATCCATTCAGATTTTGAGAGATCATGTTGACCTGTTGAGTCAATACTTTGTTCTGAGCCAGTATGGCATTCAGAGCATCAATTTCAAGAACTCCCTTCTTCTGAGGGACCCCATTATTCACGGAATTCCTCTCAGAGGTATACATGAATTGGTTGTTAGCAACCATGTCAATGAGTTCTTGAGCCTCTTCAGGCGTTTTCTTCAGGTGAATAGATCCACCTGCAGAATGGTCCAGTGACATTTTCGAAAATTCAGAGAGACCATAATAGAATATATCTAGTAGGGTCCATTCAGAAAACATGTCAGATGGACATCTCTTGGTCTGCTGCTTGTATCTTTCCCAAGCTTCATAGAGGGATTCACCATCTTTTTGCTTGAAGGTTTGAACATCCACTCTTAGCTTGCTCAGCTTTTGAGGAGGAAAGAATTTATCCAAGAAGGCAGTGACCAGCTTATCCCAGGAGTCCAGGCTATCCTTAGGTTGTGAATCCAACCATATTCTAGCTCTGTCTCTTACAGCAAAAGGGAAAAGCATGAGTCTGTAGACTTCAGGATTAACTCCATTCGTCTTTACAGTATCACAGACTTGCAAGAACTCAGTTAAAAACTGATAAGGATCTTCAGATGGAAGTCCATAAAACTTGCAGTTTTGTTGCATTAATGCAACTAGTTGAGGCTTAAGCTCAAAGTTATTGGCTCCAATGGCAGGAATGGAGATGCTTCTTCCATCAAACTTGGATGTTGACTTTGTGAAATCACCAAGCATTCTCCTTGCATTATTACTATTATTTTCGGCCATCTCCTTCTCTTGTTCGAAAATTTCTGAAAGGTTATTTCTGGATTGTTGTAATTTAGCTTCTCTTAATTTTCTCTTCAGAGTCCTTTCAGGTTCTGGATCAGCTTCAACAAGAGTGCCTTTGTCCTTGTTCCTGCTCATAAGAAAGAGAAGAAAACAAGAAAAGAAAAAGGAATCCTCTATGTCACAGTATAGAGATTCCCTTATGTTAGTAGAAGAAGAAAGGGGTAGAAGAATGAAGAGGGAGATTCGGATTTGTGGATGAAGAGAGGTGAAGAGAAGTGTTAGTAATTAAATAATTAAAATAGAAGAAGAAAAGAAAAGAAGATTTTCGAAAATAATTTTGAAAAAGAGGTTAGTAATTTTCGAAAATTAAAGATAAGATGAGATTAAAATTAAAATTTAAAACAAAAAGAATTTTTGAAAAAGGGAGGGAGAATTTTCGAAAATTAGAGAGGGAAGAGTAGTTAGGTGGTTTTGAAAAAGATAAGAAACAAACAAAAAGTTGGTTAGTTGATTGAAAAAGATTTTGAAATCAAATTTTGAAAAAGATAAGAAGATAAGAAGTTAGATAAGATATTTTGAAATCAAATTTTGAAAAAGATAAGATAAAAGATAAAAAGATATATTTGAAAAAGATATTTTGAAAAAGATTTAATTTTAAAAAGACTTAACTAACAAGAAACTACAAGATAAGATTCTAGAATTTAAAGATTGAACCTTTCTTAACAAGAAAGTAACAAACTTCAAATTTTTGAACCAATCACATTAATTGTTAGCTAATTTTCGAAAATTTGATAAAAAGATAAGAAAAAGATTTTGAAAATATTTTGAAAAAGATTTTTGAAATTTTCGAAATTTATAAAAAAAATGAAAAAGATATGATTTTGGAAAAAGATTTTGAAAAGATAAGATTTTTAAAATTGAAATTTTGACTTGACTTGTAAGAAACAACTAATTTTAAAAATTTTTGACCAAGTCAACCCAAAATTTCGAAAATTTGGAGGAAAATAAGGAAAAGATATTTTTTGATTTTTTTGAATTTTTAATTATGAAAGAGAAAAACAACAAAAATATTCAATGCATGAAATTTTTAGATCAAAACAATGAATGCATGCAAGAATGCTATGAATGTCAAGATGAACACCAAGAACACTATGAAGATCATGATGAACATCAAGAACATAATTTTGAAAAATTTTTGATGCAAAGAAGACATGCAAGACACCAAACTTAGAAATCTTTAATGCATAAAAATTATGAATGCAAAAATGCACATGAAAAACAGCAAAAGACACAAAACAAGAAATCATCAAGATCAAACAAGAAGTCCTGTCAAGAACAACTTGAAGATCATGAAGAACACTATGAATGCATGGATTTTCGAAAACAATGCAAGAAAAATTTAAAAATCATGCAATTGACACCAAACTTAAAAATTGACACAAGACTCAAACAAGAACACAAAATATTTTTGATTTTTATGATTTTCTAATTTTTTTGTATTTTTTATAAAATTTTTTCGAAAAACATTTTTGGAAAAACGAAAAATAAAAGAAAAATTTTTGAAAAAGATTTTTGAAAAGAAAATTACCTAATCTGAGCAACAAGATGAACCGTCAGTTGTCCATACTCGAACAATCCCCGGCAACGGCGCCAAAAACTTGGTGGACGAAATTGTGATTCCCTTTTTTCTTGTAATTGGATTTATAAAAGATGTATACTCTGAGGGCATTGTTTATTTTCTTCACAATCTCGTTCAACTAACCAGCAAGTGTACTGGGTCGTCCAAGTAATAACCTTACGTGAGTAAGGGTCGAATCCACAGAGATTGTTGGTATGAAGCAAGCTATGGTCACCTTGCAAATCTCAGTCAGGCAGAAAAAAGAGGAATTGTAATTATAATAAATAAAAAGGAATAATAAAAGGGATAGAAGACTTATGCAGATTCATGGGTGGGAATTTCAGATAAGCGGATGGAGATGCTGTAGAGCTCTTGGACGCCTGCTCTCCTACTCCTTCTACTCAATCCTTCTTACGCCTTTCCATGGCAAGCTTTGTATAGGGGTTCACCATCAACTGTGGCTACTTTCATTCCTCACGGGGAAATAACCTGTGCGGCTGTCACTCGCACAGCTAACCAGTCTGGAGGCATCACCCATGGCTGATGGCTACATCCCATCCTCGCAGTGAAAACTATGCAACGCACTCTGTCACAGTACGGCTAATCACCGGTTGGTTCCCGCTCCTACTGGAATAGAATCCCTCTTTTGCGTCTGTCACCAACGCCCAGCAGGTTAAAGTTTGAAGCACGTCACGGTCATTCATGATCGGAATCCTACTCGGAACACCACAGACAAGGTTGGACTTTCCGGATCCAGATGAATGCCGCCAACTATCTAACTTATACCACGAAGATTCTGTTGGGGAATCTAAGAGATACGCATTCAAGCTCTGTTGCATGTAGAACGGACATGGTTGTCAATCACTCGCGTTCATAATTGAGAATGATAACGAGGGTAATCTGACTCATCACATTCATCATGTTCTTGGGTACGAATGAATATCTTGGAATAAGAATAAGAGAGATTTGAATAAAAGAAGATAGAATTTCATTAATACTTGAGGTACAGCAGAGCTCCACACCCTTAATCTATGGTGTGCAGAAACTCCACCGTTGAAAATACATAAGCAAAGAGTTCAGGCATGGCCGAATGGCCAGCCCTCTCTAACGTGATCACCGGATCAAAATACAATCCAGGATGTCTAATACAATAGATAAATGTCCTATATATACTAGACTAGCTACTAGGGTTTACATGAGTAAGTAATTGATGCATAAATCCACTTCCGGGGCCCACTTGGTGTGTGCTTGGGCTGAGCTTGATTAATTCACGTGTAGAGGCATTTCTTGGCGTCAAACTTCAGGTTATGACGTGTTTTGGGCGTTTGACTCCGGATCATGACGTTTTTCTGGCGTTTAACTCCAGACAGCAGCGTGTACTTGGCGTTCAACGCCAAGTTACGTCGTCATTCTTCGAATAAAGTATGGACTATTATATATTGCTGGAAAGCTCTGGATGTCTACTTTCCAACGCTGTTGAGAGCGCGCCAATTGGAGTTCTGTAGCTCCAGAAAATCCATTTCGAGTGCAGGGAGGTCAGAATCCAACAGCATCAGCAGTCCTTTTGTTAGCCTTCTTCAGAGTTTTGCTCAAATCCCTCAATTTCAGTCAGAATTTACCTGAAATCACAGAAAAACACACAAACTCATAGTAAAGTCCAGAAATGTGAATTTAACATAAAAACTAATGAAAACATCCCTAAAAGTAGCTCAAACTTACTAAAAACTATATGAAAACAATGCCAAAAAGCGTATAAATTATCCGCTCATCAGAACACCAAACCTGCTGAAGATGTGTTTCTGGAGGAATTTTAGCACGGTCTTGGTATCATTAGTGGGTGTAGCAATTGCTTCTACCCACTTAGATACATAGTCCACTGCCACCAGAATATAAGTGTTTGAGTATGATGGTGGGAATGGCCCCATGAAGTCAATGCCCCATACATCAAACAACTCTATCTCTAATATCCCTTGTTGAGGCATGGCATATCCGTGAGGCAAGTTACCAGCTCTTTGGCAACTGTCACAGTTACGCACAAACTCTCGGGAATCTTTATAGAGAGTAGGCCAGTAGAAGCCACATTGGAAGACTTTAGTAGCTGTTCGCTCACTTCCAAAATGTCCTCCATATTGTGATCCATGGCAATGCCATAGGATCCTTTGTGCTTCTTCTCTGGGTACACATCTGCGGATCACTCCGTCAGCACATCTCTTAAAGAGATATGGTTCATCCCAGAGGTAGTACTTGGCATCTGAAATTAATTTCTTTCTTTGCACGCTGCTGTACTCCTTGGGTATGAACCTCACAGCTTTATAATTTGCAATATCTGCAAACCATGGAGCTTCCTGAATGGCAAAGAGTTGCTCATCTGGGAAAGTCTCAGAGATCTCAGTAGAAGGGAGGGACGCCCCAGCTACTGGTTCTATCCGGGACAGATGGTCAGCTACTTGGTTCTCTGTCCCTTTTCTGTCTCTTATTTCTATATCAAACTCTTGCAGAAGCAACACCCATCTGATAAGCCTGGGTTTTGAATCCTGCTTTGTGAGTAAGTATTTAAGAGCAGCATGGTCAGTATACACAACCACTTTGGACCCCACTAGATAGGATCTAAACTTGTCAATGGCATAGACCACTGCAAGTAACTCTTTTTTTGTGGTTGTGTAGTTCTTCTGTGCGTCATTTAGAACACGGCTGGCATAGTAAATAACGTGCAGAAGCTTGTTATGCCTCTGTCCCAACACTGCACCAATGGCATGGTCACTGGCATCACACATTAGTTCAAATGGCAATGTCCAATCTGGTGCAGAGATGACTGGTGCTGTGACCAGCTTAGCTTTCAGGGTCTCAAACGCCTACAGACACTGTGTGTCAAACACAAATGGTGTGTCAGCAGCTAGCAGGTTACTCAAAGGTTTTGCAATTTTTGAAAAATCCTTTATAAACCTTCTGTAGAATCCTGCATGCCCCAGAAAGCTTCTGATTGCCTTAACATTGGCAGGTGGTGGTAATTTTTCAATTACCTCTACCTTTGCCTTATCCACCTCTATTCCCCTGCTTGAAATTTTGTGCCCAAGGACAATTCCTTCAGTCACCATAAAGTGACATTTCTCCCAGTTTAAAACCAGGTTAGTCTCTTGGCATCTTTTCAGGACAAGTTCTAGGTGATTAAGACAGGAGCTAAATGAATCTCCATATACTGAAAAGTCATCCATGAAGACTTCCAGAAATTTCTCTACCATATCTGAGAAGATAGAGAGCATGCACCTCTGAAAGGTTGCAGGTGCATTGCACAGACCAAAAGGCATCCTCCTATAGGCAAACACGCCAGAAGGGCAAGTGAATGTTGTTTTCTCTTGGTCCTGAGGATCCACTGCAATTTGGTTGTAGCCTGAATAGCCATCCAAAAAGCAGTAATAGTCATGCCCAGCTAGTCTTTCTAGCATTTGGTCTATGAATGGTAAAGGAAAATGATCCTTTCTGGTGGCTGTATTGAGCCTTCTGTAGTCAATACACATACGCCACCCTGTGACTGTTCTTGTAGGAACCAGTTCATTTTTTTCATTATGAACCACTGTCATGCCTCCCTTTTTGGGGACAACTTGGACAGGGCTCACCCAGGGGCTATCAGAAATAGGATAAATAATCCCAGCCTCTAGTAATTTAGTGACCTCTTTCTGCACCACCTCCTTCATGGCTGGATTTAGCCTCCTTTGTGGTTGGACCACTGGTTTGGCATTATCCTCCAACAGGATCTTGTGCATACATCTAGCTGGGCTAATGCCCTTAAGATCACTTATGGACCACCCAAGAGCTGTCTTGTGTGTCCTTAGCACTTGAATCAGTGCTTCCTCTTCCTGTGGATTTAAAGCAGAGCTTATAATCACTGGAAAAGTTTCACCCCCTCCCAGAAATGCATATTTCAGGGATGGTGGTAGTGGTTTGAGTTCAGGTTTGGGAGGCTTATCCTCCTCCTGAGGAATTTTCGAAAATTCCTTTGCTTCCTCTGGTTCTTCTTGATCAGGTTGAGCATCTTTGAAGATGTCCTCAAGCTCTGATTCTAGGCTTTCAGCCATATTGATCTCTTCTACCAGAGAGTCAATAATGTCAGCGCCCATGCAGTCATTTGGTGTGTCTGGATGCTGCATAGCTTTTACAGCATTTAACTTGAACTCATCCTCATTGACTCTCAGGGTTACTTCCCCTTTTTGTACATCAATGAGAGTTCGTCCAGTTGCTAGGAAAGGTCTTCCTAGAATGAGAGTTGCACTCTTGTGCTCCTCCATTTCCAGCACCACAAAGTCAGTTGGAAAGGCAAATGGCCCAACCTTGACAATCATGTCCTCAATTATGCCTGATGGGTGTTTAATGGAGCCATCAGCAAGTTGGAGGCATATCCGGGTTGGTTTGACTTCTCCAGTCATCCCAAGCTTTCTGATAGTGGATGCAGGCATTAGATTGATGCTTGCTCCAAGATCACATAGGGCTGTCTTGGTGCAAGCACCTTCTAATGTGCATGGTATCATAAAGCTTCCTGGATCTTGAAGCTTTTCTGGTAAGCTCTTTAATATGACTGCACTGCATTCTTCAGTGAGAAAAACTTTTTCAGTTTCTCTCCAATCCTTCTTATGGCTTAAGATTTCTTTCATGAACTTAGCATAAGAAGGTATTTGCTCAAGGGCCTCTGCAAACGGAATCTTTATTTCAAGAGTCCTTAGATAGTCTGCAAAGCGGGCAAATTGCTTATCCTGTTCCGCTTGGCGGAGTTTCTGAGGATAAGGCATCTTGGCTTTATATTCTTCAACCTTAGATGCTGCAGGTTTATTCCTTACAGAAGTGGTTGAAGAAGCCTTGTTAGAGGGATTACTGTCAGCACTTTCAGGTGTCTGATCATCCCTTGGCGTATGAACGCTAGGATTGGGTAGAAAATAGGCGTTTAACGCCAACTTTTCCCCCTTTTCTGGCGTTTGAACGCCAGAACTGGGCAAGGAATGGGCGTTTAACGCCAGCTTTCCTTCCCTTTCTGGCGTTTGAACGCCAATAACATTCCTCTCTGGGCTCTTACTGTCCTCAGAGGGAATTCGAACAGTGGTTTGGTTATCCCCTGTCAATCATTCATTGTTTGGCTTTTTGCTACTTTGAGCAGTGCTATTCAGTGTCTTCCCACTCCTCAGTTGAACTGCTTGACATTCCTCTGTTATCTGTTTAGATATTTGCTGTTTTGCTTGATTCAACTGCAGTTCTATGTTCTTGTTAGCAACTTTAGTTTCATAGAGCATCTCCTTAAATTCTGCTAACTGTTCTGCCATCCGGAGCAATTGTTGATTAAGCTCAATCATCTGTTCTTGAGGATTAGGGTCAGTGACTACTGTCATGACTTCCTCTTTTGGAGAGAGCTCATTGCTAGAGTACAAATATTGATTTCTAGCAACAATGTCTATAAGCTCTTGAGCTTCTTCAATTGTCTTCTTCATGTGTATAGATCCACCAGCTGAGTGGTCTAAAGACATCTGAGCTCTTTCTGTAAGCCCATAGTAGAAAATGTCTAACTGTACCCACTCTGAAAACATTTCAGAGGGACATTTCCTTAGCATACCTCTATACCTCTCCCAGGCATTATAAAGGGATTCATTATCCTCTTGTTTAAAGCCTTGGATGTCCAGCCTTAGCTGTGTCATCCTCTTTGGAGGGTAAAAGTGATTCAGGAATTTGTCTAATAACTGTTTCCATGTCTTTATGCTTGCTATAGGTTGGTTATTTAACCACCTTTTAGCTTGATCTTTTACAGCAAATGGAAACAGTAATAGTCTGTAGACATCCTGATCTACCTCTTTATCATGTACTGTGTCAGCAATTTGTAAAAATTGTGCCAGAAACTCAGTAGGCTCTTCCTGTGGAAGACCGGAATACTGGCAATTTTGCTGCACTATGATAATGAGTTGAGGATTTAGCTCAAAGCTGCTTGCTTTGATGGGAGGTGTACATATGCCACTCCCATATGCAGCTGTAATGGGGTTAGCATATGACCCCAGAGTCCTTTTGGACTGATCAATTCCACTTAGGTCCATGATGGATAAAATATATTTTTATTTATTTATTTTTTTTTTGAGTTAACGAAAAAAATAAATTAAAATAAAAGAAAATTAAAATAAAAATTCAAAAATCAAAAAGAAAATAAGATCAAAGCAAATTGAGAACTGAATCAATTAGTTAATGAAAAAGATTTTGAAAACAGCAATTAAAAAGATATGATTGAAAAATTTTTATGAAAAAGATTTGATTTTTGAAAAGAGGAAGGAGAAAAACACAAAAGGACACCAAACTTAAAATTTTTAGAAAATCAAACACAAATTTTTCGAAAACTTCAAAGGAAAAACACAAAGAGGACACCAAACTTAGAATTTTAAAGATCAAAAGGGACTAAGGACATGCAAATTCGAAAAACTAAAAGAAAAGCAAAAGCATGCAATTGACACCAAACTTAAAATATGGAACTAGACTCAACTAAAAGACTCTAACCCAACAAAAATAAAACAGTCCTAATCTAAGCAACAAGATAAGCCGTCAGTTGTCCAAACTCGAACAATCCCCGGCAACGGCGCCAAAAATTTGGTGCACGAAATTGCAATCACACTTTTGCAATCCCGCACAACTAACCAGCAAGTGCACTGGGTCGTCCAAGTAATACCTTACGCGAGTAAGGGTCGATCCCACGGAAATTGTCGGCTTGAAGCAAGCTATGGTTATCTTGTAAATCTTAGTCAGGATATCAGAAATTATCAAGATTGATTGTGAAAAGCAAAAGAACATGAAATGGTTACTTGTTTTGCAGTAATGGAGAATAGGTTGAGGTTTTGGGGATGCTCCACCTTCTGAATCTCTGCTTTCCTACTGTCTTCTTCTTCAAGCACGCAAGGCTCCTTCCATGGCAAGCTGTATGTAGGGTTTCACTGTTGTCAATGGCTACCTCCCATCCTCTCAGTGAAAATGTTCCTATGCTCTGTCACAGCATGGCTAATCATCTGTCGGTTCTCGGTCAGGCCGGAATAGAATCCAGTGATTCTTTTGCGTCTGTCACTAACGCCCCGCCTGCTAGGAGTTTGAAGCACGTCAAAGTCATCCAATCATTGAATCCTACTCAGAATACCACAGACAAGGTTTAGACCTTCCGGATTCTCTTGAATGCCGCCATCAGTTCTAGCTTATACCACGAAGATTCCGGTTAAAGAATCCAAGAGATAAATACTTAATCTAAGGTAGAACGGAGGTGGTTGTCAAGCACACGTTCATAGTTGAGAATAATGATGATTGTCACGGATCATCACATTCATCCGGGTTAAGAACAAGTATTATCTTAGAATTAAAGCAAGCATGATTGAATGAGAAACAGTAGTAATTGCATTAATCCATCAAGACACAGCAGAGCTCCTCACCCCCAACCATGGGGTTTAGAGACTCATGCTGTGGAAAGTACACAAAGAAACGTGTAAAGTGTCATGAGGTACAGATACAATGTCAAAAGATCCTATTAATAGTAAACTAGTAACCTAGGGTGTACAGAGATGAGTAAATGACTTAAAAATCCACTTCCGGGCCCACTTGGTGTGTGCTTGGGTTGAGCAATGAAGCATTTTCGTGTAGAGACCTTTTCTGGAGTTAAACGCCAGCTTTCATGCCAGTTTGGGCGTTTAACTCCAAGTTTTATGCCAGTTCCAGCGTTAAACGCTGGAATTTCTGAGGCTGATTTGCCACGCCGATTTAGGCCATCAAATCTTGGGCAAAGTATGGACTATCATATATTGCTGGAAAGCCCAGGATGTCTACTTTCCAACGCCATTGAGAGCGCGCTAATTGGGCTTCTGTAGCTCCAGAAAATCCACTTCGAGTGCAGGGAGGTCAGAATCCAACAGCATCTGCAGTCCTTTTTGGTCTCGGAATCAGATTTTTGCTTAGAACCCTCAATTTCAGCCAGAAAATACCTGAAATCACAGAAAAACACACAAACTCATAGTAAAGTCCAAAAAAGTGAATTTTAGCTAAAAACTAATAAAAATATACTAAAAACTAACTAGATTATACCAAAAACATACTAAAAATAATGCCAAAAAGCGTATAAATTATCTGCTCATCATTGAGATGGATGAGTGGTCATACGCGATTGGATAAAATAAGGAATGAAGATATAAGGGAGAGAGTTGGAGTAGCACCCGTTGTGGAAAAGATGGTTGAATCGCGTCTCAGGTGGTTTGGACATGTGAGAAGAAGACCGATAGAACATCCAGTCAGGAGGGTGGATGAGATGGAAGATGGACAAAGGGCGAAAGGCAGAGGAAGACCTAAGAAGACCATCCATGAGGTGGTCAAATGAGATCTACATGTAAACGGTCTCTCTGTAGACATGATACATGACAGAGCACAATGGCGTCGTTTGATTCATGTAGCCGACCCCACTTAGTGGGACAAGGCTTTGTTGTTGTTGTTGTTGTATCGTAATAACTTGTATTTAATGAGTTAAAAAAATAAATAGGGAAATACTCTCAAAAGCATGCCACATCAGCTCCATCATTAAGTGCAGAAATCCGATTTTTATATAATAGATGTAACACCCTACCATGCAGAGTCTTATGCTTAAGTCATAATTCAGAGATGGCAAGGTATTACGACCTCTAAAATAAAAATCCACATGGGTGAGAACCAGAGGTCCCCAGCATGGTAACAGCTTCCACATATATAATACATAATAATAGAGGAAAGCCGAAGGCAATCCTAGAACTTCCACCAGATAATTCAAAAGCTCATAAACAAGCTAAACCATAAAGGGCATCTGACTAAAGAATCTTCAGTCTAACTAATACTTCCCTTTCCAATTCCTTCAGACCTCCCATCCACCAGTAGGAGTATAATGTAGCAAACACAGTTATATCAAACAAGAAATATACAAATAGGAACAATTAAGGCATTTAGACAATTAGCAAGTAATATGCAGTCAAATAGGCAATCTCAAACAATTCATATAGTATGCATATGATGAATGCCTGTCCCTAGCGGCTGATGATATCATCTGTCAGTTATAGAGCCAACCCGACAAGTCCTGGTAGCTAACCATTGGACTGTCCCTCTGTCGCGCATCCCCAACTCGGGTTATACTCATCAGAAACTTGATCATAATCGTGATCTATATCCATCACCCTCACTGGTGAATATTTACGGGGGCGAGCTCATCCGGGTCTTTCACAGTGCCCGGCCACACTTACAACATAGGGTCAGAAAAGCTTCGAGTCTCAACCTGGAGCACGTGGTGGCTAGCCACTGCTTCCTTCTAGGGAAACTCTCATCTCCAACAGTGGAAGTGCAACATTCACAATTCATTCAACAACATATATGCATTTATACTAGCCATAATCATGGCTCCGCCGTAACACGGCAATAATCTAGCCATCCGACTCATGGTTAAATCCATAACCAGCCATTCCATTAACAATTACGGCCCTTCGGCCTATGGCATAACAAGCACTTCCACCACTATCCTCCGCCTCTCACATAATCATGCTTGATCCTCATTGATCATTCATTTTTCCCTTACTTCACTCGCAAGTTACCACATCCCCTAGCTCCTTTTCCCATTGCTAGGCATATCATAATTATTTAAGACATAAGTGGTGAGATCGGAGGCTTAGAAGTATGAGATTTGTCTTTTAAAACTCAAAAATCAACTTTGGGATGAAAACAGGGCCACGCGTACGCGCACTCCACGCGCATGCGCGGATGGCCACCAAAACTCATCGACGCGTATGCGTCATGCACGCTAACGCGTGGATTGAAAATTAGCCAATCGACGCGCACGTGTCAGCCACGCGTACGCGTGGGTACTCTCGTGCCCTAGGCACAAATCTGGCACAGTTCTGGCACAACTTTCTGGAAAATGGCTGGGCAATGGGTGCAGCACATCGGCGCGCCCGCGTACACCACGCGCACGCGTGGATAGCGCTTTCTGGAAGAATGGCGCGTACGCGCCATGTGCGCCTACGCGCGCGGGGGTCATTCTGCTAAAAATTTTCTAAGTTAAAAACTGCAGAATTCACAGATTCAACCCCCAATCTTCCGACGGGCATAACTTCCTCATTTTAAATCGTTTTTCACCCGTTCTTCGAACGGCATGGACTTCCCCGATCCAATTTCATTTCTAAACAGATTTGGCACAAAATAGATATCCGTAGTCCAAGTTATGTCCCATCAAAGTATGCCCAAAAACTAAGTTTTTCATAAAAACCACAAAGTGCCATTTTCAAAACAAGCCATTTCCAACTCTTTTCAAAACCAATCAAAACATGCCAATTTCATCCCTTTTCTTTGAAATCAATCAAAATATATCAAATTCAACATCAAACCTCCTTAGCTCACACATTGACACATTATCACAATTCACCAAAATTACTATCCCATCATTTTAACTCACTTCACCCAAGTGGCTCAAACTCAAACACATTGACATATCATATACTCTTCCTCATGCCAATTTTCAACAACACCAATTCTAATAAATCATCAATGTACACAATCAATGTCATACTCACCATCAACATGGTTCAATCCACAATTCAACCATAACCAATCATCAAGCATATATTACAACAAGCATTTGTCTCATACATCATACCATTAAGGCATCAATAATCATCATCACATATATGACCACATCATATATTTCAACCATTCAACAACATCAACATTTCAATGCCTATCTTAGGGCCTCTAGCCTAAGTATTTCCTACCACATTACATATTAGATACGGGAAACCGAGACCATACCTTAGCCGATTTCCCAAGCTCAACCGGAGCACTTCCAAATCACTTATCCACAAGCTCTCAAGGCCTCAACACCTCCAAGAACAGATTTTTCACCACCAAACCCTTTTCAAGCTTTTCAATGTCACCAATCAACCTCCAATATTCACATATACACAACCTAGGCCACAACCATCATACCCATACACAACATCTCAAAACTCAAACATCATAAAACCACAAATTATACTAGGGTTGAGAATCTTACCACATCCAAGGTCCAAGGAGACAAGATTAACCTTCTCCTTCAAGAGAGTTGGGTCCTATAACATCAAAGGGCCCAAAATCTCAACAGTTTTGCTCATGAAACTCGAAATCAAAGCTGGAAATTCAAAGAGCAAAACGTATCTTACCTCAAAATTAATTGTATGGGTTTTGTAGAGCTCTCAGCGGTGAACACGTGGCCGCAAACAGAGCGGCAATCGGAGCTCTAGCTCAAAAGTTATGGTGGTTTGAAGATCAACAAAGGGAGAGAACTTGAGAGAGTGTTCTTTCCTCTTGTGCCTCCAATTTCAGCGTGTAAGAGTGTTATGTGAGGAGAGAGAGTGCTGAAAACTAGGATTTTGGTTTAGTTATGTTGGGCCAAGGGCCCACTTTGGGTCCGGTTGGCTCGGTTTGGCCCGTTCGGTCCAATCTTGGTCCGAATTCTATAAAATTGGTACTGAAATTCTCGTCTCAATCTCCTCTATCACATTTAGCCATGAAAATCACATTTTGAGCTTTCTAGAATAAATTCTCATTTATGGGTTAATTAACCGTTAATTAACCGGGTTTTACAATAGAATAGATTATATATCTATTATCTATTATATATTCTATTATATATCTCTAATTTTACAATAAAAAACATGTCACTTTCTCATTGCAATTGAAATTAAATCTTTTCCTCCAAAATTAAGAAATGTTCCTCTCCTCCTTACTAATTTTACAACCAAAATGTGCCACATATCACTCTCTCATTATAATTGAAATTAAATTTTTTCCTCCAAAATTAAAGAATTCTTCCATCTTCCTTACTAATTTTACAACTAAAATGTGCCACATGTCACTCCATATTGCAATTGAAATCAAATCTTTCCCTTCAAAATTAAAGAGTTCTCTCATCCTCCCTCTTCCTTTCTCTATTTCTCTCATTCCTTCAACCACTCTGTCTATTTTATATATCATTATCAATATCAATGACTAATTACTAATTTAATAATCAAAATATGCAACATGACATTCTTTAATTGCATTATAATTGAAATTGAAATACTAAAATTGAAATTGAAATATACCTTTATTATGTATTATATATTACTATCTAATTTAATAATCAAATATGTCACATGACACTCTCTTATTAAAATTGAGAAAAAATATTTCTTTTTCAAAATTAATAAACTCCCTTCCTAAATTCTCTCATCTAACTCTCTTTATTTTTCTATTTCTCACTACTATTTTTACTCTATATATAATTTATATTTTATATTAGTAATTTAACAAATCAAAATACGTCATTCGATATTTTTACAATTAAAATAAATTTTTTTATTCCAAAATTAACAAACTCTCACTCTCACTCTCATTCTTCATCTTTATCTTTCTCTCTCTTTTCTCTTATTCTCTATTTTTTCTATCTTTCTCTTATTCTCTATTTTTTCTATCTTTCTCTTCTACAGAAAATAAAATTAACAAAATAATATAATTTAAATAAAAAATATTATTATTATTGTTATTATATACATAGTTTTTTAGTTTTTTATTAGTTTTAAATTTTCAACGCTTATCTTTTTAATCTATATTTTTATTTCTCTTCTTTCAAATATTTATTACATATAATTTGGAGAGAATACTAATATTATAATTAAAACTTAGAATCAAAATTTAATTGTTTTAAAAAAATTAATTTTAAGTTAATTTTATAACTTTCAGTATAATTTTTTTATACTCATACCTAATTATATTTTTATATACATAAAAAATATTATTTTTAAATAGCAAGTATAAAAATTAATTATTTCTATTTGTGCAACAGACTTAACAGTTAATACTTAATTAAATATAAAAATATACACGTTAAATTATTTTAAATTTTAGATAGCAAATGTTAAAATTAATTATTAATAAAAAATTAAAATTTTCATATAAAAATAATAACTAAAAATTTTATTATTTTATTTTTTATCTACAGATATTTTGGTCATTTTAGTCAAAATTTTTATTAATTTATGACTTTTTTTTTTGTAAAAATAATTTAATTTTATAAATTTTTTATACTATATATAATCTATACTATTAGAATAAAATAGACTATAATTTTAAAAAATTTATATTTTATAATATTATTATGGATAAAAATCTTAATATATATATAATTTTTTATATGAATTCCTTGTCATTATTCTCGCTGGGTCCTCCAACATCCTTAGTTTGGGATGCAAATTAAACAGAATGATGATGTTGACGACACTTAGTAAAGTGGTGGGTTCAAGTTATGATGGGAGCTCAATTAATACTTATCAGCAACTACAACCTTATACTCACTATATGTTTGCAGCCACATGATTCCATGAATTATTTCATTCTATTTCTATGCATATGCTTATTAGGTTGTTGTGTTGTTAGTGTCATGCAGAGTATTTTTGTTTTAAGAATGGAATTTAAGAACTCCATACGCTCATTTAATCGAACAAGTGAGATAATTATTCAACTAATTTAAATTTATTAACGGTACGATCTAACTAGTTAGTTATAAGAAGAAATTTGATAGATTAAATTTTTATAGTGGTTTTTATATTTACATTATGTATTAAAATTGTCTCTGAAATTTTAATTGTATCAATTATGATTCTGAAATTAAAAAAATTGCACTATATTAGTCTTGACCCATTTTTTGTTAATGACGCACTGATGTGGTTTAATGACGTAGATTTTTAGTGACATATGACATGCTGACATAGATGGTTATGCCACGTGTTACAATACTATTTGTCTACGTGTCATCCACTATGTTATCGTTATATGTGCACCAATTTGGTCTTTTAGTTTGCATCAAATGATTCATTTAGTCCCTGGAATTGAATGTCGTGCACTAAATTAGTCCCTTCATCAGTTTTTTTTCTCATTTTTTTGATAAATTTAAAATTCTCATTATATATTTAAATACACTAGTTTTAATTTTATCTTTTCACAAGTTATTTACATACAAATACTTTTATAAAATATTTTTAAAATTTTAGTTTTAATTATATAATTTTTTTTACAATATTTTATTAAAAGAATTATGTGAAATGTTGATATTGATTTAGTAAAGAGTATTTTGTTAAGAGTATAATAATATTTCTTAATACAATTTTTTTAATATTTAATACTTTAATAAATATTTTAAGAATACTTGATAAGGTACTTGTTAACTAATAAAAATTCATTATTCCATCTATTTTAAGAATGTCCGATTTTCTATATAATTGACTTCTCACTAAATTAATAATAGAGATTTATACTGTCGATTATAATAATTCATTTTATCTATAACTTAGCCAGGTGACTTTTTCATATATTACATACACTATCAATCAATATAAGTATTTATTGTAACTAAGACTTGACCAGTATTAAAACGGATACAAATAAATACAAGAGACAATAATAAAATTTTGGTTTTAGTTAACATGTGCTCTGATGATATAAGTTAAAATTATTAATTAAAAAATTTATTATAAAAATTTGTATAATAAAAAATATAATTAAAACTAGTGTATAAAAAAATGAGAAAAAATTGATGAAGGGACTAGTTTGGTGCACGACATTCAATTTTAGGGACTAAAATGAGCCATTTGATACAAAGTAAAGGGACTAATTTAGTGCACATGTAACGTTGACATAGTTGATGACACGTGGACAAATAGTATTGTGACACGTCGCATAACCACCTACATCAGCATGACACGTGTCGTTGACTGCTACGTCATCATGTCGTTACACGTGGCCAAACCATGAGGTGACGTGTCACCTAAGGTCCATGTCATCAAACCACATCAGCGCGTCGTTAATGGAAAACGGATCAAGAACTAATATGATGCAATTTTTTCAGTTTCAGGAATATAATTGATACAATTGAAATCTCAGAAATAATTTTAGTGCACAACATCAATCTCAGAGATCACTATAAAAAATTAGTAGATTTGAAAACTAGAAAAATGAAACTGATATTAATTATAAAAAAACTAAAGTTAAACATATCGTCAGAGGAATCTCAATTTAAATTATTATTATTGGAAATATCTTTTGGTTTTTATTTCTTATATATCATCTTCTATACATCAATCTTTTAAGCTTATGTTTACGGAAAGAAATCTAATATTTATTGTGTGGACCTATTTATATTATTCCATATGTATGTTCCCAATTCTCCGAAGTTAGCTTTATATTTATTATTGACGAAATAATACATTAAACATTTAAATTGTGAAATTTATAACATTTAATAGAGTAAAATATCGTTTTTGTCTTCAACATTTAGAGTAAGTCTCAAAGTTGTCTCTGACGTTTGAATCATCCTATTTAAGTCCTTAACGTTTTAAAATTGACTCAATGTTGTTCTGCCGTTAGAAATCTGTTAACAGAATTGACGGCGGGACAAAATTGAGACGATTTTGAAACGTTAGGGACTTAAATAGGGACGAACACATTGGATGACTGTTCTTTTTGGGTGTGGACAACTTTCTCTTAGGAGGCAGTTTGGATGGACGAACAGGAAGTGATTTCACCTATGTATGAAACAACAAAAATTTAATGTGACTAAGAAAATTTAAAAGAGTGGAATATACATGTATATATATGGGTAAGTAATATTACCAACCTGTTGCGAGTCATCAGATTCTGAAAAAATAAGTTGACTAAGCTCAAGTTCAATCTCGACTTGATCCTGTGACACAGTTGGGGCATCACCACCATTTACAGTAGCAGTTGGAGTAGAATTGTTGACCTCACCTTCATTAGCATCAGCATTAGCAACAGCCGCCATAGCAGCTAATTCTTCGTCAACGGTCCTCATACGACAGTTCCTCTTTGTGTGACCTGTTTCACCACAATAGCGACAATGTCCTTTTTTATAAACTCTTTTCATGGAGGTCTTCTGCTTCTTGCCTCCACTTGGCTCCTCATCAGCATCCTTTCTTCTTTTCTTCTTAATTGGCCCTGGCTTCTTCTTGAACTTTGGTGCTTGAGGTTTATTATATGGTGATTTCTCCCACAGTGCCTGACCAGGAATTGGATTTATATGGAAGGTATAGGTGTTGTTGTATGCTTTCATGGTCAACCAGGGATGACAGAATTCATCTGGCCTTCTACCAGCCCTGGCCAAATTGGCACATGTATGTACACATGGCATCCCTACACAGAACATCACAGCCATGCATAAACAAAATTCTAACTACAATTCAAAAATAAAAAGATTAAAAAATATGCATAAACAAACCATACCACTTAGTTGCCAAAAATCACAGGTGCATGATCTCTTGTCCAAGTGCACAGCCATATATGTAGGCCACCCATAAACTTCAAATATTTCATAATCTGCATCACCAAACCACATGGAAAACCAATTTTTTTATTCTTTTCTTATCTTTTCCAACCTGCTTCTCTGTATTGGAGGTAGGATCCCGTCATTGTTCCTCAACTTCACCTTGTTTCTGGCTATAGATCTCATGGCATACATCCTGACATCCTCCAACAGTGTGATAATAGGCTTGGCTCTAGGTTCTTTGATCCGTGAGTTGAAAACCTCACATGCATTATTGTAGATGTTGTCCATTTTAGGTGCACTGCTGAAGAATGCCCTTCTCCATGAATTCTTTGGCCATTTGCATAGATAAGTCCAAGCATCCTTATTTAGCTTTTCCAATTTTTTCATCCCTTCGATGAATCCTTCTTGAGTCGTAGACCTTGCACACTCCCAAAGCAAATCTCTAAGCTGATTATCCTTCCACTGTTTGTTGAAGTTCCTCCATAAATGCCATACACAAAATCTGTGATGGACATTTGGGAACACATCCTGAACTGTATGAATTAGACCCTGCAAACCCAAAAAGCCAGTAACAAAGTTTCAAATTGAGCCTCAAAAAGGTCCCTGATGTTATTTTAATGAACTCAGAGTGGTCCCTAAAGTTGTGTAAGTGACATCAACTTGCCCCTTCAGCAGAGTAAACAGATACTACCCCCTATAAAGCAACCATCAACTATGCATCATTCAATTTATACAAAAATTATTCAATTGATCTAAATAGCAGTAAACATATTTATGTGCATAAACAAGTAAAAAACAATAGACAACAGTAAAATGATTTACTAATGAGCAGGTATATATAAGAATCACTACCATTATTTAAGATATCTAGCAATAAACAACAACGATACCTTTTGTATGTCTGAAATAAAATATCAACCATGTTCTTTGTAATCACCCAAGTCTTGGTGCAGTAATTCCAAAAACCATTGCCAATTCTCCGTGATTTCGATGGACACTATTGCATAAGCAATCACATAGATGTGATTGTTTGCGTCTTGACCAATCGCAGAGAGGATTTGACCACCATGTTGTGTTTTTAGAAATGCTCCATCCAACCCTATAAGTGGTCTACAGCCAACCTTGAACCCTCTTTTATACCCATCAAGGCAAATGTACATCCTATCAAAAATTGGATCTTCATCAGGATTGGGATGAGCTCTAACACCAATACTAACAGTGGAGTCAGGATTAATTTTCAGTAATGTCAACCCGTAATCCCTAACCATACCATACTGGGCAGCAGCATCTCCATACACTATGGCCCTAGCATCTCCTAGAGCCCTTGTCAGTGAAGACTTGTTGAGATCCAAGTCGTACTTGCTCTTAAAGTACTGTGCAGCTTCACAATGTTTAAGGTTGAGATATTTTCTTAATTTCCTAACCAGTTTGCAACCCAGCCACTTCCTGTTAGCTAGCATGTTCTTAGTCTCTCTAGGACAAGTGTGATCATTCATAAATGTCTTAATCTGCCAGCAATTATCCTCACTGTCCCTGGAAGCATATACAAGCCAGCCACAGTCCTCTCACTTACACACAACCCTCATTCTTAAATTGTCATTCTTCTTCCACCCGATCCGCCTTTCCTCCTAGATATAGTACTCATGAATAGCCTCCTTGAATTCCATCTTCGAATTAAATTTCATTCCAACCTCTAGTTTAAACTCACCAAACCATCCTCCTTCCCTAAACATCGAAAACACCTCATCTGAATCAACTTCCTCTAACTCATCCTCAGTGTTAGGTGGAGTCTTCATTTTCTCAGAGTGTCAAGACTCTCTACTATCAGATTCATCATAAGCTCCATCCTGAGCATCATAATATGCTGCCATTTCACCAATCTTAGGAATCGGGCCAAAAAAGAACTCATCATCTTCAGACCCTGAGTCTGCACACACAAGACCATCATCCTCAAGCATAACTGAACTCTTTTCATTAACTTCTTTCTTATTTGTTGTAGTCCTCTTTTTAACATCACTCTTCTTTTCAATTGATCTCTTCACAACCACTTCTTCTTCCTCACTAGAGACATCATCACCAGCAGGCCTATACGGTTCGTCATCTACACTGTCATAACTGTCATGGCTGTTTGACGATTCTTCCTCACTAGACAAGCTCACAAACATAGTTTTGGTATCCTTTTCCTTAACAAATGCTCTTCTAAAAGTTTCATTTACAGCTAATCTTGTTAAAGGCCTCCTTGTATTTTTGACTTTTTGAGGGGCTTTCTTTGGTATATCAGACCTCCTTGATTTCTGTGATGCTGATCTTGTTAGAGGTTTTGAAGTGGCTAGGCCGTTGACTTTGGTGGTGGGTTGGATTTGGTAGTAGGAGCAGCAGTGGATTGGCCCATTCTTTTTGGTGGTGGGTTGGGCTTAGTACTAGTAGCAATTGTGGCTTTGGCCATTGTTTTTGGTGGTGGGGTGGGCTTAACAGTGGGAGCAGCAGCAATGGGTACTGTCATTTTTTTGGTTGGTGATTTGGAATAACTAACAGAAATTGTAGTAATGTGACTCTTATACTTTGGTCCTGAAATACCTTTATCAGTAGGCATAGTTGTGGGGATTGTTGTTGGAGTAGGAATGGTGGTGTGTATTGGTTCTGAAGTTGGAATTGGTGGTGATGTAGTGGAAATTGTATTGGCTGTGACATTGATGTTGGGGTATGAATGTGGAATAGGGTCTGGTAGAACTATTAACTCTTTGCCTTTGGATGATGCTAGTTCTGTTTTCTCATCAAACACAGGTTCAGAAACTCCATGTTCATCATACACATGGACAATTCCCTTGTTTGTCTGAGCAATGTAACACATCTCTATAAGCTCTTTGTCATGTGTCAAAACTCTAAGACCACTTTGCAATGGCCTATTAGGCACCATCCACCAACCGTGAGTCACATTGTCATATCCAAGTGTCTTATAGTAGTCTCAGACAAAAAATACATCCAATGTGTCGACGTCAATTCTCGGCAACTCAAAAATCTGTCCACCACTGTAATTCACATTTCCATCACGCTTTGTGACGAATGACCCTCCATGGTGAAATATGATGGTAATCCAAGGATCTCCCATCTTCAATTTAAAAACAAAATTTCATGATCAACCTCATCATCTTCAACTATATTAACAAGTTGGAAACAACATTAATTGTAAATGCAACAAACCATAACAAATAAGAAACATCTTTTCACCATGACAGCACAACCCTTATCCAGTCAACACTTTCATTAGCCTAACCACTCAAAAAACTAGTTGCGGTCAAACTCTAGCTAAATATTGCGAAACACAAACATGCATACCGACAGATTACACTCCAAAAAATTGTTTCTACCTACTGAAGACATTAAACTAACAACCTTAACAAAAATAGAGCATTCCTTATATCACATTATATTTTTTCTTTTTTCCCTTATCTCTTTCAGAGAAACCAGCCTTCGATACAGTCTTCGTTTGAGGCAGATGACAAAAACCGATCTTCCAGAGCAGTTGTGATCCAAAAAAATTGCAGCAGTCACAGCAATCACACCACCGCCATTGATGAGTATAGGGGAGGAGGAAAGACTCTGTTTCTGTTGTATTTTGAGAGGGGGGAGACATTGCGTTACGTTAACGTTTGGTGGGAGATTCTTCAAAACCAACTTTGGAGTGAAATGACCTTGTTTTAGGGCATTTACGCACCACCCACAACATGACGTCGTTTTAACGTTGCCAGCGTGTCAGCACGTTAGCCAGATCAGCTTTCCGATCACGCCACCTAGAGAAAATATGCCGGAAGGACAACACTGAGTCCCGGAGTGTAACTTCAGAGACCAATTTGGGTAATTATTAAATTCAGGTACTACTATGAAGCACGACTGTAACTTCAGGGACCACTCTGAGGCTTAGCTCTCCAAACAAGAAGCATGGCATCCTTGCTATTTAGGTATATGTCTATTTTAATTTAGAGAGATTTGATATATATTTTTTTATTCTAAAATATCCTTCATTATCATATATGTTTATGAAAAAAACTGTTATTTTTGAAGAGTTTGATTTAATGTCTTAATCGCGCACGTAAAAAAATCAATACAATCAACAAATCAGATTTATATATTTAAAATAGTTCTTTTAAATAATAAGTTTAATAAAAATTAAATTAATTATTTTTACTGATTTGATAATATAATATTATTAAAAAAATTATTTTTAGTGACTATTTATTTTATTTTTAAGGATAATAAAAATAGTTATTAATATATTTACTGACAATTATTAGATATTAATTATCTTATATTTTGCTATTAAAAATTTTTAGTGGCAATTATATAAGTATTATTTATGCTAAAGAAAAATATAACTTTTCAATTTAACAATGGATTTTAGAAGAAAAAATTTCCATTTGATCCTATATATCTAATAGAATATTTTAGCTTGCTAGATTATTTTTATATGGAAAATGATAATACTTATATTTTTGGTTTGATTATTGTAATTAAAGATGCACTTAATTAATTTGTGCAAACAATTTTATTAGGAATCGCTCACATAAAGATGTCTAAAATATTTTTTTAAATATATTTTTTAATAATTAAAATTTAATACATATAATCGATTAAACTGTATTATTTTTTAAAATTAGGCCAGACAAATTAATTTGACCGAAAAAATAGTGAATCAAATTTCGAACTGGTTTAAATTAATATTATTTTTTATAGAAAATGACTACAATACTCCTATTATAGAAAATGACTAAAATAATCCTATTATATAAATTATTTTTGAAAATTCTAAATTCTAACCCTTTTCTTTTCTACCGCCATAGAGTTAGGATTTAGAATTTTTAAAACTAATATATATAAAAAATAAGAGTATTTTAATTATTTTTTATAATAGAAATATTGTAGTCATTTTTTATAAAAAAATATTAATTTAGACTAATTTAAAATTTAATTTATTATTTTTTCTCTTAAACTGATTTGTCTAATCTAATTTTAATAAAAATAACACATTTTAATCGATTATATATATTAAATTTTAATTATTAAAAAATATCTTAAAAAAATATTTTTAATATCTCATGGTCCACTTCATTAAAGTGGAGTGGATAAGTAGTAACATGTAGTTTTTTTTTTTTTTTTTTGGTCAGGGTAGTAGCAGTAGTTTTGACCATCGCATTACATATGCTTACAGTGCAAACATGTTTCTCGTATCATGGGCCCCACTATCGCAGTCCACAAAGCCCACTATCTTAACTCATCAACCTTGTTTTTGTCGCTTCCTCCTCAGCCTACAACGCCCACCTCCAATCCACCCTTCAAATGACCGCATGTATGTTCCCTAATCCCTACACGGATCTCCCCTCTACATCCAAGCCCAAGCCCAATATCAATTCCGATCTCGGCCCAGCCATCAGCCGGTTATACTACATCACCGTTAAACTACTCAATCACATACAGACACTTGCAACCTCAAATAGTGCTAAGCCCACAAAACTTGAGTCCATATCAACGTTCTTGTGGAAGTTGGTAGCTTCAGCCGCTATTTCCTCCGAAACTGTTTATGGTAAATTATGCAAATTTTAGCATCATAACCTTATATATACAAAATACAATTATACTTGATACATGTATGAAGTTGCTTGGCTTTGTTAACAAATTACATGATAATTAACTGCATATCTTTTTTATTCTTATGAAAATATATTCTTGTTACTACAATTTATTTTTGTCAAACTAATAACAAATTAACTATCCTCAATAGAAAGAAAAAGAAAAAAAATTATATATACATATAACTGCGTATATTTTACAATATTAGTGACTTAGCGTATATCAAAATTTGTAACCGTTATTTTAAAATATTTTACACTGATATCTAATTAAATTCTTAGCATTTAAATGAATATCAATAAAATTATGAAAGAATAAATAAAGAAAATATGAAAAATTTTTATTGTATATTGTTATTGTGGAAGAACAATATTATCTATTTATACTAATTACTAAACTGATTTTAAATTTTAAAATAAGCTAAAACAATCAGAATGTCTAGATGATTCTGTTAGAAAAAGATAAGCATAACAAATTTTCTTTAGAAGAAAAAGATAAGATAACAAATAAAAATAACACAAGAATTTAATATGCTCCCGCAAGCTAGACAGCTTGGATAAGTTTCGATGAAATAGTTGAGGAATACGCGTGTGACGCAGTGATGCAGAAATATAGAAATATAGAAGAAGATGTCGTGCTTGAGGGAGAGAGAGCAAGCAGAAGGCGCGTAGAGCATGATGATAGAGGGCGTGTAGAGCTCGATAACAAGAGGGTGCGTAGAAGGCGATAATTTTGAGTCTATTGGACTCGGAATGATAAAAAAAAAAGATGGTGATGCAGAAACATAGAAGGAGATGTTGTGCTTTAGAAAGAAAGAGCAAGGAACAATCTTCAGAGTGCCTATAGAGCGCGATAAGAGTGATCTTCAGAGGGCGCGTAGAGTACGGTAAGAGTTCAGATGGAACTATTGAAACAGAATACAGACGAAACTGTCGAAAAAACGCAAATGGAACTGCTGGAAGAAGGCGCAAATGAAACTGCCAGAAGAAGACACAGATGGAATTGCTAGAAGAAGGAGCAGACGGAACTGCGGGAAGGAGGCGCAGACGGAACTGCGGGAAGGAGGCACAGACAAAACTGCGGAAAAGAAGCGCTAACGGAACTGCTGGTAAGAAATTCATATTTATTTTTAGAAATTATGGCTATAGTGAATGATCTATTCCATGAATGGTAGTTGTTTTTTTGTTAGAACAGGGTAACCAAGATTGAGGTAGGATTTTCAGTTGAATGGATGTCATAGGAATTGGTTGGATCGAAAGCTAAATTAGAATATTGATTATTCATTGTGGGATGGGTTGAAAAAAGAAGCACTGTGATTTCTCACCAGAAAGATGATAGCTTATGTATCCTCCTGAAAAAGAAGGATACCATAGCTATGATACAATAATAAAACTATGAAAGAATGAGAAAAGAAAATATGAAGAATTTTTATTGTATGTTGTTGTATATAGGAGAACAATAGTATCTATTTATACTAATTACTAAACTGATTTTAAATTTTAAAATAAGATAAAACAACCAGATCTCTAGAGATTCTATTAGAGAAAAATAAGCATAACTAACTTAGAAAAAGATAAGCATAACAAATTTTGTTTTCAAAAGAAAAAGATAAGATAACAAATAAAAATAACACAAGAATTTAATATGGCCCCGCAAGCTGGTGGATGGAAGATGTCAACAATCCACAATTTGGATAAGTTTTGATGAAATAATTGAGGAAGACGCATGTGGCACGGTGATGCAGAAACATAAAAGGAGATGTTGTGCTTGAGGGAGAGAGAGCAAGCAACGATCTTCAGAAGGCGCGTAGAGCGCGATAAGAGATGGCGCATAGAGCGTGATAATTTTGGGTCTGGACTCTGAAGGATAAGAACATAATAGATGAAGGTGATGCAGAAACATAGAAGGAGATGTCGTGCTTAAGGAAGAGAGTACAAGTAGCGATCTTCAGGCGTAGAGCGCGATAAGATTGATCTTCAGAGGGCGCATAGAGCGCGATAAGAGTGATATGCAGAGGGTGCATAGAGCATGTTAAGAGTGCAGATGGAACTGCTGAAGTAGGCACAAATGGAACTTTGGGAAGGAAACACAGACGAAACTGCGGGAATGAGGCGCAGACAAAACTGCTAGAAAGAAAGCATAGACGAAACTGCAAGAAGATGCAGACCAAATTGCCAAAAGAAGGCACAGACGGAACTGCGGGAAGGAGGCGCGGATAAAACTGCGGGAAAAAGGCGCAGACGAAACTTCGAGAAGGAAGCGCAAACAAAACTTTGGGAAGGAAGTGCAAACGGAACTGCCGGTAAAAAATTCATATTTATTTTTGGAAATTATGGCCATAATGAATGATCTATTCCATGAATGGTAATTGTTTTCTGTTAGAATAGGTGTAACCAAGATTGAGGTAGGATTTTCACTTGGATGGATGTAATAGGGATTGGTTGGATCTTGAGCTAAATTGGAAGATTGATTATTCATTGTGGGAGGGTTTGAAAAAAGAAGCACGGTGATTTTTCACCGGAAAGATGATAGCTTATATATCCTCCTCAAGAAGGATACCATGACTCTGATACCATAATAAAACTATAAAAGAATGAGAAAAGAAAATATGAAGAATTTTTATTGTATGTTGTTATTGTTGTATATGGGAGAACAATGCTACCTATTTATACTAATTACTAAATTGATTTTGAATTTTAAAATAAGATAAAACAACTAAAATCTCTAGAGATTATGTTAAAGAAAAATAAGCGTAACTAACTTAGAAAAATATAAGCATAACAATTTTTTCTCTAAATAAAAGATAAGATAACAAATAAAAATAACATAACAATTTAATAATTTTTATGTTAACGTAATAATATATAATTAAATTCTTTTACAAAATATAAAAATAATTTATATGCACACTCATATCCTGTTAACTAAAGTTATTATATTTTTATTAACGGACAACATATTTCATATTTTTTTTATAGATAATGTTAAATATACACTAAAATCAGTTATTAATATAAAACATATATTAAAATATAATTTATATATTGAAATGAGTTAAATAATATATATATATATATAAATACATAGTAGATAATTTTATTATATTTTTAGAATTGTATATATTATATAAAAAAAGGTTCAAGAGCCAGAATAATTTAATTTTTTTTGTTAGTATTTTTAATTATTAGTTCACTTCTTTTATTCTAACAATCTAATAATATATAACTTATATTTTTAAATGTTACTGATTAACTATTGACCAAAAATAATATATTCTGTAATTTTATAATATTTCTGTATAATATATTCACAACTTGAGATCCAATAATATAATATATAGGTTGCAACAAAAGGCTGAGGGTTGCTAAGATGGGTGTAATCGTTGATGGAAGAAGGAAGCTGAGCAATAACAAAAAAAAAACAATGATGAGTTCTTACTTTGGAAACATGCTTTCCATTCCATTTAGTGGAAAACTAATAAATGAGCTAGTGGAGAAGCCGCTAAGTGTGGTAGCAGAGGAGGTTCGCAAAATTGTAAAGGCGGCGGTAACAGAAGAACACTTCTTACGGCTAGTTGACTGAGTGGAAGCACTCTGGCCAATATATCAGCATTGACCTGAATTTAGTATAAAATCGGTGAAAGTCCATGTTTTGTGGTGTCTTCGGGATAAACATTTTTCGAGTCAAAGATTGAATTTGGTTGGAGAAAGCCTGTGTTTGCATTATATCATTTTTCAAGTCAATTATGTTTGAGAATAATAATATAAAAATATTTTTATTTATTACGTAAAAGATATTTTTTTCTTAAAAAAATTGTAAATTATAGCCTTTCAAATTTTTTTAATATTTTTACTTTTATTACTAAAAATTTATTAAATACACTAAAAAATAAGTTTTTTTATCAACTTAATAACGTCCAAACATCCATTTATACACATTATGAAGTAAAGTTATTAAAGTGTGTTGCACCTTCATTATTTATTAAAATATTAAATTAGCATGCAAATTTGACTAATAATAGACCGTGGGGACTGGCATGATTTTTACCGGTGGACCCTTTTTCATGTAGATGAAGAAACCTCGTAAACCAGCCAATCAGAAACCAAAGAGACACAGCATTGCAAACTTTTAGTTTCTTTCTATGTGAAGAGGCAGTGAGGGAGAGTAGGTTTAGTTCAGTTCTACAGCGATCAATCGTGTGTATTCATCTGTCTACTTTTCCTCTTCCTTCTACACTTTATCTTATTGATGGATGATTATGATGCATTTTGGTTGTTTCAATCCAGGAAGATTGTGTTGTTCAATTTTTTTTACGATGTAAGCAACAACGAAACTGTATTATTGGAAAAACTAATTAGCAAATTTTTGTGCTTGAAGCAATTGAGACTCTACAGCGAGAGTGCTTGTCAAGCCTTTAGCGATGGGTTTATTTTGCCTCATAAACCCAGTAAACCAAAAAATTTTGGGCTCTCTTTTAACAAGGACAAGCATCGTTTGCACTACAATGATTATCGGCTTGCGAAGGATATAGAATTCAAGAATCTTTGCCTCTTCTCTACCATTGGTACAAAAGGGGTAAACAAAGCTCGTACAAGGCTTTAATAAGATGCATGATGGATGTAAAACTTTTGGGGTTAGATAAGAGCATTGTTAAGGCTGAATGTGGTATTTTGAAGGGCCACACTGATGCTATTAAAGAAGGGTTGGTGGTTGACGGCGATGGAGTGATCCTTGTGCCTAATGTCTCCAACTATGTCCTCTCTTAGGTCATCCTCTTCTTGGAGAAGAAACGCCATTTCCAGGAGGCCGTCGACGCAGGTGCCACCCACTGCGAGGGCTAGTCCATTGCCTTTTTCAACCGGAACAACCACATTCTCTCTGATTTGCAACAGGTTAGCTTTCTTCCCATCTTCTTGCATTCGTGTTCTATTAGATTCAGTTAGAGGTTTACTATAATTAGTTTGTGAGTTAGAGTTTGTTGTTGAATTAGGCTCAGTGTAGGAATCTGTTGAAGCATGTGTGCCGCTGTAAGCTTATTTAGTTATTCCTTCAATGAGAAAATTTTTTTTCCTTATTACTCTCAAATCTTAATACTACGAGGGTGATTCTCTGGTGACCATGTGATTGGTGGCTAAGGATGACTATGGTTTGACCTCCCAGTAGTATTACGACATATGTCATAAACCTCTTAGTAATTGTGGTAATGTTTATGCTAACGATTAACACAATTAATACAATTATATGGGTCTTTAGTCATTTCATAATTAAAAGTCTATTTCAATATTTCATAACATACATAATAAAAGAGTAGCAACTAGTTTCATCAAGTGGCTAATGCCTTCCTTCCCTCTTCTGACAACCATGAACGGCCTCAAAGACCCAGACGAGCAAGATAGAGAAAAAGCATGAAGTATGCGAAATAAAGGACTTCGGTACTAACTACATAAGGAAAGAAGGAAAAAAAACCCGAAAGCACATTTGTGTTAGACTGAGGGTCCCTAATCCCTAACACCATTTTACATACCGGTGGGAACACGTGAACACGTGTGCAAGAGCCTTATTTAATCGATCACGCACTTTCAGGCTGAAGACTGTCGCTGCCACTTCTTTGACGATCGTAGGCCTCTTGATAGGAAGACGGCCACCGCTTCTTCTATCAGTGACGCTAAACCTCAACGTTGACGACCACTACCAATGCTCTGCTCCTCCATAAAACCCAGTAAGGAACTTCCTGCCGAGCCTTGAAGTTCTTAACTGCCTACAGTGATTAAGCACCAATCGCAGCTGGAACCCCGTAGTTGTTCATCCATTCTGTACAGAATCACTCATTCCATCAATAGATTTGGAGATTCCTCTATTTCTCCCACCCGACTTCCCCAATATTTCTACTTTCATTTTTCAAATTTCTAAAATATCTCTGGAAAAAGGCTGGGTGATACAGCACTATTTTATGATATATTTTGGACTCACATGTAAGTTTCCTTCCTAATTTCATGCTATAATTAAAAACATGCTTCTTTGACCTTAAAATTGCAAATTGTAATCCTCTCTTCTTACCATTCAATGCCGTGATATGTGTATTAAGTGTTTTCAGGTTTTATAGGGCAGGAATGGCTTAGAGGATACAAAAGAAGCATGCAAAAGTGGAAGGAACATAATGAATTAAGGATTTCAGAATCTGGTAGCGACGTGCACGTGTGAATGACGCGTACGCGTGGCTAGGTGCAACATTTAGCGATGCGTATGCGTGACAAGTGTCACGTTCTGCACTTAACAAAACTCACTAGGGGCAATTTCTGGGCTAATTTGGACCCAGTTTCAAGCCCAAAAATGCATACTAAAGGCTGGGATGGAGCTGAGACTGAACACTTCACTTTTGACTTTAGTTTTTGATTAGTTTTGAATTATAGTGAGAGAAACTCCTACTTTTCTCTAGGGTTTTGGCATTCTTATTTTTTATTTTCAAGTTGGATCTTGAAAGAGCTGCTGCTACATTCATTCCTCATCATTTTATTTCTAGTTTCTTCTTTAATTCCCTTAACACTCTTCTCCATTTGGTTATTGAATTCACGTCTGGATCTTATTACTCTTGAATTTTATTAATGCATTGAATTATTTTTTATGTTTATTTTTATTGCTTGTTTGATCATTGTTGGTTATTGTTAGTACCAATTTTGATTTAATTAATTTCTCATAATTATCATGTCTTTTATTTACACTCACCATGTATTTGTGAAAATGGTATTCATGTTAATGGAGTAAATTTCCCAACTTAGGTGGGGGTTGAGTAATTGGAACCTCTTGAGTTGTTATACCTAAGTATTAATCTATAATTGGAAATTGCTAGCGAGCTCAAATCTCACTAACTCTAGTCCTTCCCCATGAAGTGACTAGGACTTGTGAGCTAGAGTTAATGACGCCCACTTGACTTTCCTTCAAATGCTAGAGGATGACTAAGTGGGAGCAATGAACCTTTATTATTACACTTGGGAAAGACAACAAGGATAGAAATTCCGATTATCTCCCATAACCAAGGCCTTTTATTTTGTTTAATTATCAACTCTTGCTAGTTATCCATTGCTTTAATTTCTAGGTATTTATTTTTCCGTTCTCAATTTCAAAAATATTCAGAAAAATCCTAACCAATAATTTGCATCTTGTGCCAACTCTTAGGTAAATGACCCGGGATTCTACTTCCGGTTATTTATTATTAACTGTGACACATTCAAAATTGATAGTGGAAATGTCGTTGGTTAAGGCTGTACTTGCAACGCTATTTTAGAAAATACTTTTCAGAAATTCTTAACCGGCATTTATCCACCCATCAATTTTTGGCGTCGTTGTCGGGGAGTTGCATATGTGTGCTAAGTTATTGGTTGGTGTAAATATATTTATATTTACATAATTGCATCTTTTATTTGTGTGATTTTTGTTTATTAGTAGTATTTATTATTTATTTTTCTTAGTATATTTAGTTGACATGAGCTCTATGTTTCTTTTATTAAATGACGCGTTCATTAGCGGATCCGAGCCTAGCCACATTTGATCCTAAAATTGAAAAAACTATTTCACATATTAGGCGAGCTCGGCGTCGGTTAGCCTCCAAGGGTGGTGAAGGGGTTTCGGCCAATTCACCAATCTTACCTGAGGTTGAGTCTAAAGCATCATTTGAGGAAAAAATTAACTCCTCTCCTACTAAATTCATTGACGTCTCTATTATTGATTTAGGTGCAGATACTATGGCTGCTCCTAGAAGGATCACTCTCAAGAAAGCGGAGCTCCAGATTTTACTCTTCAACCATTTCAAGCGCGTCATTCGAATTTGACTGCCGATTTTGTATTGAAGACCGCATTGATTAATCTACTTCCTAAATTCCATCGTTTACCCGCTCAAGAACCCATCAAGCACCTTAGAGACTTTCAAACAGCTTGTTCAACTACCAGGCGGCATGGTGCGGATGAGGTTGTCGTTTGGTTATATGCCTTCCCATTTTCTCTTGAGGGAAAGACAAAGGAGTGGTTCTACACTCAACCTGAAGTTGTTGTTACTAATTGGGATTTGCTTAGAAGAGAATTCTTGGACAAGTTCTTTCCACCGCAGGTCACAGATAGATTGAGGAAGGAAATTTTTTGCGTCATTCAAGGTGAATCAAAGACTCTCTGAGTATTGGAAACACTTTAGGAATCTCCTTGATTCGTGCCCCCATCACATGATTGACCAGTTGGTGTTAATTAGTTACTTCTGCCAAGGCATGAAGCCTCAAGATAAAACCCTCTTGGATGTTGCGAGTAATGGCTCTTTGACAAAATACAAGATAGCGACGGAAGCGTGGCAACTTATCACCGATTTAGTCGAGTCTACCCAACATGCAAGGCAAACGAATAATCATCCCAAGGCTATTGTGGAAGTTTCTTCTAGTAAGGAGACCGCCGCTCTCACCAAGACTTTGGGAGAGATGACCAATATACTCAAGCAACTCCAACTCAATCAACAACAACCTCCATCCCCTCCACAACAACAATGTCAACAGTTAGTCCCTCAAAGAGTATGTGAAATTTGCGCTTGTTATTCTCACTATACTGATGTATGTCCACAACTCCAAGAGGATAACACCTTGGTGGAGAGGTGGAGAGTCAATGCTTATTACAACCATTTGAATCAAGGGTACTATCAAAAAGGCGGTAACTATAATCAAGGTGGTAACTACAATCAAGGTTGGCAAGACAATCCCAACCAAGGATGGAGAGACAACTACAAACAAGGAGGCAGAGACAATGGTGGAAATTAAAGGTAGAATAATAACTACCAACAAAACTAGTATCAACAAAACCCTTCGTACCAACAACAAAGCCAAGGCCAAAGATACCAACTACCTCACCAAAGGCAAGCTTAAGCACCACAAGTCCCCCAAATTACCTACCCTCATTCTTCCTCCAACCAAGATGAAACACTCCATTCTATTCTTCAAGGACAAAAAGAGCTTTAAACTTCACTTACCTCTAGCCTCACCGGTCTTATCTCTACTCTCCAAACTTTTATATCCTGTATGGGACCACCCTCTACCTCTAATACTCAACCTTCAAGCTCTAGTACACTTTCCTCTCAAGCTTTACCCAACCTCAAAGTTGGAATAAACGCCATCACTTTGAGGTTCGGCACTACATTGCAAGAAAGGAGTCCCAAGGAGCCAAGCTCAAGATAAGCCACTCAGGATGAAGATGTTATTGAGGTAGAAGATGTGAAAGACGAGGATAAGGTACAAGAGGCGGTTTAAGAAGAAGTTGCTCAACCAAGGGATGAAGTATCTAAGGAAGATAATGTTTTGAAAGAGGCCATTCCCATTCCCTTTCCACATCTAGTTAGGAGGACTAAAAAGTAATTAGAGCTAGATCCTAAGATAGTGGATATATTTGAAAAGGTTGAGGTAACTATTCCCCTTTTTTATGTTATTCATCAAGTTCCTAAGTATGCTAAGTTTCTAAAGGATTTGTGCATGAATAAGGAAAAGATCCATGATTTAGAAACTATTCCTTTGGGTAGCTCGATTTCTGCTCTGATGGGTGCTATATTGGAGAAATATGGTGATCCCGGTCGTTGTATGGTTACTTGCACTATAGGTGGTGTACAGTTTGTTGACTACATGTGTGACTTAGATGCTTGTGTTAGTATTATGCCATTATCTATATATGATGCTGTAAAGCTTTCACCGTTGAAAAGGTTGGCAGCCCGTTTTGTTTTGGCGGATAAGAGCATAATCTCGGTGGTTGGCATAGCGGAAGACGTCTTAGTGAGCATTAAGGGGTTAATTTTTCCTATTTATTTCTACATTCTTGAGATGTCCCCTAATGACTTAGGAAGACCATCATCTATCTTGCTTAGAAGGCCGTTCTTGAAAATCTCTCGGTTTAAATTGGATGCCTTCTCGGGTACCTACTCCTTTGAGATTGATGGAAGAGTAGTGAGTTTCAACCTTGATGAGGCTATGAAGCATCCACCGGAAGACCACTCTACCTTCTAGTGTGATATTACTGATGAAATTGTGGCCGAAGTCCACCAGGATACAGTTTATGAGAAGAACATGGTTCAAGGTGCAAGTGTGGGGAAGTCCCCTGAGTATACTAAAGACACCTTGCCACCTCCAGTGGTTCCAGATGAACAGGTGCCAAGCCATGAGCTGACTATGGAGTTAAAGCCCCTTCCACCTCACCTCAAGTATTCTTATCTTGAAGATAATCAAAAGCTCCCAGTGATTATTGCAAAGGAGCTTACTTCCCAATAAGAGGAGTGGCTGTTTAATGTACTGAAAAGAAACAAGAAAGCTATTAGGTGGAGTTTGGCGGACATAGTTGGTAAAGCCTTCAAGTTTGTGAGCACCGCATTTTTCTAGAGGAGGGAGCCAAGCCTATCTGTCAACCTCAAAGGCAGTTGAACCCCATAATTCTGGAAGTTGTGAAAAAAGAAGTGACCCGACTGCTTGAAACCGACAATATCTATCCAATCTCGGATAGTGAGTGGGTTAGTCCAGTACAAGTGGTTCCGAAGAAGTCCGACATCACAATTGTGAAGAATGAGAATGGGTAACTCATGGCTACAAGGGTGCAGAATTCCTGGAGAGTGTGCATCGACTACAGGCGCTTGAACTTGGCTACTCGCAAGGATCACTATCCACTACCTTTCATCGATCAAATGCTTGATCGCCTGTCAGGTAATCACATTATTGCTTTTTAGATGTCTATATTGGTTATTTTCAGATCCATATTGCTCCAGACGACCAAGAGAAAACTACTTTTACATGCCCCTTTAGAAAGTATGCATATAAAAGAATGCCTTTTGCTTTATGTAATGCACCATTTACGTTTTAAAGGTGCATGATGAGTATCTTTTTGGATCTTCTTGAGCATTGTATGGAAGTATTTATGGATGATTTTAGCGTCTATGGTGATTCTTTCTACCTTTGTTTGGATAATCTTGCTAGAATATTAGAAATATGTGATAGTTCAAACCTTGTGTTTAATTTTAAAAAATGTCATTTTATGGTAAAGCAAGATATTGTTCTAGGCCATGTTGTTTCTAATACTGGTATATCTGTTGATCTTGCAAAGGTTGATGTTATTTCTGGTTTACCTTACCCTTCCTCTGTGAGGGAAGTCCATTCTTTTCTTGGTCATACATGTTTCTACCGGTGTTTTATCAAGGACTTCAGTAAGGTTGCACTACTCCTTTCCCGTCTACTGCAGAAAGACGTAGAATTTAACTTGAGTGAAGACTGCATGAAAGCATTTGACAAGCTGAAGATTGCCTTGACTCAAGCTCCTATTATGAGAGGGCCTGACTGGAGTAGGCCGTTCGAGATTATGTGCGACGCATCTAACTATGCGGTAGGAGCGGCGTTGGCTCAGCGTGAAGGTAAGGATCCCTGTATTATTGCTTATGTTTCTAAAACTTTATATGGTGCCCACTCTAATTATACTACCACAAATAAGAAACTTTTAGCAATTGTTTTTGCCTTGGATAAATTTTGGGCTTATTTACTTGGAACAAAAGTGGTAGTATATTCAGACCATGCGGCCTTGAAATATTTGCATGCTAAGAAAGAGTCTAAACCAAAGTTAATCCATTGGATATTGTTATTGTAAGAGTTTGATTTAGAGATCAAAGATGGGAGTGGTTCTCAAAATTTGGTGGCAGACCACTTGAGTCACCTAGAACATATTAAAAGTGACTCCACTCCTATCAATGATGCATTTCTACTTGATAGCTTGCAAGCAATATCTGTGGTGGTTCCTTAGTATGCACCCATAGCTAATTATTTGGTTAGTCGCACCTTTCCTCCAAATTTTTCTAAACATCAAAAGGACAAGTGGTGGACGAAATTGTGATCAATGTTCTAACTATTTTGTATGAAATCATTATTATGGCACTGGTTGAATTCACAACTCCGTTCAACTAACCAGCAAGTGTACTGGGTCGTCCAAGTAATAAACCTTACGTGAGTAAGGGTCGATCCCACAGAGATTGTTGGTATGAAGCAAGCTATGGTCACCTTGTAAATCTCAGTTAGGCAGATTAAATTGGTTTATGGGTTTTTGAAAATAGAAATAAGAAAATAAATAATAAAAGGGATAGAATACTCATGCAGCCTCATTGGTGGGAATTTCAGATAAGCGAATGAAGATACTGTATGGCTCAAGGACGCCTGCTCTCCCACTGCTTCAACTCAATCCTTCTTACTCATTTCCATGGCAAGCTGTATGTAGGGCATCACCGTTGTCAATGGCTACATCCCATCCTCTCAGTGAAAACGTTCCTATGCTCTGTCACAGCACGGCTAATCATCTGTCGGTTCTCAATCAGGTTGGAATAGAATCCCGATTCTTTTGCGCTTGTCATCACGCCCAGCCTTCAGGAGTTTGAAGCTCGTCACAGTCATTCAATCATAGAGTCCTACTCGAAATACCACAGACAAGGTTTAGACTTTCCGGATCCTCATGAATGCCGCCATCTATCTAACTTATACCACGAAGATTCTGTTGGGGAATCTAAGAGATACACATTCAAGCTCTTGTTGCATGTAGAACGGAAGTGGTTGTCAATCACGTGCGTTCATAAGTGAGAATGATAATGAGGGTTACTTATCATCACATTCATCATGTTTTTGGGTACGAATGAATATCTTGGAATAAGAATAAGAGGGATTTGAATAAAAGACAATAGAATTGCATTAATACTTGAGGTACAGCAGAGCTCCACACCCTTAATCTATGGTGTGCAGAAACTCCACCGTTGAAAATACATAAGTAAAAGGTTCAGGCATGGCCGAATGGCCAGCCCCCAAAGCGTGATCACCGGATTCAAAATACAATCCAGGATGATAATATGATAGTAAAAAGTTCTATTTATAATAAACTAGCTCCTAGGGTTTACATGAGTAAGTAATTGATGCATAAATTCACTTCCGGGGCCCACTTGGTGTATGCTTGGGCTGAGCTTGATTAATCCACGAGCTGAGGCTTCTCTTGGAGTTGAACTCCGAGTTATGACGTGTTTTGGGCGTTCAACTCCGGATCATGACGTTTTTCTGGCGTTTAACTCCAGACAGCAGCATGAACTTGGCGTTCAACGCCAAGTTACGTCGTCTTTCTTCGAATAAAGTATAGACTATTATATATTGCTGGAAAGCTCTGGATGTCTACTCTCCAACGCCGTTGAGAGCGCGCCAATTGGAGTTCTGTAGCTCCAGAAAATCCATTTCGAGTGCAGGGAGGTCAGATTCCAATAGCATCAGCAGTCCTTTTTTTTCAGCCTTCTTCAGAGTTTTGCTCAAGTCCCTCAATTTCAGCCAGAAATTACCTGAAATCACAAAAAAACACACAAACTCATAGTAAAGTCCAGAAATATGAATTTAACATAAAAACTAATGAAATCATCCCTAAAAGTAGCTTGAACTTACCAAAAACTACCTAAAAACAATGCCAAAAAGCGTATAAATTATCCGCTCATCACAACACCAAACTTAAATTGTTGCTTGTCCCCAAGCAACTGAAAATCAATTAGGATAAAAAGAAGAGAACATACTATAAATTCCAGAATATCAATGAATATTAATTATAATTAGATGAGCGAGACTTGTAACTTTTTGCTTCTGAACAGTTTTGGCATCTCACTTTTTCCTTTGAAGTTCAGAGTGATTGGCGTCTCTGGGAACTTAGAATTTGGGATAGTGTTATTGACTCTCCTAGTTAAGCATGTTGATTCTTGAACACAGCTACTTATGAGTCTTGGCCGTGGCCCTAAGCACTTTGTTTTCCAGTATTACCACCGGATACACAAATGCCACAGACACATGACTGGGTGAACCTTTTCAGATTGTGACTCAGCTTTGCTAGAGTCCCCAGTTAGTGGTGTCCAGAGCTCTTAAGCACACTCTTTTGCTTTGGATCACGACTTTAACCACTCAGTCTCAAGCTTTTCACTTGGACCTTCATGACACAAGCACATGGTTAGGGACAGCTTGATTTAGCCGCTTAGGCCTGGATTTAATTTCCTTGGGCCCTCCTATCCATTGATGCTCAAAGCCTTGGATCCTTTTTACCCTTGCCTTTTGGTTTTAAGGGCTATTGGCTTTTTCTACTGCTCCTTCTTTTTCTTTCTATATTTTTTTTCGCACAAGCTTTTGCTTTTCACTGCTTTTTCTTGCTTCAAGAATCAATTTCATGATTTTTTTCAGATCCTCAATAACATTTCTCTTTGTTCATCATTCTTTCAAGAGACAATAATTTTAACACTCATAAACAACAATATCAAAAGACACATGCACTGTTCAATCATTCATTCAGAAAACAAAAAGTATTGTCACCACATCAATATAATTAAATTAAATTCAGTGATAAATTCGAAATTTATGTACTTCTTGTTCTTTTGAATTAAAACATTTTTCATTTAAGAGAGGTGAAGGATTAATGGATTTTATTCATAGCTTTAAGGCATGGTTACATACTAATGATCATGAAATAAAGACACAAAACATAGATAAACACAATACGAAAACAGAAAGAAATAAAGAACAAGGAATGAATCCACCTCTAGTGGCGTCTTCTTCTTGAAGGACCAATGATGTTCTTTAGCTCTTCTATGTCCCTTCCTTGCCTTTGTTGCTCCTCCCTCATTGCTCTTTGGTCTTCTCTTATTTCTTGGAGAATGATAGAGTGCTCATGATGTTCCACCCTTAATTGTTCCACATTGTGGCTCAAATCTTCTAAGGAGGTGTTGAGTTGCTCCCAATAGTTGTTGGGAGGAAAGTGCATTCCTTGAGGCATCTCGGGAATTTGTTGATGATGAGCTTCCTCATGCACTTCTTGAGGGCCGTGAGGAGCTTCTCTTGCTTGCTCCATCCTTTTCTTGGTGATGGGCTTGTCTTCTTCAATGGGGGTATCTCCTTCTATGATGACTCCAGCTGAGTAGCACAGATGGCAAATAAGGTGAGGAAAAGCTAGCCTTGCCATGGTGGAGGACTTATTGGCTATTTTGTAGAGTTCATTGGAGATGAATCTTTCCATCTCCCATGACTCGGAGGTGGAAGCTTTTGTCTTCCCTTTCCCTTTTCTAGAGGATACTCCGGCCTTAGGTGCCATTGATGGTAATGGAAAAACAAAAAGCTTATGCTTTTACCACACCAAACTTAAAATATTGCTCGCCCTCGAGCAAGAAAGAAAAGAAGAGAAGAAGAAGAAGAAGAGAATATGGTAGAGAGGGAAAGAAGTAGTTTCGGCTATGGGGGAGAAGAAGGGGTTGTGTTGTGTGAAAATGAAGTAGAATGGAAGGGTATTTATAGGGAGAGGGGAGGGTGGGTGTTCGGCCATTTTGGGTGGGAATGGGTGGGAAATTGAATTTGAATTTTATGAAGGTAGGTGGGGTTTATGGGGAAGAGTGGATTGATGTGAATGGTGAATGGGGTAATTGGGAAGAGGAATTGAGGTGATTGGTGAAGGTTTTTGGGAAGTGTGATATGGGAAAGGGTGAAATGAGATTTGGATTAGGAGAGTGTGATTAGGATTGAAAGAAAAGGTGGGAATATGGTAGGTGGGGATCCTGTGGGGTCCACAGATCCTGGGGTGAAAAGAAATACCATTCCTTCACCATATAGACATGTAAAATGCCTTCGTGCATCATTCTGGCGTTTAAACGCCCATTCGTGCACGTTCTGGGCGTTCAACGCCCATGTAATGCATGTTTCTGGCGTTGAACGCCAGTTTCATGCTTGTTGCTGGCGTTTAACGCCAGCTTGTCTCCTCCAGGCACATTCCTGGCGTTCAGCGCCAGGATGTTGCTTGTTTCTGGCGTTCAGCGCCAGAATGGTGCTCTGTTCTGGCGTTGAACGCCAGCCAGATGCATCTTACTGGCGTTGAACGCCAGTCTGCGCTACCTCCAGGGTGAAATTTTTTTTCTTCTATTTTTGACTCTGTTTTTAATTTTTTTGATTTTTTTTGTGACTCCTCATGATCATGTACCTAATAAAACACAAAATAACAATAGAACAAAATAAAATAAAAATTAGATAAATAAAATTGGGTTGCCTCCCAACAAGCGCTTTTTTAATGTCAATAGCTTGACAGTGGCTCTCATGGAGCCACAAGGTGATCAGGTTAATGTTAGTGTAGTCCCAACACCAAACTTAGAGTTTGGATATGGGGTCTGAACACCAAACTTAGAGTTTGGTTGTGGCCTCACAACACCAAACTTAGAGTTTGACTGTGTGGGCTCTTCTTGACTCTGAACTGAGAGAAGCTCTTCCTGCTTACTCTCTTTTGTCACAGAGGGATGGCCATGTGCCTTAAACACAAGGTAGTCCCCATTCAATTGAAGGACTAATTCTCCTCTGTTGACATCTATCACAGCTCCTGCTGTGGCTAGGAAAGGTCTTCCTAGGATGATGCATTCATCATCTTCCTTCCTAGTGTCTAGGATTATGAAATCAGCAGGGATGTAAAGGCCTTCAACCTTTACTAGCACGTCCTCTACTATTCCATAAGCTTGTCTCAATGACTTATCTGCCAATTGCAATGAGAACAAGGCAGGTTGTACCTCAATGATCCCCAGCTTCTCCATTACAGAGAGTGGCATAAGATTTATCCCTGACCCCAGATCACATAGAGCTTTTTCAAAGCTCATGGTGCCAATGGTACAAGGTATTAAGAACTTGCCAGGATCTTGTTTCTTTTGAGGTAGAGTTTTCTGAATCCAAGTATCTAGTTCACTAATGAGCAAGGGAGGTTCACTTTCCCAAGTCTCATTACCAAACAGCCTGGCATTCAGCTTCATGATAGCTCCTAAATATTGAGCAACTTGCTCTCCAGTCACATTTTCATCCTCTTCAGAGGAAGAATAGTCTTCAGAGCTCATGAATGGCAGAAGGAGATTTAACGGAATCTCTATGGTCTCTAGATGAGCCTCAGATTCCTCTGGATCCTTAATAGGAAACTCCTTCTTGCTTGAAGGACGTCCCAGGAGGTCTTCCTCACTAGGATTTTCGTCCTCCTCCTCCCTAGTGCATTTGGCCACTTTGATCAAATCAATGGCCTTGCACTCTCTTTTTGGATTCTCTTCTGTATTGCTTGGGAGAATACTGGGAGGAGTTTCAATGACTTTCTTACTCAGCTGGCCCACTTGTGCCTCCAAATTTCTAATGGAGGATCTTGTTTCATTCATGAAACTGAAAGTGGCTTTTGACAGATCAGAGACAATATTGGCTAAATTAGAAGTGTTTTGTTCTGAATTCTCTGTCTGTTGCTGAGAAGATGATGGATATGGCTTACTATTGTTCAGCCTATTGCGTCCACCATTGTTAAAGCCTTGTTGAGGCTTTTGTTGATCCTTCCAGGAGAAATTTGGGTGATTTCTCCATGATGGGTTATAGGTGTTTCCATAAGGTTCACCCATGTAATTAACTTCTGCCATGGCAGGGTTCTCAGGATCATAAGCTTCTTCAGAAGCTACCTCTCTAGTACTGTTGGATGCATGTTGCCATCCATTCAGATTTTGAGAGATTATGTTGACTTGTTGAGTCAACATTTTGTTATGAGCCAATATGGCATTCAGAGCATCAATTTCAAGAACTCCTTTCTTCTGAGGTATCCATTATTCACGGAATTCCTCTCAGAGGTATACATGAATTGGTTGTTTGCAACCATGTCAATGAGTTCTTGAGCCTCTTCAGGCGTTTTCTTCAGGTGAATAGATCCACCTACAGAATGGTCCAATGACATTTTCGAAAATTCAGAGAGACCATAATAGAATATATCTAATAGGGTCCATTCTGAAAACATGTCAGATGGACATCTTTTGGTCAACTGCTTATATCTTTCCTAAGCTTCATAGAGGGATTCACCATCTTTTTGTTTGAAGGTTTGAACATCCACTCTCAGCTTGCTCAGCTTTTGAGGAGGAAAGAATTTATCCAAGAAGGCAGTGACCAGCTTATCCCAGGAGTCCAGGCTATCCTTAGGTTGTGAATCCAACCATATTCTAGCTCTGTCTCTTACAGCAAAAGGGAAAAGCATGAGTCTGTAGACTTCAGGATCAACTCCATTCATCTTTACAGTCTCACAGATCTGCAAGAACTCAGTTAAAAACTGATAAGGATCTTCAGATGGAAGTCCATAAAACTTGCAGTTTTGTTGCATTAATGCAACTAGTTGAGGCTTAAGCTCAAAGTTATTGGCTCCAATGGCAGGAATGGAGATGCTTCTTCCATCAAACTTGGACGTTGGCTTTGTGAAGTCACCAAGCATTCTCCTTGCATTATTATTATTATTTTCGGCTGACATGTCCTTCTCTTGTTCGAAAATTTCTGAAAGGTTGTTTCTGGATTGTTGTAATTTAGCTTCTCTTAATTTTCTCTTCAGAGTCCTTTCAGGTTCTGGATCAATTTCAACAAGAGTGCCTTTTTCCCTGTTCCTGCTCATATGAAAGAGAAGAAAACAAGAAAAGAAAGAGGAATCCTCTATGTCACAGTATAGAGATTCCTTTATGTTAGTAGGAGAAGAAAGGGGTATAAGAAAGAAGAAGGACGGATTCGGATTTTTGGATGAAGAGAGGTGAAGAGAAGTGTTAGTAATTAAATAATTAAATAGAAGAAGAGAAGAGAAGAGAAATTTTCGAAAATAATTTTTTTGAAAAAGAGGTTAGTAATTTTCGAAAATCAAAGACAAAGTATAATTAAAATTAAAATTTAAAACAAAAAGAATTTTTGAAAAAGAGAGGGAGAATTTTCGAAAATTAAAGAGGAAAAAGTAGTTAGGTGGTTTTGAAAAAGATAAGAAACAAACAAAAAGTTAGTTAGTTGATTGAAAAAGATTTGAAATAAAATTTTGGAAAAGATAAGAGGATAAGAAGTTAGATAAGATATTTTGAAATCAAATTTTGAAAAAGATAAAATTTTTGAAAAAGATAAGATAAAAGATAAAAAGATAAGATAAAAAATTTTAATAAAAAGATATTTTGAAAAAGATTTAATTTTTAAAAAGACTCAACTAACAAGAAACTACAAGATAAGATTCTAGAACTTAAAAGATTGAACCTTTCTTAACAAGAAAGTAACAAACTTCAAATTTTTGAACCAATCACATTAATTGTTAGCTAATTTTCAAAAATTTGATATAAAGATAAGAAAAAGATTTTGAAAATATTTTGAAAAAGATTTTTGAAATTTTCGAAATTTATATAAAAAAAATGAAAAAGATATGATTTTTGAAAAAGATTTTGAAAAGATAAGATTTTTAAAATTGAAATTTTGACTTGACTTGTAAGAAACAACTAATTTTAAAAATTTTTGACCAAGTCAACCCAAAATTTCGAAAATTTGGAGGAAAATAAGGAAAAGATATTTTTTTGATTTTTGAATTTTTAAAGAAAAACACAAAAATGACCCAAAACATGAAAATTTTGGATCAAGACACAAGATGCATGCAAGAATGCTATGAATGTCAAGATGAACACCAAGAACACTTTGAAGATCATGATGAACACCAAGAACATAATTTTGAAAAATTTTTGATGCAAAGAAAACATGCAAGACACCAAACTTTAGAAATCTTTAATGCATGGAAAATATGAATGCAAAAGTGCACATGAAAAACAACAAAAGACACAAAACAAGAAATCATCAAGATCAAACAAGAAGACTTGTCAAGAACAACTTGAAGATCATGAAGAACACTATGAACGCATGAAATTTTCGAAAAAATGCAAGAAAAATTTTAAAAGCATGCAATTGACACCAAACTTAAAAATTAACACAAGACTCAAACAAGAAACACAAAATATTTTTTTGATTTTTATGATTTTCTAATTTTTTTGTATTTTTATTTTATTTTTTTTTTCGAAAAACATTTTTGGAAAAAACGAAAAATAAAATAAAAATTTTGAAAAAGATTTTTGAAAAGAAAATTACCTAATCTGAGCAACAAGACGAACCGTCAGTTGTCCATACTCGAACAATCCCCGGCAACGGCGCCAAAAACTTGGTGGACGAAATTGTGATCAATGTTCTAACTATTTTGTATGAAATCATTATTATGGCACTGGTTGAATTCACAACTCTGTTCAACTAACCAGCAAGTGTACTGGGTCGTCCAAGTAATAAACCTTACGTGAGTAAGGGTCGATCCCACAGATATTGTTGGTATGAAGCAAGCTATGGTCACCTTGTAAATCTCAGTTAGGCAGATTAAATTGGTTTATGGGTTTTTGAAAATAGAAATAAGAAAATAAATAATAAAAGGGATAGAATACTCATGCAGCCTCATTGGTGGGAATTTCAGATAAGCGAATGAAGATACTGTATGGCTCAAGGACGCCTGCTCTCCCACTGCTTCAACTCAATCCTTCTTACTCCTTTCCATGGCAAGCTGTATGTAGGGCATCACCGTTGTCAATGGCTACATCCCATCCTCTCAGTGAAAACGTTCCTATGCTCTGTCACAGCACGGCTAATCATCTGTCGGTTCTCAATCAGGTTGGAATAGAATCCCTTGATTCTTTTGCGCTTGTCATCACGCCCAGCCTTCAGGAGTTTGAAGCTCGTCACAGTCATTCAATCATAGAGTCCTACTCGGAATACCACAAACAAGGTTTAGACTTTCCGGATCCTCATGAATGTCGCCATCTATCTAACTTATACCACGAAGATTCTGTTGGGGAATCTAAGAGATACACATTCAAGCTCTTGTTGCATGTAGAACGGAAGTGGTTGTCAATCACGTGCGTTCATAAGTGAGAATGATAATGAGGGTTACTTATCATCACATTCATCATGTTTTTGGGTACGAATGAATATCTTGGAATAAGAATAAGAGGGATTTGAATAAAAGACAATAGAATTGCATTAATACTTGAGGTACAGCAAAGCTCCACACCCTTAATCTATGGTGTGCAGAAACTCCACCGTTGAAAATACATAAGTAAAAGGTTCAGGCATGGCCGAATGGCCAGCCCCCAAAGCGTGATCACCGGATTCAAAATACAATCCAGGATGATAATATGATAGTAAAAAGTTCTATTTATAATAAACTAGCTCCTAGGGTTTACATGAGTAAGTAATTGATGCATAAATTCACTTCCGGGGCCCACTTGGTGTATGATTGGGCTGAGCTTGATTAATCCACGAGCTGAGGCTTCTCTTGGAGTTGAACTCCGAGTTATGACGTGTTTTGGGCGTCCAACTCCGGATCATGACGTTTTTCTGGCGTTTAACTCCAGACAGCAGCATGAACTTGGCGTTCAACGCCAAGTTACGTCGTCTTTCTTCGAATAAAGTATAGACTATTATATATTGCTGGAAAGCTCTGGATGTCTACTCTCCAACGCCGTTGAGAGCGTGCCAATTGGAGTTCTGTAGCTCCAGAAAATCCATTTCGAGTGAAGGGAGGTCAGATTCCAACAGCATCAGCAGTCCTTTTTTTTCAGCCTTCTTCAGAGTTTTGCTCAAGTCCCTCAATTTCAGCCAGAAATTACCTGAAATCATAGAAAAACACACAAACTCATAGTAAAGTCCAGAAATGTGAATTTAACATAAAAACTAATGAAAACATCCCTAAAAGTAGCTTGAACTTACCAAAAACTACCTAAAAATAATGCCAAAAAGCGTATAAATTATCCGCTCATCAACAAGCTTAAAAGCGAGTCCAAGTATTACATATGGGATGACCCATATTTATGGAGATGTGGTGTTGACCAAATAATTAGAAAGTGTGTTCCACAATTTGAAATCCATTCTATTTTAGAGGCATGCCACTCTTCTGAGAGTAGTGGACACTTTGGTCCTCAAAGAACTACAAGAAAGATTTTAGACTGCGAATTTTGGTGGCCCACACTTTTTAAGGATGCTAATCTTTTTTGTGACTTTTGCCACCAATGCCAAAGGTTTGGAAATATATCCAAGAGGGATGAGATGCCCCGACAACTCATGTTGTTTTGTGAAATTTTTTATGTTTGGAGTATTGACTTCATAGGTCCATTTCCAAACTCGAATGGTTTCTTATATATTCTGTTAGCTGTTGATTATGTTTCTAAGTGGGTGGAAGCAATTCCTACCCGTACTGATGATGCTAACGTGGTTTCCTCTTTTGTTAGGAATAATATTATTTGTCGCTTTGGATCACCACGAGCAATCATGAGTGATCAAGGCTCTCAATTTTGTAACAGAAGAATGACAGGGTTGATGAAGAAACATGGCATCATTCACAAGGTGGCGACGGCTTACCATCCCCAAACAAATGGCCAAGCCGAGGTGTCTAATAGAGAGATCAAGCGCATACTCGAGAAGATTGTTAAACCTCATAGATGGGACTGGAGCTCTAGGCTTGGAGATGCGCTATGGGCTTATCGAACATCTTACAAGACACCCATAACATGAGTCTGTTCCGTCTAGTCTATGGAAAGGCTTGTCACCTTCCGGTAGAGATGGAACACAAAGCTTACTGAGCTATGAAAGAATGCAACTCAAGATTGGGAGGAGTGGAATTGAAAGAAAATTACAACTAGAGGAATTGGAGTGCCTTCGGCTAGAAGCGTATGAAAACTCAAGGCTCTACAAAGAAAAGGTGAAGGTGGTACATGACAAGAAAATTAAGAGAAGATAGTTTATAGCTAGGGATCAGGGCCTTCTCTACAACTCAAGGTTGAGATTAATGCCAGGCAAATTGAGGTCAAGATGGGATGGACCCTACATGGTGGAGAAGGTTGAATCGTATGGAGTTGTCCACCTAAGTCACCCCTCAAGTCCTACCTTCTTCAAAGTCAATGGCCACCGTTTAAAGCTGTATCATGGTGCGAAAATGAAGAACAACAAAGAGTTGGAGATCTTCCTCTTGAAGGATCCAGCAAGGGAAGAGGACTGAGCCTATGGACCGTCCAACTTAAGGACGCTAAAGAAAAGTGCTAGGTGGGAGGCAACCCATCATGGTATGATCTTCCTTTTTTATAGTTCTATTTTATTTATTTGCTTATATTTGTTTCATTAGTTGTCTTTGTTAATTTTCAAATAAGCATGCTTTCCTTCTGTTCTGAGTTATTTAAAAAAAAAGGGTTAAGTATGATTTTGGTCCCCAACGTAGAGGCCGAAAATCGATTTCGTCCCCGGCCTTTTTTTCGCTACAAAATGGTCCCCAAAGTTTTAATTTGTTTTAAAATCGTTCTTTTTATCAATTTTTTTATTACCAAATTACCATTCATTAAAAAATTATAAAATAAAATAAAAAAGAAAAAAAAAAGAAAGAAAGAAAGGCATCAGAGAGGGAGAAAGAGAATCGGGGGAGGGGGAGCGAGAAAGAGAAGGTGGGGGGAGAAAGAGAATCAGCGGGAGAGGGGAGGAAAGGCCGCACCGCCGTACCGCTGCACCATCACACTGCCGCCTGTGATCGGAAGGGGAAACAGAAAGCAAGAGAGGAGAAAGCTAAGGGAGAGAGAGATCGGAAGGGAGAAAGCTAAGGGTCACCGCCGCTGCTCCTCGCCGTCATCGCTGCCGCTCCTGCTCCTCGCCGCTCATCCTGCTCCACGTCCTTGCCGTTCTTCCTCTTGGAACTGGATTTCTAGTTTTGAATTTTGTTGATGGTTCTGAGTTTTGATTGTTCTGATTTTTTAAGTTCTGATTTTCTGATGTTTGATGGTTCACTACAAGAAAAAGGCATCTTTGTAACAAAAAATATTGTTACAAAACGTCGAAATTTTGAAACAAAAGTTTTTTGTAACAAAAAAAGGGTCCATTGCAGTAAGTCCCGTTACAAAAAGTTTTTGTAACGAAAAATGGAACTGTTACAATTCAATACCATATTTTGTAACAATTTTTCCTGATACAAAAAAACCAGAAGCCGTTATAAAAGTGGTAACAAATTTTGATCTTGAAGGTATTTTTCGTGACAGTCAATTTTTTTCCTATCAAAATATTTTGTTACAAAATGTAGCATGATTTTGTAACATTTTTTCTTTAGTTACGAAAGCAAATTAATTATTTTGTAACAATTTTTTTATTACAAATTACATGCATAATTTACTAAATTATTTTTTAAATTAACTAATATATTAACGCTTTTAATAAGCAAGTTTACATGTATATAATATGCAAAAACATACATAAGTCAAACAAGATCCTTTTAGCTAAAATTGTCTTGAAACAAAATAAAATTAGCTAGTGAGTACATTGATTAGGTCAACCAAAACATAAAAGTTCTAACATAGATTAGTGTCTCTATGCATCAAAACATTCTTGAGCCCTCAAGGTAGCATATGGTCACCATTTCAGCATTCCTGTAAATAAGAAAAATCGAAACAAAAAAGTTAGAAACAAGATATAACATTAATTATAATTTTTTCACTAAGTTTTATCCAAAATGTTTAGAAAAATTTCGGCAGAATCTTCCCTAAAACTTGGATATTTCCACCGTCTACGGTTCCAACAAACACAACCAATTCACAACTTGCACCCTTTCAAACAATACAATGCAGTTTAATTGAGCAACCAGATAGGACAACAACCAAATAGTGAAAAACAAAACCCGAAGCTTCCAGCTTCCAACAACCAAAATAGTGAAACACTTAGCCGGATAATCAATCAATTGAGCTTAGCAATAGTTGAAAACCAAAAGCAATTAAATACCAACTCAATCAATTAATTGAATCAAAGATGAATATTGAAAACAGCTTAAAATAAATTTCGGCAGCATTTCAGCAGTAAATTTGCCTATTTCACAATTTCAATCAATCAATTCAAATTTCATATGAATTCTTTGACAGTTAAAAACACAAAAAATCATAATGAATTCATAGGAAGGAAGTAAATAAGCCAATTCCAACAATAAAACATGAGGAAACAATTAAAACCAATCCAACCAACAAGAAGCAGAGCAGCACTCAGCAGAACAGCAATCAATGGCCCATCATACAACACCCAAAACAGTAAAATGAACAAAGGTAATGGATTTAGGCAGCATTCTATTCATTGAAGTCAATAACCATTACATTTGCAAGCAACAGGAGCATAGCAGTTTATCCATTAATTCAACAGAAAATCAATCAAGTCAAACTAAACGATTTCAGCAACAGATTTATCAATAAAACCAATCTCAGTTCAGCAACCATCATCTATTCCAACACAAACAACAATAACTCAGTAGCATTTTCTTTCTCATTGAATTTAACAATCATTCAATAAGCAAGCAATGAGGGGGACAAATCAGCAGCAACCAACAGCAAGTATAGAGCAGGAATAACAATTTAATGTGAAAAATTATTCAACAACAAATGCACACACAAATACAAGGATTACTTAAATGACTCATCATGCTTATCCACATAAGTCTGCAGTGAAACCACTTACCGTTTCACTTAAGAGGCTTGTAACAACAGTTTTTTTATCAACTTCTTTCTCATTCTCCCTTTCAGGCTCATTGTCAGTACTGGTAGGAGGTGGAAGTGCTGAAGCACCAAATATGGCTTCGTCATGAGCAGCTTGGATTTGTTCCTCCCTTCTTGCCTTGATAAGAAAATAGATTCGATCTATGTTTAGTTTTCCATACATAGATGATGCATGTATGTTAACAAGGAACAAAACTGACTATTCATGAATATAAGAAGAGGACTATACCTCTATTTTAGAATACTGGAAACTCTGGCCAATTTGTTTGACCAAGGAAGCATCATCTTCAGCCACTGCAAATAGGTGGACAAATACAATCAGTTCAATTAAGTTTCAGGCTTCAAGCCAAACCCCAAACCAGTACTCATTATCATTTATAAGAAAAAATATCATTGGCATTCAATAATTAAAAGAATCACCTTGACTAAGCAATGAACAATTAAAATCAGTAAGTACTGGTGGTATTAACAAGCACACAACAACAGTACTCAACATTGGATCAATTAAAAATGAAGTTTACATTATCAGGATTCAGGAACCTGTGTTGCATTATCAGGAAAACATAGGAAGACTAAAAAAATTATCTATTTTAAAACAGATTGTATTTGTAATGAAGAAATCTGGGTAAATTTATTTAGAATAATGAAATTGGCAAACAAGTCCAACCTTCAATTTCCTCATCTTCAAGAGGCGCATCCTTGTCAATGAAAACAGCTCCGACACCTAGAAGAACGAAACCCGTCATAAACAAACCATGGTCGGAACCCAAACTGGAGTGGGATAGGGTTTGGCAGCTGCAGGGAGTCCTCAAGCGACTGCAGCAGTGGTTTTCCAGCGCCATTCGGTGAGGCAGAACAGCGGCGGCAACTTCCTCCGCCGTCACATCCTCTCTTCCGGCGACAAGCTCCAGCGGCAAGGATGGTCGAGCTCCCTTCTAACAATGGCAACGATGTTACTTTCTCCCTCTCTTCCTAGTTCGATGGTGACAGCTCGGCTGGGGTTTAGTGGCAGTGATTTCTTCGTCAGCGACCACAAGATGCGGCGTCTCGATCGTGTCTCTCCTCGAGCTCCCACAAGCGACAGCGACGGACTCAGAGGCGGCAGCGACGGACTCAGAGGCGGCAGCGACGGCACGCGCAGCAGCAGTCCGTGATGGTGACGATGGCGGCGCTGGCTTCTTGGCGAGGACCATGGCGGCACTGGCTTCGTGGCGAAGACGATGGCGTCTGCAGGAACACTTAGAGACGACGACGGACGCAAGGACAGGGACTTTTCCTTCCTCGCACACGCTATCTGGTCCCTGACGATGGTGGTTCAGCCATGGTTCAGCGGACAGAGGAGAAGAGAAAGGAGCAGAGGAGAAGAAGAAGAGAAGGGTAGTTTGGGTAGCTGAGGCAGTGAGCTCGCTGAGGAGCAAGGGGGTGAACGGTGGTGATGATCAAACTTGATGATAATGGTTGAATGTGGGATGAAGTTGCTCTGAAGAGGAGGAAAAGTGAAAGGGAGAGGCTGCGCTAGGGTTCCTGGGTAAAAGGGGAAAATTATGGGTTAATTAGGGTTAGAGTTTATAGGGTTTAATTTGGGAATTAGGATTTAATTTGGGACAAAAGAGAAATTAAGAATTTTGGGAAAATTGGGGTTGGTAAATTTTTAATAAAATTAAAGTATATTGTATAAATTTGAAATCTAATTTAATCTCTTAAAATTACTTTAAAAACATTACTCAATTATCAATTTATTAATCAGCTTTTAATCAAGTATTCTAATTTAAAATTAGAAATAATATAATTTATTTTCTGTTTATAAAAATTAAAGTATTAAATTCTAAAATATCAATTATTTAAATTAGATTATATAAAATTCTTATTATTTTATATTTGCTAAACTTTATTATTTAAATATAGAAAATAATTTGATAATTATAAAATCAGATAAAATCTTAAATTACTTTAAATTCAATTAATCAAAATTTACTTTAATTATCTTTAATAAAATAATTTCTGAGAATAAAATACTTAATAAATAAATAAATCAAAATTAGCTCTTAATAAAAATTTTTCTGAAATTTATGCATCTTACAACGCACACGACGGGACGAAGACCACTGAAGACCACCAGGCCACCGCTCACAACACAACGGCGGAGGAGACGGTAATAACAGACGAGATGACGACGAGGAGAACGTTTTCCAAAAACTACACCGGTCCTTCTTCTTCCAACAAGATCTCCATTGTGCTTCCTGGAGTGGTAGACGGCGCAGAGTGTTCGTGAGTGAGGGGGTGGGGAGACTTAAGATTTTTTACTACAGTGTATCCCTTTTAATTTTACAGCTTTTAGTATTTTATTTTTTTATATTTAATTATTTTTATTTATATTTATGATTTAATAAAATTTCTTTAAGTGACATAAATTAATTTAGTTAATTTTAAAAATTTGATTATTAATAAAAATTATATATTAATTATTTAAAAGAATATAAAATAATATTTATAATTTTTAAAAATTAATGAATACATACATTATGTAAAAAAAATTAATTTTTGAAACAAAATAAAATCATTTTTAAAAAAATATATACACATTTTTTTTATTTTTAAGGTGATTAACATTTTGAAAAAAGAATTTGTTATAAAATATACTTATATATACTTATATTTTATGACAAATAATTAACTTGTTATAAACAATATTAAATTTGTAACAAATAAATTTTTTGTTACAAAACAATTAGAATTTTTGAAACAAAAAGTTGTTTTGTTATAAAATAATTGGAATTTTTGAAACAAAAATAAAAATTGTTACAAAATGTTTTGAATTTTTGCAACTTATTTTTTTTTGTTACAAATTATTATAATATTTTGTAACAAAACATTATATCGTTACAAAAACTAACATAATTTATAACAAAATAAAACAGATTGTTATAAAATATTTTCATGTTTTGTAACAACTTGTAATGTTGTTACAAAATATTATTCTTTTGTAACAATAAAAAATTGTTATTATAAAATACTATTTTTTGTAACAATGTTAAATTTGATACAAATTTTTTGTTACAAATGTTCTATTTTTTGTAGTAGTTCTTCTGATTTTCAATTTTGTTGATGATTTTTCTGATGATGATGATGACCATGATGATAATGGTGGTGGTGGTGGGTTTTGGGGTGGGCTTCTGGTTGATTTTGAGAGAAGTTCTGATGATGCTGAGGATGATGACCATGATTTTGGTTGATTTTGGTAGATTTTGGGGGAAGTTTTGATGATGATGACCATGGTGGTGGTGGTGGTTGCTTAGGCTTCTGTTTTGCTTAGGCTTCTGTTTTGCTTACTTCTGCTGAGTTTGGTTGATTTTGGGGGTGAAGGAAGGGTATTTTCGTCTGAATGATAATTTTAAAATAATCTGAAACTTTGGGAACCATTTTGTAGCAAAAAAAGGTCGGAAACGAAATTGATTTTCAGTTTCTACGTTGGAGACCAAAATCATACTTACCCAAAAAAAAAACATCTCACGCGTAGGTTACCACCTCGGGTTTGAAGGACTTGGGCCAATTCTTTCTTTTCTTTTGTTTGGATCCAAGATTTGTGATGGAGCTTGACTTGGGCTTTAAACAATTGTTCCTCGAGCCAAGTTGTTTCATTTGTTTTCCTGCATACTAAACCACAACACAATCATTTAAACACTTAATAATTTATAATAGGAAAAGTATAGGTGAACAATGAAAATATTAAACAATATAAACAATAGATATATCGGATGTTCATTTTACTAGTGTACGGATGGTTATTTTAATATTAAAATTTAGAAGGTTAATTTTGAGGTGTAGTGTGTTTTTATTTGATTGGTGGTTGTTCATATTGTTCAATAAAGTCATTGTTCCCTTAGCATTCCCCTTTTATAATAATGTTTGTTCATTATTTTAATTGAATATTAGTTTTCAAACTCAACACAAGTTACAAAAGTTTTCTAATCTTTTGATTTCCTCCATGTTAATTTGCAAATTAACTAAAATGCTGTGACCATGGTTGTTTAGGCTGCTGACTTTCTTAAAGTCCGAGCCTGTTGATGCTTACAACTGAGAAGGTGATAGCTCTGGTGACGAGGCCCCTTAATAAGGCATTGGTGTTATCTAAAAGCCTATCATTTTCGCAAATGCTCTCATTCCTTTTCGTTAAATTCACAGAGTAGGGTTGGCCATAAAGTAGGAAATTGGTTTGCTGTTGTTTATCAAAGAACTACTTGATTTGCTCGTTCACCATTTTTATGTTTGTTTTCTTGGTGAACTTCAGTTTGTTTTCTATTTAAAGGTTGTAGTAACAACTGATTATGAACCCATTTGGATATTGCTCTTGTTATGGAGCATTATTCTTCAAATGATTATGTATATAAGTTTATGATTTTGATGGATCGTAGTTGATTTTTGCATTGGTTAGTTATTTTCTCACTATTATATTTTCTTTCAAAAGTAAAATGGCGTTGGCCTCCACTCCACTCCCTTTTTCACTTGTATGGTCATTCACATGACATTACTGTTTATGATGTGTACGGTAATCGTATTTAGTAAAAACAACTGCAGAATTAGTTAAACCTGTATATTATAAGTATTTTCTCTAATAATTAACATGTTAACAGTATTTTTGTCAATTTTTGTCAACTTTGATTTATAACAGTATTTAATGAAAATGTCCTTATAAATGTGTCTAATAAAAACATTTTTATAGGTGTATTTTTTAGATATAACTCTTTATTCATATGTTTAAAATATAATAATTAACTATTATCAGTGACAGATAGTATATTGGTATTCTATATTTTTTTATTTGTAAATGATTATAAGTATTTTTTTAAAAATAATTATCTCTAAAGTCAAGAGGCATATCAAAGATGTAAAGTAGCACTAAGCAATTTGATTAGGATATCTAAATTTTTTTTTACTAGATATTAATTGGTTAGAACAGTGTAAATAATTATATGAATTGTGTTTTAAAACTAATATTATAATCAACGTATAATGTATTTTCATTGATATTTATTAATAGAATTTTATATGAAGCATGAAGGACGAGTTATAGTTTATGCAATATCTCAAATTCAAATTTTATTATTAGTACATACAATGTTTTTTTAAGAAATAGTTCATTTCTCAACCATCGAAACTTCAATCTCATTTACCTTCGCGAGTTTGCACACTACACACTCTTTTACACATTCAATTTGAACTAAGTAATTTTACAAACACAAAGCAGACATAATGAGTGGGATATTCAAACAATTAGGTGCATTCGTCATCACTCCCCCACAAGATTTCAGTCTGCATTTTTCTCAATATCTACGCTCCCCTCCTCAAATCTCCCTCCCTTTCCCTTTTCTTTTTTCTTTTTCTTTTTCTTCCGTCTGCCACCACAATAAATATTTTAGAAGAGCAAGAAGAAAGGAAGAGAGAAGAAAAGAAAAGAAGGAAAGAGAAGGAAAAAAAGAAAAGAGGTGAAACAGAAAGAAGATATAAAAATTTATTTTTTATATATTTAAATTAGTTTTAATCTATAAATTAATTTAAATTTATTTTTAATTAAAATTAATTTTATTTTTATAAATTGATGCACTGTATTATAAATTAGTTTAAAATTAATTTATTATGTGATAAAATAATTTAGTTCAATTTTTAAATTATTTAAAATGATGTAGTAAAATTTCAGTTTAATTTATAAAAGAAATTAAACGGCTTTTTTATTAAAATAAGTAAAAAAATACATTATTTTCTTAAATACGCATGGTGTAAATTATTTGCCAGAATACGCAGCTCTATTTTATGGGAGTCATCCACGAAATGGATTTTGCCCCCATCTCACTCCAGGCGCCCACAAAATGGGCCGTAATTCCATTTCATGCTCAGCGCCCATGAAATGGACATGTCTAGGTAAGCGTCTACGAATTGGGCCAATACCCTAATGGTACACGCGAATTGGATGAGGATGACATTTCTGGCGTGTCTGACGCGAAAACGAACCACATCAGTTGTACTCCACACGAAATGGAGTGAGTAATTGGCTATAAAAAGGGGGTTTGGAAGTCAGTTTGCAAGCATGGTTTGGGTGTGTTACCGGAAATTTCATCTAAAGCAACTCTCTTCTATCTCTATATCTTTTCTTTCTTGCTATAATTATGTAGTTGCTATTTTATTGTGTTTATGGCCACTGAAAATGTGTACGTTATCGTGTATCCTAATGGAGAAATTTCTGTTACATCTGAAGGTGTTACATTCGTTTGTGATGATCCACTGTGGATAATGACCCCGCCGCAGTCGTCTTTGGAAGAGCTGAAGAACGTGATCCTGGTAAATACCGGTCTAGTTGGAAAGAAGGTAATCACGAAGTTGACTTACAGAATGCCAGTTGCAGTGGCCAACTCATTTACATATCAGAAAATGCAGATTAAATCTGACCAACAAGTTGCGATGATATTTTCTTATCATCGGAGCATTGGAACTATTTACTCGCTGGAGTTATGTGTGTGTCTCCAAGATCTTGGTGGAAGCTCATCTAGTTCCAATAATATGGTGAATAATGTGGTGCAATCTGGAAATTTCGATGCTGCAGAAGTGATTCCATTCCAGAGATGATACTGCGGTGTCGGCGATAGATGCGGATCTCCTCCCCGCAATTTCGGGCTGTGGGTCGGTATCCGAACGTGGAAGGGCAAGACCAAGATCTGTGGGTGTGTGCGGTGACAGCTGCTGAGGTATGAAATGGTCCAAGCCCTCGAAAAAAGAAGAGAAGTTGGTCCATCCAACTCTATCCATGGAATCAATCAAGTCCTGTGTACCACCCTCCTGGGATGATCCACCAACCTCATAGCTACTCTGTTGTGGCATGAATTGCTGCATCGATGGTGGATGAGGTTGGTCTCCTGCCATGTAAGGTTGAGGGTAGTAGAAATCTCCTTGAGGATGAGGTTGTTGCTGTGAATGATGTGATCCAACCGCGGGCTCATCTTGTGGCCGATCTTGTTCTGGAAACTCTGCCTCTTCGTACCCCATCCCAAAAACTTGCTGATGTCTTTCTCGGCGTGTTCGTCGGCACCTACGATCTTGTGAAACATTAGGTAACCTTACCACCGGTGCTCTTCCATACTCTGCAGGTACTCCAGGAGGAATGTCATCCGTCCTACGGGTCCTGTCACAGTACCATCTATAGTAATCCATATTAGGACGCAAGGTGTCGGCCCGATCAATGTGCAGACGATATGCCTTGGTTCGGCGACTAGCCCATACCTCAAACCAAGTTGACAGGCGGATCGGCCACCACCCATCGTCATTGCGGGCCGACTGTCGATGGAATGTGTCGATATTCAACGGAGGGTTCGGCGGACCTTGTCTTCCTCCAAACTGACGCAATACCCTGTCGATATTAAGAATCTCAATCCACCGGAATAATATTAGAGGTACAACCGAGTGGTAGAAGTCTCCATGAGGATGGCCGAGAAATTCAGCGGGCACTCTCGACAGAATGCGAGGATCCATGTACGGCATCCAAATAAACTGCAAAATATGGACTATAACGTAAACACGGTATTCAAGGCATCTCCATATCTGAATATCAACACAACATAAACCGTACCTCGTCTACTTGCAGATTGTCCAACCTTAGGCGGTGCCTGAGAAGGCGTTGCTCAGCATAGTCATTGTGTCCCTTCTTTCCTGCCCACCTGATGCAACAACAGTACGTGCAGATCAAATGTGTACTAAAAGTTGAAGGAAAATGTATACTGTAACTAAAGTTAGTTAGAAATGCAAAAAATTACCACACCTTGTAGCTAACGGAAAGGTATGCGGAGCTGTCACATCTGGTGCCCAAAACGGTAGTCTGTAATAAATCCATGACATTAACAACGTATGACAGCCACCCATACCTTCGACGGTGTAATCTGTTGCTAAGCACATGGCTCGATATAGCCAACAAAGACATGCGCTCCCCCAACTATAACTGCTGATAGCATCAAAATCGGCAAGCAAAGGTAGGTAGCGTACATGAACTATATTGTTGGCCTTATCCGGTAGCAGCACAACGCCCAACAAATACATAATGTAACAACGGGCATACTGGATCATAACATCATCCACGGCATCCAGCGGCATTTGTTGAAGACGACTTCTGACCCACTTCAATCTTATGTTATACTTAGTTGTTCCTACATGTCTGGGTGGTACATCACCAAGTAGGTCTTCGCACCATTGCCATATATCTCTCTGGTGAAACTTGCTCTATGACCTAAGAGTTCCACTAACAGGCTCGCCATCAATGGGTAACCCTAACTGCATAGCCACATCCTCTAATGTTATGGTATACTCACCCCACGGGAGATGAAATGTGTGCATATCGGGACGCCATCGTTCAAAAAATGCACTTATCAGCGGATTGTCATACTCAAAATGCCTTATTAACGATGCATAATAGAATCCTGCTCGTTGTAAATAAGGTTCAGGTCTCTGCCGCCTGAGATCCATGCTTGGATCCACCGGCTCTGACGTGAAAACATCAACAAGTGTGCCATGTGGTGTCAAAACACGTGCAGGCTGCAACATCGAAACCAAAAAACTTTATGAAATTCACATTATGAAGTATTAAATAAAGATGGATACAGACTAATAACAATATTAACCACACGTGACACTTACCTTATGAATCAAATGCGCGACAATATGCAATACGTCTAGCCGATTCAAATTTTCTTCCGCGTTCATGCCACTACCATCGCCCATTTTATACTTTTATATTCAACCCAAAGTACAAAAATATAACCCACAAATCACTTTTTTTTTTCACTCTCTTCCACGGTTTATTACCCAACCCTCTCTTCCACTAAGTTCCCCTGTATGAAATACTTGGTCCCCTACCCCCCTTTAAATACACACAACAATTCAACATCCCAAACCTTGCCTCCCGAATCACCCAATGCATGCATGTACGGAACTGTCGCACTGGAAGTTGCAGCCTTCACCGAAAACTCATGCATTTCGTGCCTGCCCCCATTGTATTGGCCATTTCGTTGGCGCCGCAACCGAGGTGATCCATTTCGCATCTGCCACCAATGTCTTGCCCCATTTCGTGGTCATCTTACTTGGGATGACCATTTCGCTGCCGCCGCCCTTGGTATGACCCATTTGACATAGGTGAGATGCCCATTTCGTGGGCGGTGTGAGTGAAATGGTGGCAAAATTCATTTCGTGTGTGACTACTATGAGATAAAGCTGCGTAATCTGACAAATACCTGCATGCATATTTGAGAAAATAAAATATTTTTTTTACTTATTTAAATAAAAAAACCGAAATTAACCATAAACACTCCTAGACAGGATAGAGACCGAAAATAATTTACCTTCATCAATAGAGCATATTATGTATTGGAGGTTCTCTGAAAGATGAGGATTTTTCTAAATTTTTATGCTAAGGATCAATTCTTTAATAATATATAGGAATAGGAATCAATACCTTCCGAAATAATTGACAATTAACAAGGATTAAATTATATGTGAAACGTATTACATAACATCACGTTTCTAAAATAACAATTAAATAAAATAAATGTGAGATAAAGTAATTTTGCATTTATGCTATACTATTTTAATAAATCCTTTTTATCATCGTTTATATTTTCTAATAATTAAAACACGTAAAAACTAATGATATACCAAATTATTCATACTTGTGTATAAATTCATTTTTTGCATTAACATTTATACCAGTTAATTTCTTTATTTTAAAATATTAAAATATTAGTTTTATATATATATATATATATATATATATTAAGTTGTGTTTGTTTAAATACAGGATCTTGAAATAAATATAAAGACAAAAGATAACGTTCAACGGATGAATATGGACACAAATATTATGTTTAAAAATATTAAATTAATATATTTTATATCTTTTTGATAGAAAAAATAAAAAACTATTAATAAAAAATAAAATTTATTTTTTTCTATTATTTCTAAATTTTTTTTATAATTATATTTTTTATTATTATATTTTTTAAAATTTTGTGTTTGAATAAAAATAAAAATAAATTAATTTTTATAATTTATTTTTTTTGTATTTCTATGTTTTGTACTTATTTTCAGTTTGTCTTATTCTATTCTTAGTTACATATTTTTTTAGGAGTGGATTTTTTTCAATAAAAAAAATGAATAGTATCCAGTGCTTGATCTCATTTTTCATTATTCTCTCTTCTTTTTATTTTTGATTCTATTTATAGAATTAAAAGTAAAAAATTACACATTATTCTCTCAAGTATTAAAAAAATTAAAGAAAATCCATTTTCTGTTCTCCTCCTCCTTTCTTATTTTTGGACTCACATGTTTTCCATTAAATCCCAACTAGATTGGTAAGAACAAGTGAAGAAGAAAAACGGAATCGGCTCTGTGATTGGTCTAAAACTCCAAGCTGGACACAATATAAAAGATTGGCTAGTGGGCCAAATACTTTGAGAAGGAAAGTTATTGGGCTCATTCTACAATTTTTCTTTTTTATTTTGTATGAACTTTCTGCTTAACTCAAAACAATGACAAATAAAAATAGTAATAAATTTATTAGTCTATTTAAATAAGTATTAAAAGTTTAAATTTTGTCTTGTATATGTAGTAATTTATTGGTCAACGACAAATCTTTAAATAGAGTTCAATACCACGATAGATTAGTCTTTAGCCTGTCAGAATAGAAAATACTGTAGAAAATAAAAAAACAAAAACAAAAATGGAAGTTGCCGATTTTTTTGAAGTTATTTAAAAAATTAGGAGGGTAATTAAAAGAATAAATTAAGATTTTTAATATATAATTAAGTTTAATTTTGATATATTGACCGTGTAAAATATCTTATAAAATCTTTTAATTACATCTATTCTTTTAAATAACCATTTACACAGTCAATATAAAAGGTAAAATTACTGTCATAACAATATATAATTAGATGCACATATAGAATTGCTTTATTGTATCATAATTAAATTCTATATAATTTCTCTAAAAGCAAATATTGATGATAAACATTATTATTTTATTAGTTCAAAATTGTATTAATTAGTCAATCGATATTTATATATGTATTTTCATTGAAGAGTAGTTAGAGTTGGTCAATAGATGAGCAAAAAAAAAAAAAAAACTAATATAATGTACATAAAACATTATCATGTGATTAATCACTTTATTGTCTTCAATAAGCACATCATTGTACAATTGTGGTGCTTGGCCTTCTTCCGACTCAACCCAACACAGCCAAAGAAACATGAGGAGTAAAAAAAAAATTGCAAATACCCCATGTTCCTAAATCTGAACCTATAAATCTATAACAGCAGAAAGATAATTAAAAGAAACAAAATGTCCCAATCAAGGAAAATTACATGAACACTTACAGAGATGAGATCAGAGGCGTTGGTTGAAGGATTTTTCTATTTTTTTTATTTTTTCAGTTTTGTTTTTGGATGTGTGTGAAAGCAGAGCATTAATAACAATTATGTGGAAAAAAAAAAACTTTGAAAATATCTATACATTGTAAAAGAAAATATTTTTAAAACATCCAAATCTTTGTCGTTGAATTTGGATGTTGATTTGTTGTATGTCAAGATATCGAGATAATACGCGTGTAAAGGAACTCGTTCCACGTGTCGGGCAGGCCGGGCAGGCACCAATGAATACAATCAGCAAAAGTGGCAGGGTTAGCTTGTTGCTCTGCAGTTAACAACTTTCCTTGGCGTATGGTGTAAATTGATGTATGTGCATCTTTTCTGAACTCAGATAATGTTGTTATGTTAATGAAGTTCACTGGCACCTTCATAGATTGTGTTATATTGTTGGCAATCACAAAAAGCCTTCGATCTGTTCCAACTTGTGGGTTTGATGTGTTGAGAATTGGTGTTGTTTCTTTAGCACATTTTGTGCCATCTGGGTTGTTCCAATCACCACTCCTTCAATAAATAATAATATAAAATCAAAATGGGTTAATTAGTTTATTAGGAGTTTACTTAAAGATCTTACATTTGTATTTAGTTATTCACTCAATTTTGTCTTCTACAGTGCCAACATGATACACTTATGAGATGAGGGATTGGGTTTATAAAAAAGAAAGACCATGTATAATATTAAAAATTAATTACTAAATTAGTCATCGTATATTTGTGTATAAATATATATATAATTTAATTTAGTTTTAATGTTTAATAATTAATTTTAGTGACTAATTTTGATATACACATAACATAATTATTTTAGATATAATAAAATATAAGATATCGTTTCTATTCAATTTATAGATATATAATTGGTGTTTAGTCAAATACTTTTTATCACATTTATTTTGCAATACGTAATTTAAAATATTCTTTTGTAACTGTTTTTTATCACTCATGAGGAATCAAGATTAAATTCTTAGGCTATGTATAATTAGTTAGATAAAAAAAAAGTTTTTTTTTCTTGGACAATTATTGAAAGTTATCTCTATTGAACAACCTTTAGTTTGTCATTTTTGTTTGATAGTTTTTAAGTTTAAAAAAATAAATAGACAAAAGCACATGAAAGAATTTGAGTAAATAAAAGTGCATATTAAAATTTATAAATATTAAAGTACACTAGAAAAAAAAGTTTTGGTGGACAAAAATATATCCTAGAGATTAGAAAAATTTACTAACGACGTAATATTTTTGTCCATAAAAAATAAATTTTTAGATATACTTTGATATTTATGATTTTTTTAATATGTTTTTGTCCATCTTAAATTCTTTTACGCGTAATTTTGTTTATTTATTCTTTAAAAAGCTTTAAAATGCGAAAGATAAAATAAAGCAAAAAAAAAAGAATGGAACTCGCACCATTTTTCCTCCCACAAACAATTAGTAGACAACTTTCGAATTGTACATGTAGTGATATAGCATTGCCCATTAAAAAAAATATTATCATACATGACTTTTTCATATAAAAATTCATTACACGTACGCAAAAATTCTCATTCTATTGAATTTATATATGCTCTTAAAAAAACCAAACATACCCTAAAATTTGTAGTAAATAAACAATAAATAAAATTTGTAGGCACAACGAATACTGTAGTGGCTGGCCAACCAAACTAACGAGAGATCCAAAAGCTAAAACACTAACCAAGTATAATAAAATAAGATGACAGTTAGGGTGGTCTCACCTAATGGGTTAACAAATATTATATTATATATATGGCATGTGAGAATTACACTATCTTCATGGGAGATTGCAGGTTAAGATCCTTTTACCTTTAGTGCCAGCTAGCACATTGGTATTTAATTTGTGAGAAGTGCTACGGAGCCAGCAAATTTTGTGTTTTGTAACCATCAATTGACCATTAATAATATTTTTAATAGTGTGAGATTATATTCAATGATAAAAAATCATTTACTTTTCTTTTGATGACTAAGTGTTGGTCAAATTGTTAAAAAAGTGCTGATTCCTAGACTTTTTCTTAATTTGTTAATAGCTAATAAGCACTTCAAAAGGATAAACTTTGGTTCGTATGTTGGGGGAGAACAAATAAAATACCCCATTGAAGGTGATGAAAAACAAGGAAAAGGAAAAAAAGAACAAAGAACAAAGAATAAAGGCAAGTAATTGCAGTTGGTACTCAAAAGACTCATTGTATTTTGATTGTTGACCCCTATAATCACCTTTTATATATAATCTATACATATTATATATAATACAGTTTCCCTTTTATAATGGTCATCTTTTCTTTTCTTTTTTTCCTATTATTTTTCATACTTATACTAATATATTATTATAGTTATTAAATCTGATCCAGATTGGATGTGAGTGGGTTGATTCGATTTAATCGGACGAACTATATCTATACAAATTTTTAAATCTATATATACTTATATATTATCATAATTATAAAAGTTGTAAACGGTCTCCTAGAATTTGAAAATATTTTTAGTAGTTTATAATAATAATATTTATTTATTTTCATTGTATTGTTAAATTTGATTCATTGTATTGAATTATTATGAAATTTATTTTTGTTATTATATATATATATTTTATCTCACATCAATTTTTTTTGGATCTATCATTGTAATTACACACAACCCTTAATTCACTACATTAGGTTTAATTTTGTGTTTTTGTATATATTATATAAAATTTATGTATTTATATATAAAATTGAAGGTTTGACGGGTATAGCATGTTCGACAAAATGCTAGTAGCAGTAATGAATATTGATGATGATGATAAGAGATAAACTATTAAAAAATGAACAAAAAAAATTCAAAAGAAGAAAAGGATAAAATTGTGTCACCGATTTCTGTCAACCGCCACAAACAAAATGAGTTGAGTAATAATTTTTCTCTCAAATGTTTAATATTTTCAGGAGAATATTTGTTATTTCCTTGTTTTGAAATTTTTGATTGGTGCCAAAACATTTCAGGTGTTATTTTAGTAGCTTATCCAAAAAATAAATCTAAAACAGAAAATTGAGAATTGAGCATATTGATTTACCTTATGTGAAGAGGGGACATGCTGTTGAAGAAAACTTTGGTTCGATTTGGATCAATGTTGTCCTCCACCCATTTTGACCATGTCTTTAAGACTCTTCTATATGCAATTGGCCTTGCAACTTCATCATACTCCGTTGACCCTTCATCAAACGACCCTCGTCTTTTGCATTATCACCAACATGCCAAACACAAAATCCAATTCACAAATTCCTTCAAACATAAATTATAAATAGGACACTGATTCGAACATAAGGTATGATAATTAGGAAATAACTGACTATTTAAATATTAGTAAATATTAGTAATGAGATAGAGAAATAGTATAAATAAGGACTATATTATTGTAATCAGAAAGACAAAAATAGATCAATTGGATAAACTTTAGTTTATTAGGAGTTTTATTCTCTTTCACTTGAAATAAAGAAAATTGTGTTTTGTTAATTCATTTAATTTCTTTCATTATAGTCAACCATCAATATCTTCTTCAACTTCAGTTCATACAATCAATCATTTATACATTTTTCTTAAAATTCTTATCTTTTTAATGCTAACATACTGTGTTAAATTTGATAAAGAACTAACAATAATATAATATATTATTGATGATGATTAAATATTATTATTGGATTAAAAATACAATTATATGTGTAATTAATTTGTTAATTGTGCAAAAAATTAAATTAATCAAACTGGTCCAATAACAAGCAAACAAAACCCAACAATAATTCTGATCCATAAACTCTAAGAAAAATAAGTGGTTAAATATAATTTACACTATTTTCATAAGCTCAATTGATGATCCAAATTTATTCACTTGAATTGGTGGTTAACTAAGCAATAGAACTTAAATTGCATGAGAAACAAACCACACACTACCGAACTAAATTCTCTCTTCTCTCTCTTCTCTCTTTTTCATTACCCACTTAAAATTACATAAGCAAAACAAGAAAAAAGGAAAAAACTCTGATTTGAGCTAAATCAAAGAACAAAAAGTGTTACTAAATCTAACCAAGAAAAAAAAGTTAAAGAAGTTAGGACTAAAAGCAAATATCACATCTAAAATCTCATTAGAAATTTTTTTTTTGCGCAACATTAAAACTTGTGGAAGAAAATCTCCTCTCTCCATACACCGAATCAAAAAGTCCAAGAATTTGAAAGTTATGGAGTTTCGCAAAGAATTAACAGACAAAAAATTTACTTAGAGTCAAAGCACAAATGAAGGGCTCAGATTCTTGAAACAATATGAAAAAGGATAAAAGAGAAGATAGAAAATATAGATGTATGTTCTGTTCCATTACTCCTACGCAGCTGTTGCTACTAAATTTTTGAGAGAAAAAGTCAAATGTATTGAAATAGGTTTTCAAACTTTGAAAGCTTTACTCCTCTATTAAAGGGGTAAACGACCAAGGGTTGGAGTAAAGAGTGAGAACACAAAGTTTGGGTTCCCATAGCTTACAGAACTATTCATTTTTCTCCTTCATGGTTCTCTATTAAATATTCTGTTTTTTCAATTTAATCTTTTTTTTTGTTTCAATAGTAAAAGGCATTATTGTGAGGAATGTAAGAAAAAGCCATTGAATGAAAAAAAAGATAGAGAGAATTAGATTTGGAAAAAAGTCTATGTTTATTTCAAAAATTTTCTTATGTATTTCTGTTTTATTTTCATGATCTTGAGAATATTTTCTTACAAGTTGTGTGAGTATTTTGCAGTTGAAAGTTAGGGTGAGTTCCTAATTAAATTTAGTTTAGGTAGAAGTTAGATTTGTCCAAAATAGGATTGAGTTGAATTTTAAAAAAAATGGTGAATGTAATCTTATTTAAAGATAGTGAAATTTTATCATTATTGTGATGGAGACTGAATGTAAGCTACATTACATTGAATAGTTGAATCTGGTTGTGTCAATTCTCATTTTCTTCTCTGTTTTTGATTTTATACTTTAGGAGACAAAACAAAATAATCTCCTATTTATTCTATCCAACTAGTCTTCACAGCTATATACCTTATACACAATTCTGTTCTTACTCGATAAGAGATAAAATAAAAATATCTCTTACTTTTCATCTCAAAGAGTTTTACAGAATTTAAAAGTTTCATCCAACTCTAAAATTACTCAAACCAAAGTTAAAGAAGACTTAAATTTAACCTCTTACTCTTTAAATCACTGACACCCATCACACTGTAATTAAAATACTACTCGCCACTGTTGTTATTCATAACTGCCACCTTAGTAAAATTAATTCATTAAAAAATTAATTTTACTTTTTATGCATCGAGAATATAAATATTTTTCACAGTCATTTGATAAATTTCTTCGTTAGATTATTAATTATTTAACTAATAGATACAAAAAATAAAAAATGATTTTCACTAATTTTAGCACTACATAATTAAATTTCTATCTATAATATAAAATGTAATAAGATGAAATATATCCAAACACAATAATGTGTCCAAATATATTGATGTTATTGTGTTCGATTCTATTAGTTTCTAGAGTTTATACTTTCAACTAATTAATCACATTTTATAAAGTTTGAATTCATTTTATATTGATGTGAGATAAGCAATCAGCAAATGACTAATTTACTAAATGACAATGTAAAAGAATTAAGCTGTTATTATTAGTATATATTTAAATTAAACCCTGATTTTTAAAACTTCCAATTCAATTATATAATGACATTATTAATTAATTAGGAGAGAGAGAGAGAGTATAGAGTATTGTTATGGTGCTTACAAGACTTTCATAGTTGGTGTGTTCATCCACCATATGTAAGTGTTAAAAACAAGGTAGTCCACATTCTTCCAATTGGCACCATGCTTCTCAATTGATTCAGGCATGATGATTCGGTTCAATATGCTATGCATCTTTGGATCATCTGAGTTTGACTCTACAATGAACGGTGCCCAGTAGAACTCCACCGTTGCATTATAATCCTGCACACACACAATAATAGCTACATTATTATGATAAGGTCCACCACCTTATCCCCATGGTCACAACATGCCCTTCCTTAACTACCATAAAAAATTGGCACAATATTCCAAAGCCAAAGCACGCATACAATTTTGTAATCCAGCAAAATTAATTCATTATTGTCCCACCATTGACATTTGACATGCATTACATGCAGCATTACATAAAAATATGATTCTAAACTTTTCTTCACAAAAAATCATTATGTCAAATAAATGAATAATATATGGCGATAAAACTGGCCTTCTATGTTTTTCTTATAAAAAACTTCCATAATATTAGATGTACATTAAAATGCGTTAACTAAATATATATTTAGAGAAATATTAAAGGATCGTTATAATTATTATTTTTAATTATTAATTAGTTATTAATATTTAAAATTATAGACTAAAATATATTATTAAATTACTAATTAGATTAAAAAAATAAATTAATGATTAAAAATAATAAAAAAAGATAATAAATTTTAATAATTTTTTAATATTTTTTATATATTTTTATACACAAATAATAACTGATTTTAATGATTAATTTTAATATATATATATATATATATATAATATTTTTATAAATTATTTTTACATAAAATAATAATTAAGATATTAACCCACCTTATATTAAGCAGTTAAATATATTAAATTATTTAATAATTTTTAATTATTATTTTTATATAAAAATATATTTATATGAGTATTTATTTTTAAAAATATTAGGAGACTATAAAAATTTATTATTTTTAATTATTATTTAATTATTATTTATCAATTTAATTTTTTAATTTAATAATTCAATAACATATTTTATGTTTTTATTCTATACTTTTAAATATGAGGAGTGTTAGGAGACAGTAGATTTTGTGATTTATCGTAATCATTAATTAGTCATCAATAATATTTTTATTGGTGTGAAATTTTATTTAATGGTAGAAAATTATTATTTTTTTATTGGTTAAATATTGACCAAATTTTAATAAAATTGCTGATTTTCTAAATTTTTTCTTTTAATATTAATGGTTAAGTGATGGCCAAAAATAATAAATTCAGATAGATGCTTAGCATTTCTCGTTTATTATCGATAATTATGTTAGTAGGAGTATTGATTATTGATAATTATGTTAAAATGAGTGGGTAGAGCAAAGAGTCAAACCTGGAGTTTGAAGACAGAAATGGAGCCAGTCTTGTTCAAGGTCTTTTTGCCATGAGGAACAGCAGACTGGACCAAACAAATCATTGATTCCCACTGGTTCCTATTCAATGAGTCTCCAACAAACATCAGCCTCTTCCCTCTAAGCTTCTCAAGCAAAACTCTCGCCTTAAACCTTAATAATTTCACACACAAAAACACAATTATTAGTTGATCCACAATAACCGTCTGGTTCAATTCGCATAATGTTTTTTGCATGTCCCTAGAATCTGAACCGCAGATAACAGTTCAGATTCTAGGAAAACAAAAACATTCTGCGAATGAAGGAATTGAATTAATTAAGTGGTTGTGTATTATTGTTACTTGGGCAAAGAGCAATCTCTGGGTTGCCATCTCCAACTCTGATACATGGAATCAGGTCTTCCGTTCTTGATGCAGGTAACTTGTTGCGTGAGAAACTCGCATTGTTCTTCTTTGTACAAAGGGTGACTCACGTTATCGAAAACCCACTCACCTGTGAACAAGTCACAATCTTTTGGAGGCAACTCAACCGTTTCTTCTTCTTCTTCTTCTTCTTCATCTTTCTTTTCTACCATAATAACAGGCAATTCAATCTTCTCCTTCTCGTTCTTCTTCTCAACCTGAAGCTGAGCTCTATTAACAGTTTCTGTGACATTATTATTGTCATTGGAACCTTGTTGGAGTTGTTGAGGCTTGAAGAAGGAGAATTCAGCGAGTGACTTAAGGTCCTCGCTGAACATGAAGAAGACGCCGAAAACGAATATGGAGAACACTATCATCAACACGGAGAGATTATTATTGCTTCCGCTTTTTCTTGCTTTCATTGTTTCAGAGCTCGAAAGCGAGTTCTTGCGCCGAAGTTGCTGCATTTAAGACAGAGAGAAAGATGAATATCACAACACTTTTGAAGAATTCGAAGGGGATAGAAATATAGAGAAGGACATTTCATGAGGATTGATGAAATCATCAAGAAACAAGAAGCTTCTTTTATTAATTTTTTTTGGTTGGTTGAATAATTTAGTATTAATATTGTGTGTTTGTTTAATTTGGGTTCGGTGAAATGGTGTTGTCTTTGAAGGAAGTAAGGACAGAGAAGAAGGTATATTGGTGAAGAAAAATTGTCGTTCTCAAAACACACATATATACACACTAAAAGGGGTCAAAGTTCTTTATTTGTTTCTTTAATTTTGTTAATTTATTTATCCTTTTCTTTTTTTTCAATATATAATTTGTTTTTGCAACCACTTTTTCTTGTATTTTAAGAGCATACTTGAGGAGTGATTTCAAAGACTTGGAAGAGGTTAGTCATAGTCTAAATCAGTTGAAGGGACTTTGCATATAGTGTGGTGGAGTTGAAGCTTCTTTGGTAGACACAATGTTGTCTTTCAGTTTCACATTCATGGTTGTCAGAGGTTTCTATCTATTTATTCCTTTTATTTCTTTTAGATAAGGCCTCGGATGAGGAGTATATGTAAAGTTTTTATTTTTTGTTTCTATATCAGAGTAAATTAGTATAATTTCTTGGTTTTATATAGTCATTTATCTATAGAATTTGATTAGAATGCTTTTACATATAAAGTTTTAAATTTGAGAAATAATAAAAAATTAATTTAAAATTATTTTATTTTATGTTTTTAATTAAGATAAATTACATAAATAAATTAAATGATATCAAATATTATCAATGAATAAATTTTTTGAAAAAGGTTAATTACATTTCGTCTTCACTCTTTATTTTTCAATTCTACTAGGTAAACAACAAAAATTGTGAACAATATAAACAATCGATTTTTCTTCCAATAACCCACATAAGGTGAAAAAAAATAATCTACTCCCAATTACCTTTTCAAATCTCCCCCTTTTCACTTATTTCACTTTAACTACCTACCTTTTTAATCTTTTTTACAGCAACTCTAACACCCCAAAATTCTTGTAGCATCTTCGTTCTTTGCCTCTCCAGCAAATCTCAGTGCCGTCAGTTTTCTTTGCTGTTATCTCCATCGTTACCATGCCAAATTCATACCAAACATGGCGTTGCTTCTCTGCCACCATTCCCACTGTCCCTCTCTTTCACACTCTCACGTATGGTGTCACAACGCCGCCACCTTCCACCAGTGTCATAGATCACCAACCAACGCCACAACAACAGAAGGAAGGAGCTGCACGCCAAAGGCGCTAGTACACCAGCACCCAGTCAACCCTACCGCCGCCCATACTATGCTGTCGCCGCCAGCTGCAGTAACGTCATTGTAAAGGTGACTTGCGGCTTATCCCATGATGCCGCTTTACTTCTTCATCCATTGATTTGCAAAAAAATTACCTGATAGTTAGGGTTTCATTTTTTTATAACATGTTTATGTTATACATTAGGCTTCTGGTAATAGTTACGTCATTTTAAATTAGATGTTATTTTATTTGGTTGAATTAGTGATTTTTTTTTTCATGTAAACCATTTTAGATATCTGAATAATTAGTATCAACTGGAAAAAATGTATGTGATTGTTCTTAATTGGTTAGTTTCTATTTTTTTCTGTACTATGTGTTTCTCATCAGGTAGTATTTACAGATGTTCGAATTAGATGTTATGTGAACAGTTTGAACTAATGGATGCTTATTCTTATCTTAAACCATTTTATATGCGTGAATATTTAGTTTCAACCGATTTACTCTATGCTTATGCTAATGCGCTGTTACTTTATAAAGTGGAAATAAGATGGATATTGATTTTACTGTGTATGTAGATAGTTTTTCATTAAAAAATTGGATGTTTGTTTGGGTTATGTGATTGAATTTTTTTTATTACATCTTTGATTTTGGAAGTTAGTTAAATAATTTGTTAAAACTTAGTCTAAATATGTCCAAATTTACCTAGTTAAATTTGGTAAAATGGTATGAATGCAATATAAGTTTTTGCTTTTTAAACCATTTTAAATGTTTGGATAATTAGTTTCAAATGAAAAAAGTAAATGTTGCTGATTTATTTGGTATTATATGTTTCTCACTTTGGTTTTGGGGTTTGAAAAAAAAAAAAGAAAGTTATAGCTCAACTTGGTCTGGTTGAATTGATATTTGATGTCAATTTAGTGTTCAATTAGTATGTACATATGTTCAAATGAGATTTTATTTGAATTTGTTGAACTAGTGCTTTTTTTTTCTTTTAAACTATTTTATATCCGTAAATATATGGTTTCAACTGATTTACCAGGAACATGGGTGATAATTGTGCAAATTTGATAGTTGTTCCGTAAGAATTGAGGAGGATGATCATTTTGCTATGTATGCGGTTGGTTCTTTTATATGAGAAGTGCATGTTTATTTGATTAATACCAATGCTCTTTTACTTGAGTTGTTGGCTTCAGCATGCACATCCTCTGCATGTTTATTCCATTATGTATTTTAGAATTTGTTTAGTTTAATTATGCTTGATTAGAAATTGGGTTTGTTTCAAGTCTTTGAGACCGAGTACAAGGGTGATATTTTGGTCAAATAAGTTGGCTGGTACTGAAGTCCTAAGGAAGATGTTCATTTTCTCTTTTATGTGGATATTCATTAAATAGTTAGTTTAAACTTAGTTTAATTGTTACTGATTTGACATAATTAACTTAGTTTCAGTAGTCTGTATTCATTATATTTTGCTAATTAAAATGCATGGTTATTCTATTGTTCGTTGCATGCTTATTTTTAAATTAGATTGTAAAGTTCGGATTTTGTGAAACCTAACCTTTTGTTGGTTTTTTACAGATCATAAATCCACCTGATTTGTGCTGTTGAAAAGCATATCCAGATGGAAAAAAAGGTAATATGCGGTTTATTGTTGTTAGCTTTGACTTCAACATAATTGTACTTGTTTCTTACAACTACTTCCTTTATTGACCAAAACTAATAGAGATGTGCTGTTCACCTTTCTACATGAATGGTATGATCAATTGCTTGAAAAAAAACAATGGCGAAGTGAAGCTGGATAAAATCGAAGCTATAAGATTCGGATTCCTTAAGCAAATTCCCCACTGGCCTGTGAAATAAGACATCATGGTTCAACTAGCAAGGGCCTACGATGTAGGAAAAAGCACATTGAGGGTAGATGTTAGCAACATTCGCATTAACGCTGAGTTGATTGGGCAGGTTTTAGGCATCCCTTCAAGTGGTGAGTTTGTCTTCCATATTAAGTAGCCTTTATTGTGTCTAGTCATTCGATTTCGATGTTTCTATCATAACGGTAATTGTATGTATTTGGATGTTTCAATAATATAAGCGATGACTTCCTCGATTTCAATAAAAAGAATGCTGACCATATGGCTATCAAAAGAGAGTTCCAGAGAAGAACGCCCACTAAACTGTGCAATTTTGTCTACAGCTGCCCAATGGAAACCGAAGCGGATAGAATGGAGTTCAGACAACATTTCTAGGGGTGGGCATGGTTTGGATTTTTAAAAATCCAAACTGGGTCCACTTTAGAACTAGTTTTGTGGTTCATGAAACCAAACCGAAACTAGATTGAAGAGAAAAACCGGTTCTAAACCGATTTTAAAAAATAAAAACCAATTTTAAACCGATTTTAGAATTTAAATCCGGTTTTACTTACAAATCGGTTTAAATCCGATTTTTTAATATTCAAATCTAAAATCTGTTTTTTTAATCATGTTTTAAAACCAAAAATCCAGTTTTAAAACTAGTTCTTTAAAATCCAATTTTCAAACCAAATTTTTTAACAAAAAATCCACTTTTAAAACCAGTTTTTAGAAATTTAATTTTCAAACCATAAATTTTTTTAAAAGTAAAATTAATACTAAAGTCATTTTAAAGTGTATAGGTTCATTACAACTAGAATTTGCTTCTTTATAAATCTAATGACAATAGCTAATCTATATAACATTTAATCATTCTCAAAACATAAAAAAGTTACCACAAAAAAATCTCTCTAAAACAACAACCATAAAATATCAAAAGATGCCAAGTTGCCAACAAAATCATCAAACAACCACAACCTTTGAGAAAAATATATCTGCAAATAACAAAATATACCTTTGTCATTTTGAGACAAATCTTTAAATGAAAGTATTAAACCAAATGTGAATACTAAGCATACCTAGTCATCATCAAGATTATCAATTGATGCTGCCATAGAACAAGCACCATCATTAGAGAAAAATATATTTGCCAAGAGAATCAAATTAATTATCAAGTCTATATTCAATAACTTTTAATTAATAACTAATACCTAAATTCTAAAATAGCAAGACGACAAAAACAAAAATAAAATAAAATGAGAAGAAATATAAAACAAAATTTTATACCTTGATCAACTTGTTGAAGAACTTCACCATCATCATCTAAAGCAAAGAAAAGATCTCCCTGAAGCCAATCTCTTGTGCAAACTAAGGCCTCTACCATTCTAGGTGTTAAGGAACTGTGGTATGAATCGAGGACTCTTCCTCTAGTACTAAATGCAGACTCCGAAGCTACCGTAGAAACAGGTATAGCCAATACCTCGCGAGCCATATTTCCAAGAATTGGAAATTGGGTTGAGTTGACCTTCCACCAGCTTAGTATATCGAACTTATGGGAGTATGGCTCGCATTCTTCTTGTAAATATCTATCAAGTTCAGATCTTGTCTTTGTTTTATGACTGGTTGCTTCCAGAAAAAAACCTATGCCATGAACATCGGTATTAATGTTGTTGACTTGAACATCTTGCGTATCAGCTTCACTTGCTTCCTCAGAACTTTGGTATTGTTGATAAAGTAACTTTATGTACTTGGACAACTTTGACTTCAATTTGCCTCCTTTTTCTTCTCTAAATAAGTAATCCAAGAAATAATTGACATACTCAATTTTTTGCATTGGATTAAGTACGATAGCAATCAATAACAACATATTCACCGAATCAGGATTGCCCCAATGCTTCTCATACTTAACCCTCATCCTTTCTATCATTGACATGGTACTGAAATCAACAGAACCACAAGAATGACGAATAAATTGTCCAATTACAAATACTTCCTTCATATACATATCACTGGTAACATATAAGGTACCAGAAATATGTACAGTGGCATCACTGAACACTTGCAAAAATGGTACAATGGAGTCTGCATACTCTCAGTCTGAATCAGAAGGCACACTTCTCCCTTTTCCTCCACTTATCTCTCCTACATAGTTATTGTCTTTCAAAGCAAACAACTCTGCTTTGCGATGCTTCAAAACCACCTCTAACATTTGATAGGTAGAGTTTCACCTAGTCTCAACATCCATGCAAGGCAAGCCTTTATATTGGATTTTTTCTAGTTCAACACACTTTTGAAATCTAGTGGCTCTAGATGGGGAAGATCTAACATATTTTACTACACTACGAATCCTCAAGACTGATTCATCAATCTCTTTCAACCCCTTTTTTTACAATTAAATTTAGAATATGTGCACAACACCTCATGTGAACAAATTCACTATTCAAAATAATGCTATTCCAAGAACTCAATCGCTGCTTCAGATATTTAATTGCAACATCATTAGATGATGCATTATCAACTGTAACACTAAATACCCGATTCAAATTCCAATTATTTAAACAAGACTCAACTGTTGCTCTTATAACCTCTCCTGAATGACTTGTCACTTGGTAAAAATTAAGTAAAATTTTGAATTGAAATCCAAGTGTCAGTTGTTAGACATACTCTACCACAATTTATCGAGAGAAAATCTTGCAACTTCATCTTCTCTTCAGCATAAAGGGCCCTAATGTCACGTGCTAATGTAGTCCATGAAGGAACTTTGAATCTTGCTTGTAGGGCATACACAAATCTTCAGAATTTCGGGCTCTTAACGAAGCAAAATGGTAGCTCTTCCCCAATGAACATTTTCACAAGTGCCTTTCGAGCCTCCTCTTGGTCAAATTTGGAAGCACTGGTGAATTTAAAACACCATGCTCATCTATAATTGGTGTGGTCGTTATTTTTCTTCTTTTGTTCAAATCATTATTAGGATTTTGCTTGCATCTTCTCAAATGACCTCCCATTGAGTTAGTTCCGTTCCCATATTGTATTCAACAACCACAATATTTGCATTTTGCCTTCTTCTTGGTAGTATTCTCTACATCAAAATGATCCTAAATAGCTGACCGATTTTTACGAACACCTGACGGTGGAGAAGACGGTTGAGTGCTAGCAGACATCCCTACTGTCATATATCCCTACAGACTCAAAATTTGGTGCCAAACATATTAAAATTAACACAAACTAATCCTTAAAATTTAGAATGTCAATCCTATTAACAATATATATAATACAGAAAATAATATAGAATAGATATAATGCATAACAGAAACAGAGGTTAGTACACATAGAAACGTGTACAAAAACGAATCATTCTGATATATAGGTTGACATATAACACATATATATGCTGTTTCAATTAATTGTGTATCCTTAACTTTCCAGAACATGAGCACAAAAAGAAATTCATTCTGATATATAGGTTGACAAACCCCAAATGTAAGGTTTCCAGATTATTGTACAACTAAACTAGAATGTTTTAAGTACAATAAAGGAAAGGGGTCTCTAATTTTAGTTCGATCTATATCAACTTCATACAGTCTCCTCAATCCACAATTCAAGAGAGTGAACTTTATTATAGCTGATCTATTTTTCCAACTTTTGGTCACTTATGCTCACAGAATTTTGAATAAATTACCTTAATCTCTATCTACCTTCTCTTAAAGAGGCATCATAAGACAGGAAGAACTTCTACTTCCAGAATCAAGACACAATTTAAGATTGATAGCTTGAATTAATTATTTTTTTAGGATAATGTATGAGTGTTTCAGTTGTTGATGCTAATAACTGAATGAAAAATGCAAAATGCTAAACCAATAAATTACTGATAGAAAATAACTTGTGTATTTGGATGAACTTAATATTTAGGACCAAAAGCCTCCAAATATTAGTACAAAAAGGAATTCATTCAGATATAATTTTGTGCTCATGTTCTATAGGAATAGCATATTACGCAAATGTGCTATTCAAATGGGATATTACATATTACGCAAGTTAAAGAAAATTAAGACGCAAGTCCATAATTTGCATTAATTATCCTAATAAAGATTTGAAGGTACAAGTTTTGGTTTCTTTGCCAGTAGCCAATTCTAGATGGCGGAGCTTTGATGTATAGACTTCATGCTTTGGAATCTAGGAATGAATAATCAGAATGTACTTTAAAGTGCATGCTATAGAAACTGAAACCTATGTACTGTAAGCTTCTAATTGAACATAAATCAAATGAATAATCAATTTTCTCTAAGGATTAGTTTCTGTTTATATGACCTTCTATTCTTCCTTGCTACTTTCATTATGAAATTATTACACAAACTTTGATACCTAGCCTTTTAGATTTGCGTTGACTTGGTTTAATTTCATCTTAACTCAGTGTGTAGTGGTTTTGTTCACTCAAGTTTGAGAGTAATGGAAAGAAGAATAGATACATGTTTTGAAGCTTCTCAGAAGGCAATAAACTCGATTGGTTTAGGTTTTGACATAACCCAATATATAGATTTTGGTAACTGTAAGAAGGGTTCAAGGTTGTATATCAATCAAAATTTTCCCACTTGTATTTTTCCCACCTTACATAATTATACATCTCATGATCTATCAACAGATGTTCTTAACAAGGTAGAAAAAGAAAATTTTGGCTATGTTCATTGATACATTACATACAGAACTATGCAATTGAAAACTTACAGGAACAAAATGCACCAAACTTAAGTTTATCACAGTTTTACAGTCAAAAAGAAAAAGAGGAGAAAATCATACATCTTAAGCCACACTATAGTGATAAACCAAAATAAGGGTTCCTAGGTAAATTTATATTATTCTTTTGAAATGATGGCACAACAACTAAAATGGCAGAGGCGAAGTAAGAAGAAGGAGAAATGGGTGGTACTAACCTTGTGAGGCTGTGACCCAGAGGCAATAAGCACAAGCAGAGGCGAATGGAAAGCAAAAGAACTGGAAGCCCACACTTGAGACGGCGAGTCGGTGATGGTGAAGACGATGTCAGAGAAGACCAAGGACAGAAAAAGAGAAACAGAGGTGAGGCCATTAAACGGTTGAAGGAGACAACACAGTGCCGGTGCCAGTTGCCTGCTCTGGTGTCGGCTACGGCGGAGACTACCCGATCGAAGGAGAAGAGATGAAGGAGAAGATGATTGGATTTGTGTGTGAGTTAAGCGTGAACTGGTTCACTGAATTAGAGTTAGGGTTTTTTTGAAATTTGGATCTTAATTTGGATCTAGATGTAGATCCAGATTTAAAATGGATTAGATTAAAAACCAAACTATAAAATAAATTTAATTTGGTTTGGATTTTTTCTATTTAAAACTGGTTTTTTTTAATGGTTTGGTTTGGATTTGGTTTAAAATCCAAAATTTGGATTTTTTTGCCCACCCTTAAACATTTCATCTTAGTAGTCTTAAAGATGTTCTTGTGCCTGATAACTCAACAAACAATCTCACCATGACACTTATCCCCAATCCTTGATATATCAGACCCAAGTAGATTTAATTGGCCGTTGAAAACTTTCAAGCGGTTGGAAAAGGAAATAAAAAATATAAAGTTAAAAAGTAGCAAACATGCTAGGGCTGCATGTTCGCTCTATTGGTATGTTACGTTATTAAACTACTCTTAGATGCAGCATATCATTCATGTTGCAAATCATAAATTGTTACCTCCTTCTTTCAAGGTATTATACTTCCACTGACTGAAACATGGTCCGCTCGATGACTATTAAGAACTGGAGCTGAGAATCGTTGCCTGGACTGCCGCTGAACTCGAGAAGAAGGTAACTAATGTTCTTTCCGAGGTACTAACTTAACGAATTCTTCTTTATACTGCACTATGATACCTTGCTTCTACATTAATAGTTTGATTTTTATAAATCAGACGTTTTTTCCCATGACTAATTTGGATGCTTACTATCTGATACACTGAATTTTTAAAAATCAGGAATGCATCGGAGACAAAGCCGAAAGAGCTGAAGAAATTAATGGCTAAGCACTTAAGATAACAAAAAACTATACTCCAAAGAAGCACATTCAAAGAGGGCATGAAAAATTTCAATGCCTCCTTTATAAGTACCTATTGGAATTTGATTAAGCTCTGTTGATTATCTTTCAAGTAAGAGAATTATGTCAGGTTAAAGTGAGTAGATAATTACTAGTTTGGTGTAGATTTTCCTAATTGTAAAAGCCGGTATGTAGTTCGGCGTGCATTGGATCTTTTGTACGGTTACAATTTTGGTATACTTGCGTGAACAATTGCATGGTTATTTTTTGATTTTCTGGATTGTCCAAATAGGGAAGCACTAGTGCCAGAGAGAGCAAGGAGGGATCCTTGAAAAGGCAGCCCCGTAAGACCACAACAAAACCACCCGCAAAACGAGGACACACACAACAATTGGAAAAACAAATAGCGACCCCTAAGGTGAGTACATTTTATTGTGTGTATAGGTTCCATTCTCTATCTCGTAACTTGTCTTTATGATATAGATGGATGTTACTTGGACAAGGTCAACTAGATGTTCATATTAGCATTATAAATTATAATAGATGTATTTTTATTCAGAATCATATTCTTCTACTTTATTTTATATCAGTTTTGCTAGGTAGACAATGATTTTTGTGAACAATGGACTCTAGAAATGACCCAATAAAGTAAAAAAAATACTCCATCCTCAAATTACCTCCTAAACCCTAACATTAGGATAACCATCCCCATACCTAATGAATTGAACATCCAGCATATCCATTGTTCACATTGTTTAGTATTCTCATTGTCTCCCTATACTTTTTCATTTTATATATATTTTTGAATAGATTGCTTGTTTCTATTTTGTGTCTTGTTGGATATTTAAAACACAGGAAATCATGAAAGGTACGAGGAGAAAGATGCGCGTTGTAAAAGGAAGATCATGCAGCGGGAACACGAAATCATCAATAGAGAAAGCTACCTCACAGCGCACAGAGATGCTTGTAGTAGCTCCCGACTCTGATGAGGAGGACAAAGAGCCAATTGGTAAGAGAATGCGTCGATTGTTTCAACACGTGGGGAACTTACAAGATGAGAACCCAGGGGATGCCGAGGTCAATCTAAATCAAGAAAAAACCCCTCAAAAAATAGATGACCCCGAAGACATCAATCCAATTACTCCATCAACAATACTAGTGCAACTTACAGGATATAATTTTGAGAGGCAAGTTGTTTGTGACAAAATCCGTTATCTGTGTACATTTTGCATATGCTATCATTCTAGTTCCTTTGAAAGCATAAAGTGTTTTTTTTATCTAACATCAGTTGCTTTTGACATAGTGACCCTAGCATGTTGTCCTTGTGTTGCCCAAAAAGTGAAGAACTATGGATAAATATTGAGCGAGGTCGGTACACAAGGCCCATAAGCATGAACCCATCTAAACTGTGATGCCAAAAAATTCACATTGCCACACACCGAGTTCCGCACTACCCAGCTTCTCTCTTGGATTGACTCAACTGGAAAAGATACCCACACCCGTCCCCTACCCCATCCGTGCATCCAAAGCTTAAGAATTTAAAGTTGGGCGAGCATAGAGAGCAACAAGTCCGAGGATGGATTTTGAACGTGTCCTTTGACAAGAGCAGCCGTTGACATCGTATGAAGGTAGACCGTATCTAGTACTACTCAAGAAGGACCTATGCACGTTGAAAGCCGGTAGCTGGGTCAACAACAACATATGTAAATGAAATCAAAATCTACATATTACATCTTTAAAGGAGCGGCATAATTCATACGTGTAAATTTGACCATACAGATTGTGCAATGGATGTGCTACACATTTAACAAATCAACATCATCGACATTCAGACATGATTTTTATTGCATGTGTCCGAAAATATTGGTATTCAAACTACAGTATAAATTCAGTCTTACAATACCTGTTGGCATACTGACTACTATTGATTTAACAAGAAACGGTCACGTACCAACAAAATCTAGATTTTTTCAATAATGCGGCAATTTCAATGTATGTGGAGTTAAGTGCAAACCTCGGTGACAATACTAGATACTTCGACAAAGTCGGAGCAGCCAAGAGAAAATTGGTGAGCTGAATTCTGTTAAACTATTTCATATTACACCTTCTTAAGACGACTTGAAATTATTTATCTATGTTAGTGGTTCTATCTGGTTTGCTGAATTTCTCACGCTTATATTAGACTCTGCTAGTTATCTTGTCTTGGTCAATTTGTTAGTTGTTACTTAAAAATTAAGGGGGATGTTCATTTTACTATGTATGGGGTTGATTTTTTGTATGAGAAGTGGATGTTTATTTGATTAATACCAATGCTCTGTTACTTGAATTGATGTTCTACATGCAAAAGTCTCCCAGATTTCTATTGTTATGTGATTTGGATTTAACTTTATTTGATTTCAGTCAATTTGTTAGTTGGTGTCATATAAGGTTTGGAAGCTAATTAAAAAAATAGTTTAATCTTAGTTTGACTATGCTTGATTTGACTTAATTAAATAAGGTACACTAGCATGAATACAGTAAAAAGTTGTTATGTGTTGAATATTTTGTTTCGTGTGTATTATTGTAGTGGTTAATTCCCTATGTTTGAACGGTCAGTGGTGGCTGTATGCGTTTGAAGCACAAAAAAGAGGATGCTGGTACTTGATAGTTTGCATTCTGAGGCGCCTGATGATGGTCGGACGAAAATGGATGCATATGCGGTAAAAAAGACCTCTCGTGTACCCTATCAACCTTTTTGGTGTTTTAACCTGTAAAGTATTATAACAATGGAACTGGCCTATTTTTCAGGAGAGACTAATTGAAGACATGGCTAAAGTGCTCATCTCCTCCTATGAGCGCACTACAAATGACCCGCCTCGTGCATACGCCAAAGTCCCTAAGCAACCAAACAGGTGAGTTGCATCAAAACACACCCATATATGTATTTATAATGAACTTTATATACATGTGAAGCATCCTGATAAAACATATATTTTTCATTTATGTAGCTATGATTGGGCCATCTATGCCATAAAATTCATGGAATGGTGGACTGAAGACGGTCAATTGGATGAATGAAACAATATGAGTTTACCAATTCTTCTAGATTTATTTTATGTTCTGTGCAATACACATTTGTCTGATAGTTCTAACCACTCACTTGCTACTAAATTTACTATACAGGATATCCTAAAGTCATTTAGATTGGAGTTGATGCTAAACATCGTTTTGGATCTACAAAATTCATTGGTTGATCAAGTGTGAATGGTATTGGAAGACCATACTAAATCTCTGCGCCACAACCATCCAAGAAACAAGCGTAAGAATATGAGAACACTATTTAAAGCACTAAGCACGAGGACCATGATACAACGGGCCAAATAACTCTCGCGCGATCTAGAAGTTTTACAGATAAATTCCCGTTGTAAGTATAGCTTCTAGACCGACAAGAATTCTTTTCTTACAAAAGTTTTGTTTGTCACTTAAGCAAACCCGATAAAAATAATTAACCGAAGTATTCAAACCTCGGGTCGTCTTCTCAAGAAATTGCAGGGAGGTGTTCTTATTATTCGCTGTGGAAAATAATGTTTTTGGGTTTGAAGAAGGTTTGAGCAAGAGAAATAGATTGCAGGAATTAATAAATCAATAACTGTAAATCTCTTGGCAAGGTATGAAAACTGGAATTCCTATCCTAGTTATCCTTATCAGATGTGATGAGAATTGGGTTTTAATCCCACTTAGTTATCCTTTATTAAATAAAGGAAAGTCAAGTGGACTAATTAAATTGATCCTCAAGTCTTAGTCATCTTTTAGAGCGATCCAAATTAATTAGCAATCTGCTAATTTCAACCACTACTGAGTTTGATAACTCAAGTATTATCAATTAATTAACCAAAGCCAAAAGGGATAATAAATCATAAATAGAGCAAAACAATCATGAGTCTGAAATACTTCAAATTATATTAATTAAGAAAATCCTAACATAAAAAGTTCATAAGCCAATTGGGTAACATAAATCAGATACAAATAAAAACATCAGAGTAATAAAAGTAGAAGAGAAACATAAATTATTGAACCTAGTATGAAGAAAAAATACTAATGACTAAAAGAAATCCTAAATCCTTTAAGAGAAATCCTAATCATAAATCCTAAGAGAGAGGAGAGAGCCTCTCTCTATAAAAACTACATCTAAATTGTGAAAAGTGTGTATGAATGAATGATCATGAATGGATACATTCTCCCACTTTATAGCCTCTAATCTGTGTTTTCTGGGCCGAGAACTGAGTCAAAAATAGCCCAAAAATTGCTGCTGGTTCATACAGGTCGCGGCAAAGCGACGCGGAGGATTGAAATTCGCAGATGCGATACGTGCGCGTCATCCACGCGTCTGCATCGTCTAACTTCGGGGAAGCTATGGCAAATTATATATCGTTATGAAGCTCCGGATGTTAGCTTTCCAACGCAACTAGAACCGCATCATTTGAACCTTTTTAGCTCAAGTTATGACCGTTTGAGTATGAAGAGGTCAGGCTGGACAGCTTAGCAATTTCTTTAGTTTCTTGTATTCCTTCTACTTTTGCATGCTTCCTTTCTATCCTCTAAGCCATTCCTGCCTTGTAATATCTGAAAACACTTAACACACATATCACGGCATCAAATGGTAATACGAGATGATTAAATTTAATATTTTAAAGCATAGGAAACATGTTTTCAGATATGTCATAAAATAAGGAAGGAATAGTAAAACCATGCAAATAGTATGAATAAGTGGGTGAAGATTTGATAAAAACCACTCAATTGAGCATAAGATAAACCATACAATAGTGGTTTATCAACCTCTCCACACTTAAACATTAGCATGTCCTCATGCTAAGCTCAAGAAAAGCTATAAAGTAGTGAAGAGGAATGATAGAGAGTATGCAATGCAACCTATCTATGTGAATGCAACTACATGCAAAATGTTTCTACCTACTTGGTTAAAAGTAAATAAGTTCTCCAAGACAAATATGAATCAAATTTCACTAATTCAAATTACACAATAAAAGCCATGTAAACTTGTAAGAAGATAGCTCATGAGAGCAGGGAACATAGAATCAAGTATTGAACCCTCACTGGTAGTGTATATGCACTCTAATCTCTCAAGTGTCTAGGGTCAATCACTCTACTCTTCTCTAGTCATGCTTTCTAAACTTTATTCTTCATCTAACCAATCAATAAATATTTAGCATACCAATGCAAATATCATAAGGTCTTTTCAGGGTTGTAATGGTGCTGAGGTAAAGGTATATATATATATATATATATATATATATATATATATATATATATATATATATATATATATAAGACTAGGTGAGCTAACAAAGTGAATCCTTGATTAGTCCAAGATCTCACCTAACATATACATACTTTATATAATTTAAAATGCTTTACCTAGCTACCCAAAATTTTCCCACTTTTGTATTACATGCTCATGTATCAAACTTATTTTTTAATTTTGTTCCATGTGCATTGATTCTTTTTATTTTGCATTTGGGGTAATATATTTTTTTTTATTTTTTTGTATTCCCTTATTTAATTACTTAATAATTTTTTTATTTTTTTATTTTTTTTATCAATGCACATGATAATTTAATTATTTTGATTTCACATGAGCATGCTTCCCAAATTTTCAAATAACTTATTCAATTTAATTCTCTACTTTTTTCTATCATCCCATGTTCCCATAAAATTCCCCACACTTAAATTATACACAATATCTATCTTAAGCTAACCAAAGATTTCTGCTTAAGGCTAGTAATGTGGTTATGAAATAGAAGGGGGTTAAAAGGCTCAAGGGGACTAACAAGGATGGCATAAAAGATAGGTTTATTTGGGATAAGTGAGCAAAAATACAATTAATAACCTCAATCATATGCAAGCATGTAAATATACTAAACAATGGACATATAGATTGAAACAAAGTAAAGATTGCAATCATAGAGAAGAAAATACACAAGAATAAAATATTATGGTTAAATAATGTAACCAAGCAATTGAGCTCAAAATCTCACAGGTTGTGTGTTCTTTGGATCAAAAAACCATGTTCCAAATACAACTTCCAAACAAGTTTAACACAAATTTTTCAATTTAAATTAGTGAAATACTATAAAAATTTCTTGAAAAAGAAAATATTACTTCAACCAAGTAGTAACTAAATGCATAAAATCAAACAAACATGCAATCAAATATGCAAATGCAACAATTAACAAATTAACATTGGTGTTGAAAAAAAGAAGTAACTAACCCACGGAGATCGGTATCGACCTCCCCACACTTAAAGATTGCACCGTCCTCGGTGCATGCTAAGATGTACATGTGGATGGGTGGCTCCACAGCTAGTGCTCTTTTCATTCCTTTCCTTGCCGGTGGTTTGGGAGTAGCTTTCTCTTTACTTTCTAGGTGGCTATCCTGAAAGGGAAAGAGTAAGGACGTTAAAACTTCAAGGGTTAGAGCAAGTAAGAGAGCGAGAAAGGTGGTAATCAATGCACAGTAAAGAAGAATGACGTTAACACATGGGTATGACTACATGTGAAAAGTTCATCAATGGAAATATAGCAAGTGCATATAATGACAATTAAATGCAAGATGTGTAATGGCATGCTGGCAAAGGCATGAGTAGCATAGATCACGCATTCAATGTCCAAGTTAGATTACCAAGTCCTACAAACTAACAACATGTTTGTAATAACAATTATATTTAAGTAATAAAATATAAAAAGGGTTTTGTGAAAAGCAAGCATTTAGAGTAGTAGAATAAAAGAAATCTAAAAATTGTGCATAAAGCCATATGGGCATTTTCACAAACACATAGCATGCATGTTAAATAAGGTATTGAAAGTATTAAATTGAACATGCAAGAAACCCTATAAGAATAATATATAATTGTCAAATAATTTCTTAACAATCCACAAGCAAAGTATAGAAAATAATGACCCAAATACCAATGAAAATAATGCAATGAATGAAAGTATGCAAATAAATTAAATAAAATAGAATGGAAGTGAAGATGGATGAGAAGTTAAAGAGATGAAGAAGAAGAAAGTAAGAAAAGGAAGAAGAAAGAAGAAAAAATAGAAGAAATTAGGATTAGAAAAGAAAAGATAAGATAATTGGCGCTGATCTGGATAAGTTGTGTGGCGCAGGCGATGCGAGCGCGTGGGTCATGCGTTCGCACGGATAACGCTTCTATGAAGTGACGCGGACGTGTGGGTCACGCGTTCGCGTGGAGTGATTTGTGCCATTAGCCGAGGAAAGCCTCGCGGTCGCGTAACTTTCTGCCATACACCTCTTGACGTCGATTATACAGGGCCTCGCATTCGCGTGGGTGACGCGGACGCGTGGGAAGCATTTTTCCCACATGACACGGACGCGTTAGTGACACGGTCGCATGGATCAATTTGTGCCAAAGGCATGCCTCCAGCCGCGCTTTCGCGTGACTTTCTGTAAAATTTCTTTTCTTCCTAAGGCACCTATGAAGCAGACGCGTCGGCGACGCTGTCGCGTCGCGTGCCTTTTTTTTTATAATGCAGTATGCAGAATGCAATGCTTAATATGAATGCTATGCATGCTTCCAGGTTCAATCAAAACTTAAAAACAGACTAAAATTAAAATTGAAAAAAGGGGCGATCATACAATGGTGGGTTGTCTCCCACCTAGCACGTTTAGTTAAAGTCCTTAAGTTAGACATTTGGTGAGCTTCCTATTATGGTGGCTTGTGCTTGTATTCATCCAAAAACCTCTACCAGTGTTTGGAATTCCAACAGCCTCCGGGGTTCCAAACAAGGCATGTAAAGCCCTTGAGCAGTTTCAAATAGGTTCTCAGGCTTCCGGGGTGTTGAATGTCAGAGCGGATTCCAGGATCCCAAACCTTGCTTTTGCACCCGTCTTCTTATTGAGCAATATTGTTCCATCTGGGTAGCAAGCAATCTGAATTCTCACTAAAGCGGCCAAACAACTTCATAGACCCATTCAGTTGAGCTCTACACCAACCTTTGCGTTTAAACTTAAAACTTCCAACCATAATGAACCTTGCAGGACAATTCTTACCACTGACCATCTTCCTCTTACTCTTAATGCCACAAAGAGCTCCAAGTTGACCATCCGTTTCCAGTAGCCCATATTCAAGTTGAATTAGAAAGCTAATGGATATGAATTTTACCCACTTGAATGTTGTGAAGGATGATGGCAACTTAGGGGGAGGGGTTTCTAATGAACTTGCAAGCTCCACTCCTTTGTGTTCTTCTTTGACAACTATTACCTATTTGCAAGCTTTTTCATATCAACCTCTTCCTCTTGGTAGCTTTCTTCCAATTCAATATCTTCTTCATTGCTCACCAAGGGCATGGGAGGTTGTTGGTGCGTGTAAATTGTGCCCATCAACAATGGCACCGATAGACTTGGAGCTTTCAAACGTGAATCACACTTTGTCACAACTTCGCACAACTAACCAATAAGTGCACTGGGTCGTCCATGTAATACTTTATGTGAGTAAGGGTCGATTCCACGGAGATTGTTGGTATGAAGCAAGCTATGGTCATCTTGTAAATCTCAGTTAGGCGGATTCAAATGGTTATAATGGTTTTCGAATATAATGATTAATAAAGCATAAAATAAAGATAGATATACTTATGTAAATCATTGGTGAAAATTTCAGATAAGTGTATAGAGATGCTTTGTCCCTTCTGAATCTCTTCTTTCTTACTGCCTTCCCCCAATCATTCTTACTCCTTTTCATGGCAAGCTGAATGTAGGGCATCACCGTTGTCAATGGCTACTTTCCATCCTCTCAGTGAAAATGGTCCAAATGCTCTGTCACAGCACGATTAATCATCTGTCGGTTCTCGATCATGTCGGAATAGAATCCAGTGATTCTTTTGCGTCTGTCACTACGCCCAACACTCGTGAGTTTGAAGCTCATCACAGTCATTCAATCCTTAAATCCTACTCGGAATACCACAGACAAGGTTTAGGCTTTTCGGATTCTCAAGAATGCTGCCAATGGATTCTAGCTTATACCACAAAAATTCGGATTAAGGAATCTAAGAGATATTCACTCTAGCTTTCGCAGGTAGAACGGAGGTGGTTGTCAGCACGCGTTCATAAGGACGGATGATGATGAGTGTCACGGATCATCACATCCATCAGGTTGAAGTTCGAGTGATATCTTAGAACAAGAATAAGCTTGAATTGAATAGAAGAATAATAGTAATTGCATTAATACTCGAGGAACAGCAGAGCTCCACACCTTAATTTATGGTGTGTAGAAACTCCACCGTTGAAAATATATAAGTGAAAATAGTGTTCATTGGCTTCGGCCTCAGAGAGGGAACTGGAATAACCAAGACAAAATGGTCTCAGCGACGATTAGTACAATAGTAAAAAGTTCTGTTTATACTAAACTAGTTACTAGGGTTTACAGAAATAAGTCTTAGTGCAGAAATTCACTTCCGGGGCCCACTTTGGTGTGTGCTTGGGCTGAGCTTGAGCTTTACACGTGCAGAGGCTTCTCTTGGGATTAAACGCCAAGTTGTAACGTGTTTTTGGCGTTTAACTCTAGTTTGTGACGTGTTTCTGGCGTTTTACTCCAGAATGCAGCATGAAACTGGCGTTGAACGCCAGTTTGCATCATCTAAACTCGAATAAAGTATAAACTATTATATATTTCTGGAAATCCCTAGATGTCTACTTTCCAACGCCATTGAAAGTGCGCCATTTGGAGTTCTGTAGCTCCAGAAAATCTATTTCGAGTTCAGGGAGGTCAGAATCCAACAACATCAGCAGTCCTTTGTCAGCCTAAATCAGATTTTTGCTTAGATCCTTCAATTTTAGCCAGAAAATACCTGAAATCACAGAAAAATACACAAAATCATAGTATAGTCCAGAAATGTGAATTTTGCATAAAAACTAATGAAAACATCCCTAAAAGTAGCTAGATCCTACTAAAAACTACCTAAAAACAATGCCAAAAAGCGTATAAATTATCTGCTCATTAGTTGTGCTACTTCTTCTTTAATCTTTATGTGAAGTCCAATGGGAGAGGATTCAAATGTAGATAAGAATTCATTAATGATTGAATCTATCGCTTGATCGTCCCCTTCAAAGTCTCCAATCATGATATGCCTTGGAGGTTGTACACCCTCCTCAACATCAAATTCAAACTCCTTAGAAGGGGGTTTTGTGACTTGAGTTTCCCATGGAGGTTCCGCATCTCCTAAGTCTTCAACCACTTCTTCCTCTTCAATGGAAGGCGTAATTCTTCCAATTGTTCCAATATAAAATCGTGCTGCTCACTGTCCACCGGAGTTTCTAACTTCTCCTGCATGCCACGTTCTTCAGTAGATTCTCCACATGAAGCCATGGGGGTTCCTTGAATGGCCGAACGTCGGGAATGTAATCGATTTATCGCTTGATCCAGTTGGCGAAGGGTTGCATGAAATTTTTCCATTGTTTCCTTGAGACGATCCCTTGATTCTTGTTGCGCTCGGCTGTCATAAGTAGGATCATAGTGCTCTTGGATTGATGGATATGGAGATGGTGTATATTGAGGTGGTGGTTCTTGGGAGTAATTGGGGTGGAATTGGGGTGGATCTATATATGGTTCATACAGTTCATAGGGTGGTTAGTATGGTGGATATGGGTTAGGGTCATATGGAGGTGAATGGTTGTAGGGGGCTTGTGAGTATGGTAGTCCAAGGCTATGTTGATGAGGGGGTTCATAGGCATATGGTGGTGGTTGTTGATAATCAAAAAAGTGCTCACCATAGCTGTTATCTTGGTATGCATCACAGAATGGTTGTTGATAGTCCATTGGAGGTGGTTGTTGCCATGAGGGTTGATCAAATCCTTGTGGCTCCTCCCATCTTTGAGCATCCCAATCTTGATGCATGTTCTCATTGTAATCTCCTCTTCCTACAACATAGTTGTAACCAGACTCATAGCCAAAGGGGTGAGAGTTCATAGTAGTAGGAGAAAATAGAAACAAAAACTAACAAAAAGAAAATATTTTGAAAAAGATAAGATTTTGAAAAAGATAAGATAGGATTTTGAAAAAGATATGATTTTTGAAAAAGGATAAGATAAGATTTTGAAAAAGATATAATTTTTGAAAAAAATATTTGAATTTTGAAAAATAAGATAAGATAAGATAAAAAAATTTTAAAATAAAAATCTGAATTTTTTTTGAAAAATATTACAATAACCAATAATAAGGCACACGTTTGCAATTCTCCAACAACGGCGCCATTTTGAAGAACGAAACTCTCGCGCGATCTAGAATTTTCACAAATAAATTCCCGTTGTAAGTATAGCTTCTAAACCGACAAGAATTTCTTTCTTACAAAAGTTTTGTTTGTCACTTAAGCAAACTTAATAAAAATAATTAACCGAAGTATTCAAACCTCGGGTCGTCTTCTCAAGAAATTGCAGGGAGGTGTTCTTATTATTGGTTATGGAAAACAATATTTTTGGGTTTGAAGAAGGTTTGAGCAAGAGAAATAGATTGTAGGAATTAATAAATCAATAACTGTAAATCTCTTGGCAATGTATGAAAACTGGAATTCCTATCCTAGTTATCCTTATCAGATGTGATGAGAATTGGGTTTTAATTCCACTTAGTTATCCTTTATTAAATAAAGGAAAGTCAAGTGGACTAATTAAATTGATCCTCAAGTTTTAGTCAACTTTTAGAGCAATCCAAATTAATTAGCAATCTGCCAATTTCAACTACTGCTGAGTTTGATAACTCAAGTATTACCAATTATTAACCAAATCCCAAAGGAAAAATAAATCTTAAATAGAGCAAAACAATCATGAGCCTGAAATACTTCAAATTATATTAATTAAGAAAATCCTAACATGAAAAGTTCATAAGCCAATTGGGCAACATAAATCAGATACAAATAAAAGCATCAGAGTAAATAAAAGTAGAAGAGAAACATAAATTATTGAACCTGGTATGAAGAAACAATCCTAATGACTAAAAGAAATCCTAAATCCTTTAAGAGGAATCCTAATCCTAAATCCTAAGAGAGAGGAGAGAGCCTCTCTCTCTAAAAACTACATCTAAATTGTGAAAAGTGTGTATGAATGAATGATCATGAATGGATACATTCCCCCACTTTATAGCCTCTAATTTGTGTTTTCTGGGCCGAGAACTGGGTCAAAAAAAGCCCAGAAATCGCTGTTGGTTCGTACAGGTCGCGGCAAATCGACGCGGAGGCGTCGTCCACGCGTTTGCGTGGATTGAAATTCGCAGATGCGACGCGTGCGCATCATCCATGTGTTCTATCACCTAACTTTGGGGCAGCTATGGCAAATTATATATCGTTGCGAAGTCCCAGATGTTAGCTTTCCAACGCAACTGAAATGGCATCATTTGAACCTTTGTAGCTCAAGTTATGACCGTTTGAGTGCAAAGAGGTCAGGTTGGACAGCTTAGCAATTTCTTCAATTTCTTGTATTCCTTCTACTTTTGCATGCTTCCTTTCCATCCTCTAAGCCATTCCTACCCTGTAATCTCTGAAAACATTTAACACACAAATCACGACATCGAATGGTAATAAGAGATGATTAAATTTAATATTTTTAAAGCATAGGAAACATATTTTCACATATTTCATAAAATAAGGAAGGAATAGTAAAACATGCAAATAGTATGAATAAGTGGGTGAAGATTTGATAAAAACCACTCAATTGAGTATAAGATAAACCATAAAATAGTAGTTTATCAATTACCCATGAAAAAGACTAATAAAGTGAGAAAACCAATAGCCGAATAAAGTTGAATAGTACAATCCCCTTTGATATTGTTTATTTGTTGAATAGTTAGAGTTTATTTATAAGACACAGTGTGATATTTTTCTAGTTATAAACATATAGATGCTCTATTATTTTTTGAATTTGTGTGATTCTGTTGTTGCAAAATCAGACAAATTTGAGTTAGATTCAATCCAATCAAATAAAATCCACTTAAAAATAAAAATAACTAACCACATACCTAATGAATTGAACATCCAACATATTTTAATTATATCTAGTTAAATCCAATCAATCAAATAAATATCCATTTAAGAATAAAAATAACCATCCGCTTAATATTATGGGTTGACCACAACTTCTAACATGCATATTAAATTTCTCATTCATTAGACACTTAAAATAATAGTGACATATGTTTTATAATTGATTAATTTACATTCTACGTAAATGACCTATTGTCTGACATACATGACAAGAAACAACTAATAAATTGACAAAAAAATATTTTGTTTAACATAAAAAGATTATAATAACCAGTACAAAAATAATATAATGGGATCCGTGTTCAACACAGACTAGCTATTCCCAAACAAATTTAACAAAGACATAAACCAACCAAATTCTTGCGGTTCATTCTGTCCAACAGACACATTCAACTCTCTTTTCTCAGAGACTTCTCAACGATTATCTTGAAAAATTTTCACACAGACAAAAAAAAGTCACTAACTCCACAAACATATCTCAACAAAAGGTCCAAATTTAATTAATGCAAACACATACCGGAACTGAGTTTCTCTTTTTCCTCCACACAAATTTGTTGATTGACTTGTTCATGTCAGCTCTAAGTCTCTTACTTTTTGACTGACCCTTCGTGGTGACTCTTGAAGGGCCTTAAATGTCCTCTACGCCCACCATGCATGAACTTTGTGTGGTCATGCTAACTTGGGTATTGGCAACACTCTTGGATTGCATCTTGGCACGGTAATCAGTCAACTTGGTTCTTGCATCGTCCAGAGCAGCATGCAACATGGCTGTTTCCTTATCACAATTCACGAATTCCTAACTGAAGTTAAAGAAGTGTGCACATAACCCTCTGAATAAGTTATGACTCTCATTCGACCAACTCACGTCATGACTACTCTTGATGTAGGTGTACTTGTGCTTTATGTTCTTGGTCCAACGAGGGATAACATAACAAGCAGGTACTCTATTCACTTTGTAAGACGAAAAAATAGCAAGGTGTAAATTCCGGGTAACTAGTAACTAATTAGTCAATAAATTAATTATTATTTAAAAAAATTAGAAAATTAAATTTGATAAGTTAGAAGGGTAGAAATGATTAAAATATGAATTTTAACACTAATTTTAAAGATTTTTTGTCCAAAAATAGGCCAACGGGCTAAATCGAGCAAATCGGGTTCAAGTAGGCCCAAGCCCACTCATATAACCTATGTATATAAGCCAAGCATCAGCGGCTTTTCCCTTAAACATAAGGGAAGCATGTTGAAAACTTTGGGGAAGGGGGGAAACATGAACCCTAACCCACTCTTGATTTCAATCTTCAATAACTTTCAATTTGGAGCTCCGATTGACGAGCCGTCAGTGGCCACGTGTTAGTCTCAGAGTCCTCTTCAATTCTAATCCAACAAAGTGGTAAGAGTTTTCAGTTAGTGCCCAACTCTCTGCCTCTATCTTTTCTACATTTTTGGTTTTAGAATTTAGTGATTTTGATGATTTTGATACTTTAGGGTTGAATTAGCATCGGATAATTGTAGGTTCCATCAATTTGCTCTTGTGTAAAGGTATGAAATCATTATTCCCTTCTAAAGTTGTCAATTTTATGAGATTAGGGTATTAAAGATTTGTATGTGTATGGAATTATATGAAATTAGGTTGTGTATATGTAAAATTGAAGTCAAATTGGTAGATGTTAAATGCTTAATTTGGTGCAACTGTGGCTGGGCTAATTGAATTGGAGCTGGTAACCTTTGGAGACATGTGTGAAGAAGGAGATATTAAGGTGCTTCGACATTAGGAAGGAATCGGCCAAAGTATGGTTTTGGTTTCTCGTATGTAATACGTAATGTCTCGTGAAAACTTAGGCTAGACGACCATATGATAGGTTGGAATGTATGATTACGTTAAATGCTTGGTAATCTTAATGAAAAATGTTGAGTTAGTTTGAGAATGGATTGGTGATTAATGCTTGTGGTTGATGGCTGACGAAATGATGATTTGAATGCATAATAGTGATACATTAATGATTGAGTATGAGGTTGTATTGAGTATGAATTGTGGGGGGGGGGAGGGGGTGAGCTTGATTAATTTGTGAATTGATGGGTCATGGAATAAATGAGAATTGGTTAGATATGTTTTGGGTATGATTGGTTGAGTTAGAACTTGAAAACACTTTGGTTTTGAAATGGAAATTGTGAAAATAGAGTTTTATGATTTTTTATGAAAACTTGGTTTTTGACCTAACTTCGATGAGTCATAACTCGGTTTCTAGACCCCCAAATATTTCTAATATTATTTCAATTAAAAATTGGGTCCATGAAGTTTATGTCGTTCGAAAAATGGACCAAAAAAATTTTTTACGAAAAAGTTATGCTCGTCAGAAGTTTGGTATGTAAAAGTGGATTCTGCAGCACTTAGCAATTTTTGACCATTTTGCATAACTTGTGTACACGAGCACACATGGGACGCGGGCATTTTTGTTCTGTTTTAATGTCCCACGTACACGAGATGGTGCATGTATACGTGAGGGATGAGTTTTGCAAGCTTACGTACGCAAGAGAGTAGCACGCGGCGTTTCTCCTCTATCCAAGGGGGGCTCACGTACGCGGATAGTGGCCGTGTACGTGAGCAAGGTAAACTACACTCCTGTGTACACGCAACATGGCATGCGTACGCGGGACACTATTTTTCAGCAATATTATATTTTTTATAATTTTAATATGATTTCAAACTATTTTTACTTTCTAAGACCCTGAAACTTAGTTCTAATCATAGAGAGAGGGGTAAGCTTAGAGAATGAGTTAGCTTAATAGAGAAGAAAGGTTTGAAGTAATGAATTGTGATTGAGGAAGTGCAGAAATGATGGTTTGTAAATGAATGTGATATGTGACCCCTGAGTAGTAGGCAATGGCATTGTCCACTTGCTCCCGGTATAAGATGAGGAAGGAGAATTATGAAAATTGAGTTTAATTATGAAATTTTGAATGAATATGAAAGAGCTAAAATGATAACGAAAATGACAATGAATTTTTGAATGTGAAACCTCGGCAATAGCAAGGATTGTGGTTCATCTCTGTTGCTCCGGGTTAGTGACTGAGATACTTGGGCAGTAGTAAGGATTGTGGTTCGTCATACTTGCTTTTGATCAATGATTGTGATGTCTGGGTAGTAGCAGCAGCAGTAGTGGGTTATTCCACTTGCTCCAGGTTAAGCTTTTAAACACCCGCTTAGGTAGCAGCAGCAGTAGTGGTTTATTCCACTTGCTCTGGGTTAAGCGGGTATTAGCAAGGGGTTGTAGCTCAGACCCACTTGCTCCGCAAAGGGTGTTTCTGTCCACGGTTATCTACCAAGACATGTCGGGTTGGCTATATAACTGACAGACGATATCATCTGCCATAGGATAGGCATACATCATATGCATATGTTTGTCTTGTTTATTTGTGCATTAATTGGGTTTGCCTTTGTTAATCACTATGCTTATTTGTCATACTTGCTATCTGCAGTAACTGTACTCTACTTTTGTTTTTCTTTATCTATTTTGTTTGTCTGTGTGGTTCCACCGGAGTTATGGAGGATTGGAGGAAGGTGAAGAATTAAGAGTTTTAGTTAGAGTATAGTTAAGATTAAGAACCTTAGATAACTACCCTGCTTATGGTTTCCCGTTTTAACCTTTAAGTTTTAAATCTGAATGCGGAGTTCTAGGATCGCCTCTGGCTTTCCGGGACCTTATATATTATGTATGTGGGCACCATTACCATGCTGAGAATTGGATTCCATACAAATGTTTTCTGTTTTTCATATGCAGGTCGAGAGGCACCTCGTTGAACATCTGAAATTTTCTCTACAAGCGAAGATGGATATTTTGGAAATTGATGTATTTTGTTTATGCCTTGTTTATATGTTTATAGACTCTCCTATATGTATATATAACTTATGTCTAATCCTTATGTATGTCGGGGTATTTGGGTTATACTTATATACTTATTTATGTAAATATTCTCCGCTCGACCTTAGCTTCGCAGGTTGAGTCTGGAGCTTGATATTCTATTATTTTTGTACTCTATCCTTTATATATTTCATGTCTTACCCTTTTCTATTTATCGGTTTACGTTTTCAAGTGTGACGCGCTTTTCGTTTGTGATTTTTGTTTAAAGTTTTCTTCAAGGCTCTTAGATACAACTTTCTTCAACTATATTTATACATATATTTTATTTTAGAGTTCGTAATACCTCACCACCCCTGTTTTATGAACTTAAGCGTAAAGCTCTGTGTGGTAGAGTGTTACACAAGCAGTGACAGCATAATATGCCTGAACTCTTGAACATGTTGCACTTACATCAAACCTCCAAAGTCAAAGGGTCAAACTAAACGCCGTATGTAATGTACCAAGTCTTCTCATTAACCGGTTTTTCCTCTTCTACCTTCACATAAACTGAGTCACCCTCTTGTGCAAAGGCACGAATGGTGCAATCAACTTTTTGACTGAACTTCGTTTGGACTTCCCTAAACACATTGTTGGTGTACTCTTATTGAAATTGTCTCTCAATGGCAGAGCTAGATGTACACGGGATAACTCCTTTGGAGTCTGCAGTATCATCCTCTAGTTTCTTTTTCTTCTTGTTCTCAAGCACATTATCGTACTCATAGACGAACTGAATTAACCAGGTCTTACTATGTAAGAATCCCCGTAGAATGTGTACATACTCTCACTCCTTTGCGTACTTTTCATAACAGTTCAAAATTCACCCTTGAAGATCGGAACCCACATCCGTCAATCGTTGTAAAGGTCTACACAAAACAAACCATTCATAGCGCCAGTTAGATTCAACTAGAAGACCACAGTTACATATCCAGAAAAAACTGTGAAAAGAACAAATTTTCAGAAAATAATACAAGCACATCACACACGTAAGAAATAAGAAAACATGATATAATTTTAAATTAACGAACCTAATAGCTATGTGTTGTGATCTAGGTTGTACTCATCTATAAATTTAGCCCAATCATCCTCGAATGACTTAACCAAACGAGAATTCCATACAATATGGCTCAATTTGGCATTCAACTCTCTGAACCGAGCATAATTCCCAAGCTTTTGCGATATCTTCTTCAATATGTGCTAGTTGCACCATCGATGGCGAGTATGGGATAGGACATTTCTAATTGAAATAAAAGTCTTACATTGGTCCGTGATGATTTTCTATGGTGCAGTTTTCATGCATTTCACCCATTACGTGAACACCCACTCAAAGTTAGAAATTTTCTCATTTTCTAGTAGAGCACAACCAAGCAGAGTAGACTTCTCATAGTGATTGACACCGACAAAGGATGCGAACAATAATCCATGCCTACACGAACAAAAACCACATGTAAGAATTGAAGAGTATTACAAGACAAAAAAGGTTTTCACAATTTCAATGTAAATACATATTATCTATTTGTACTGTATATGGTATCAAACGACACCACGTCTCCATAATAGTCATATGACTCACTGCACCTTGTATCTTCCCAAAGTGCAGTCCTAAACTTGTAATCCTCATCAATATTTATTGCATAAAAAAGTTTGTACAGATCTCTTTCATTCACATGAAGTAATTCAATATCCCCTTAACATTTGCATTGACATCAGTAGACCAGAGTTTGGCTGTAATGTAAATTCTCACATCCTTTTCTGAGAAATCTAGGTTAGACGACCCACCAACCTCGTTAACTAATGCTAGGTATGTCTTGTTGGGTTGTAATACCTGGTCTAATCGAAATTAATTAAATAGTAAGTTAAATAGGAGTGAATATGGTTGGAAGATTTGGCAATTGGAATTTGATAATTTAAATATGATATTTGGATTCAGTGAATTTTTCCGAGTCGGAAAACATAGTTTTCTGCGTAAAAGCGCGCAGTGAAATTTTGATCGGCAGTACCGGCTGAGATTTGTTTAGTACTGCAGTTGAAAAAATTGATTATAAGTAAATAAGGTTAAGAAAGGAGGAATTTTAATTAGGGAAGGTAGAAATATTTAAAATGCGATTTGGAGTGCTAATCTTAAAGGTTTTGGCCCAAAAGTGGGCTAATGGACAAAAATAAGTGAACCGGGCCTATGTGAGCCCAAGACTCAACATATATAAACATTAGTTATGAGCAATTCAGCTCATTTTACCCTAAAAGGAAGGGTTGGGGCGCTGAATTGAGAAGAAAGGAGGGAAGAGAGAAAACCTAACTTTCTTTAATCTTCAAACTACCATAACTTGAGCTACGGAGCTCCGATTGACGAGCCGTTTGCGACCACGCATCGCTCTTTTTATCCTCTACAATTCTATATAAGTTTTGTGGTGAGTAAATCATTGTCCTCTGCCCAATTTTCATTTTCCTCTTCAAATTCAAATTTAGTTTGGATTTTGAGGAAACCTTGTGATTTTGGTTGTTTAAGAGTGTTCTAATATGAGCCATGGGTGATACTCATCACAAACTTCAGTGGATTAAGGTAAGAAACCCTCCAATCTTTGTGATTTATCATTTTTATGAGCTCTAGGTTGATGTATGTATGTGATATTGGTTATGTTAGTGTATTTGGTGATTTTGATGCACAATTGGGAGGTTGGTGTTGCTTGTGGAGCTTTGGTGAGGCTTGGAGTTAAGGGTTGGTGGAGACTTTCATAGAAGAGGCTCAATTGATTTGGCTACAAGAGATATGGTTTAAGTTTTATTTAAGTACCGTGTGGTGTGATGAGAATTCCTAGGCTAGATGTCCCTAGGATTATGTTTGGAATGTGTAAATGATTGGTGCTAATATGCATAGTTGGTATGTAATGTGAATTAATGATTGGATTGAGAATTGTGTGGCCTTGTGTGCTTGGTGTATTGAGAATTTGATGTATTGGGTAATGAGTATTGATTTGTGGTTTATGCATTTAAATTGTGAAATTGGGCTGGATGCCGTAAATTTTAGGCCGGAGGCCGGAAATAGGTAAGGAAGGTAAGTTGATGTGTGTGCATTGTATGATGACACAAGTGATTGGGTGAATTTTAGATAATGAATATATGAATGATTGGGTTGGTTATTGAATAATAAGATTTGAGGAGTTGAAGTGTGAAATTTGGTAATTTTGGGTGAAACTATGTAGATGAGGTATGTTTGGTTTGGTTGAGATATATTATTTGGTCATATATGTGATTATGATTATTGATGCCTTGATGGTATGATGATACATGAGAGATATGTATGTTGTGATATATGCTTGATGAATGATTAAGGTTGATTTGTGGGTGAAACCATGTGATAGTGAGTATGATATTGATTATGTATAATGATGGTTGATTGGAAATAGTATTGTTGGAAATTGGGATAAGGAAGGATATATGACATGTTAATGTGTTTGTAATTTAGCCATTTGTTTGAAAATGGTAAAAATGCTTATATGGCGATTTTGTGAATTGTGGTAAGGTGTTAGTGTATGAGTTGAGGAGGCTTGATATTGTTTTTGGTATATTTTGATTGATTTCAAAAAGGGATGAAATTGACATGTTTGGGTTGATTTTAAAAAGGGTTGAAAATGGCTTGTTTTGAAAATGGCACTTTGTGGTTTTGTATGAAAATATGGTTTTTGGGCATACTTTGATGGGACATAACTTGGACTCTGGATTCCTGTTTTGAGTCAAATTTGTTTAGAATTTGAAATTAGATCTGTGATGTTCATGCCGTTCGAAGAACGGGCGAAAAATGTTTTGAAATGAAGGAGTTATGTCCATTGGAAGATTGGGGGTTTTATATGTGGGTTCTGCAGCTTTTAACTTAGAAAGATTTTAAGCAGAATACCCACCCACATGTAGGTGTGCTTGACGCGTACGCGTCATTTTTCAAAAAGGCACCATCCACGCGTGCGCGTGGCGTGCGGGTGCGCGTCGATGTGATGCACCCAATGCCCAGCCATTTTCCCGAGAGTTGTGCTAGAGTTGTGCCGGTTTTGTGCCTGGGGCACAAATGTACCCGCACGTCGCGTGGCTGACGCGTATGCGTCATTTGGATGTTTTTCAACCCATGCGTTCGCGTGAATGATGCATACGCGTCGATGAACTTTGTGGCCATCCACGCGTGTGCGTGAAGTACGCGTACGCGTGGTCCTGTTTTCATGCCAAAGTTGATTTTTGAGTTTTAAAAGCCAAACCTCATACTTCTAAGCCTCCAATCTCACCCCTTATGTATTAAACCATTATGATATGCCTAGCAATGAGAAAGGAGCTAGGGGATGTGGTAACTTGCGAATGAAGCAAGGGAAAAAGTTATGATCAATGATGATCAAAGATGATTATACGAGATATGAAGGATGATGGTGGAAGTACCGTGTATGCCATGAGGCGAAAGGCTATATTTATTGATAAATGGCTGGTTCTTGATTGAACCATGAGCTGGATGGCTGAGTTATTGCCGGATATGGCGGAGCCATGTTGATAAATTGGCTAGTTCTGGATTGAACTGTGAGCCGGATGGCTGAGTTATTGCCGGGTTACGGCAAAGCCATCATTGATTATGGCTGAGTATAAATGCATATTTGATAAATGAATGATGATGAAAAATGTTGAATGTAAGTATGCTTGTGTTTTCTCTCTGGTTGTAAGGGTGACAGGGCACCGATACCCTCTAATGGCGACAGGGCACATATTCCCTCTAATGATATTAATGCGCAACAAAGAGACTGTGCCCGGGTTAGCTACCGGACACGTCGGGTTGGCTTGATAACCGACAGATGATATTATCAGCCATAGGGCAGGCATTCATCATTTGCATATGTTTGAACTGTTTGGGTTTGCCTATTTGTTTTGGATTTCTACATTATATATGCTATGTTACCTGATTATGTGCTACTTGTTCTACTTGTACCTTAATTGTATATTACTTTCCTGTATTGCTTGTGTTTGTACAACTGAGAGGTCCCTCATGTTGGTGTCGGTGGAGGTTGAGAGCTGTTCTTGATGAGATGAATTGATGATGCGATTGCATGATGATGATGATCATTGGATGAGATGATTTGAGCTCCCTGGGTAGACGCAGTGATGTGGTTTCACTAGCTCTAGGTGGGTATGATGTATTGATATAGAATTGCTGAGACAGGACAACTGATGATGGTTTTGTTTATGATTCTGAATCTTATTCGTGGGAGAGTCAGTGAGTTGAGAATCATATGAGATATGAACTAGATTTAGTATCCCCTTACGACAGTTGCATATTCATGGATTAGCGAGAATCTAGGCTGGATACTTGGTAAAAAGGAGTTTAGGATGCTTATTGAGTTTTTATTGCAGTGCATTGTATTTATTTGGCACTTTTACTGTACTGGGAACCCATAGGCCCGGGGTTCTCATTCCGTATACATCTCTTGTTTTTCAGATACAGGTCCAAGTGCTCAGAAGTGATTTGTGGGTCGTCTGAGAGACGGCAAAGATCTTTATTTTCTCTACTTTGTGTTTTGCTTAGAATCTCTCCACCTTTGTTTCGAAAAGATTATATTATGTATTAAACTCTTTTAAACTGGCCTATAGAGGCTCTCGTGTTTCCTTTGGGAGAGATTATGATATACTGTTGTCAACTACTTTCATACTGTACCCTAGCCGGCCTAAACTTCGCAGGTTGCGACTAGTGGCTATTTACTTATGTTATATATATCTATCCGTTATCTATCCCTTAATCTCCTTTATGCCTTGTCCGTATATCGGTTTCGGCTTCACGGTTTATCTTTTTGTTGTCGAAACGTGAGTGATACGTTTTCATGATTTTATCTCTACTCTTTTCAGCCTTCTCGATTAATACTCCTTTCGAAATTACCTATATCTATATATTAAAAATCCACCTGAGAGTCGTACCACCGTAGTATCATTGACTTATGACTCGAGCATAAGGATTTGTATATTAGGGTGTTACATGGGTTGTATACCAGCCTCATCGTTATCCTTAATCACGCACTTAGCATGCATGGTCAACTCTCTATACTCGTGGTAGTGCACCGCCTTTTTAGGACAACATGAATGCGAATGCCTCAATTCAATAATACCTAATCTTTCTTCTCCCTATCAAACTTCGCATATATCTTTACTCTGCATCCCATGGCTATAATCGTGTTCTTCTGTGTTGCTGCTTTCACACGAGTCTCGCGAAAACCCTCCTAATTAGAATGATTAGATTGGTTAATTTGTTTCTTGAATTTCTTTATTGTCCTATCAAATGTTGTGGTCCTAATCTTACTTGCGAAATCAAATTTCTTTGCATAGGTCACATGAAATTCTTGTGCTAGTTTCAAAGAATTAAACCGCAATCCAACTCTTGGTATTTTTTCTTCACGAAAGCCAATATGATCCAATAACTGTATATCAATTCACAACAAAAATCGCTCAATGCCACAAATGATTAAAAATGGATTCAAAAATCCCGTTATTGTTAAATCAACAATAAATTACAATTTGAACCTCATGACAGTTCCATCTCATCATTTTCTAGTTCAGTAACGTCTATAACTTACTGCAATCGAACACAAACAAATAAAGCCAAAACAATGGAACCAATTGAGATACCATATCGTGAAGTAAATATCAGGAAAATAAATAGCCAGTCAACGACAATAAATTTACATAAACACACAACAAGAGACATCCAGTTGTATTAAATCATCCATCAAGAAATACACATCCTAAATTTTTTATTTTTTAAACTCCAAAATGTTAACATAAAATCACAATTTTTGTTTATTTAACATGTATAAGGATTTTTTAAAACAAAAGTATTATTATTGTTTTTTTCATTGGAATTGTTTTGACTCTCAAGTTACATTAACCAATGTATCTCCAAAAAGTAATAGGCATATACAACAAATTCACATAAAATATACAAGAATAATTCATTTCCATTAAGAAATAAACATCCAATTTACATGAAAACTAAACATCTGCATGCAAATAAAATTTTCATTGCATACCTTTTTATCTCGTTGAGCCTTATCAACACTTAAATCCACAATGTTGCCATTTGATTGATTAGAATGATCACTGATGTAGGAAGATAGGGCATTAGAACCTCCTTCATCCATTTATGACTCCATCAACGGTACCAATAGCATGCATTCAACACCAACCACGGTAATGAGCTTGGGATAGCAATAAAAGCGCCTCCCTTGGTGATCATGAGACAACAGCTGTGGCAGCGGTCCTGGTGTTGTGAATCGAAGCAACGCAGGGAGCATGGGAACGTGAAGAAAACATATAGGGTGCGGCTACGACTGCGTCTGCACGGGGTGCGGGGGACAGTGGTGTTCTCGGAAGGAAAGGTACTTTGCTACAAAGTTGTCTCCAGCGACGATGACGAGTTGTGGACATAGATCAGAAAGGGACTGTGTAGGCTATGCTGCGAATGTCGCAAATGAAGTTTTAGTGGGATTGGGAATAACCATATGTAATTAAATATGTTTACGTGCTAATCTTAATTTTTTAAATTTTAAACTCTGATAATAATTAATTAATTAAGAATCTGAATTTTAAAATTAATTTTACTTTTTTTAATCCATTATTTGCGTTGTTTATTATATACGTTTTTTTTCTTATACTTTCTCCTAATTTTTATATAATCCGCTAGAAATTTCAATGAATTACAAAATAGTACATAATCCATGAGAATATATAACGATTTACATGCAAATACATAAAAACATAAACCATAAGAAATTAAAGTGGATTACATAAAATAAAAAAATAACACTAAATTTGTTAGATTTTCTAACGATTTATGAACACTTTACATTTTTTACTTCATAAGATGAATTGAGACCAAATATATAAGATGTTTAATTGTATATCTTAAAAAGAGTAAAAGAAATCATATTTGACTATAGCTATAAAAGAATATGAAGGAAAATGTCATTTGTGATTTTAGTCCAATGAGATAGACATCAAATATATTCTATATTCTTAAATATATTTTTTAGATTGAAATCACAAATAATACTTTACTTCGTATTTTTTATAGTAATAATCCAGTATTTCTTTTGCTCTTTTTAAAATATATAATTAAGGATCTTATATATTTGATATCAATTTCTCATGCAGTGAAAATATAAAATATTTATAAACAGTTAATTTCTTCAAAGGTTTAGTGTTATTTTTTTTATTTCATGTAATTAATCCGCTTTAACTTCTCGCTGTTGATGTTTTTATGTGTTTGTATGTAATCGCTACATACTCCCATGGTTTATGTATTATTTTGTAGTTTGTTGGGAGCTTCAGCATATTATATAAAAATAAAATAGAATCGAAATGTAATTCTTTTTCAAACACTACAAGAAAAATGTTGAATACTATCGGATTTAGTGTCGTATATTAGTGTCGATTTTATCGGTTATTTAGGTGTCAAATTCGTCAGGTCAAATTATTACCGTCAGATTTTTGTTTTCGACGGTAAATTCACTGGTAATAATTGAAGAAAAAGGAAAAAAATAGGCGCGAAATTTAGCGTGGGATTTACTGGCAAATTTTTACACTGGAAAACCAATTAGTGGAACAATGCGTTTTGGTGACCCGCAATGCATTATCGTCAGATTTATCCGCCGGTAAATCCAATGGTAAAACTTGTCCTAAATTCAAAATGCAAACCTTCTCCCTCATTTTTGAAACACACATTCTCTTTCTCTAACTTTCTGCTCTCCTTTCTCTCTTCTCTCTACCTCCAACAGCCCCTCCGACCACCTTCTGCCAGCGTCGACCACCTGCATTATTCTCTAAAGACTTCATGGACTCTCCTTGATCCTGTTTCGTTGCCTAAAACGGAGCTTCTCCCTCTGTCGCTGGAGCTGCATCTCTCCTCCCTTCTCTAGGTAGGTTGCCCTCATTTTTACTTTATTTTAAATAAACTTCGTTTTTATTTTCTTCAGTTGGCTTTATTTTATTAATACATGTTTATGTTTTTTCTTTATTATTGTCATAATAAAATTTATTTTAGTATTTTTATTCATTGACATGAAATTATTTTAAATAAGTTGTTTGTGTACTGTGTTTTTTGGGCAGCTCATCATTCTAATATTAGTGTTGTTGTTGGGTTACTTAGATAGGGTAATTTCTTGTCATTTTTGTTAACTATTTGTTTATTAGATTATTCTAATTTAGTATTTCATTAAGTTCTTTTGGTTTGTTACTAAATATAGTCTAGATATTATTGAAGTGAATATTGAATCATATGTTAAAGATGAGGGTACTCACGAATTGTGATATGTTCATGTAAATAATATGTAATAATATTGAATATGTTAGTTTTTTTTAGTTCAATTGACAATCGAAGTTTTGAATATAAAAAAATAGATGAATGATTCCTTGTTGCTATTGAATTATGTCATTTATGTGAAAAAAATTAAATTTAAGAAATGAAAATTCACCTAATTCAAATAAATAAATTGAATGAATCGACAAATGTGAGGTTGCTGCTTTCTTTTCTTTTTTTTTAATGACATGAGTTATTGTTGTTGCTACAATGATTAATATTAAGCATCAATTTATTTCACATTTGTAGGTGGTCACCATTGGATCTTGAAATACTACTCAATTAGTTACTCTCTTATTTGCAGAAGAGAAATTACCTATGAGTAATAATATAATATCACAAAATTAGTAAATTAGATATAGGACAAAGAATTAAATAAAAAAGATATATATTTTTTATGCTTTATTTTAATCCTCCTGTATATAGTTCATATTATTACTTAATAGAAAGTGAGCTAATGAGAGAAATAAAACTTTGTTTAGTTGGAGAGAAATAAAATAGAAGTTCTTTTTTTTTTCCTTTTCATATTAGAATACAAGTGTATGTGATTTAGTGTTATTATTTGGGTGCTAAAATTGTAAAAGAAATATTATCATTCAAAAAAATGCTACTATTCAAACATTTAAAAAAAATTAAAATTTAAGTTTATCATTGGATCTATCAGAGGATTGATCCGACGGTAACAAACTCAAAAATTTCACTAAATGAAAATTTATATCTACCACAAATCTGTTGGTAATTAGTGGCGGTCAAAAAAATCTACCGTAATAATTACCGACGAGATTTATATCATTGAATTTATTCCGCTACTAAATCTAACAGTAAATATATTGCCATCGGAATTTTTTGATAAAACCACCGATAAATTTAACAGTATTCAACAATTTTTTTATAGTGAAAAGTTGTAAGTAAATAATATCTGGTATTATTTAATTTATTTATATAATTTACTTTTTTTAATTATCATGGATCATATTTTAATTTAAATTCTTTAATTATTGCTAAAATAATTAATATTATTAAATATAATAAATATATAATTATAAATATTATATATATAAAATTATAAATAAAATAAAATAAAATAACTTTTGATTTTTTTTCTCTAATGTTTTGTCCCAAAACATAATGCGGTGAATATATAGATGATAAGAATATTAAAAAATTCAATGTCAATAAAAATAGGTGTTGATATTGATCAAACTACAAAAATTTGATATTTAACGATTATATCTTTTTAAAATCTATTAAATTAACATTAGAGTTGAAAATGAATCGAGTCAGACCAAATTTAAACTTGACTTATAAATATTGAGTTTTATTTATAGTTTAGTATGACTTATTAATAATTGAATCTATTTATAAAGTTTAAACTCAGACAAATAAAAAAATATCAGTTACATATATTGTATATCTATTAATAATTATTTATGTCCTCTATTATATATAAAAATTCTATATGTACTTCTGTGTATAACTATATATCGTTAATATAAGTTAACAAATATAAATTACATAATAAATGAATTATTTACATTATTATAAATAATTACAATACATAATATATAATTATTTTTTATATATAATTAAACTAATTCACCAGTTAATAAGTTAAATTTATTCAAATTTAAATTAAATTCGACTTATTTGATATATAAACTTAAATTTAGTTTACAAAACTCATAAACTCAACTTATCAAATTGTTAACTAATCGAATATGATCTTGATTCACTTTTAACTGTCATTGGCATGTTGGATTGATGATAGCTCTTTATATTTTAGATGCGATAATAAGAAACTCAGATGATTCCTCTCAAGGTTATTAGGCCGCACCACGGAAAGTCGGAAACAATAAAAATTAGAGAGACTCTTATTACAATTGACTAATTACATACATGCATTAATATTAAGCGATCGTTCTAAGTTCTAACAAATTCTTATTATTTCCGCATATACCTGGACACTGTTGACTTCTATTACCCCTTGAGCACTTGAACTACCAACGTGTTACCATTTTAGTGGTTTTTTTATTTTATTATTTATAAACCACTTAATTTTTCGATTATCTTTTATATATGCACGTATAATAAGTGAGATAGGTTAACTGTAATGACAAAAATTAAGGTGTGACGTGTGAAGTAAAATTCTACTGTAGACTGGAGTATCTTAAATATAATTCCACATATTATAGCCTTATTTAGAACTGAATAGCAAAGAGAGGGAATTGAACTTATATTCTGTTTCCAGGTGTAATAATGAAATAATGAAAGTTGTGTATAGATCAGTAGGTTGATCTCTTGATATGCATGTGGAATATAATTGGTTGTTAAAGTCCCCTAAAGCAGAAAAAGATTAAAGATTAGCCAATAATAGACCACCTTATAATAAAATAAAGTAAACGAAAAAAAATTGAAAAAATGACATTTGCTTCTTTTGTAAAATGTTTTAATGATATTTTTTTATTTATAAAATATAATTTTTTCTTTTGTAAGACTAAAATAAGATGCACTTTAGTCCATTGACCAAATATCTTTTTATAATCATTACGTAATAAATTATTTATTTTTAATATTTTATTATTTAACATGAAATGTATAAAAACATTTGAATTAAATATTTTTAATAAATTAAAATATTTTATATTATGTGATAAAATATTAAAATAAATAAAATTATGACAAAAAATAAATATATTATTATCAATCATATATAATTTAGATTAGAATTTCATTAGTCAAATTGTTAAGAATAAGAATTGATCTCGGTATAGATAAGTCTATTTGTATAATTGAATGAGAAAATATTTTTACTATTAATGCGCCTTCAAATATCTGTATCTAATTTATATTATTTGGATAAAATCTTAAATAATTGATAAATATAGTCATTTTATATTATACACTAAAGTGGCTTATATTTTATATACTGTAAAATGTGGTGTAATATATTAAGTTTGAACTTATTTTTTGTGAAATAGCGATCACTTTTTCTAAAATTTAAGTATTCTTCTTTTAAGCCGTTCTTTTCAAATTTTACTAAAAAGCTTTTGAGCCAAAGTTGAGATGCAGGGATGGAATGGGGGGTTATATAAACTTTTTTTTAAAATAATTCAGTATTTAGTCTAGTATAAATAAAAATTTAGTCTAAATATTAATAATTTTCAATATTTAAAAAGTAAATAAAATAGTAGAAAATTTTTATTCAAATAAGTTTAATGATAAAAAAAAATTTCACATTAGAATGCAAGCTTAATATTATAAATTTGATATTCCTAAGCATGTTGAATTAAATGATTTACGTATCATTTATTTGATTAATTGTTTGATTCGTTTGATATTAATTTTTCATGTTTCAACTACTACAACTTAGAGATCTTATTCAGCTGTGAATATTGTGAAGGGTAGACTCGAAAATAAAATAGAAGATAATTTTTTTGTTAATTGTCTTTTGATTTACATTAAAAAAAATTGTTAAAAAATTTAACACAAATTCCATTATCGATAAATTTTATAATATGAAGAATGAACGTGTAGCATTCTATTAATAAAAAAATATATAAATTTTTTATATTATAAAATATATTTTCTATCAATATATTTTGTAATATATTTTATATTATATAATTTATTTACATAAATTTTATTTAATATTATATATATTATTAACTCTCATAAAAATATTTTTGAATCCGTCTGCTTAAAAGAATAAATTTTTTAATATACAACCTTCATCTTATTATAAAATTTAAAAAGTATTGATAAATGTACTCATTTGACATTATACTATTTATATGGTCCCCCTCCTCGGGCGGGGGTTCTCCTTTAAAGTTTAAACTGTACAGGGTTTCAATCTAAGTGGCTATGTTAATTTAGAACTCAGTTTCTTGTGAAATAGAGATCTCTTGTGGGGAAAAAAAAATGTAGAGAATCTCAATCTAAGTAGGTCAACTGCAAAAAATCTTATCACCGTAGAAACTATAAACCACTATGGTCAATTTTCTCAAAGCTCACCTGCTCATCACATTTCATCTTTGTAGTTGGTGCAACCATACAATCTGCTTTATTATATTCTTACCTTTTAATTATATATTTATCAGTTTATCTTTAAGGGTTGCATATGAATCTTACTCTTTATTCTTATTTATTTATCTATTTATTTAATTATAACATACACTAATCAACTTAAATAAATATCGAGAATTTAAATTTTATTTTGTGCATGTAATAATCTGTTAATGAACAAATTAATTATTCGCGATAACACTCTTTTAAATAGTAACTAATCTACTTGTGTTTTGACAAATATAAATCATATCCTTTTTATTAAGGATAATGAAATTGGTAATGCTTTTTCTAAAGCAAATTCCGGAATCATTAGGGTCTTTATGTTGGAGAAAAGTAAAAGCTAAGGAAGGAATCAATACCTTGTCCTTTTTATTGTTATGTGCTTGCCAAGAAGTAACGACAACCTTCACTTCCTTTGGTTGTTGGTTTTTCATAGTGGAGGCATGTCTTTTTTTCCAAGTTAAGGCAAAACCATGGTAGAAATACTAGAAAATAATAATAAATGGTAAATATTATAGTGTTTTTGAGATTGTGCCCACTTATTAAAAAAGGCAAATAGATAATATTTATAAATTTTAAATCTTTTATTTTTTATTTTAAACATTTTATTTTTTACTTTTAAAAGTAAGTTAAGCAATTTAAGCACCATAATAAAAGACACCATAAAAACTCACCTAATTCTTTCAGGGAAAACACCTTATAAGGATGAAATTGAAGGCAAAAAATGCTATAAGAAGCATATGAAATTTGGATTCTCTTATCAGTTATTGCCAAATCTCTTCCCCACCTTCATGATCACAAACTTTCAGATGTATTCATCACAGTAGCTAAGTGGCAACATCAAAGTGTAAAATCTGATGGTGCATGAACACAAAATACGACATGATATGGAATATGCGAATATATGAATTTTAAAATTTTATAAGACATGGGACACAACATATATAAAAAATATAAAATATTTTAAAGATAAATTACAATGATGTTGTGATATTTTATTGATATTAAAATATAAAATAATCTTTCAAATATTTTTAATGTTTTCTTTAAATTATTAAAAATATTTAAAATGTTTTTTATTTTAATAGATAATAATATATATTATTTCTAAACTCATTTCAAGAATATATATTAAGAATAAAGCTGGATATGTTAACACATGATGAAATTTAGGTATATTCAAGTGTGTCTGAAAAAGAATTTTTTATTTTTTATTAAGACACAATTTAGACACAATAAACACGCTTGTTGAACGAAATATAAAATATTTTTTTAATTGTTTTTAATATCTTTTTTTTAATTATTAAAACTATTTAAAATATTTTTTATTTTAATAGATAGTAATATATATTTCTAAACTCATTTCAAAAATACACATATTAAAAATAAGACTAAATATGTTAACACGTGATGAAATTTAGATGTATTTAAATATATTCTAAAAAATTCTTTTTATTTTTTATAACAGACATATATATCGAACAAGTATCAATAAAAATGTGTTCGATACACAAACACAACAACTCAACAATATATCTAAGCTTCATTGGTAAAATCCAAACATAGTCCATCCGTAGATGTGTTAAGGATGAACAACCCTATAAAAATAAGTATTCAAAATGACCAACCATTCTTATCTAATTTAATAGAGGTTTAAACAAGAAATAAATATAGGAAAAGTTTAGGAGTTACTAACTTTATTAAATTATGGTCAGCATGTGATCAATAAAAAAAAATAAATAATTCTAAAATCTCACACCATTAAAAACATCATTAATAATTACTTAATAACTACAAATTACAAAAATTACTGATCCTTAGCACTCTTCATCAATATATATAGGGTATAAGGAGCAAATAATTCAATGGGTCCAATAGTGAAAGATTGTTATTTGCTCTTATTTACGTGGGTACACTGAGCCAACACAATCTTTTACCATTGGGTGGAGTATAAAATTCACACAGAATAAGTCTGTGTCTAGCGCCGAATTCAATTGTAAAAAGAGTTTGTATGTCTGTAATATCTTAAATTAGTTCTTAAAAAATATTGTCAGATATATTTTAATTTTCAACAGTTTTTAATTATTATATCAGTTCTCATATTAAATTATTCGTCTATATAAACAAACTAATTTAAAAAATTTCAAAATTTTTTATGATTATTATGTTTTTATTAAATAACGATAAAGATTGATTTAATTAATTTTGTATCAAAATTTTATGATAATTGATTTATCTAACAAAATAAAAAATAAAAAATTAATTTAAAAATTAAAATTTGTTCAAAATTTGTTCAAAAATAAAGTCTTACTAGAACTATCCAGTTCATCCTTCAAAATCATATTCCATCCCAAAACTAATGAGAAAGAATGAATTGAGAAATATTCTGACATTTATATAAAATAGGATGAATTGAAAAATATTCTGGCATTTTATTGCTACTGCTCTATCCTTTTTACTTAATTTATGTAAACCAAGCAGCAGGTTTGATTCCCGCTATTCGTTCCTGCCCTTATTACTTTATTTTACTTATTACTTTATTAAATCGATTTTCGACTAAAATTTTTTAAGGACTGATTTAGCATATTATTTTTTTACGCTGGTAGAATAGGTAGAGCCATAAGGTGAACCACAAACCATGTCTCATATACACCCGAAATTTGTCTCCAAATGCAGCTTGATTGGTTGGTTTCGGTTTTATGTAGGTCCTACTTCCCTTCACTCCAGCAATATCAGAATCAGCCTCACTTACCAACTCACTTATTCTGCAGTTTTATATGGCTTTCCCACTCACTCTTAGCCAATCATTTGCGGCAGATGTTTGACCAAACTTGTACCAAACAAGCTACGATTTAAATAAGTCACAAAATTGTAAAAATAAAACAAAATGAATAATAGTGTGAGAAAAGCTGAATATGTATATTCTGAATTTCTGATGATTGGAACTATACAAATGAGGAAAAATATATAGCCATGTTGCAATTATCATATCATAATTGCAAGATACTACTTTTTACTAAGGCTAATGATCTAACCACACATAACACACTAGCTTTTGAAAGAAACTGATCATGAAATAAATTTTGGCAAGAAGAAGGTTAGTATTGGAAAAACTGTCGCCAGTCAGTTAATTCAGCTATACCAATTCGTTAAAATCCAGTCACTTGAGATGGTAGAACAACATTCCTGTGTTTGATATTACATTTTTATACCCAGAAAAAAAAAAAAAAAAAAGAGATTACATTTTAAAAGGAATACACTTTTTATGACCATGTTTAGTTGCACTTGAGCATCCTCATAGTGTCAAGCTCTGCAGATAGAAGGTTAACTTTAACCTTAAACCATAAAAGTAAGCATTGTAATGAGGATATGTCTGAAAAATGTGCCAACATAACCCCATGTTTCCATAGAAAAGCAAAGATAATATAAGGAAAAACGAATTCTTCTATTCACATCTAATTTAGTGTTGTCTACATAAATGGCAATATGAAATAAAAAAGACTCTGAACTAATCCTTTCACATGTTTTTTCATTTTGAATCTGGTTCAAGTAATAAAGCATGCATCTATCTATGATTCCCGGCATTACAGTATTCCCATGCCGAAAAACAGCTCTACCAATGGAAACTTTTGGGGATAAAGTTGGACTCAAATGTACAAAACTGTGACAAAGTATCATGCAGATATGTTTTTCTGTCACGAAGGTCACAATAAATTAACATGAATCAATACTTTACAGAATGGACTGCATTCATGAAGGAAGTTATTCTTGATTGATCCTTCTGGATACCATCTGAGCCACATATACCGCTACTAACATCCACTCCTTCAGGTTTGAGGGTAGACAGAGCCTCGGAAACATTATTTGGATTAATTCCTCCTGCTAAGAGCCAACCGTGTTTGCTTCTAATTTTAGGTAGTTTAAACTGAGCCCAATTGAATGCTTCGCCACTGCACCAGCGTATAATGAGTTTAATATTTGAGCAGAAAAGCCAATAAGAGTCATCTAGTAGTGACCAATTTGAATCATTTGCATGAGAAAGGTTTTAATCTCAGTGCTGTCAAAGTACCAATTAATAGGAAGAAATCGGAGGCAGAAGCAAAGAAAAGAGAGATTATCTAACAGGCTGATTGCCATTGACCAATAGAAATTGTATCCATACCTGCCACCCTTCGCGCTATCTACAAGAACCCAATCAACTAGAGAACAATCTTCATCAGAAATTGTGTTTAAAAGGCTCCCATCCGCATTTGCATGGAGAACATATATTACACGGTTTTCTTGAACCAAGGACGGAAAAACTAACTGAGAACCATGTCCATGAAGCTGCATAGTCCAATAGATTATGAAATTAAATACTTGTCATGGAATATATGTAAATGCCAAGAAAAAATTTACCTGAACATATTCAAGGTTTGATGCATCAGAAGCTCTTAAAATTGTTTCTAGATCATCGTCGACGAATACTCCAACAGGCTCGGCTCCATAATCTCTAGCAACTTTAGATATCTCCTTTGCAACAGAAAGTGAAACAGAACGTTTAGAGTTTGGCCATATGATCATCCCGATAAAATTTGCTCCCGCTTCAGCTGCCATAGCAGCATCTTTAGCTGATGTAATGCCACACATCTTAACCAAAGGTTGATTCTTTTCAAGATCATTTGTTGAGCATAAATTATTTCCCAACTCTGTTAGTTTGCAGGAAATTTTAAACTTCGGGCACCACCTAGTGCTTGAAAACAGCAGCTTCTCTCCTTTTAAACCTACTTAAAGGCATATGTTACATACTCAGCAAAGAAAGAAATATGCTCATCTGGTTTCCCGAAAACACGAGAGATACTTTCATAACAGTTAACAACTTCTTGAAGTGAACAATGTAGTGTATATATATATGCATTTAGCAAAGAGTAAGATTACCAAGAATCGGCCTTCTGTTGAAACTTGTAGCCCTAAGTTGCAAGTAACTGCCACTGTTTGAACCTGCACAAAAGGAAAAACATATCTTTCAAGTTAGCTGAGAAAATAAATAAATAAATGCAAGCATGATTATATAAAAAAAAAAGATATACTGTCATAGGAAATGGATTAAAAATGCTAGTTAAAATATACACTACATATAAATTTGAAAAATACATAAAACAGCATCATCATAAATATTGAGAAACTGAGCATTTATATTTTTAAGGAGATTACATCATCATAAACATCACACAAAATTATAGTCACCATGAATGAAGACACAAAGGGTCAAGCAGAAGAACCATAACTATCTTATTGATAAGTATAGATCAACCCCGTTCATCCAAGATAGATGGAGGAGCCAAAAAGTACAGGAAATCAGCCAATTCTGGTTGATGGACTCATGAATTCCAACAGTCCAATCGTGAACATTAAACATCAGAAACACCATCGTGAATCACTCATGTATAAAATCACCACAAAACCAAAGCTGGACCTATTATCAAGTTACACATGACTGAATCAATGTCAAATGCTTTCCATGATGAACAATTACACCAAGCACAAGATAACATCAGTACTCAGCAGCTACGGTCATAAACATAGAAGCCTACTGAGGAGACCAAAATGTCACTTGCAAGTTAACCAAATCATTTTGAATGGAGCTCCTATGATCTATTCAAACCACACCCGAAAAAAAAATCAAACACTCTTAAACCAAAATAGCCTATATATCCAAATACAAAATCATTATATTCTAGAGTACCAATCCAGGATTCAAAGAACAAACCAGGATCACTTGGCAAATGTCAAGCAAAGTTCCACCATTTCAAAAAATTCTATCATCTCAAGATAAACCAATAAAATGATGATAAGACACCCTTCTTCAATTCATGTCCTACCCACTATCTAAAAGTTTGTTAAAAGCAAGACTCTACAAGCTTATAAATTTCACTAGTGCAGTACAATACGTTATTGTTTTTGGTTCTTTTATCATACACTATGAAAACAAATGCATTGACTTGGCCATGAATCCCCATTGCAAAATTCCCCATTAATTCTAGAAAAATGATTTGAGGATCCATCAATCAACTTGCCAATGCTACAAACTTGGAGAATCGACAAAAGGGCCACTGTAAAGTAATTATAACACACTAAACCAACCATTTATATACTCTTCTTCTTCTTATGTAGAATACCATTTAAAATAAAATTCACCTGAGCTAGGACATTGATCAAACAATTGGATTGCATGCTAAGAAACGATGAATTGATAGTATAATGGAGAAGTTAAAAGGGGGACCTGTAAGCATGATGAAACTTTGAGATGCCGCTGTTGGGTTGTTTCAGTGAGAAAGGGAAAGACAGCAAAGGGCGGAACCTGAAGGGAAGAAAAGAAAGCACAGATATCAGAATCGAACCAGTAAGTGACCCGATCATATGACCGGGTCACCGGTTCAACCAGTAAGTCATTGATTTACCTGGTTGATCCGGTCATAATTAAATAAAAGTGTAAAATTAAAAAAAAATAAAATCAAAAGTTAAAACTTAAAATGTATGTCTTTACAAACATATTAATAACAATCAGAGATAACTAATAATGCAAAAATAGATAATAAACTAGTCACTAGTACAAAATAATTTTTCAATTTAAATAAACAAGAAAGAGCAAAAAATAACACAATCAGTAAATCAAATTCAAGGGGCGATCTCAAAGTCAGCATCTATATCTTCATAGGATAAATTTGAAGCTTGACGAACATTTCCTTCATTTTGATTTGCATCTATATCTACATTTGTGTAACTTTCACATATCAATATCAAGAATAATTCATAATAGAATCTGAGTTGTGACGAAGACATTTTTAAAATTCTAGCAAAAAAAAAAAAAAAAAAAAAACAAACAGCGAGCATGGGAACAACAATTTAACTAAACAATTTTATTCTGAGTTGCAGAGAGCATGAACCTCATTTTCAACAACAAATCCAACTATGATAAATTTTAGAAACAAAAGATTTAGCTCAAAAGATGATTTACAGAAACAAAAAATTTAGCTAAATGATTATAGCAATACAACATATTCAAGCTTCAGTGATGATAAACAATAACAAATTCAACTCATTGATGATTTTCAGCAACAAAATATAGTTCACTGATATTTCAGCTTTAGCTAGGTGATTTTTTCAACAAGACAGCAACATATTCAAGGTTCAGTGATGATAATCAGTAAACAATTCAACTCAGTGATATTTTCAGCAACAAAATCAAGGTGCAAAGATGAATTACAACAACAAAATTGAGCAAGGAAGAACAGGGGAATTTATGGGAACTCACCAAATCGGGGACCAGCTGCTGATGGCGAGGAGGAAGCTGACGGCGAGGCTCCGGGACGTGCTGCTTCTGCCGCCGGAGACGACGAGCGCAGGGAAGGCGCGCGCCTGAGTGCGAGACTGTGACGAGACAAAGAGCGACGACGACGACCAGCCCCGGGACCTGCTGCTTCTGCCGCCGGCGACGACGAGGAGGGCAGGGAAGGCGAGCGTTGACTGCGAGACGGTGACGAGACAGAGAGCGACGACGAGCTTGAGGGTGAGACCGGAGGCAGTGAGAGAGAGCGGAGACGAGAGAGCTTGAGTGCGAGAGCGACACTGAGAGAGATGAGAGAGCTTGGCTTAGTGGGAGAGTGACAACTGACGAGACAGAGACACTGAGGGGTGGGTGGCCTGGTGGGTTTTTGCGGGTTTGATGTTTGGGGAACTAGAGTTTATTATTTTTTTGGACATGAGAGAACTATATTTTTTGGTAAAGTAAGGGGGCTTAACAGCCCCAAAAGAAAAAAAAAATTACACTTCATAGACAAAACGGGGTAGGATAGCCCTTGTGAAATCATCAGCCATAATTTTTTTTAAGTTCTATGGGTGGGTTGTCAATAAAATGGTATCGCAACTCCTTGTTAGTGCTCTTTTTTGCAAGGAGAATTTTAGTATACAGATCAAAGTTGGTATAGATTTAAAGATTTGTCTACACTATACTTTCTAAAGCCACACTTTAAACCATAACTCTTCACAAAGAAAAACGTCACCTAATGGAAAAAAGTAAATTAGAAGATTTAAGAGAAGAAATAATCAAGTTATCAAAATTAATAGACCAAAAATTAATGATTTTAACTAATGTTAACTGTAATGACACCGAATTCTTAAAATCAATACAAAATGATTTTTCTCAAAATCTTTATTTTACTATAAGTTTTATTGAAGGACTTCAAAAACCTGAAAAAACTTATTTTTCACACGGAATTTCTAAGAAATGTTATCATGGAAATGATTCCCCACATCTTTATCATACTTTTAACCCACAATTAAATTCTATAGTAGATATGCTTGAAGAAATATTAGTATCCATAAAATTTCAAAGAAATAAAGAAAAAGAGAATCCCAAAGAAGAAAAATTTCAAAATATAATCAACATAACAGATTTAAAAGTAAAACCACCACTAAAATTATGAATATTGAAGAAAAGTTAGAAGAAGTTACAATGCTTTTTAAACAATTAAAAATGGCTCAAGAAAACAATATTATGGAACAAGGATTTCAAATAGAAGAAGAATTAGTAAATTCTGAAAATATAGAAAATGAAGAACACATCCTAGATTATTCAAGTGACGAAGAACCAGCAATTCCAATACAAGTAAAAAATGAAGCTGGAACATCTAAAGATAACCAATCTCAATATAAATGGGAAACATGTTTTGATAATTATGCTTTTAAAAAAAGGTTTATAAATAAAGATTCAAAATATACAAAAATACCATCAAAGTACGTTCCTAAAGTCCAAGAAATGGAAGGAGAAAGAATGCTTGATTTAGACTGTAAAAAGAATGAAAAAGAAATTTTCGAAAATTGGTTGAATTCCTTTTTATTAGAAGCTTTTACTAATCCAAAGCTTAGTGAATTGTCTGGAAGAGATATTTGGAATTACATAGGATTTCATATTAAAGGAACTATAAGAGATTATATGACATCAATAGAAAACCAAATAATAGAAGATTTAGCAACAAAAATAACAGCTTATGATAAGATATTATATATAATGATGATTCTATATAAAGAATTTTTTGGAAAAAATATTATAGATCATAAACAAGAAGTCTATAATAAAGAATATCAAGAAGCAAAAAACCATTTAGCTAATATCCAGATATATGATCTATGTAATGTAGAATCTTATATATGTGAATATAGAATACATTATTACAAATTAAAAGAAGAAGATAAAAATCATTATCTTAGTATGTATATAACAAAACTTCCATATCCTGCTAATGAATTTATAATGGGAAGATTTATAAGAGAAATAAATAGAGGGACAATTGAAAATAATTTTGGTGGAGCAACCGCTGCAATAAGAGAGGAAATAAAAGAGCGTTGTATGCAAGAAGCAACTCAAAAAAGATTTGCAAATATAATTAGAATCTGCTGTCAGGATAATGAAGAGATACCCCAAAAATATGGGCTTAATAAAAATTTTCAGAGAAAGAGAAAATATCAATTTAGAAAAAGAAAATACTATCCAAACTGGAGAAAAAAGAGGTATTTTAGAACAAGAAACAACAATAAAAACAAAAGGCAAAAAAGTGACTATTGCCCAAATAAAAAAGAAAACTGTAAGTGCTGGTATTGCCAAGAAGAAGGACATTATGCAAATGAATGTCCAAAAAAGAAGGATAAAAAAAGATCTTACTAAACAAATAGAAATTGCTAAGTCTTGTTTTATGGAACCTTTAGAGGAATCTGATGATAACCTAGACTATATTTTTTAATATGTTTCAGAAACAGACTCAGAGACTGAGTAATAATACCACATTTATTACTATAAAAATAACAGAAAAATTTATAAATGCTTTTATAGATTCTGGAGCAACACAATGCTTTGCTAGTTCAAACATAAAACTTGATTGGAAAAAATTAAAGAAACCATTAAGAGTTAGAATAGCTGACAAATCAATACATAAAATTGACCAAAAAACAGAGATGACTGAAATTTTTATTCAAAATTATAGGTTCATTATTCCATCTATATATATGTTAGATTCTGGAATGGATTTTATCATAGGAAATAACTTTTTAAAACTATATCTTCCATTCATTCAAGAATTAACATATATAGTTTTAAAAGCTCCACATGATTCTTTAATAAATCAAAAATCAAAACGTATAAAAATACCAACTACTACTATAAATAAGATCTTAAAATTTAAAATATTTTCTATATTAGAAACATGTTATTTAAATTTATACTTTCAGATAAACATTCCAAAAAATAATCTTGAAATAAAGATAGAGGAACTTTTGGATGAAATTTGTGCTGAAAATCCGTTAGATATTAAAAATACAAATAACGAATTAGTAAGCATTAAATTAAAAGATCCTATAAAAGAGATAAATATTCCAAATAAAATTCCTTATTCTGCAAGAGATAGAGAAGAGTTCTCTTTAGAATGTAGAGATCTTTTGGAAAAAGGAATTATAAGATTAAGTAAAAGTCCTCATGCAGCTCCAGCCTTTTATGTCGAAAACAATAATGAAATTAAAAGGGGAAAACGAAGAATGGTTATTAACTATAAGAAGATGAATGAAGCAACTATTGGTGATGCTCATAAACTTCCAAGAAAAGATTCTATTTTAGAAAAAATAAAAGGAGCGACTTGGTTTTCATCTCTTGATGCAAAATCAGGATATTGGCAACTTCGTTTAGACGAAGAAACAAAGAAATTAACTGCTTTTACTTGCCCAACAAAAGAATCAACAAGTGTGTTACTCTACGAATGGAATGTATTACCATTCGGATTAAAACAAGCTCCAGGTATTTATCAAAGATTTATGGAAGAAAATCTAAAAGAGTTAAATGAATTTGTTTTAGTGTACATTGATGATATACTAATTTTTACAAAACAGGATAAAGAAGATCATCTTCAAAAATTATTAATAGTTTTAGAAAGATGCAAGGAGAAAGGACTAGTTCTTAGCAAAAAGAAAGCAAGAATAGCAAAACAAGAAATAGAGTTTCTTGGATTAATTCTATCCACTCAAGGAAAGCTAAAACTTCAGCCAAATGTCCTAGAAAAGGTAAATTTATTCCCTAATAAAATAGAAGATAAAAAATAATTACAAAGATTTTTAGGATGTATAAATTATATTTCTGATCAAGGATTTTTAAAGAATATAATAGAATACACTAAAAGCTTATTTCCAAAAATAAGTACTAAAAAAGAATGGAAATGGGATGAAAAAGACAGCAAATTCAAAGGATTAAACAATTATGTGAAAAACTTCCAGAACTTTATATTCCAGAAGAAAATGACTACTTAATAGTAGAAACAGATGCTTCAGACATAACCTGGTCAGGATGTCTAAAAGCTAAGAAAGCTATAAAAAGTTTGGAACAAGAAAAAGAATTACTAGATTCTAAACATTCCCCAAAGGAATTACTTTGCAGGTATATTTCAGGGACTTTTACTCCAACAGAATGGAGATATACCACTCATGAAAAGGAAACTCTAGCAGCGATTAAATCTCTTAAGAAATGAAAAATTGATTTACTACCCAGAGAATTTACATTAAGGACAGATTCAAGTTATCTAACAGGTTTCATACGATATAATTTAAAAGTTGATTATAATCATGGACGATTGGTAAGATGGCAATTATTTTTGTTACAATATCCAATAAAAATTGAATATATTAAAGGTGACAAAAATGTTATTGCAGATACATTAACAAGAGAATGGAGTTCGTCTACAACGCATTAGATCAAGAAATTCAGAAATACGAAGAAGAACTTGAAAAATGCAAGCATTGTCAGCAAATAAGGATACAGATCCAATCCCTCAAAAAGGCCATCGAAGCAATGAAATCAACACAACAACCAAAACCATTAGAGTTCAGCCAGCTAAGCGTGGTGGACAAATCAGGTGAAGAAAAAATTCCAGAAAATAAAACAATTGCTGAAATTATCAAAAAATCCACCCAAGATAAAAAATATTATGTAATTTATAATGGCCCCATGAAAGGAGTATATGATGCCTGGGAAAAAGCAGCACCATTTACACATCAATCAAGGATAATTCATAAAGGAGGGTTTTTAACAATGGAAGAAGCAAAGGAATCTTTCAGGGAATATGAAGCTCTTCATCCAGAGCAAACCCTAAAAAGAGTAGATAAAGGTCCAATTCAAACCCAGAGAACAGGAATAATAAGAAACATTCCTACAAGGGCCGAAATCAAGGAAAAGAAAAGGGTCTGTAGATCAAATCTCACAGAAACCCTTAACATAGTCCTAAATTGGACTGAAGAAAAAAGGGCAATCTTGGGATATTATCCTATTGCCAAAGAACAGCTAACAAAGCTGGTTATATTTCCAGAGGCTTCCCTATCTGACACCTATCAGTTTTTCCAGTATGGATTAATTGATACAATTTTAATTTTTAATGATTTGAAAATTATTAGTGAGTTTCCTGCAGGATTTATTGATGCAATAAAGAGATTTAAAAATATGATTGACAACGTAAATCCAAGGGATATATCCCTAAAATTTACGAATAGTCAACCTATTTTTAATGAAGAAGAAGAATGCTTGGTTCCAGCACATCAAGTAATCTTCATGTCCGTCTTCCCAGGAAATTTTCAACCAATTGATCAAGTTCAAGATTTAACAATCTACAGTCATGAAGGAAGACTAGCCAGTACACTAGCAAGGGTCTTCGAAAGAACTCAAAAGATAACAAGGGAATCTCACACAAGAATCAACTATAAAAGCAGAAATACTTTGCTTGTGTCCAGTAAAAGGAATGAAATTGAAGAAAGAGAGATGAGACTCTTAGTGGAATTTGAATCAGCATTCTACAACTTACTGGACTCTTAGAAAAGCTCCCCGAAGGGATAAAGAGGAGTCTCTGCTATTTGATAAAAGACAGAGAAGACCACAAGTGCCAGCTATGTGTCTCAGAGTTATCTGAAGAAAGTAATAATAAAACGGAATCAACCCACATGATAAAGGAAGAAGACAACGCATCTGAAGGTCACATGATGAAAGAGGAGGACAGCACATCTGAAGCATCTCTCAACATTATTGCATAGTGACGTAATCGCTTAGGTCATAGAGCACCAACAATGTAGCTGGTGCAAGATCATAGACAATGACGTAAGTAATGACGTCATAAGAAGGGTAAGGATGGGAATTGTCCATCAGACCCAACCATTATAAATAGGTTGCTTAGGCAATTGTAGAAGCATCAAACCATAGAAAGCAGGAGGCTAAGAGTACTCATATGCTAGGAGAGCAAAGAGGAAGCTGCCGAGGCGATTCTATAGTTTGAAGAAGAATTCCCTTAGGAAAAACCAATTCTAAACTCCCCTCTGGAGTTAGTATCTATAATCTCCCCTCTGGAGATAAAAACATCTTATGTAAAATATTCTAAATAAAGGAAGTTTTTCTCCAGAAAGGTACGCCTTTATCCTAATCTCTTAGTTATGAATTATTTAGAAAGTTTAGAATTAACAGAAGAATCTGATTATTATAGATTAACTGCTTTATTAGATAATGAAAAACAGGCTGTTCTAAAAATAGAATTAAATCTCAAATCAAATGAAAATTTTAATAAACAAAATCTTTTAAAAGAAGGTTTTAATAGAAAAAATATAATATACTATGGAAAAATTCAACTTGAAGCCCCTATAAAGATAAAATCCGCTAATGGAGAACTTGAAATAGCTTTGATGAATGATGAAGAATTGAGTAAACAGATTGAGAAAATTAAGGATCAACAAAAAAGATCTAAAATTGGATGGATTCATATTAGTACTATACAAGTCTTAATCAAATCTACATATATGAAAGGAATTAATTCACCAATAAGCTTAGCAATCTGTGACAAAAGAATTACTGATGACCCAATAGACCAAATAATTGGAATTGTTCATGAAAACTTGGCAAATGTAAATGTTAAATTCAATGCCCATCTTGGATATGCTATACCTTTATCAACTGAAAACCTTGGAAGATCTATAAGTTTGGCTTATAAATTTCATAGAAAGAATCTAATGGAACAAGACGATGAACCTTTTTCAATTACATATGCAATAAATTATGCTTTAACAAACAGCCATCATAGTATAATATTTAAAAACAAAGAAAGAATTTATGTTGATGAATTATTTCAGAAAATTGTAAAAACAGAAATACCAAAATATAAAGCTATTGAAAACCCAGTTCTATTATTAAAAGAACCATAAGAAAAATTAGTTTCATCGAATTTTCTAATAAGAGAATCTAAAATTAATAGCCCTTTAAGTTTATCCAAGTTAAAGATTAAAGAAGAAAATTCTGAAATAAAAGAATTAACAAAAAAGGTCGAAAAATTAAATGAAACCCTAAATATTAAATTATGACAATAAATAAAGAAAAAATATATGTAACTTATCAAGACAAGAAACAAGAGCTCTTTGAAAGAGAAAATCGGTTGAATTATTTACAGTTTTCTGAAATAAATCAAAGAGCATTTGAAGCTCTAAAAATAATTTATGACAAGTTAGAAAGAGAAGTTGAAGAGCTAGAAAAATTAATAGAATCTCTAGAAAATAGTGATGAATCGATGATAGAATTTGCAGAAATTCTAAGATAAATAATGAAGCATACAAAGATTGAAAGACCAGAAAACAAAATAAAAAGAAAAAGGGCGAAAAAATTAAAAAGTAAAATAAAGGAATATAAAAGGGAATTAAATAATTTTCAGTTCGAAATTAATGACCTTATAATAAAAAGGATAGAAATAAGAACAAATATAAACAAGTTGGAGCTAAACTTAAAAAATTTATAAATGCTTGGAAAACCATACTATGACTTAAAAGAATTAAAGCTGCTGAAAGAAAAAATGGAGAATGAAGTTGAAAAATTAAAAAGATATTTAGAAACAACAGAAAGTGTAGAAATAAAAGAAGTTTTTGAGGATTTGAAAAATTATATTAAAGAAAAAGACAAACAGATAAAAGATTTTATATACAATAATCCATGCAAAAAAAGAATATTATAAAACAAGATTAAATCAGAATTAGTAATAGAAATGGTCAATACTTTCGATTATGAAATTGCAAATTATAAGGCACCACCAACCGAATCTATACAAACTACAAACTTATTCGAAGCAAAATACGAAGAGTTAATAGAAATTTCGAAAAAGAAATTACAGGAAAAATCGATCGACTTTTAAAAATTGGTATCAGAGCCAAAGTTAACGATTAAGAGTAACACTTTTTCTTTAAACAACACTTTTAATGACACGCTTTTTCAGCCACAAAAAGACAAAAATCTGTACATATCCATCTTTACACTAGATGGACCCTTTTTGCAATCCAATCTGTCACTCTATTTCCTTCTCTTGGAGTATGCTTAATAGTTAGAGAATGCTTAATTGTCACTTGGCATTATTTGTTTATCCACATAAATATGCTTCTGAGGATAGGATTAGAATGCTCTTGATTATACTTTCCCTTTTTAGTACTTCGAATACTGATCAAGAATTAATTTCAATTTCTATTTTCTTAAAACTCAAATCTCAAGCAGTTTTTAAGTCGTGATGTACACCCCAAAATTCTACTTGGTAAGCTGTATAGTGCCTCAAATTAACTGCAAAACCCGCAACCCATCTCCCGTCGCTATTTCTCAATGATCCTCCATATCCCGCTATTTCTGGGTTCCCCAATAAGCTTCCATCTGTGTTGATTTTGATCCATCCCTCCATTGGTAATGTCCAAGAAATATACCTCTCAATTTTGTTTTCCCTTAGCTTGATCAAATTCTCCTTTTTAAAAGCTTGGAAGATTTCAGAGACATATGAGTGAATTATTCTTTCTGCGTCGTTAGGTCTTCAGAAGGAAGAGTTGAAAATTGCTTTGTTTTGCCACTGTCACATCCACCAGCAAGTCACCATAAAGATGGTAATCCAGTTTTCGTTGGGGTTGCTGCTCAGATTGGATGTAAGGTTCCATCTCAACCATGCATCGAAGGAAGCTTTGAAAAAAACTTTGAAGTTGTCTTGGGTTTATTAATTGAGTCTATATGCGTGAAGCGGCTGGACAATCTCTAAGAACGTGAATTATATTTCCTGTCACTCTTTCGCATCGATCGATGGTAGCTGTCACAGGTTCCCAATAATCTTCTTCTTCTAGCCGATGTCATTAGCCTGGAATAGGAGGTAAGCCACATAAAAATTTTGATTTTTTGAGGTCCTTTCCATCCCCATATTATTTTTCATGTGTGATCTTGAGTGATTGTATATTGCGCCAACATGTTATATGTGCTTGTGATCGAGAATTCTCCTGAATTTGTAAGGTTCCACATGATTTTGTCCTCTCCCAATTCTTCTAAAGGGGGGCATGATTGCTGTAATTTTTTTGATAATTTCTTCTGATAAATGACTTTGTAGCCACTGAAAATTTCATTCACCCGTTCCATTAGAGATTTCTGAAACTGTTATTTTTTACTGGTCTTCATTTATAGGACTCAGGCTGTAATTCATTAAAGTAGTAATTCCCTTAACCCAATTATTCTTCTAAACTCTAGCCGATCTTCCATTCCCTATAGCATAGGAAATATTTTGATAGAAGATGTCCCCTATTTTCGCAAGGTTTCTCCAAAGAGTAAAATTTGATTTTTTCTGCTGATGTTTTGTTTGAGGTTAAGCCTTATGCCATATTACTAATGAGAACTCTAGCCCAGAGAGCTTCTTGCTCTGTAACAATTCTCCACAGGATCTGTTCGGAGGGTTACCTAAAATTGTAGGTTGATCTCGGGCGAGATCTTCTGTACTGGTCGGCGCGGTTGTGTTCGACTTGATGATGGTGGCCAAAGCCACCGTGTCTGACTTGTTGGACTTGGTGGTTGTGCTAATCCTTCGTCACCAGAGGGTGGTGGTACCTGCAAGGGACTCTGATGCTTAAGTTAGCAAGGGTATTATGCAAATTTTTAGTAGAATCAGAGTATGAGTTATACATGGGTGCTCCAGTGTATTTATAATGGTGTAGAATGATCTTTCTTTGGGATAAGATAGTTATCTTTTCTTATCTTTGACTGAAGTTATCTTATCTTTAAGGGAACCGCCTTCATCTTTCTAGGCTTCGGGCAGCTTTTAGATTTGGGTCATGTTCCTCTTTTTGGGCCTTCTTAGGCTTCTATAGCGGTTTGGTCGACCTCTTTCATAAAGAAGTCGGGTAGTCCTGGTCTGAACAGGTCGGTCGATGATAAACCCCGATTTTGTGGTTTATCTTGTGCTTATTTTGGGGGATTTTATCACCTATTCTCACATTTATTCAATGAAATAGCATGGTTTTGTAATTCTCCCTTAATTTGTGCTTAAATGTGAAAACATGCTTTTTAGGCCTTAAAATTGGTGATTTTAATTCACTTTAATTCCATTCAATGCCTTGATATGTTTGTTGAGTGATTTCAGGTTCATAAGGTAAGTATTGGATGAAAGAAGTGAGGAGAAAAGCATGCAAAGTGGGAGAACTCATGAAGAAATGAAGGAACCGTAAAGCTGTCAAGCCCGACCTCTTTGCACTCAATCGATCTTAACTTGAGCTACAGAAATCCAAATGAGGCGGTTCTAGTTGCGTTGGAAAGCTAACATCCGGGGCTTCAAAATGATATAAAATTTGCCATATGTTGTTTCGCGTTAAAGGGGCGCGCACGTGCCATGTACGCGTGCGCGCCGATTCTGTCCATGGGTCCACTTTAATGAAATCGCCCCCAGCGATTTTGCAGCTCATTTTGGGCCCAATCCAACCCATTTCTGATGCTATTGAATCCAAGGATTGAGGGGGGAATGAAGGGAGTAGTCATAGTTTAGTTTTCATAATGTTTTAGGGTAGAATTCTAGAGAGAGAAGCTCTCTTTTCTCTCTAGAATTTAGGGTAGTTTAGGTTTAATTTTCTTAAATCCAACTTTTAATTCTTGTTTTGATTTAGTTTCTCCTTTTAATTTCTTGTTGTTACATATTTACTCTTCTAGTTTTTACTTGTTCATTTCTTTTATTTTGTTGCTTTTATGTTCATGAACCTTGTTGGATCTTAATTTTCCTTTAATGCAATTTTATGTTTGATGTTATTTTTATTGTTGATTTGAGTTATTGATTTTACTTTTCTTGCTATTGGTAGTTGGTAGATTTTATTATTCTTGCACATTTACTATGCTTTCTTTTTGTGCCCACCAAGTGTTTGACAAAATGCTTGATTGGATGTTAGAGTAGATTTTGAGCATTCTTGGCTTGGAAAGAGTAATTAGACAATCTTGAGTCATGAAAACCCAACTTATGTTGGTGATCTAGAGTTGTTAGCTAATATCGTTTCCATTGACATTAATCTTTTGCTAATTTAATTAGTGAGTTGATTAGGACTTATGGAATATTGTTTCCATTGACGCTAATCTTTTGCTAGTTTAATTAGTAAGTCGGTTAGGACTTTTGGATTGAGATTAGCTAGTCTCGTTAGACTTTCTCCCTATTTGTTGGAGTTGACGTAATGAGATAAATTCTTGTTTATCATTGTGATATGATTGATTATCTTGTTTGACTTTCTCCCTATTTGTTGGAGTTGACTAAATAAGATGAATTAATCATGCATAACTAGGATAGAAAGCCTATGATCTCAATTCATTGCCATAAATGTCTCTCTTTCTTTAATTGCTTCCTTTAATTGCTTGTTTGATTTACTTTTTGTATCATTTACTTTCTTGCTTTTACATTTCCTTGCCCAATATCAAATCAAACCCCCCTTGATCCCCATAGCCAAAAATTAAGCACTTCATTGCAATTCCTTGTGAGACGACCTGGAGTCTTAATACTTCGGTTAATTTTCATTGGGGTTTGTACATGTGACAACCAATATTTTTGATTGGGAGGATTGTTTGTTGGTGTAGAACTATACTTGCAACGAGAATTCATTCAATTGAGGAAATTCTATACCACGACAATTTTCTTAAATCAGTCGATTTGTCATTGATCAGCCCGGGTTGTACAGCTCGACCCAGGACATGAACAGTGCCCCTGCTTGAGCTTGGTCTTTTTTAAGGTCGAGCCTTTTAGATTCCAATCCTTTTCGGAGAAGCCGAGCTCGAGCACTTTTTTTGTTGATCTTTTGTAGAAATCCTTCTCCACTTTGAATGCGGAACGTTTTTTTTCTCTCTCCCCCTAAATGACAGCGCGTGTTTTCGCTTTTTGCGCTTCTTGTTTTGGAAAGGTGCATGGGTTTTAAAGACTCATTAAAATCTTCCCCTTTTCGCCGTTTCCTTTGCTTCCCTCTTTGCTTTCATTTTGAATTTTTTCAAAAGACTTTCGCCCTTCAGTTTCTTCTTTTCTTGCTCACTGTGACTCCCCAAATTCTACGTCTTCGCGATCGTTGGGTGTGGTTTCGTTGTTTGCTTCTGTTTTCCTCACTTTCCACTTTATAGGTTGGTATTTCTTTCTCTTTTTTCCGCGCTCGTTTCATGCTTGAAAAGTTTTGATCTTGGTGTTGTGTTTGGAAAGCTTGAATCTTTTCTGTATTTGTAACGTATTTTGATCAGATGTGCGTTTTGAGGGGTTTCTGTGGCTTTTCGTGTTTCCTGCTAGTTAGCGTTTCACATTTTGATCTTATCTCTGATTTGCACCTTTTGACGATTTCCCTGTTTGACTCTGAGAAAGGCTGCGCCTTTGATGATTTCTTGCATGGTCTATTTGATGCTGATAGTTTGCTTTGTCTTGTGCCTCTTATCTGTTGTCGATGTTGATGGTTTCTTTGAGTCTGAAAGAACCCTTTGCTGATAATTTTCTGAAAAAGCTCGTAGCTTTTGATGGTTTTGCTGTGACTTTGTAACTTTTCTTTGTGAAGTGTCGCTGTCAAAGGAGAGTTGTTTTCCAGTTTGAGGGGTGTCGAGACGTAAGTTTCAGTCCTTACTTCATTGCTTCCTCCAAAGGGTGCCCCTGGATTTTGGTGTGAGTCCTGGGGTTTCCCTTTTACTGCTGAGTCTGCTACTTGCTGTTTAATTTTGCTGTCTGATTTGTTACCTTATTTTCTCGAGTTGTTTTGGTCGTAATCCAGTTTTTTCTTTTTCTTGTTGTAGGACTAGTTGATCTCATGTCTTCTCGCAAAAATATTGTCGAGACATCCTCTTAGGTCCCTGATGGCATGGCCGACTAGGAGGATTCTATGGTTCTTATGTGTGTTTCGCTGGTCGATTCTGAATTTTGTGAGCAGTTTAGGAAGTTTCATAGGATTTGTAGTAATGGCAGTGATGAAAAGAATTATGAGCTTGTATCCCCTACTTCTGAAGAGAGAGTTTGTTTTTCTACTCGGGTTATTGGAGACCGTCCGTTTTTCTATGCGTACGACTTCTTTTTTAGTCAAATGAATATCACTCTTCCTTTCACTCCTTTCGAGACCAACCTTTTGTGGTCTTGTAACGTAGCTCCATCCCAACTCCACCCTAATTCTTGGGGTTTTATAAATATTTTTCAATTATTGTGCCGTGAATTAGGTGTCCAGCCTTCCCAATCCCTCTTCTTTTATCTTTTTGTTCTGACAAAGCCTGGTGTTGTTAAGAAGAAGGCTGCCTGGGTCTCTTTCCGAGCTTCCCAGGGGAAAAAGATCTTTTCCATGTATGATGAATCCTTCCGTCATTTTAAGAACTATTTTTTCAAGGTTTGAGCTGTCGAAGGAGCTCGCCCCTTTTTTCTGGATGAGAATAATGAGCCCGCGTTTCCTTTAGAATGGCAGTAGAATGTAGTGGTATCTAGGTATTCTTGGGAGATATTGGATGAGGTTAAGCAAGCATTTGCGCATGTGTTAGAGGAGAACTAGGGGGTGCCTCCGCATCTTGATACTAAGAGGTTTTTAGGGGATCCTTCCCTGCTGCGAACCAAGCTTGGTAGTGGTCAACTTCTTTTGTATCTGCTTTGCTTATATATTTTGTCGAGTTTTATTCCTTTTCTTCCAATTTGTAACTTGGTCTTTGCTGTGCTTTTTTCAGAGATGGTTAAAAATAATGATTCTATGAAAGCCTTTAAAAAGGCGAGGGAGGCAACTGCAGCCCTAAACATCTAGGCCGAGATTCCTGGAGAGGGGTCGTCTAGGGTTTCTCAGAAGAGGTCGACCTCGGATACTTCTGGATCAAAGAAGGTCATCCCGACTCCTAATGTTCAGCTGGCTTCATCTGTTCCTCCTTTACCGACCTCTAGTGCTGTCGGTCCTTCTCCCAAGAAGCAAAAAACTGTTGAGCCTTTTAACCTTGATGCCCCTGACTTTGATGCCGTGGGCTTTATTGTTCATCAGATTGCTCCTTATGGTATCATGCCTACGGATGATGTTTCCATTCTTTGCCATTTGGATTTTATCACCTGAAGTAGCATCAGGATGGCACATATGGGGGCAGCCTTGTTTAGGAGTGCTCAAGATGTTCCTGTTCATGCCACAAAGACTTTCATGGAGGAGGCCAAGTCGGAGTATGATATGATCAAGGGATTGAAGGAGGTGCTTGAGAAAAAGGTGGCAAAACTGGAGAAAGAGTTGGGGGGTGAGAAGGCTCGGGCTACAGCGGCTAAGGCTCTGGCGAATCTGTCTGAGGAGATGGCCCAGAAACACAAGGATAGCTATGTCCAAAATTATAGGGAGATGGTAGAGTTCTGGGAGAGTTTGGAATCTGCAATCTGACTATACCGAGCTCCAGGGTCATCTTGTGAGCAGTATGACTGCTGCTTATGAGAATCTAAAGTCTCAGGTCCGAGTTCTTGCTCTCGAGCTCGACCTAACTTTATTCAGTTTGGACAACATTGTAATAGATAAGAAGATTGTCCCTGACGGCTCGGATGATGATGTAGACGTAGATTCGCTTCCTGTGCCATCTGCCAAAGCTCCTGTTGCCCCGGCTTCTTCGGCTCCTACTACTGAGGTTGGCCATCCTGAGTTGGACCCGGATGTTCAGATCCTAAATCATCCAGATGGAACTGTTGTTGCTATTCCACTTGTGACCCGTCCTGTAAAACCCGGTTAATTAACGGCTAATTAACCCATAAATGAGAATTTATTCTGGAGAGCCTAAAATGTGATTTTTATGGCTAAATGTGATAGAGGAGATTGAGACGAGAATTTTGGTACCAATTTTATAGAATTCGGACCAAGATTGGACCGAACGGGCCAAACCGGGCCAATTGGACCCAAAGTGGGCCCTTGGCCCAACATAACTTAACCAAAACCCTAGTTTTCAGCACTCTCTCTCCTCATTTGTTACACACACAAGCTGAAATTAGAGAGAAAGGGAGGAAGAACACTCTCTCAAGTTCTCTCCCTTGGTTGATCTTCAAACCACCATAACTTTTGATCTAGAGCTCCGATTGCCGCTCCGTTTGCGGCCACACGTTCACCGCGGAGAGCTCTACAAAACCCATACAACCAATCTTGAGGTAAGCCACGTGTTGCTGTTCGAAATCTCAGCCCTTATTTTCGAGTTTCATGGGTGAAATGTTGAGATTTTGGGTTCTTTGATGTTATAGGACCCAACTCTCTTGAAGGAGAAGGTTAATCTTGTCTCCTTGGACCTTGGGTGTGGTAAAGTTCTTAACCCTAGTGTAATTTTGTTGTTTTATGATATTTGGGTTTTGAGATGTTGTGTATGGGTATGATGGTTGTGGCTTAGGTTGTGTATGTGTGGATATTGGAGCTTGATTGGTGATTTTGAAAAGCTTGGAAAGGGCTTGGTGGTGAAAAATCTGTTCTTGGAGGTATTGAGGCCTTGAGAGCTTGTGGATAAGTGGTTTGGAAGTGCTTCGGGTGAGCTTGGGAAAATCAGCTAAGGTATGGTTTCGGTTTCCCGTATCTAATGTGTAATGTGGTAGGAAATACTTAGGCTAGAGGCCCTAAGATAGGCATTGAAATGTTGATGTTGTTGAATGATTGAGATATATGATGTGGTCATATATGTGATGATGATTAGTGATGCCTTGATGGTATGATGTATGAGAAATATGCATGTTGTGATATATGCTTGATGATTGGTTATGGTTGAATTGTGGGTTGAACCATGTTGATGGTGAGTATGATATTGATTGTGTACAATGATGATTTATTGGAATTGGTGTTGTTGAGAATTGGCATGAGGAAGAGTATATGATATGTCCATATGTTTGAGTTTGAGCCACTTGGGTGAAGTGGGTTAAAATGATAAGATAGTGATTTTGTAAATTGTGGTAAAGTGTCAATGTGTGAGTTGAGGAGGCTTGATGTTGAAATTGATATATTTTGATTGATTTCAAAGAAAAGGGATGAAAATGGCATGTTTTGATTGATTTTGAAAAGAGTTGGAAATGGCTTGTTTGCAAATGGCACTTTGTGGTTTTTATGAAAAATATGGTTTTTGGATATACTTTGGTGGGACATAACCTGGACTACGGATCTCTGTTTTGTGCCAAATCTATTTAGAAATGAAATTGGATCCGGGATGTCCATGCCGTTCGAAGAACGGGTGAAAAACGATTTAAAATGAGAAAGTTATGTCCGTTGGAAGATTGGGGTTCAAATTGGTAAATTCTGCAGCTTTTAACTTAGAAAATTTTTAGCAGAATGACCCCTTGCGCGTGGGCGCACTTGGCGCGTGCGCGCCGTTCTTCCCGAAAATGCCATCCACGCGTGCGCGTGATGTGCGCGGGCGCGCCGATGGTGCTCCACCCAATGCCCAGCCATTTTCCAGAGAGTTATGCCAGAACTGTGCTAGTGTTGTGCCTGGGGCACGAGAACACCCACGCGTACGCGTGGTTGACGCGTGCGCGTCGATTGGCAAATTTTTAATCCACGCGTTAGCGTGCATGACGCTTGCGCGTCGATGAAGTTTTTGAGGCCATCCACGCGTGCGCGTGGAGTGCGCGTACGCGTGGCCATGTTTTCATCCCAAAGTTGATTTTTGAGTTTTAAAAGCCAAATCTCATACTTCTAAGCCTCCGATCTCACCACTTATATCTTAAATCATTATGATATGCCTAGCTATTAGAAAAGGGCTAGTGAATGAGGTAACTTGCGAGTGAAGCAAGGGGAAAATGAATAATCAATGAGGATCATTGATGATTATGTGAGATGTGGAGGATGGTGGTGGAAGTGCTTGTTATGCCATTGGCCGAAGGGCCGTATTTGTTTATGAATTGGCTGGTTCTGGATTGAACCGTGAGCCGGAATAGCTGTGTATGCTATGAATATTGGCTGGTTATGGATTTAACCGTGAGCCGGATGGCTGATATGGATGTTGATCCATGGATGAGAATTCATGCATGTTTATGCTGAATTATTGATGATCGTGATTTGCTCTTCCACTATCTGAGATACGAGTTTCCCTGGGTAGTAGCAGTGGCTAGCCACCACGTGCTCCAGGTTGAGACTTGATACTCTGTTGACCCTATGTCGTAAGTGTGGCCGGGCACTGTGAAAGACCCGGATGAGCTCGCCCCCGTAAATATTCACCAGTGAGGGTGATGGATAAAGATCCTTGTTCTCGGGGCTATGTTTTGGTTTATATGTTTTGCTTAGATACTTTTATCTCCATTAAATAATACAGACTGTGATGACTCCTCTTATGGGAGAATTTTGGAGAATAGGTTTTGTATTTTGGTGTCCCTTTGGGTTTCCTTGGGGTTTTCCTTATTTTTATCATATGTATATATTGTTATGCTCGGACCGGTTATCTTCGCAGCCGGATCTTGAGTCTTGATATTCCTGTTTTAGATACTCCTTTATATATATATAATCACGCGTTGGTTATCCTTGTTCGTTACGTTATCGATCGGAGTGTTGCGCTTTCGAGTTGCGGTTTTTGTTTACCCTTTTTTCTACAAAGGCTCCTAGTTATAATCAATCATTCATACTACTATATGTACTAAACTTTTATTTTAGAGGTCGTAATACCTTGCCATCTTTGAATTATGACTTAAGCATAAGACTCTGTATGGTAGGGTGTTACACGTCCTCCTTCGCCCCGAGATGCTGCCCCTGAGAAATCTTCGCATCCCTTATAGTTTCTGATTTGTTTTCATATATGTGATGGCCCGACTTGTGGGTCTTTTGAACTACTATTTTGTAAATTGTGGTCTGTTTTGACTTTGGATACTTTGGTTGCTTTTCCTAGCAACCTTATTTAGAAAAACAAAGTAACTTCTTGAGCTCTTTGAGGTCGACCCTTGAGTGGTCTCTTGAGCCTTTTATCATAGTAGCTTTTGCTTATCTTCTTGATGTGTTTGTTTGCAACCTTTTTTGGAGCCTCTAGGAATTGCAAGAGTGTTTGGAGCTTTTTGCTGTCCAACCTCTTTTTTGGTTAAGTTGATTTTGGGTGAGGTCGTGGCTTGCTTTGGGTTAAGTTGTGTCCTCTTCTAGTGCACGCCTCCTGTTCTGTCGACTTCTTTTGTTGAGTTTTTCGAGTTACTTTTAGTAATCTATTTGGACCTTTCCGGGTCTTCTTTTATGGATTTATCTTTTATAACTCTTTGTAGCTTTGTCGTGCCGACTTCATCACGCCGGTCCCTTCGAAGTTATTTCTAGTAATCCATTTTATTTTGACCTTGGTAGGTCTCTTTTTTACGGATTACTTTTTATAACTTTTGTAGCTTTCTGGGCTGACTTCGTCATATCGGTCCCTTCGAAGTTATTTCTAGTAATCCGTTTTATTTGGATCTTGTCAGGTCTCTTTTTTACGGATTGCTTTTTATAACTTTTGGTAGCTTTGGCCCGACTTCTTCATGTCGGTTCATTTGGAAGTTATTTCTAGTAATCCGCTTTTTAGGGCTGGCCAAACCTCTTTTTAGGGATTACTTTTTATAACTTTTTGTCGCTTTAATCTGGTCCGACTTCTTTTGTGTCGGTCCATTCCAAGTTATTTCTAGCAATCTATTTTTGTTTCAGACCTTGTCAGACCTCTATTCATGGATTGCTTTTTATAACTTCTTGCATTATTCCGTTTTTATCGCTTTTTATCTTGCTGATTTTGTAGAGTTTGATCCTCGTTTGGTCGATCTTTGATGAATTCGGTTTTCATTCTTTGTCGACCGCGTCCGGAAGTGAATTTGGTTTTCACTTTTGCCAATCTATAGCTTTATTATCGGGCGATGAATTTTTGCGTTTTCAGATTAATGCGTCTTGGCAAAGAGAATTTAGTAGAAAATTTGAAAAGACTTTATTCAAAGTAGAGAATAGGCAAATATATACATGTGGGCGTTCACCCTTCTTAAGTTAGATAATTTTGTAGAACTTGGCTTGGTGCCTCATTAAGAAACCTTTTTTTAGGAAAAAGAGTGCACCTTTGTCCTAAGATCTTTTATTACCTTTTAACTATAATAGCTTCTTAGGTTGCAGGCGTGCCATCATCTCGGTAGCTCTCGGCCCTCGAGTTTGGACACTTTGTAGTAACCTTTTCCCAGTACCTCTGTGATTCGGTAGGGTCCTTTCCAATTAGCTGCTAGCTTTCCATCTCCGGGTCGACTCGTTCCGATATCATTTCGGATTAGGATGAGGTCATTGTTGGCAAAGCTTTGCTGCACTACCTTTTGATTGTATCTTAAGGCCATGCGGCGTTTTAGTGCTTCTTCTCTGATCTGAGCTCTTTCTCGGACTTCTGAGAGTAGGTCGAGCTCTTCCCTTTGAAGTTGGGAGTTAGCTTCTTCGCTGTAGAGGATCATTCTGGGAGATCCTTCTTCAAATTTTATCGGTATCATTGCCTCCATTCCATAAGCCAATCAGAAGGGTGATTCCTTTGTGGTGGACTGTGGAGTTGTCCAATATGTCCATAGGACTTGTGGGAGCTCTTCGGCCCAGACTCCCTTTGCATCCTGAAGCCTCCATTTTAACCCGGCTAGTATGACTTTATTGGTAGCTTCTGCTTGTCCGTTAGCCTGTGGGTGTTCTACGAATGTGAATCGGTGCTTTATCTTTAGGTTGGCTACCAACTTTCTAAAGCCTACATCTGTGATTTTGAGTGACATTGTCTGTGGTGATGGAGTAAGGAACCCCAAACCTCGTGATAATGTTCCTATGTAGTAATTTTCGACTTCTTTGGGCAGTGGCATTGGCTAGGGGCTCTGCCTCTATTCATTTTGTGAAATAATCTACCCCTATAATGAGGAACTTAACCTGTCCCGACCCTTGGGGGAAGGGTCCGAGAAGGTCGAGTCCCCACTTTGCAAATGGCCAAGGTGATGTTACGCTGATGAGTTCCTCTAGTGGGGCGATATGGAAGTTGGCAATGTTTCTGACATGGTAGACACGTCTTAACATACTCGGTGGCTTCTTTTTGCAAAGTCGGCCAAAAGAATCCTGCTCGGAGTACTTTTTTTACAAGGGATCGTGCTCCAAGATGGTTCCCACAGGTGCCACTGTGTATCTCTTCCAAGACTTCTTTTGTGTTAGAGGTTGGTACACATTTTAGTAGAGGTGTCGAAATCCCTCTCTTGTATAGAATGTCATTTATGATGGTGTAATACTGTGGCTCCCACTTTAACCTCTTTGCCTCCTTCTTATCTGTAGGAAGTATCTCTGATTTGAGGTAGTTGATTATGGGAGTCATCCATCCTTGCTCCTGCCCTGATATGGCTAGGATTTTTTCTTCTTCCGAGATTGATGGGTTCTGTAGTACTTCTTGGATGAGGCTCCCCTGGTTTGGTGCTGGCTAATTTTGAGAGTGCATCAGCTCGAGCATTCTGTTCCCGAGGTATATGTTGGATCTCATATTCCTGGAATTGCCCGAGTTGTTCCTTGGTTTTATCTAGGTACTTTTCCATAGCAGGATCTTTGGCTTGGTAGGTCTCTGCTATTTGTGAGGTGACAACCTATAAATCGCTAAAGATGACAAGTTTTTGGGCTCCGACTTCTTTAGCTAGCTTCAAACCAGCCAATAGCGCTTCATACTCAGCCTGGTTATTGGAAGCAAGGAACTTAAATTTTAGTGAGAGTTTGATTTGGGTTCCCTGATTACTTTCTATTATCACACCTGCTCCACTCCTGGTTTTATTTGAGGAGCCGTCCACGTAAAGATTCCAATTTGTATGGTTTTCTGAGGTGTCAGTGTACTCTACAATGAAGTCGGCCAGATAATGTGATTTGATCGCCGTCCGAGCTTCATATTGGAGGTCGAATTCAGACAACTCGACTGCCCACTGTAGGATTCTTCCCGCTAAATCTGTTTTCTGTAAAATACCTTTTATAGGCTGATTGGTCTGAACTTTAATGGTGTGAGCCTGGAAGTGTGGGCGAAGTCATCGAGAGGTTAATATGAGAGCGTAGGTGAACTTCTCTATCTTTTGATAGTTCAGTTCGGACCCTTGTCGCGCTTTGCTGATGAAGTATATAGGTTGCTGTCCGTTTTCGTCCTCTCTGACTAGTGCTGAAGCTACTGCCCGACTTCCTACTGCGAGGTATAATATGAGTGTTTCTCCTTCTCGGGGTCGTGTAAGAATGGGTGGTTGTCCCAGGAATCTTTTGAAATCCTGGAAAGCTAGCTCGCACTCTGGTGTCCATTCGAACTTCTTTCCCTTCCTTAGCGTAGCGTAGAAGAGGAGAGATCTTATGGATAATTTGGCTAGAAATCTAGACAAGGCTGCCAGTCGCCCGTTGAGTTGTTGCACTTCTTTGACACATGTCAGGCTTTTCATGTCGAGTATGGCCTGGAACTTGTCCGGGTTTGCTTCGATTCCTCTTTGTATGAGCATGAATCCCAAGAATTTGCCAACTTCTACTGTGAAGGTACATTTCGCAGGATTAAGTCGCATGCCATGCTTTCTTATGGTATTGAACACTTGGGCGAGGTCGGACAGTAATAATTCCTCGCTTTGTGTTTTTTCTAACATATCATCCACGTATACCTCCATTAGTTTCCAATGTGATTTTCAAAGACTTTGTTCATTAACCTTTGGTAGGTAGCTCCTACGTTTTTGAGCCTGAATGGCATGACGACGTAGCAATAGTTTGCCTTGGGTGTTAAGAATGAGATTTTTTTTTATCAAGTGGGTACATCGGGATTTGATTGTATCCTGAATAAGCGTCCATAAATGAGAGGTACTTATATCCGGAGGAGGCGTCCACTAGAGCATCGATACTTGGGAGTGGATAAGGATCTTTGGGACAAGCTTTGTTGAGGTCGGTGTAATCAGTGCACATCCACCACTTCCCATTTGACTTTTTCACCAAGACGACATTGGCTAGCCATAGTGGGTACTTGACTTCTCTGATGAGTCCTTGCTCTAGTAGAGCTTGTACCTGTTCTTCCACAGCTTGGGATCTTTCTGGTTCGAGCTTTCTATGCCTCTGCTGTACTAGCCGAGATCTTGGATATACTGCCAGCTTGTGGCACATTAGCTTGGGGTCTATGCCCGGCATGTCTGCGGCCTTTCATGCGAAGAGGTCGGCATTATTTTTTAAGAACTGTATGAGGGACTTTTTTACTTCTCCCTTTAGGCTTGCGCCAATATTGGTCGTTTTATCTGGGACATCTCCGATCTGGACTTTTTCTATCTCGCCTTCAGGTTGTGGACGGAGTTCTTCCGGACCTCGAATTCTCCCGAGTTCGATGGTGTGGATTTTTTCTCCTTTGCCTCTAAGGTTCAGACTTTCATTGTAACAGCGGTGTGCTGTTTTCTGGTCTCCTTTTATCGTAGCGATCCCTTCTGTAGTTGGAAAGTGTGGAGTCGAGACTACTGCCCCGAGTTGATTTAGCGTTGTCCGACCTATTAAGGCGTTGTAGGCTAAGCTCACGTCGACCACAATGTAGTCTATGTTGAGTGTCTTTGACCGGTTTCCCTTTCCAAAGGTTGTGTGTAGCGAGATGTATCCAAGTGGTTGGATTGGAGTGTCTCCTAATCCGAATAAGCTGTTCGGATATGCTCTGAGCTCTTTTTCTTACAGGCCAAGTTTGTCGAAGACGGTTTTGAACAAGATGTCAGTCAAACTTTCTTGGTCCACCAGTGTGTGGTGGAGATTAGCATTGGCCAGTATGATAGTAATGACCATGGGATCGTCATGTCCCGAGATGACGCCAGCTGTGTCCTCTTTAGTGAAAGTAATAGTAGGGAGGTCGGGTGCTTCTTCTCCTCCCTCGATGTGATATACTTCTTTGAGGTGTCTTTTGCGAGATGATTTGGAGATTCCTCCTCCCGCAAACCATCCATGTATCATGTGAACATGCCTCTCTGGGGTACGAGGTGGTCGTTTTGTTCGCCCGACCTCTTCTTCTCTTCTTCTCTTTCTGGGCTCCTCTGTCTTACTAGCTAGGTACCGATCTAGTCTCCCTTCTCTTACCAATTTTTCTATGACATTCTTCAAGTCGAAGCACTCGTTTGTGGGATGTCCATAGATTCAATGGTATTCACCGTATTCCGTCCAATATTTGCATCCTTTTTTGCTTTTAAGTGGGCGAGGTGGTGGGATCTTTTCAGTGTGACATACTTCTCGGTATACTTCCACAAGAGACACCCGGAGAGGAGTATAGTTGTGGTATTTTTTAATCTTCTCACCATGCTGATCTTCTTTTTTCTTGGACTCTTTATCCTTATCTCGGGGGAGGAGTAAAAGGATCTGGATTTTGAGGTCTCTCCTAGTCGAGAGTTTTCCTCCATGTTGATGTATTTTTCTGCTCATTCTTGCACTTCATACAAAGATGTAGGGTGTTTCTTTGATATAGATTGAATAAAAGGTCCCTCTCGTAGGCCATTGATGAGGCCCATAATAGCTGTTCAGTAGGCAGACTTTGTATGTCCAGACATGCTTTGTTGAATCTTTCCATGTAGTTGCAAAGACTTTCCCGATCTCCTTGCTTGATCCCTAACAAATTTAGAGCGTGCTTGGTTTTGTCCTTCTGAATGGAGAATCTAGCAAGGAACTTTCCCGCTAAGTCGTCAAAGCTTGAGATGGACCTTGGGGACAGGCTGTCGAACCACTTAATTGCCGTCTTGGTTAAAGGTAGTTGGGAAGGCTTTGCACCGAATTGCATCCGAGGTATCGGTGAGATACATTCTGCTTCTGAAATTACTGACATGATGACTTGGATCTGATATGCCGTCGTATGGGGTCATGTTAGGAGCTTTGAAGTCCTTTGGGACTTTGGCTTTTATAATATCTTTGGTGAATGGGTCTTGATCCTTGTGGGGATTATCTTCGAGATTGGATCGAGTAGTCTTGGCTTTTAGATCTACTTCAAGCTGTAATAGTTTGTCCTCTAACTCTTTATGTCACCTAGTTTTCTGTCTGAGGTCCTTCTCGGCTTCTCGTTGATGCTCAGCCTCGTTTTCAAGTTGTTTGAGATGTTCTTGTTGAGCCTGAAGTGCCTTTAGGATTTTTGCATTTGGTGGACTCTTATCTTTGTTTGATTGAGGAGTATCGTTTGGTGTGGCATCCGCGTTCTTATGCGGCGTCCTGTTCTCTAGATCAGAGTTGTGGTCGTTGTCAAGGTTGTCCGCCATGATGGTGGGATGACTTCCAGGTCCCTGGCAACGGTGCCAATGTTCCGAGTGTTACCTGAAACTGTAGGTCGATCTCGGAAGAGATCTTCTGTACTGGTTGACGCAGTTGTGTCCGACTTGATGATGGTAGCCAGAGCCGCCGTGTTCGACTTGTTGGACTTGGTGGTTGTGCTGATCCTTCGTCACCGAAGGGTGGTGGTACCTACAAGGGACTCCGATGCTTAAGTTAGCAAGGGTATTAAGTAGGTTTTTAGTAGAATCAGAATATGAGTTATACATGGGTGCTCCAGTATATTTATAATGGTGTAGAATGATCTTTCTTTGGGATAAGATAGTTATCTTATCTTATCTTTGACCAAAGTTATCTTATCTTTAAGGGAACCGCCTTCATTTTTCTAGGCTTCTGGCTGCCTTTAAATTTGGGTCGTGTTCCTCTTTTTTGGGCCTTCTTAGGCCTCTGTAGCGGTTTGGCCGACCTCTTTCGTAAAGAGGTCGGGTAGTCCTGGTCTGAATAGGTCGGTCGATTTGTCGTTGATCAGCTCGGGTTGTACAGCTCGACCCAGGACATGAACATGATCTTAACTAGAGATGCTTCATTCATCTTGGATAGATCTCTGAATCCCAATCCTCCAAGCCTCTTTGGTTGACAAATGAGTTTCCAGCTAACAGCATGAATCTTCCTATTGTCTATGTTCTCTCCCCATATGAATTTTCTTTGAATCTTTTCCACCTCTTGGCAAGCTCTTTTAAAGCTACAAGGATGGGTCTTTCTTTTTGCCAAGCACTTGTCACAAATTCATTGAAATTAAGGTGAGTCTTCCACATAATCTTAAAGCGGAAAGACTTATCCCTGGTCTCTGGTATTGAAGGATTTAAGATTGCCAAGAGAGGGTGATGGTCAGAGTTTACTCTAGGTAGGACTTCTACCCGAGCATTCATGAATTCTCTTCTCCATTCTGCATTGGCAAGTCCTCTATCAAGTCTTTTAAACACTCTATTCATGCCTTTACGTTGTCCTCCTTTCCAAGTATACTTAGACCCCACATATCCTAGGTCCATGAGCTTATAATTGTTAATTCTTTCTCTAAATCTCCGACATGTATGTTGATCAATTTCTGCACCACCCTTTTTTCTCCTTCTTCCGCAATTTCATTAAAATCACCAATACTCATCCAGGCATCTGTTGTATTATCTGCTATTCTCTTCAAGTTTTCCCATAAAACTCTTCGAATTCCTTCTTGGGGACTTGCGTAAACAGCAGTGAGATACCATCATTTGTTATTTTGATTCTTGACTTCCATATGCACATATTGATGATGCGACTCTAGAATGTTAATAGTGATAGAGGGATTGTCCCAAAGCACCCATATCTCACTAACAAAACCATTAGCCTCCTCTAGAAATTCAAAATTATAATTTAAAGCTTTGATAACCTCTTTGGCTCTCTCCCCACTGCATTTTGTTTCATATAAAAGAGTGATATCTGGCCTTGATTGTCTCTTAAGCTCTATAAGGGTGTAAATTGTGGCTTGATTCGCAACCCCTCTAATATTCCAGGCTAAACTAATCATCCTAAATAAGATAAAATAAAGACTATAGTAACTGACCAGATCGAAAGAAAAACTAACTTTGTATATTCTCCTCTGCAGGAAGAATTGTCGCACCTTGCTCCACTTCCACTTCCATCATTTTCTCATATTGCGTCATGGCTTCCACCATCTCACTAGTCTGCACTGAGTCAAAAGCAGAAGTTATGTGATCAGGTGAGTCTTCCAAGTTTGATTCTCCAATTCCAGTGGCTAGAATTTTCATTGAGAGAGAGGGACTGGGTTGGCTATACTCCATCCAGTTCTCCTGATGGTGTTGTGATTGGTCTATTTCTAACATACGAATATCACTTGGATGGGATGGGTTTGGACTAGTTAGGTTCAGGGTTTGGTCTGTGTTGATTCTTGGGGTGTTTGGATGAGTTATATTGTGTTCTTGGACAAGGATTTCAGATTGAGTATTCTTATTTTGGGCCATGTTATTGTTGACTGGTGTAGGAATTGGGTTATTAGAAACAGTTGTGTTGGCATTTGGTTTTGGGTTCATGTTTTTATCCTTGTTTTGGACTTTGTGGTTTGGGTTGGTTGAGTTAGAGAATGTGGCTTTATGTGCTATTTTTTTGCTATTGTGGCCATTTGTTTTCTGATTTGTTCTATTTGTAGGTTCTGGTCCCTCCTTGCGCCTCTTCTGAGATATTTCTCTCTCATTCATTAACCTTCCAGCATTGTCCTCACCGACAGCTTCTGCTCCCACGTTCTTTGATACATCATTCTCCAGCACTGCAAAGAGAGATTTGTTTTCACTAACAGTATTTTTATTCTCTTTTTATTTTACATTTCCTCCACTGCTACTGCTACCCTCCCCTCCTTTTATGCTTTTTCTGCAATGTGTATTTCTTTGAACCAACATCCAAGGATCGTAAGTTTCTACTGGTCCTTCCATGACTTTTTTACCCCTATTTTCTGTGTTATTTTCTATTTTGTCCTTTCTTTCAACCTTTGAATTTGCTTGTTGAGCTTTTTCTTGGTTTTCTTGTGTTGCATTGTTCATCTGCTATTTTTTTGTACAGTTCGATTTATCATGTCCAAATCTGCCACAAAGTAAGAAAACTTGATGGAGCCCTTCGTCTTCTATTAAATGATTTTTTCCATTGATTTGGAATTGAGAGACTAGGGTTTTGTAAGATCAACCTCCACACAAACTCTAGCAAATTTTTTCCTAGCCACCTCATGATGTGCGGAAAACGATCCAACACAAAACTCACCGGCAAGTGTACCGGGTCGCATCAAGTAATAATAACTCACATGAGTGAGGTCGATCCCACAGGGATTGAAGGATTGAGCAATTTTAGTTTAGTGGTTGATTTAGTCAAGCGAATCAAGTTTTGGTTGAGTGGGTTGTATTTAACAGAATATAAATTGCTTGGAATGTAAAGGGAGAAGGGAAATTGCAGTAAATTAAAGAACAGGAAAGTAAACTTGCAGAATCTTAAAGAACAAGAAATTAAATGACTGAAACTTAAAGTGCAAGAAATGTAAATTGCAGTAACTTAAATGGCAAGGAATGTAAATTGCTTGAATGTAAAAGGGATTTGAGGACTGGGATTGCAGAATCTAAACAAAGAGAAAGTAAATTGCAACAATTAATAAAGTAGAAGATGAATTAGAATAAACTGAAATTCAAACAGAAAATGAAATTAAAATGCAGCAGGGTTTGATGACAAGTCATCATATACCCATTTTTCAAGCTAATTTCACTTGTTTTGTTAGTATTTATGCACTTTCTTGCATCCTAAGTAAGTGATTTGGAGTGAAAATGCATAACTTCTTTAAATCAAGCAACCACTATGAAATTAATGATAAATCATGAGGTTTAAGCTAATTTTAAGTGCATTTTAATTGATTTATAAGCCTCTTGAATTTAGTGATACTTTGAGTGGTTGTTTGGTTTATTTTAGGTGAAGAAAAGAAAAGAAAATGAAAAGCGTGGCCTAAGAAAGTGTAGCCGAGGAAAGAAAAGCGTGGCCGAATCAAGGGAGAAGCGTGCCGCAACTCATAGTGGAAGCAACCTTGCCCTCCACAAGGGCAGACTGCCCTCTAGGAGGGCAGCACTAAGTGACCGAGCCAACAAAGGCAACCCTGCCCTGCCCACTCCAAGGGCAGAGCACAAAATGGTGCCTTGGAGCAAGGAGAAGCAAACTCTGCCCTGCCTTTGTGGAGAGCAGGATCGGGCTCCATGAGGAAGAAAATCAAGGAAAAAATAGCTCCCATGCATGCCACAAGGTTCGAACCAAGAACCATGAGGAAGCCAAGCCTTGAGACACACTAGCGTGCCAGGAAATCAAAAAATAAAGAAGCGTGTTTGCATTGGCCCAGGATCGAACCTGAGACGTGAAGGAAGGATCCTGCCCCGCCCTTAGCGCAGGCAGGGCAGCTTTTGAAATTGGCGCATCACACACAAGGTCTTGGCATCACCATCCGCACGCCCAAACACCCCCTGGCAGCACCAATCGAGCGCTCAACGCTCCCTGGCGCATCAACCCATTCCTGCCCTGCCCTTGGCGCGGGCAGGGCAGCGTCCCACGCGTCAACATGCTTCGCGCGCACGCGCGCTTCTCAATTCTGGCAGCACCAAGCGCACGCACGCATCACGTTCTGGCGCAGCAGCTTTCCCGCCCTGCCCTTGGCGCGGGCAGGGCAGCCTCTGGCGCACCAAATTTCCTCCTCATGCGCACCACGCAGCTTCTGGCGCACCAATTTCTTCACCATGCGCATCATGGCCGCACCAAAAGCATGCACCATGCATCAACTCTCTGCCCTGCCCTCCACAAGGGCAGGGCAGCCTCCTGGAAGTGGATTTTGGGCCAAAAATTCAAATTAAAAATTAATTTGAATTCATTTCTTCACCAATCCAAAAGCCCATCCAAATCCCATTATCCAAGAATAGAAAGTGTATAAATAGGCCTTAGTTTGATGTAATTAGCACCTTTACTTTTAGCTACTTTTATGCTCACTTTTGAATTTTTACTTTTACCTTGGCTTTGAAATTTTACTTTCACTTTGCTTTCGAGCTTCCTTGAGAGAATTTGACCGAGAACTAAGAGGATCAAAGGAGAGTCTCCTTCCTCACTTCTCTTGGGCAATTCTACTCTTCTGTTTTCTGAGCATTGGGTGTGTGAAATTGGGGAAATTCTGTCCCAATTCCCATTCAAGCTCCTTGCACTTTAATTTCTGCATTATTGAATTCCAAATCTGTTCTTCTACTACTTCTTCTTAAATTTTCTGTTAATTGCTTAGTGAATCTAGATCTGGGAAGGAAATTGGGTTTTAGGCTCTGCTACCTAAGCCCTTGGGATCCTGAGATCACAATTCACTCTTGGGTTCTTCTGTGAACCTCTGCTACCTTTTGTTTCATTTCTGTTTGAATGTTTACTGCCTCTGATTTAAATTCTGCCCAATTAACTACTGCAATTTGCTTTTTCTTAGTTTAGATCCTGCAATCCCACCCCTCAATTCCCTTTTACTTTCTTGCATTTTATCTTTCTTGCCATTTAAGTTACTGCAATTTAAGTTTCTTGCACTTTAAGTTTCAGTCATTTACTTTCTTGCTCTTTAAGATTCTGCACATTTATAATTCTGTTCTTCAATTTACTGCAATTTTCCCCTTCCCCCTTTACTTTTACTGTTATTTAATTCTTGTTAAACACAAATCACTCAACCAACACTTGATTCGCTTGACTAAATCACCCACTGAACTAAAATTGCTCAATCCTTCAATCCCTGTGGGATCGACCTCACTCTTGTGAGTTATTATTACTTGATGCGACCCGGTACACTTGCCGGTTAGATCTATGTGTTTGGAAAATTCATTTTTCCACAAAAACACCATCAAGTTTTTGGCGCCGTTGCCGGGGATTGAAATAGATTGACAATGATTAAGTGAAGTGGAGATCTAGATTAAGCATTTTCTTTCTTTTCTGTTATTCTAACTCTCACTAACACACTAATTGTTTGAATTTTTGCTTAAACTAACCGAAACCTCATTCTAGCAATAGATTGAAGTTTCATTAAGCTGTCCGGGTTTGTGTGTTTATTGCTGTGTGTTTGTATGTCAGGTATAGGGAGATCCTCTCCTATTATCTCTGAAATTGATCCAAGGACTCTTCGGAGAATAAGAAGAGCTGAAAGAGGGAAGTTCGTTGTTGGGGAAGAAGAAGAATCTGAAGAAGAATTCCAAGATATGGAAGGAGATACTAGTCAACCAGGAGGAGGAGCCAACAATAACCAACAGAGAAGAGTTTTGGCCTCATACACATTTGCAAATGCTAGGCATTGTGGGAGTAGCATTCTTCCTCCCAATGTCAATGCAAACAACTTTGAACTCAAGCCACAACTCATCACTCTAGTGCAAAACAATTGTTCCTTTGGAGGAGGGCCTTTGGAGGATCCAAATCAACATTTGTCCACTTTCCTGAGAATCTGTGACACGGTGAAGACAAATGGTGTCCCCCCTGATAGCTACAAGTTGCTTCTCTTCCCATTCTCTCTTAGAGATAAAGCAACTCAATGGCTAGAGACATTCCCAAAAGAAAGCATCAATACTTGGGATGACTTGGTGAGCAAATTCCTTGCCAAATTCTACCCCCCTCAAAGAGTTCTAAGGTTGAAGACAGAGGTTCAAACATTCACTCAAATGGAGGCTGAGAACTTATATGAAGCATGGGAGAGATATAAGGCTCTATTGAGGAAGTGTCCCCCTGAAATGTTTACTGAATGGGATAAGTTGCAAAACTTCTATGAAGGACTCACTCTCAAAGCTCAAGAAGCTCTTGATCACTCTGCAGGAGGATCCTTGCAACTCATGAAGACCACAGAGGAAGCTCAAAACCTTATTGAGATGGTGGCCAATAACCAATACTTCTTTGCTCATCAAAGACAATGCCAACCATCACAAAGAAGAGGAGTCATGGAGTTGGAAGGAGTTGATTCAATCTTGGCTCAAAACAAGATGATGCAGCAACAGATTCAACAACAATTTGAGCAAATGGCTAAGAGGATTGATGGCTTGCAAGTGGCAGCAGTGAGCACCACAAGCCAACCTCCAAACACTTGGGTACAAAGTGAAGAAACTCAAGAGGAGCAACAACAAGAGCAGGTTCAATACTTGCACAACCAGAATCAGGGAACAAATGAAGTTTATGGAGAGACTTACAATCCATCTTGGAAGAACCATCCCAACCTTAGATGGGGAGACAACCATAATCAAAACCAACAACCATGGCAAAGAAACACAGGCCAAAACAATTGGAAAAACACAAACCACAACCCCCAGCCAACCACTAACCAAAATTCATACAGAAAACCACAAAACAACTACCCAAATTCTAACCAATACCCACCCAATAACCACCCAGCTAACCAAAACACTTATCCTCACCCATCAACACCCCAAAATCAACCCACCTCACAAGACTCACAGAGAATCACCCATCTAGAACAGCTCATGGAAAAACTAATGAAAAGCCAAGAACTAACCACCAAGAATCAAGAAGCTACCATGAAGAACTTAGAGAGGCAAATTGGCCAAATCTCTAAGAAGATCTCTGTTGAGAAACCATCAAGTTCACTACCTAGTGATACCATTCCCAACCCAAAGGAAGAATGCAAGGTGGTGCAACTGAGAAGTGGAAGGGTGTTGACAGATGGCAACCAAGGAGCAACTAAGAAGCCTATGGAGAATGACACTGAGCCAACAATAAAGAATGATGAATCCATCAACAAAGACACAACAACCAAGAGTGCTTCAGAAAAGCTCACAGAGGAGGATAACAAGCCACAGAATCTGAAGAAAGGAAAGAAAATCATGGAGGAACCAATTCCAGAACAGCATCAAGTGGTGAAGAGCTCAACACCACCACTACCTTATCCACAAAGATTCCACAAGGAAACAAAGGACCTGCACTTCCACAAATTTCTTGAGACTTTCAAGAAATTGGAGATCAACATACCCTTAGCAGAAGCTTTGGAGCAAATGCCCCTGTATGCTAAGTTTCTAAAGGAGCTCATCAACAAGAAAAGAAGATGGGATGAGCAAGAAACCATAACGATCACTGAGGAATGCAGGGCCTTGATTCAAAAGGGGCTTCCCCCAAACTTGAGGACCCAGGGAGCTTCCTGTTGCCATGCACCATTGGAGAATTAACCATTACTAAAGCAATGTGCGATCTGGGAGCAAGTATTAATTTAATACCATCCTCCCTAGTGAAAAAGTTGCACATAGAGGAAGTCAAACCAGTGCAAATGTCCCTGGAGCTGGTAGATAAATCAATAGTGCACTCTAGGGGTATAGTTGAAAACCTCTTGGTTAAGGTGGACAACCTCATATATCCTGCTGACTTTGTGATTCTAGAATCAGATGAGGATGATGGAGACTCTGTTATACTAGGAAGGCCATTTTTGGCAACTGCAAGAGCCATCATAGACATAGAAAAAGGGGAGTTAATTCTCAGAATGCATGATCAGAAAGTCATTCTGAAGGTCCTACCAGAGGAACAGTTTAGTGAAAAGAAGAAAGACTGTGTGGACATTGATAAGGGAGGATCACAGCTGAAGGAAGAAATTGACAAGGAAAATCACAGCAACACCCTAAAGCCAAGGATTATGCAAATCAATGAAGAAGCCCAAGAAGATATTGAAATACTAGCTACTGAGAAGAGATATCCTCAAAAGAAGCCCATGGCCAGAAAAGAAAGGTCAACAAAAGGAAAGATGAAACAAAGGAACAAAACAAAAAGGGGTTGGAAGAACAGAAAAATCCCAACAGAAGGATTTGCCAAGGGTGACAAGGTACAACTTGTGTATCAACAATTGGGAACAAAGGACTACTACACTGTTAATCAAATACTTTCTCTTGAGCATGTGGAAATTGAACATCAAGACACTCAGAGAAAGCTGACAGCAAGGGGTGACAAGTTGAGACACCACCAACATCAACCACCTTAAAGGGAGTTTAATGTCAAGCTAATGACAATAAAAGAGCGCTTCATGGGAGGCAACCCATGATTTAAAATTTCTGCTTTCTCTTTAATGAGCTATGATTTCCTGAGTATGATTCTGAACCTCCATATTTGATAAATGCACATTTTATAGCATAAGTCAGAATTCTAAGTTTGGTGTTCCTTATGGTACACTAAATTTCAACTTTTCAAAAAGAAAGGGAGCCATACTTTGTAGAACATATGCATAATTCATTTGAATAAAGCATATGACCAAACACTAAGTTTGGTGTCTGCAAGTGCAACAAAATTCAGAAAATCATTTACCACTTATGGAATCAAAAGCATACAAACAGGATCATGCATCATAATTAATTTTTTTTTTAAAAAAAGAAAATGTCAATTGTGAAGAATGGCTGATAGTTGTTCGGCCACCCCCTTCATAAAAGATAAGTTTGGTGTTCACCAACTTTCAACATCTTTAATTAAGGGACACAATTGACCATAAAAATATTTTTTCTTAATAATACACAAAACAAAACAATCCTTTCTCTTTAATACAAATCAATTGCCAACAACCTTATTAATGATCTAAAGCTAGCTGTCTTGATCCTTGCAGGAGAAGAAGATTAAGACAAAACTCAAGGAGGGGCCACGGCTAGGAGGAGCCATGTGAGGGAGGTCACATGTGCCTAGGAGAACGCGTTCATGGGGAAACAAAATCTGCATGCATGCATTCTTGGACACTTAAATACATGCAACCAATGGGAGGTGAATCCTTGTCAAGCCTCAACCATGCATGCAAGCCGTCCATCCCATGCATTCTTTGAATGAGCAAACCAATCTCAACCCTTTATGAACACTCACGGTCCCCTCCTCATTCATTCATTGTGGTTTTATTGAAAAGCTTGGAAACATGGCCTATAAATAGCCGTTGTACTCACTCGGCATACACTTCCGTTTATTCAAGCCATCTTCACATTAAAACCATATTCTCTCTTCTACTTCCAAAACCAACTTAATTTCCTTTCCTCACATATCTAAAACCGAACCAAAGTTCACCCCAAACACAACACATATTCCTTCTTCTACTCTCACTTTTCCTTCTTTTCACTTTAATTCTAATGGCCTCCTCAAGCTCACAAAGAAGGCCGGGAAAAGAGCCTATGATAACCGAACCCCCAACCTTTGATGCAACCAAATTTAGATCCCAATTTCATGAAGGGAGATATCATAGGTTCATGGTGGCAAAGAATATCATTTATGAGAAAGGCTTTGATTTGAGGGAAGGAGACTACCCCATCATGAAGCAGATCACTCGAGAAAGAAGGTGGGAACTCTTGTGTGCTCCTCTGACTGACATAAGTGCCGTAATGATCAAGGAGTTCTATGCAAATGCTTCAAAAGAAAACAAAAACAGTACTCCCTACACAAGTTATGTCAGAGGGGTTGAAGTGAGTTTTAGCCCTGCTGCCATCACAAGAGCTCTCAAGCTGAGAACCATAACTTATCCAGAGCTGAGTTATGAGGCTAGATTGCAAAGGCAAAACGATCCTGATGAGATCCTGCAAGGAATATGCATGGAAAAACAGATTGGGAAAGAGATTCAAAGGGGGTTCCAAGTCACATAAGGAGGACAAATCTTACTCCAGTGGCTAAAGGATGGTTTGAAATAGTGAGAAGATCTATTCTTCCTACTGGAAATGCCTCTTGGGTCACAATCAAAAGAGCTCTCTTGACACACTGCATATTGCATGGGGGTGAGATCAATGTTGCACAACTCATAGCCGACAGCATTCAAGAAATGGCAGATAGCACAAGCAAGTCAAAAGGCCTTGGACATCCAAGCACCATCCTAAGGCTATGTAACAGAGCTAATGTCATTTTTGAAGATGAGGACACAACAAAAGTGAAGGTAGGAAAATGGATTACCAAGAAGAGCATGGAGGGAATTAATGAAGAAGAAAATCAAGAAGAGGTAGTAGCTCCTAGACAAAGGAGAGCACAAAGAGAGGAAGGACAGAATCAAGCCTATGAAGCCATCGATATGAGCCAACTGCAAAGATCAATTGATGAATTATCTCAGCAGCTCATGCAGGCTCAACAAGGTCAAAACCAACTTATGCAGGCTGAACAAGGCCAGAATCAAGAGGGCCAAGAGAGATATCTAGAGCCCCACCCTGCATTCATGGAGCAATTCTTGAAGGAGAAAGAAGAACGAGAAGCTTGGCAGCATCAAATGGAGGAGAAACAAGAGAGATGGCAACAACAAATGATGACTCAGCAGCAAGAATTTCAAGCACAGATCCTTGAAGGGCAAAAAGAGCAATACAAAGAATTCAAGGAATCATATGACAAGCTGTATTTCAGTCAAGCTAAAGCATCGGAATATAGTCACAACCTTTATCAATGGAAGAATGTTCATCATACCTTGGGAGAAGTTAGACATGTACAAAGAATGGAGTATGATGAAAATATGCAAGCAAGGTTGGAGTACTTGACCCACAATTTGCCAACACTCAATCCTGAGATCAAGCCATTTGAGCAATGCCCTGAATTCTTAGCCCAGCAACAAGCAAAATCTCGTCAATACACTGAGTCAACCTTCAACACATTGGAAACTTTTGGGCTCAAAGGACTCATAGATTCTGTTTGGGCTAGAAGATGTCCTGGAGAAGAAATCCAAGATTACTCCAAGACAGGGAAGAGAAAGAAGAAGAAGGGAGAATCAAGCAGCAGCCATGACCATTAGAAGGTGGCAAAGTTCTTTCATTCCCCCTCTTTCAATTTTCTAATAAGGAGATGCATGTCTGAAACATGATATGCCTCCATCATTCATTTTCTTTTGCTTTATGCATTTTCTGTTCTTTGCTTTTCATTTTAGTTAAGTTAATAAATAGCTAGAAAAATGTCAAGTTTGCATAATGCTTGTATCCATCACTTAGCTTTAAATCTTGCTTTGTTTCCCAAATGCTTGAATAAAAGAGTTTGGTTTGAATTGAAAAGAGAAAAATCCAATGTTGCATGAGTATGAATGGAAGTTGGTGGTGGCACATGTGTTTGATTAAATGCATAACTCATGAAATAAATGTTGCATAATATCATTCTCATTCAATTGTGAGTTAGCTTGCTGTTACAAAGACTCTTATTAATAAAACACCCTTGGTAACAAAAACAGAAAGAAAAGGAAGAAAGAAAAAGCCAAAATGGCAAGAAAAACAAAGAATAAAGGTTGGACACCAATGGTTTGGACCCTAGGACAAATGCCTGTGGTGTTCTTGTACTGAGATCTGCTTGGATGAGTAAATTCTAAGGGGTATTTTGAAACCCGGTCACTTAGATCAACTGATTTGGGATGGCCAATTGAAAATCCACAATAAAGAGCAACTTAGATACAAAGCACTTAGTGATCCAAAGAGATGCTGGGCATCAATGATCCTAGGAAGAATTAGTGAGCTAAGTGTCTGAGGTGGAAAGATGTTGAGCAAAATAAAAGAAAATGAAGCCAAAGGCTAAGCTGCAACATTTAACACCAAACCTCTTAAAGAATAAAAAGCTTGTTAAAGCATTATAAGCTAAGGGGAGTGAGTAAAAGGAGAGTCTTATAACAGCAAGTTAGCAAACCTTTGATGCAAGATATGTATTATGCAGCAGCAACAATAAATGAGTATCATTGTCTGCATAAATGCCCCATAAATTGAAGTTCTGCTATCTGCATAATAAGGATTTATGTGCTTTTCTTATTCATATCATTTACTCTTAGTTTTGATGCTTGCTTGGGGACAAGCAAGGTTTAAGTTTGGTGTTGTGATGACAAGTCATCATATACCCATTTTTCAAGCTAATTTCACTTGTTTTGTTAGTATTTATGCACTTTCTTGCATCCTAAGTAAGTGATTTGGAGTGAAAATGCATAACTTCTTTAAATCAAGCAACCACTATGAAATTAATGATAAATCATGAGGTTTAAGCTAATTTTAAGTGCATTTTAATTGATTTATAAGCCTCTTGAATTTAGTGATACTTTGAGTGGTTGTTTGGTTTATTTTAGGTGAAGAAAAGAAAAGAAAATGAAAAGCGTGGCCTAAGAAAGTGTAGCCGAGGAAAGAAAAGCGTGGCCGAATCAAGGGAGAAGCGTGCCGCAACTCATAGTGGAAGCAACCTTGCCCTCCACAAGGGCAGACTGCCCTCTAGGAGGGCAGCACTAAGTGACCGAGCCAACAAAGGCAACCCTGCCCTGCCCACTCCAAGGGCAGAGCACAAAATGGTGCCTTGGAGCAAGGAGAAGCAAACTCTGCCCTGCCCTTGTGGAGAGCAGGATCGGGCTCCATGAGGAAGAAAATCAAGGAAAAAATAGCTCCCATGCATGCCACAAGGTTCGAACCAAGAACCATGAGGAAGCCAAGCCTTGAGACACACTAGCGTGCCAGGAAATCAAAAAATAAAGAAGCGTGTTTGCATTGGCCCAGGATCGAACCTGAGACGTGAAGGAAGGATCCTGCCCCGCCCTTAGCGCAGGCAGGGCAGCTTTTGAAATTGGCGCATCACACACAAGGTCTTGGCATCACCATCCGCACGCCCAAACACCCCCTGGCAGCACCAATCGAGCGCTCAACGCTCCCTGGCGCATCAACCCATTCCTGCCCTGCCCTTGGCGCGGGCAGGGCAGCGTCCCACGCGTCAACATGCTTCGCGCGCACGCGCGCTTCTCAATTCTGGCAGCACCAAGCGCACGCACGCATCACGTTCTGGCGCAGCAGCTTTCCCGCCCTGCCCTTGGCGCGGGCAGGGCAGCCTCTGGCGCACCAAATTTCCTCCTCATGCGCACCACGCAGCTTCTGGCGCACCAATTTCTTCACCATGCGCATCATGGCCGCACCAAAAGCATGCACCATGCATCAACTCTCTGCCCTGCCCTCCACAAGGGCAGGGCAGCCTCCTGGAAGTGGATTTTGGGCCAAAAATTCAAATTAAAAATTAATTTGAATTCATTTCTTCACCAATCCAAAAGCCCATCCAAATCCCATTATCCAAGAATAGAAAGTGTATAAATAGGCCTTAGTTTGATGTAATTAGCACCTTTACTTTTAGCTACTTTTATGCTCACTTTTGAATTTTTACTTTTACCTTGGCTTTGAAATTTTACTTTCACTTTGCTTTCGAGCTTCCTTGAGAGAATTTGACCGAGAACTAAGAGGATCAAAGGAGAGTCTCCTTCCTCACTTCTCTTGGGCAATTCTACTCTTCTGTTTTCTGAGCATTGGGTGTGTGAAATTGGGGAAATTCTGTCCCAATTCCCATTCAAGCTCCTTGCACTTTAATTTCTGCATTATTGAATTCCAAATCTGTTCTTCTACTACTTCTTCTTAAATTTTCTGTTAATTGCTTAGTGAATCTAGATCTGGGAAGGAAATTGGGTTTTAGGCTCTGCTACCTAAGCCCTTGGGATCCTGAGATCACAATTCACTCTTGGGTTCTTCTGTGAACCTCTGCTACCTTTTGTTTCATTTCTGTTTGAATGTTTACTGCCTCTGATTTAAATTCTGCCCAATTAACTAATGCAATTTGCTTTTTCTTAGTTTAGATCCTGCAATCCCACCCCTCAATTCCCTTTTACTTTCTTGCATTTTATCTTTCTTGGCATTTAAGTTACTGCAATTTAAGTTTCTTGCACTTTAAGTTTCAGTCATTTACTTTCTTGCTCTTTAAGATTCTGCACATTTATAATTCTGTTCTTCAATTTACTGCAATTTTCCCCTTCCCCCTTTACTTTTACTGTTATTTAATTCTTGTTAAACACAAATCACTCAACCAACACTTGATTCGCTTGACTAAATCACCCACTGAACTAAAATTGCTCAATCCTTCAATCCCTGTGGGATCGACCTCACTCTTGTGAGTTATTATTACTTGATGCGACCCGGTACACTTGCCGGTTAGATCTATGTGTTTGGAAAATTCATTTTTCCACAAAAACACCATCAGGGTTCACAGAAGAACCAAAAGTAAAATGGGATCTCAGGTCTCAAGAGACTAGAAAGCAAAGTCTAGATCTCAATTTGCCTTCCCAGATCCAAGTTCACAAAGCAATTGACAAGGAATTGAAGAAGAAGCAGTAAAGGGAATGTAAATGGGTTCAATTATGCAGAAGAGAAATTAAAGAGTTCTTGAGTGGAGATTGAGACAGAATTTCCTCAATTCTTAACACCCAAGAATCAAAACAAGGAAATTAAAAAGACCCAAGCAAGAACGAGGAAGAAGAGAGATCAATTCTCCTCCCCAATTCTCTGAAATCTCAGTGAAGACACCAAGAGAAGTTCCAAAGTGCAAAAATAAAATTCAAAGCTCAAAGAAAGTGCAAAATTCAAAAGCTAAGCAAAAGGTCCTAATTACATCAAACTAGCTCCTATTTATACACTTTCTATTCTTGGATTTTGGGATTTGGATGGGCTTTTGATTTGGTGAAGAAATGAATTGAATTGGATTTTTAATTCAATTTTTGGCCCAAAATTAATAGCTCCCAGGAGGCTGCCTGCCCTTGTGGAGGGCAGGGCAGGATTTGGTGCGTGTTGGTGCTTGCTTGGTGCGGCTTGGTGCGGCTTGGTGCAGCCTGGTGCGCAGAACGCTGCCCTGCCCGCGCGGAGGGCAGGGCAGGAAAAATTGGTGCGCCAGATGGGTGCTTGGTGCGCTGCTTGGTGCTGCCAGATTCAAGCTGTGGTGCGCCAGAATGGTGCCTTGGTGCACAGGATGCTGCCCTGCCCTCACGGAGGGCAGGGCAGGAAAAATTGGTGCTGCCAGGATCGTGATGGTGCGCGCTGGTGCTGCCAGGATCATGCCGTGGTGCGCCAGAATTGAGCCTTGGTGCGCCAGATTCATGCACCAACAAAATGCTGCCCTGCCCTCGCGGAGGGCAGGGCAGTGTTTTCACTTTGATGTCCCAGGTTCGAATCATGGCCGAAACACACGCTACTTGATTTCCTTGGCTTTCTTGGCACGGTAATGGAACTTAGTTCCTTGCTTCCTCATGGTCCCGTGTTCAACTCTTGTGGCAAGCATTTGGAGACATTTTCCTTTGATTTTCTTCCTTGGTGAGCCCGATACTGCCCTTGTGGAGGGCAGGGCAACATTTTCTTCTTCTTGATTCCAAGGCACAAATTTGTGCTCTGCCCTTGTAGTGGGCAGGGCAGAGTTGCCTTCTTTGCTTAGTTCCCTTATGTTGCCCTCCTAGAGGGCAGTGTGCCCTTGTGGAGGGCAATGCTTGCCTCCCCCATTGTATGCGGCACACTTTTCCTTCCTTTGACCACGCTTCCTTCTCCTTGGGTCACGCTTTCTTAGGCCACGCTTTTCTCTTTTATTCTTTTCTTCACCTGAAATAAACCAAAACAACCACTCCAAGTATCACTAAATTCATAAGGCTTATAAATCAATTAAAATTCAATTAAAATTAGCTTAGACCTCATGAATTAACATTAATTTCATGGTGGTTGCTTGATTTAAAGAAGTTGTGCATTTTCACTCCAAATCACTTACTTAAGAAGCAAGAAAGTGCATAAAGGCTAACAAAACAAGTGAAATTAGCTTGAAAAATGGGTATATGATGACTTGTCATCACAACACCAAACTTAAATCTTGCTTGTCCCCAAGCAAGCATCAAAACTAAGAGTAAATGACATGAATAAGAAAAGAACACATATCCTTATTAGGCATATAGCAGAACTTGATTTATGGAGTCTTTATGCAGACAATGATAACTCAATTATTGTTGCTGTTACATAATATACATCTTTCCTCAAAGGCTTGCTAAACTTGCTGTTATAAGACTCACTTCTTTAATTCCTCCCTTGCTAACTTTTCTTGGCTTACAATGCTTAACAAGCTTATTATTCTTTTAGAGGTTTGGTGTCAAATGTTGCAGTATTAGCCTTTGGCTTTATTTTCTTTTTCTTTTACTCAACATCTTTCCACCACAGACACATGGCTCACTAATTCTTCCTAGGATCATTGATGCCCAGCATCTCTTTGGATAACTAAATGTTCTGTATCTAAGTTGCTCTTTATTGTGGATTTTCAATTGGCCATCCCAAATCAGTTGATCTAAGTGACCGGGTTTTAAAATATCCCTTAGAATTTACTCATCCAAGCATATCTTAGTACAAGAACACCACAGGCATATGTCCTAGGGTCCAAGCTATTGGTGTCCAACCTTTATTCTTTGTTTTTCTTGCCATTTTGGCTTTTTCTTCTTCTTTTTCTTTCTGTTTTTGTTACCAAGGGCTTTTTCATTATTGATAAGAGTCTTTGTACAGCAAGCTAACTCACACTTGAATGAGAATGATATTATGCAACAATTATTTCATGAGTTATGCATTTAATCAAACACATATACCACCACTAACTTCCATTCTTACTTATGCAACATTGGATATTTCACTTTTCAATTCAAACAAATCTCTTTTATTTAGGCATGTGGGAAACAAAACAAAATTTAAATCTAAGTGATGGATAACAAGCATTATGCAGATTTAGCATTTTTAACAAACAATTTCACTTGCAACTAGATAAACACTTTAGCAAGACATACAATGGTTTCCAGATTCAAACATTTCACAGCAGCAAGGATCAAGTTTAGATACAACCTTTGAAGTTGCAGCCCTTTGGTTCTTCCTTCTGTTGTGTTCTCTTTGAGTTAAGATGCATAATGTCTTCAATTGTTGCCTCATGTCCTGCATAATTCTCAAAGTTGCTTGCTTCTCAAGCCCTTAATTATATGGTTAGTATGTATAAATGGAATGTGGCTCTTGGAACTGTTTTGGTGTGTGAACACCAAACTTAATTGTTTGCCACTGCCTCTTATGCAACCATTTTAACCATATGTGAAACCTTGTGTCCTTGCTAAAGGTTAATGAAAACAAAACTAGAAAGCAATTAAACAGTTGAATAATGTGTTTGGTGCTTGGAGCTAGCATCATGCAAGAGGTGAGAATGTGTTTTTAAATGATATTTTTGGTGGAACACCAAACTTAGAATCTTTCATTCTCCCTTAAACTGTTTTGGTGTGCAACACCAAACTTAGCTCCTTGCAATCCAGACCAATTATTCAACATTTTTATTGAAAAAGCTATGAAAGAAAACTACCTCAGGTTGGGTTACCTCCCAACAAGCGCTCTTTTATTGTCACTAGCTTGACATCTTCTCTTTTTTGCTTCAAGGGGGATTTAGGTTCTGGACCTCCTTTTCTTTGTTCCATTGCCCCCTAGGTACAGTTTTGCTCTATGACCATTTGCTGTAAACCGACTCTTTGTTGCTTCATCTAGCAATTCAATACTCCCATAAGGGAAAACCTTAGTCACCAAGTATGGACCAGTCCACTTAGACTTAAGCTTGCCAGGGAATATCTTGAGCCGTGAGTTGTACAAGAGTACTTGTTGTCCAGGTTTGAATTCTTTCTTCAGAATCTTCCTATCATGCCATCTCTTAGCTTTTTCCTTGTATATCTTGGTATTTTCATAGGCTTCTAGCCTAAACTCATCTAGCTCATTCAGCTGCAACAACCTTTTCTCTCCTGCTGCTTCAGAATCCAAATTTAGAAGTTTAGTGGCCCAAAAGGCTTTGTGCTCAAGCTCTACAGGGAGATGACAAGATTTGCCATATAACAGCTGAAATGGGAACTTCCCAATAGGAGTTTTGAAAGCTGTTCTGTATGCCCAAAGTGCATCTTCCAACTTCCTAACCCAATCCTTTCTTGTGCTACCGACTGTTTTTTCTAGGATCTTCTTCAGTTCCCTGTTTGCTAATTCTGCCTGCCCATTAGTTTGAGGGTGATATGGTGTGGCTACCTTATGGATAACTCCATATTTGTGGAGAAGATTCTCCATTTGTTTGTTACAAAAATGACCACCACCATCACTGATAAGACCCTTGGGTACTCCATATCTAGTAAAGATGTGCTTCTTTAGGAATTGAAGGACAATTTGTGCATCACAGGTAGTTGTGGCTATGGCTTCCACCCATTTTGAAACATACTCCACTGCTACCAAGATATATCTAAACGAATAAGAAGGGGGAAAGGGTCCCATGAAATCAATGCCCCATAGATCAAACAATTCTACTTCCAAAATGAAGTTCTGTGGCATCTCGTTCCTTCTTGTTAGTCCTCCTGCTCTTTGGCATTCATTACATTGGTGGACAAACTCCATGGCATCTTTGAAGATGGTTGGCCAATAGAAACCACTTTGTAATATCTTTGCTGCTGTTCTTTCTAGACCAAAGTGTCCACCATAAGCTGAGCCATGGCAATGCCATAATATATCTCTTATTTCACTTTCAGGAATACATCTCCTGATTATTCCATCAGAGCATCTTCTGTACAGATAGGGTTCATCCCACAAGAACTTCCTTGCTTCATTGATTAGTTTCTTCACTTGTTGCTTAGTGAATTCTTGAGGTATCTTTCTCCCTACTTTGTAGTTTGCTAAATCAGCGAACCATGGTGTTTGTTGGATCAGCATAAGATGTTCATCTGGGAAGCTTTCATTCACAGGTAATGAGGCCTTTTGAATTGTTTCTGGTGGCAGCCTTGACAAATGATCAGCAACTAGATTTTCAGTGCCTTTCCTGTCCTTCACCTCAATGTCAAATTCTTGTAGGAGTAGAATCCACCTGATGAGTCTTGGTTTAGCATCCTGCTTTGACATCAAATACTTGAGAGCAGCATGATCAGTATAAACCACAATTTTAGATCCTATCAAGTACGATCTAAACTTATCAAATGCATAGACTACAGCTAACAATTCCTTCTCTGTTGTAGTGTAATTTTTTGAGCTTCATTCAATACTTTACTTGCATAATATATGACCTGATGCAAATTTCCCTTCTTCTGTCCAAGTACAGCACCAATTGCAATATCACTTGCATCACACATGAGTTCAAACGGTAAGTTCCAATCCGGGGGTGTGATAATTGGTGCTGTTGTGAGTTTATGTTTTAAAGTTTCAAAAGCATGCTGGCAATTTTCATCAAAAACAAAAGGTTTATCAATCATTAAAAGGTTACTCAAAGGTTTGGCTATTTTAGAAAAATCTTTGATAAACCTTCTATAAAATCCTGCATGCCCCAAGAAACTTCTAACAGATTTCACATTAGTTGGTGGAGGGAGTTTTTCTATTATTTCCACTTTTGCCTTGTCAACCTCTATCCCTTTTCTTGAAACTTTATGACCAAGAACAATCCCCTCAGGCACCATGAAATGACACTTCTCCCAGTTCAAAACCAAGTTAGTTTCTTGGCACCGTTTCAAGACAAGAGTTAGATGGTTTAAGCAAGTATTGAAATTATCACCAAAAACAGAGAAGTCATCCATGAAAACCTCTAAAAATTTTTCAACCATATCTGAGAAAATGGAGAGCATACACCTTTGAAAAGTGGCTGGGGCATTGCATAATCCGAATGGCATTCTTCTATAGGCAAAAACTCCAACTGGGCATGTGAATGACGTTTTTTCTTGGTCCTTTGGATCTACCACTATCTGATTATACCCAGAATAGCCATCCAAGAAACAATAATAAGCATGGCCAGCCAACCTTTCAAGCATTTGGTCAATGAAAGGAAGTGGGAAGTGATCTTTGCGTGTGGCATCATTCAACCTTCTATAATCAATACACATCCTCCACCCTGTTACAGTTCTGGTGGGAATGAGTTCACTCCTCTCATTGATAATGACTGTCATCCCACCTTTCTTTGGTACCACTTGGACTGGGCTTATCCATGAGCTATCGGAAATAGGATATATGATTCCTGCATTCTATAATTTCATTACTTCCTTCTGGACGACTTCCTTCATTGCAGGATTTAGTCTTCTCTGCGGTTGAATTACTGCTTTGGAATTGTCCTCCAAAAGAATCTTATGCATGCATACTGTAGGGCTGATGCCTTTCAGGTCATCAATGTCCATCCTAAGGCATCCTTGTGAGCTCTGAGAACATCAAGAAGCTCTCCTTCTTCTTTCTTTGTCAAGGATGAATTAATGATCACTGGGAAGCTCTCCGAAGTGCCAAGAAATGCATATTTGAGATGAGAAGGTAGTGGCTTCAGTTCTTGCTTTTGCACCTCTTCTTTCTTGCTTGGTTCCACCTCTTTGTCGATGGAAGCCTCAGCTACATGTTCCTCTATTGTTTCTTTATTGTCTTTTTCTTGCTCATACTGATTGATGTCTAACATTTCTTCCACCAGGCTCTCTATCATTTCCACCCTCAAATGATCTTCTTGCTCAGGAGGGTGCTGCATTGACTTAAAAACATTTATGATCATTTGCTCATTGTGTACTCTGAAAATCATCTCTCCTTTTTCCACATCTATAATGGCTCTTGCAGTTGCTAGAAATGGTCTGCCCAAGATGATTGAATTATTGCCTTCCTCATCGGTATCTAGGATTACAAAGTCCGCAGGGAAGATAAACTCTCCAACCTTTACTAGCAAATTTTCCACAATTCCATTTGGTGTCTTGATTGATCTGTCGGCCATGACTAGTGACATCCTGGTGGGTTTGAGCTCTTCTATGGCAAGCTTCTTCATCATGGACAAGGGCATTAAGTTGATACTAGCTCCAAGATCACAGAGAGCTTTGTCCAAGGATAGTTTGCCTATAGTGCATGACACTACAAAACTCCCTGGATCCTTAAGCTTTGGTGGGATTCCTTTTTGGAGCACGGCGCTACATTCCTCACTAAGCATCACCGTTTCCTTCTCATTCCAATCTCTTTTCTTGTTGATGAGCTCTTTCAAGAACTTGGCATACAGAGGCATTTGCTCCAAAGCCTCAGCTAAAGGTATGTTAATTTCCAGCTTCTTGAAAGTCTCAAGGAATTTGTGGAAATGCTGATCCTTTGTCTCTTTGTGGAATCTCTGTGGATAAGGCAGTGGTGATGTTAAGCTCTTCTCCACTTGATGTTGTCTTGGATTTGGTTCTTCCATGATTTGCTTTCCTTTCTTCAAATTCTGTGGTTTGTTGTCTTTCTCTGTGAGTTTTTCTGGGACATTCTTGTTTAACATGTCCTTGTTGATGGCTTCATCATTCTTTGTTGGCTCATTGTCATTATTCTTGGTTGCTCCTTGGTTACCATCCAATAACACTTTTCCACTTCTTAGTTGCACGACCTTGCATTCTTCCTTTGGGTTGGGAATGGTGTCACTAGGTAGTGAACTTGATGGCTTCTCAACAGAAATCTGCTTGGAAATTTGCCCGATTTGCCTTTCTAAGTTCTTCATGGAAGCTTCTTGGTTCTTTGTTGTTAATTCTTGGTTCTTCATCATTTTCTCCATGAGCAGCTCTAGATTGGTGATCCTCTGGGATTCATGTGAAATTGGTTGATTTTGGGTTGTTGATGGATGATGATAAGTGGTTTGATTTGTTGGGTGGTTATTGGGTGGATAATGGTGAGAGTTGGGGTAGTTATTTTGTGGTTTTCTGTATGTATTTTGGTTAGTGTTTGGCTGGGGGTTGTGGTTTGTGCTTTTCCAATTGTTCTGATTTGTGTTTCTTTGCCATGGTTGTTGGTTTTGATTATGGTTGTCTCCCCATCTGAGGTTGGGATGGTTCTTCCAATATGGATTGTAAGTATCACCATAGACTTTATTAGTTCCAGGATTTTGGTTGTGCATGTACTGGACTTGCTCTTGCTGTTGCTCCTCTTGAGTTTCTTCACTTTGCACCCAAGTAGTTGGTGGTTGGCTGGTGGCACTCACTGATGCAACTTGCAAGCCATCAATTCTTTTGGCCATTTGTTCAAACTGTTGTTGAATCTGCTGCTGCATTATCTTGTTCTGAGCTAGAATTGAATCCACTCCTTCCAACTCCATTACTCCTCTTCTTTGTGATGGTTGGCGTTGTCTTTGATGAGCAAAGAAATATTGGTTATTGGCCACCATGTCAATGAGGTTTTGAGCTTCCTCTGTAGTTTTCATGAGTTGCAAAGAGCCTCCAGCTGAATGATCAAGTGCTTCTTGAGCTTTAAGAGTGAGTCCCTCATAGAAGTTCTGCAACTTGTCCCACTCAGTGAACATCTCTGGTGGACATTTCCTCAATAGTGCCTTATATCTTTCCCATGCTTCATATAAGTTTTCAGCCTCCATTTGAGTGAATGTCTGCACCTCAGCCTCCATGACCTGCAAGAATCACAGACAAACTAAATGAAACATGGACATTCTAATGCTAGAATGTGGTTAGAGTGTTAGGTGACACAATGTGTCAAACAGTTAATGTGCTTAGAAAAATAAAGAAAAAGTGCTTAATCTAAACCACCACCTTACTTAATCATTGTCAATCTAATCAATCCCCGGCAACGGCGCCAAAAACTTGATGTGTGGAAAACGATCCAACACAAAACTCACCGGCAAGTGTACCGGGTCGCATCAAGTAATAATAACTCACATGAGTGAGGTCGATCCCACAGGGATTGAAGGATTGAGCAATTTTAGTTTAGTGGTTGATTTAGTCAAGCGAATCAAGTTTTGGTTGAGTGGGTTGTATTTAACAGAATATAAATTGCTTGGAATGTAAAGGGAGAAGGGAAATTGCAGTAAATTAAAGAACAGGAAAGTAAACTTGCAGAATCTTAAAGAACAAGAAATTAAATGACTGAAACTTAAAGTGCAAGAAATGTAAATTGCAGTAACTTAAATGGCAAGGAATGTAAATTGCTTGAATGTAAAAGGGATTTGAGGACTGGGATTGCAGAATCTAAACAAAGAGAAAGTAAATTGCAACAATTAATAAAGTAGAAGATGAATTGGAATAAACTGAAATTCAAACAGAAAATGAAATTAAAATGCAGCAGGGTTCACAGAAGAACCAAAAGTAAAATGGGATCTCAGGTCTCAAGAGACTAGAAAGCAAAGTCTAGATCTCAATTTGCCTTCCCAGATCCAAGTTCACAAAGCAATTGACAAGGAATTGAAGAAGAAGCAGTAAAGGGAATGTAAATGGGTTCAATTATGCAGAAGAGAAATTAAAGAGTTCTTGAGTGGAGATTGAGACAGAATTTCCTCAATTCTTAACACCCAAGAATCAAAACAAGGAAATTAAAAAGACCCAAGCAAGAACGAGGAAGAAGAGAGATCAATTCTCCTCCCCAATTCTCTGAAATCTCAGTGAAGACACCAAGAGAAGTTCCAAAGTGCAAAAATAAAATTCAAAGCTCAAAGAAAGTGCAAAATTCAAAAGCTAAGCAAAAGGTCCTAATTACATCAAACTAGCTCCTATTTATACACTTTCTATTCTTGGATTTTGGGATTTGGATGGGCTTTTGATTTGGTGAAGAAATGAATTGAATTGGATTTTTAATTCAATTTTTGGCCCAAAATTAATAGCTCCCAGGAGGCTGCCCTGCCCTTGTGGAGGGCAGGGCAGGATTTGGTGCGTGTTGGTGCTTGCTTGGTGCGGCTTGGTGTGGCTTGGTGCAGCCTGGTGCGCAGAACGCTGCCCTGCCCGCGCGGAGGGCAGGGCAGGAAAAATTGGTGCGCCAGATGGGTGCTTGGTGCGCTGCTTGGTGCTGCCAGATTCAAGCTGTGGTGCGCCAGAATGGTGCCTTGGTGCACAGGATGCTGCCCTGCCCTCACGGAGGCAGGGCAGGAAAAATTGGTGCTGCCAGGATCGTGATGGTGCGCGCTGGTGCTGCCAGGATCATGCCGTGGTGCGCCAGAATTGAGCCTTGGTGCGCCAGATTCATGCACCAACAAAATGCTGCCCTGCCCTCGCGGAGGGCAGGCTAGTGTTTTCACTTTGATGTCCCAGGTTCGAATCATGGCCGAAACACACGCTACTTGATTTCCTTGGCTTTCTTGGCACGGTAATGGAACTTAGTTCCTTGCTTCCTCATGGTCCCGTGTTCAACTCTTGTGGCAAGCATTTGGAGACATTTTCCTTTGATTTTCTTCCTTGGTGAGCCCGATACTGCCCTTGTGGAGGGCAGGGCAACATTTTCTTCTTCTTGATTCCAAGGCACAAATTTGTGCTCTGCCCTTGTAGTGGGCAGGGCAGAGTTGCCTTCTTTGCTTAGTTCCCTTATGTTGCCCTCCTAGAGGGCAGTGTGCCCTTGTGGAGGGCAATGCTTGCCTCCCCCATTGTATGCGGCACACTTTTCCTTCCTTTGACCACGCTTCCTTCTCCTTGGGTCACGCTTTCTTAGGCCATGCTTTTCTCTTTTATTCTTTTCTTCACCTGAAATAAACCAAAACAACCACTCCAAGTATCACTAAATTCATAAGGCTTATAAATCAATTAAAATTCAATTAAAATTAGCTTAGACCTCATGAATTAACATTAATTTCATGGTGGTTGCTTGATTTAAAGAAGTTGTGCATTTTCACTCCAAATCACTTACTTAAGAAGCAAGAAAGTGCATAAAGGCTAACAAAACAAGTGAAATTAGCTTGAAAAATGGGTATATGATGACTTGTCATCACAACACCAAACTTAAATCTTGCTTGTCCCCAAGCAAGCATCAAAACTAAGAGTAAATGACATGAATAAGAAAAGAACACATATCCTTATTAGGCATATAGCAGAACTTGATTTATGGAGTCTTTATGCAGACAATGATAACTCAATTATTGTTGCTGTTACATAATATACATCTTTCCTCAAAGGCTTGCTAAACTTGCTGTTATAAGACTCACTTCTTTAATTCCTCCCTTGCTAACTTTTCTTGGCTTACAATGCTTAACAAGCTTATTATTCTTTTAGAGGTTTGGTGTCAAATGTTGCAGTATTAGCCTTTGGCTTTATTTTCTTTTTCTTTTACTCAACATCTTTCCACCACAGACACATGGCTCACTAATTCTTCCTAGGATCATTGATGCCCAGCATCTCTTTGGATAACTAAATGTTCTGTATCTAAGTTGCTCTTTATTGTGGATTTTCAATTGGCCATCCCAAATCAGTTGATCTAAGTGACCGGGTTTTAAAATATCCCTTAGAATTTACTCATCCAAGCATATCTTAGTACAAGAACACCACAGGCATATGTCCTAGGGTCCAAGCTATTGGTGTCCAACCTTTATTCTTTGTTTTTCTTGCCATTTTGGCTTTTTCTTCTTCTTTTTCTTTCTGTTTTTGTTACCAAGGGCTTTTTCATTATTGATAAGAGTCTTTGTACAGCAAGCTAACTCACACTTGAATGAGAATGATATTATGCAACAATTATTTCATGAGTTATGCATTTAATCAAACACATATACCACCACTAACTTCCATTCTTACTTATGCAACATTGGATATTTCACTTTTCAATTCAAACAAATCTCTTTTATTTAGGCATGTGGGAAACAAAACAAAATTTAAATCTAAGTGATGGATAACAAGCATTATGCAGATTTAGCATTTTTAACAAACAATTTCACTTGCAACTAGATAAACACTTTAGCAAGACATACAATGGTTTCCAGATTCAAACATTTCACAGCAGCAAGGATCAAGTTTAGATACAACCTTTGAAGTTGCAGCCCTTTGGTTCTTCCTTCTGTTGTGTTCTCTTTGAGTTAAGATGCATAATGTCTTCAATTGTTGCCTCATGTCCTGCATAATTCTCAAAGTTGCTTGCTTCTCAAGCCCTTAATTATATGGTTAGTATGTATAAATGGAATGTGGCTCTTGGAACTGTTTTGGTGTGTGAACACCAAACTTAATTGTTTGCCACTGCCTCTTATGCAACCATTTTAACCATATGTGAAACCTTGTGTCCTTGCTAAAGGTTAATGAAAACAAAACTAGAAAGCAATTAAACAGTTGAATAATGTGTTTGGTGCTTGGAGCTAGCATCATGCAAGAGGTGAGAATGTGTTTTTAAATGATATTTTTGGTGGAACACCAAACTTAGAATCTTTCATTCTCCCTTAAACTGTTTTGGTGTGCAACACCAAACTTAGCTCCTTGCAATCCAGACCAATTATTCAACATTTTTATTGAAAAAGCTATGAAAGAAAACTACCTCAGGTTGGGTTACCTCCCAACAAGCGCTCTTTTATTGTCACTAGCTTGACATCTTCTCTTTTTTGCTTCAAGGGGGATTTAGGTTCTGGACCTCCTTTTCTTTGTTCCATTGCCCCCTAGGTACAGTTTTGCTCTATGACCATTTGCTGTAAACCGACTCTTTGTTGCTTCATCTAGCAATTCAATACTCCCATAAGGGAAAACCTTAGTCACCAAGTATGGACCAGTCCACTTAGACTTAAGCTTGCCAGGGAATATCTTGAGCCGTGAGTTGTACAAGAGTACTTGTTGTCCAGGTTTGAATTCTTTCTTCAGAATCTTCCTATCATGCCATCTCTTAGCTTTTTCCTTGTATATCTTGGTATTTTCATAGGCTTCTAGCCTAAACTCATCTAGCTCATTCAGCTGCAACAACCTTTTCTCTCCTGCTGCTTCAGAATCCAAATTTAGAAGTTTAGTGGCCCAAAAGGCTTTGTGCTCAAGCTCTACAGGGAGATGACAAGATTTGCCATATAACAGCTGAAATGGGGACTTCCCAATAGGAGTTTTGAAAGCTGTTCTGTATGCCCAAAATGCATCTTCCAACTTCCTAACCCAATCCTTTCTTGTGCTACCGACTGTTTTTTCTAGGATCTTCTTCAGTTCCCTGTTTGCTAATTCTGCCTGCCCATTAGTTTGAGGGTGATATGGTGTGGCTACCTTATGGATAACTCCATATTTGTGGAGAAGTTTCTCCATTTGTTTGTTACAAAAATGACCACCACCATCACTGATAAGACCCTTGGGTACTCCATATCTAGTAAAGATGTGCTTCTTTAGGAATTGAAGGACAATTTGTGCATCACAGGTAGTTGTGGCTATGGCTTCCACCCATTTTGAAACATACTCCACTGCTACCAAGATATATCTAAACGAATAAGAAGGGGGAAAGGGTCCCATGAAATCAATGCCCCATAGATCAAACAATTCTACTTCCAAAATGAAGTTCTGTGGCATCTCGTTCCTTCTTGTTAGTCCTCCTGCTCTTTGGCATTCATTACATTGGTGGACAAACTCCCTGGCATCTTTGAAGATGGTTGGCCAATAGAAACCACTTTGTAATATCTTTGCTGCTGTTCTTTCTAGACCAAAGTGTCCACCATAAGCTGAGCCATGGCAATGCCATAATATATCTCTTATTTCACTTTCAGGAATACATCTCCTGATTATTCCATCAGAGCATCTTCTGAACAGATAGGGTTCATCCCACAAGAACTTCCTTGCTTCATTGATTAGTTTCTTCACTTGTTGCTTAGTGAATTCTTGAGGTATCTTTCTCCCTACTTTGTAGTTTGCTAAATCAGCGAACCATGGTGTTTGTTGGATCAGCATAAGATGTTCATCTGGGAAGCTTTCATTCACAGGTAATGAGGCCTTTTGAATTGTTTCTGGTGGCAGCCTTGACAAATGATCAGCAACTAGATTTTCAGTGCCTTTCCTGTCCTTCACCTCAATGTCAAATTCTTGTAGGAGTAGAATCCACCTGATGAGTCTTGGTTTAGCATCCTGCTTTGACATCAAATACTTGAGAGCAGCATGATCAGTATAAACCACAATTTTAGATCCTATCAAGTACGATCTAAACTTATCAAATGCATAGACTACAGCTAACAATTCCTTCTCTGTTGTAGTGTAATTTTTTGAGCTTCATTCAATACTTTACTTGCATAATATATGACCTGATGCAAATTTCCCTTCTTCTGTCCAAGTACAGCACCAATTGCAATATCACTTGCATCACACATGAGTTCAAACGGTAAGTTCCAATCCGGGGGTGTGATAATTGGTGCTGTTGTGAGTTTATGTTTTAAAGTTTCAAAAGCATGCTGGCAATTTTCATCAAAAACAAAAGGTTTATCAATCATTAAAAGGTTACTCAAAGGTTTGGCTATTTTAGAAAAATCTTTGATAAACCTTCTATAAAATCCTGCATGCCCCAAGAAACTTCTAACAGATTTCACATTAGTTGGTGGAGGGAGTTTTTCTATTATTTCCACTTTTGCCTTGTCAACCTCTATCCCTTTTCTTGAAACTTTATGACCAAGAACAATCCCCTCAGGCACCATGAAATGACACTTCTCCCAGTTCAAAACCAAGTTAGTTTCTTGGCACCGTTTCAAGACAAGAGTTAGATGGTTTAAGCAAGTATTGAAATTATCACCAAAAACAGAGAAGTCATCCATGAAAACCTCTAAAAATTTTTCAACCATATCTGAGAAAATGGAGAGCATACACCTTTGAAAAGTGGCTGGGGCATTGCATAATCCGAATGGCATTCTTCTATAGGCAAAAACTCCAACTGGGCATGTGAATGACGTTTTTTCTTGGTCCTTTGGATCTACCACTATCTGATTATACCCAGAATAGCCATCCAAGAAACAATAATAAGCATGGCCAGCCAACCTTTCAAGCATTTGGTCAATGAAAGGAAGTGGGAAGTGATCTTTGCGTGTGGCATCATTCAACCTTCTATAATCAATACACATCCTCCACCCTGTTACAGTTCTGGTGGGAATGAGTTCACTCCTCTCATTGATAATGACTGTCATCCCACCTTTCTTTGGTACCACTTGGACTGGGCTTATCCATGAGCTATCGGAAATAGGATATATGATTCCTGCATTCTATAATTTCATTACTTCCTTCTGGACGACTTCCTTCATTGCAGGATTTAGTCTTCTCTGCGGTTGAATTACTGCTTTGGAATTGTCCTCCAAAAGAATCTTATGCATGCATACTGTAGGGCTGATGCCTTTCAGGTCATCAATGTCCATCCTAAGGCATCCTTGTGAGCTCTGAGAACATCAAGAAGCTCTCCTTCTTCTTTCTTTGTCAAGGATGAATTAATGATCACTGGGAAGCTCTCCGAAGTGCCAAGAAATGCATATTTGAGATGAGAAGGTAGTGGCTTCAGTTCTTGCTTTTGCACCTCTTCTTTCTTGCTTGGTTCCACCTCTTTGTCGATGGAAGCCTCAGCTACATGTTCCTCTATTGTTTCTTTATTGTCTTTTTCTTGCTCATACTGATTGATGTCTAACATTTCTTCCACCAGGCTCTCTATCATTTCCACCCTCAAATGATCTTCTTGCTCAGGAGGGTGCTGCATTGACTTAAAAACATTTATGATCATTTGCTCATTGTGTACTCTGAAAATCATCTCTCCTTTTTCCACATCTATAATGGCTCTTGCAGTTGCTAGAAATGGTCTGCCCAAGATGATTGAATTATTGCCTTCCTCATCGGTATCTAGGATTACAAAGTCCGCAGGGAAGATAAACTCTCCAACCTTTACTAGCAAATTTTCCACAATTCCATTTGGTGTCTTGATTGATCTGTCGGCCATGACTAGTGACATCCTGGTGGGTTTGAGCTCTTCTATGGCAAGCTTCTTCATCATGGACAAGGGCATTAAGTTGATACTAGCTCCAAGATCACAGAGAGCTTTGTCCAAGGATAGTTTGCCTATAGTGCATGACACTACAAAACTCCCTGGATCCTTAAGCTTTGGTGGGATTCCTTTTTGGAGCACGGCGCTACATTCCTCACTAAGCATCACCGTTTCCTTCTCATTCCAATCTCTTTTCTTGTTGATGAGCTCTTTCAAGAACTTGGCATACAGAGGCATTTGCTCCAAAGCCTCAGCTAAAGGTATGTTAATTTCCAGCTTCTTGAAAGTCTCAAGGAATTTGTGGAAATGCTGATCCTTTGTCTCTTTGTGGAATCTCTGTGGATAAGGCAGTGGTGATGTTAAGCTCTTCTCCACTTGATGTTGTCTTAGATTTGGTTCTTCCATGATTTGCTTTCCTTTCTTCAAATTCTGTGGTTTGTTGTCTTTCTCTGTGAGTTTTTCTGGGACATTCTTGTTTAACATGTCCTTGTTGATGGCTTCATCATTCTTTGTTGGCTCATTGTCATTATTCTTGGTTGCTCCTTGGTTACCATCCAATAACACTTTTCCACTTCTTAGTTGCACGACCTTGCATTCTTCCTTTGGGTTGGGAATGGTGTCACTAGGTAGTGAACTTGATGGCTTCTCAACAGAAATCTGCTTGGAAATTTGCCCGATTTGCCTTTCTAAGTTCTTCATGGAAGCTTCTTGGTTCTTTGTTGTTAATTCTTGGTTCTTCATCATTTTCTCCATGAGCAGCTCTAGATTGGTGATCCTCTGGGATTCATGTGAAATTGGTTGATTTTGGGTTGTTGATGGATGATGATAAGTGGTTTGATTTGTTGGGTGGTTATTGGGTGGATAATGGTGAGAGTTGGGGTAGTTATTTTGTGGTTTTCTGTATGTATTTTGGTTAGTGTTTGGCTGGGGTTGTGGTTTGTGCTTTTCCAATTGTTCTGATTTGTGTTTCTTTGCCATGGTTGTTGGTTTTGATTATGGTTGTCTCCCCATCTGAGGTTGGGATGGTTCTTCCAAGATGGATTGTAAGTATCACCATAGACTTTATTAGTTCCAGGATTTTGGTTGTGCATGTACTGGACTTGCTCTTGCTGTTGCTCCTCTTGAGTTTCTTCACTTTGCACCCAAGTAGTTGGTGGTTGGCTGGTGGCACTCACTGATGCAACTTGCAAGCCATCAATTCTTTTGGCCATTTGTTCAAACTGTTGTTGAATCTGCTGCTGCATTATCTTGTTCTGAGCTAGAATTGAATCCACTCCTTCCAACTCCATTACTCCTCTTCTTTGTGATGGTTGGCGTTGTCTTTGATGAGCAAAGAAATATTGGTTATTGGCCACCATGTCAATGAGGTTTTGAGCTTCCTCTGTAGTTTTCATGAGTTGCAAAGAGCCTCCAGCTGAATGATCAAGTGCTTCTTGAGCTTTAAGAGTGAGTCCCTCATAGAAGTTCTGCAACTTGTCCCACTCAGTGAACATCTCTGGTGGACATTTCCTCAATAGTGCCTTATATCTTTCCCATGCTTCATATAAGTTTTCAGCCTCCATTTGAGTGAATGTCTGCACCTCAGCCTCTATGACCTGCAAGAATCACAGACAAACTAAATGAAACATGGACATTCTAATGCTAGAATGTGGTTAGAGTGTTAGGTGACACAATGTGTCAAACAGTTAATGTGCTTAGAAAAATAAAGAAAAAGTGCTTAATCTAAACCACCACCTTACTTAATCATTGTCAATCTAATCAATCCCCGGCAACGGCGCCAAAAACTTGATGTGTGGAAAACGATCCAACACAAAACTCACCGGCAAGTGTACCGGGTCGCATCAAGTAATAATAACTCACATGAGTGAGGTCGATCCCACAGGGATTGAAGGATTGAGCAATTTTAGTTTAGTGGTTGATTTAGTCAAGCGAATCAAGTTTTGGTTGAGTGGGTTGTATTTAACAGAATATAAATTGCTTGGAATGTAAAGGGAGAAGGGAAATTGCAGTAAATTAAAGAACAGGAAAGTAAACTTGCAGAATCTTAAAGAACAAGAAATTAAATGACTGAAACTTAAAGTGCAAGAAATGTAAATTGCAGTAACTTAAATGGCAAGGAATGTAAATTGCTTGAATGTAAAAGGGATTTGAGGACTGGGATTGCAGAATCTAAACAAAGAGAAAGTAAATTGCAACAATTAATAAAGTAGAAGATGAATTGGAATAAACTGAAATTCAAACAGAAAATGAAATTAAAATGCAGCAGGGTTCACAGAAGAACCAAAAGTAAAATGGGATCTCAGGTCTCAAGAGACTAGAAAGCAAAGTCTAGATCTCAATTTGCCTTCCCAGATCCAAGTTCACAAAGCAATTGACAAGGAATTGAAGAAGAAGCAGTAAAGGGAATGTAAATGGGTTCAATTATGCAGAAGAGAAATTAAAGAGTTCTTGAGTGGAGATTGAGACAGAATTTCCTCAATTCTTAACACCCAAGAATCAAAACAAGGAAATTAAAAAGACCCAAGCAAGAACGAGGAAGAAGAGAGATCAATTCTCCTCCCCAATTCTCTGAAATCTCAGTGAAGACACCAAGAGAAGTTCCAAAGTGCAAAAATAAAATTCAAAGCTCAAAGAAAGTGCAAAATTCAAAAGCTAAGCAAAAGGTCCTAATTACATCAAACTAGCTCCTATTTATACACTTTCTATTCTTGGATTTTGGGATTTGGATGGGCTTTTGATTTGGTGAAGAAATGAATTGAATTGGATTTTTAATTCAATTTTTGGCCCAAAATTAATAGCTCCCAGGAGGCTGCCCTGCCCTTGTGGAGGGCAGGGCAGGATTTGGTGCGTGTTGGTGCTTGCTTGGTGCGGCTTGGTGCGGCTTGGTGCAGCCTGGTGCGCAGAACGCTGCCCTGCCCGCGCGGAGGGCAGGGCAGGAAAAATTGGTGCGCCAGATGGGTGCTTGGTGCGCTGCTTGGTGCTGCCAGATTCAAGCTGTGGTGCGCCAGAATGGTGCCTTGGTGCACAGGATGCTGCCCTGCCCTCACGGAGGGCAGGGCAGGAAAAATTGGTGCTGCCAGGATCGTGATGGTGCGCGCTGGTGCTGCCAGGATCATGCCGTGGTGCGCCAGAATTGAGCCTTGGTGCGCCAGATTCATGCACCAACAAAATGCTGCCCTGCCCTCGCGGAGGGCAGGCCAGTGTTTTCACTTTGATGTCCCAGGTTCGAATCATGGCCGAAACACACGCTACTTGATTTCCTTGGCTTTCTTGGCACGGTAATGGAACTTAGTTCCTTGCTTCCTCATGGTCCCGTGTTCAACTCTTGTGGCAAGCATTTGGAGACATTTTCCTTTGATTTTCTTCCTTGGTGAGCCCGATACTGCCCTTGTGGAGGGCAGGGCAACATTTTCTTCTTCTTGATTCCAAGGCACAAATTTGTGCTCTGCCCTTGTAGTGGGCAGGGCAGAGTTGCCTTCTTTGCTTAGTTCCCTTATGTTGCCCTCCTAGAGGGCAGTGTGCCCTTGTGGAGGGCAATGCTTGCCTCCCTCATTGTATGCGGCACACTTTTCCTTCCTTTGACCACGCTTCCTTCTCCTTGGGTCACGCTTTCTTAGGCCATGCTTTTCTCTTTTATTCTTTTCTTCACCTGAAATAAACCAAAACAACCACTCCAAGTATCACTAAATTCATAAGGCTTATAAATCAATTAAAATTCAATTAAAATTAGCTTAGACCTCATGAATTAACATTAATTTCATGGTGGTTGCTTGATTTAAAGAAGTTGTGCATTTTCACTCTAAATCACTTACTTAAGAAGCAAGAAAGTGCATAAAGGCTAACAAAACAATTGAAATTAGCTTGAAAAATGGGTATATGATGACTTGTCATCACCTCAGCTGTGTTTGTGTCCACTTTTAAGGTTCTCCCTACAATGTTGCCAATTTTTTCCAACACTACTTTGTTGTAGTATTCTATAGCAAGCCCAAGGAGTCTAATCCAAGCAGCTGTGCTGTCAATGATTATCTCAGTAGGATTAAAATCTTGTTTCCATAGTCGTATTGTTAGGTAGTGATCTAAGATTTTCCATGGACTTTCCATGATGGCAAAATCCATGTCTTCAGAGTTGTAAAATTTTACTAAAAAAATTCATTTCTCAAATCAATAACATCTATACTCCCATTCTTTCGCTATATTACCTCTAGTCTTCTTTTGAGAGCAAGCAGAGAAATTTTTCTTTTCAATAGCTTGACAATCAAGGTCTCTCATCAGTTCTTTCTGAGTTCTCTTTTCACTCCTTCTCCTATGACGATGTTATATATACTTTTGGAAATTTTTTCACTATTATCTCAGAATATTCCTCGTCTTCATCCTCTGAGAATTCTACTTCCCTGTTGGCTTGTATGTCCTTCTTCCTTCATTCTCCCTTACTTTTTTCATTTCTGACTTTGTCCGTAAAGAAAGGTGGTGATCTTGTTTCTCCTCTATCTTCATTCATCTGAGTTTTGTTTTCTGGTTCTGATTCAGTTCTACAGTCTCCTCCCTCTACCTTTTCTTTTATCATCCAATTTTTCAAGTGAGGGGTGAGTTCAGTGTCCCTTGTAAACTCTCCTCCTCCCGCTTTTTTCATTTTCTTCATGCTGCGATGGATTAGCTTTCTCTCTTTTCTCATCTTAGTTCTAGGATCGTGAGCTCGAGAGACTCTTCCTCTCACATAGCCATCTCTCATATTGTTTTGATCAAAATTTCGGCAAACTAAGCAGAACAAATATTAAATGAATTTTTAATGTTGGGGACATGAGAGAACTAGACTACATGATAACTATCCTTTGTAAGAGATTTTATATTAACATTGGATCCTGAGCCCAAAATAAATTTTTTCAGGTCAAAAAACTTTGATCAACATGTCCTAAAATGGGGAAAGAGGATGGACCTGGCTCCTCACATTAAGGTTCTTGAACCACACTCTATTATTAAAGTTGTTATATATATGATAATACAAAATTCCTAATCTCTCACTCTAAAAAAAAAAAAGCAGCGTCCAAGGTTGGGGAAGGAGAGTTTCACTCTCCGGATCGAGTTGTATAGGGTCATCTGTTGTAATTCGTGTCGAGGCTAGTGTATTAACCCATGGCTTCGTCCAAAAAAAAAAGTCAATAAATTTAGAATTAAAAAAATCAATAAATTAGGTAAAGGTTTGTTATTCGTTACCTGAACATTTAACCAAGTGGATGAGAATTTGAATTTTATCTTAGACATGAAAAGCATTTCATGGGAATAAGAAAAAATATAGTCTACGCTATCTTGGGTGCTGGTATTTTGTTTTGTTTTTGTTTCATTCTTATTAATTAAGTAATTTCGATGAGTGATGAATTTAGAAAATTTTAACTGCGAAGGCAAAATATTATAACATAATAATAATTTTTATAACAAAAATATTATGTATAAATAAAAATTATTTACTAAATTATTTATTAATTATTATGTATTTATGTATAAATATATATATTATTTAATTTATTTTTAATATGTATTTTGTATTTTAATATATATTTTATACAGATGGTTATTTTTTTATATTTATATAATATGATTATTATAATAATTATATTTTGTTATTGTAAAATATAATTAATCTTTAAAATATCTAATTTTCAAATTAAAACATTAAAATAATAATTTAAATATAATATATAATTTAAAATTTTATTTTTTAGATTTCATATTAAAAAATGAATAATTTTTTTCTTAAGAATAGACTCAAAAGGTCTCTCTTTATATATATATATATATATATATATATATATATCAGTAAATAATAATTTAAAAATTTATTTTTAATTTTAATATACATTTAATATAATATTTTTAAATTAACTATTAAGTATCAAAATTTGAACAAAAAATTATTGTGGGTCAAATTCAATAATTTAACGGAGATAAATAAATATTATTATCATATACTATTAAAAAAAAAAATTTAAATCGTAGTGGGGCACTTGCCCCGACAACAATACACATGAATCTATCCCTGATTTTGGCCCTCATACTTGCATCCTATTATTAAAATTTAGGAGAAACTACTTAGATAAACCAAAAACATGAAAATCTTATCTATATCACCCAAAGTATAAAATGATACATGGATTTTTCAAAGGCAGTTTCTATGTAAATCAAATCAGGTTAATTCGAATTACAATTTTTAATAGTAAATCGAATTAGGTTACATAGATTTATTATTGAAGGTTTAGATACACATAAATCGAATTAGGAAATTTCAATTTACACATGTACTAAGTAAATCGAACTAGGCTGATTAGATTTACGCATGGTTGGTATGTTTCCAATGCAAGTAAATCGAATTAGGATAGACAGATTTACTATAGTTTCAGCAATATTTTTTTTAAAAAAATATCTTTTAATAAAATTTACGGAATTTAAAATAACATAAAGAATGAATCAAAGTTTATTAATGATTCCAACACTTTTTATACCAAATTCTAAACAAAAAATGACAAGAAGGGGACTAAAACTAAAGATAATTCAAAATAACCCATTGACAATAACGGACTCAGAAAATTTATGTTAAGGAGACAAAAATAATACACATTATTATCAAAAGATATATTAATTCAAATTTAATAAAATAAAAATGCACATTAATTATTTGAATACAAAAAAAATCAAAAATTACATTAGTCGCCAACTTTTTTTTTCAAATATTGATGGTACTTCTCTTTTTATTTTCATATTTTCAAAATGTTAAATAATTGTTTCATTATCAACTTGATTGAATGTCTCTCTATATATGTAACCAAACAATCATTACTATTTTTAAAAACAAAAAATATATATTCTAAATTAATAAATTGATCAATTGACTTTAGAAATTTTATGCAATATAATTACATATAATAAAATAGAATGAAAGATAAACAAATAAATAATAAAGATCACTAAATTGAGAATAATTAAATAAAATATATAAATTCATGAAGAGAATAAAAAATTAGATTAGTACCTAATCTATAATTACTTGAATTAAAATTTATAATTGAAAATATCAAAAAAAAATTAAAAAATACATAGAGTCATAAAGAGGTATATGAAAAAATAGAGGATTTAAAATTTACCTTTTGATGAAGAAAAGATAACCACTAAACAAATAATAGAAAAAAAGTTGAAAATATAAAACTGAGAAATGGGTTTAAGAGAATAAAAAAGTGGTGACGGCAGGAATTTGATAATGGGAGAAGATTAAATTTGATTAGGTTAACTAATAGTCAAATGATAAAAAAAATAAAGTAGGTTTGGAACTTTAAATAATTAAAGTTAATTTATTTGTAGTAGAGTCATTTAAAATTTAAAATGAAAATATTATATATATATATATATATATATATATATATATATATATATTTAAAAAAAATAAAATGAGAGTGGGAAAAGTGCCCCCTCCTACCCTACGTAGGTCCGTCGTTGCTCATTGATACGAGTTTTGTGGGATAAACTGAAAACTGTCATATGCCAATTGATTTAATTATAAGAGCAACAACTACGAGAATAAAAGAAGATTTTACAAACATGGTTAAATCATTTGTTCAAGAGATGCATCAAGAATTGGGTAAGAAAATGATTAACGATTATGGAAAGTCAAACGTCTTACTATTTACAATATGCATTGAAGACTCTCATTAGTCAAGATGAATTAAATAGGCATCACTTTCTCAGTATTTATTTTATGTTTATTTTATTTTTGTTTGTTTTAAGCCCAGTTATTATTTGACCCATTTTTATTTTAGTGAATTTATGAGTTAGAATTTTAAATTTAGGAGGTATAAAAATCCTCTAAAATTTGGTAGTCACTTTTTTTTTTTATTTTGATGAATGAAAATTTATTTGAGTTTCATTAAAAAATTTGGGTGTAAACAGAAGAAGTAGAGTGATTATCTTAATTGTTGTATCAGAAAATTAAATTGAGGTAGAAAATTCTCTTTCTTTAATTTTCCATCTTACTCTGGTGGGTTACGTTCTATATTACCTATTTTATATATATATATATATATATATATATATATATATATAATTTTTTACCATAGATTTTATCAAAAGATATTTTTTAAAAAAAATATTGTTGAAACTATAGTAAATCTGCCTACTCTAATTTGATTTATGCATGTTGATATTCAATAAGGTAAATCGAATTAACCTACTTCAATTTACTTGAAAACATACCAACTATGCATAAATCTCATCAGCCTAATTCGATTTACTTAGTGCATGTGTAAATCAAAATTGCCTAATTCAATTTATGTGTATTTAAATCTCTCCTAATAAATTTATGTAGCCTAATTCGATTTAGTACTAAAAATTATAATTCAAATTATTCTCATTCAATTTACATAGAAATGCCACATACCATTTTTTGTTTTGAGTGTTATAGATAATATTTTTATGTCTTTGGTTTATCTAAGTAGTTTATCCTAAAATTTAAGATAAATTATTTTTTTGTTATTTAATAATTTTAAATTTTGTATAATTACCCATTAATGTTTAATTTGATTTAGTTTTTGTAACACCCTACCATACAGAGTCTTATGCTTAAGTCATAATTTAGAGATGGCAAGGTATTACGACCTCTAAAGTAAAAATTAGTACGTATAGTAGTATGAATGACTGATTACAACTAGGAGCCTTTGTAGAAAAAGGGGTAAACAAAAAATCGCAACTCTAAAGCGCAACACTCCGATCGATAACGTAACGAGCAAGGATAAACCAACGCGAGATTATATATATACAAAGGAGTGTCAAAAACAGGAATATCAAGACTCAAGATCCGGCTGCGAAGATAACTGGTCCGAGCGTAGCAATATATATACATATGATAAAAATAAGGAAAACCCCAAAGGAAACCCAAAGGGACCCAAACACATAAAACCTATTCTCCAAAATCTCCCATAAGAGGAGTCATCACAGTTTGTATTATTTAATATAACACTCTACCATACAGAGTCTTATGCTTAAGTCATAATTCAAAGATGGCAAGGTATTACGACCTCTAAAATAAAAATTTAGTACGTATAGTAGTATGAATGATTGATTATAACTAGGAGCCTTTGTAGAAAAAGGGGTAAACAAAAACCGCAACTCAAAAGCGCAACACTCCGCTCGATAACGTAACGAACAAGGATAACCAACGCGAGATTATATATATACAAAGGAGTGTCAAAAACAGGAATATCAAGGCTCAAGATCCGGCTGCGAAGATAACCGGTCCGAGTATAACAATATATACATATGATAAAATAAGGAAAACCCCAAAGGAAACCCAAAGGGACACAAATACATAAAACCTATTCTCCAAACCCTCCCATAAGAGGAGTCATCACAGTTTGTATTATTTAATGGAGATAAAAGTATCTAAGCAAAACATATAAACCAAAACATAGCTTCGAGAACAAAGGATCTTCGCAAGTCTAGAAGTCTCCAGCATGCCTCAGCGAGAAACCTCACGCCCTGCATCTGAAAACCACAAAATCCGCATGGGTGAGAACCAGAGGTCCCCTGCATGGTAACAGCTTCCACATATATAATACATAATAATGGAGGAAAGCCAAAGGCAATCCTAGAACTTCCTCCAGATAATATCAAAGCTTATAAACAAGCTAAACCATAAAAGGGCATCTAACTAAAGATTCTTCAGTCTAACTAATACTTCCCTTTCCAATTCCTTCAAACCTCCCAACCACCAGCAGGATATAATGTAGCAAACACAGTTATATCAAACAAGAAATGTACAAATAGGAACAAGTAAGACATTTAGACAATTAGCAAGTTATATGCAGTCAAATAGGCAATCTCAAACAATTCATATAGTATGCATATGATGAATGCCTGTCCCTAGTGGCTGATGATATCATCTGTCGGTTATAGAGCCAACCCGACAAGTCCTGGTAGCTAACCATTGGACTGTCCCTCTGTCATGCATCCCCAACTCGAGTTATACTCGTCATAAACTTGATCATAATCATGATCTATATCCATCACCCTCACTGGTGAATATTTACGGGGGCGAGCTCATCCGGGTCTTTCACAGTTCCCGGCCACACTTATGACATAGGGTCAAAAGAGCTTCGAGTCTCAACCTGGAGCACGTGGTGGCTAGCCACTGCTACTACCCAGGGAAACTCGTATCTTCGATAGTGGAAGTGCAAATCACAATTATCAATAATTCAGCATAAACATGCATGAATTCTCATCCATGGATCAACATCCATATCAGCCATCCGGCTCACGGTTAAGTCCATAACCAGCCAATATTCATAGCATACACAGCTATTCCGGCTCACGGTTCAATCCAGAACCAGCCAATATTCATAGCATACACAGCTATTCCGGCTCATGGTTCAATCCAGAACCAGCCAATATATAAACAATTACGGCCCTTCGGCCAATGGCATAACCAGCACTTCCACCACCATCCTCCGCATCTCACATAATCATGCTTGATCCTCAATGATCATTCATTTTTCCCTTGCTTCACTCGTAAGTTACCACATTCACTAGCCTTTCTTCTCATAGCTAGACATATCATAATGATTTAAGATATAAGTGGTGAGATCGGAGGCTTAGAAGTATGAAATTTGGCTTTTAAAACTCAAAAATCAACTTTGGGATGAAAACAGGTCCACGCGTACGCGCACTCCACGCGCACGCGTGGATGGCCTCAAAAACTCATCGACGCACAAGTGTCATGCACGCTAACGCGTGGATTAAAAATTTGCCAATCGGCACGTACGCGTCAACCACGCGTACGCGTGGGTGTTCTCGTGCCCCAGGCACAACACTGGCACAGTTCTGGCATAACTCTCTGGAAAATGGCTGGGCATTGGGTGCAGCACAATCGGCGCGCCCGTGCACATCACGCTCACGCGTGGATGGCATTTTCGGGAAGAACGGCGTGCACGCGCCAAGTGCGCCCACGCGCAAGGGGTCATTCTGCTAAAAATTTTCTAAGTTAAAAGCTGCAGAATTCACCAATTTAAACCCCAATCTTCCAACAGACATAACTTTCTCATTTTAAATCGTTTTTCACCCATTCTTCGAACGGCATGGACATCCTGGATCCAATTTCATTTCTAAACAGATTTGGCACAAAACAGAGATCCGTAGTCCAAGTTATGTCCCATTAAAGTATGCCCAAAAACCAGATTTTTCATAAAAACCACAAAGTGCCATTTTCAAACGAGCCATTTCCAACTCTTTTCAAAATCAATCAAAACATGCCATTTTCATCCCTTTTCTTTGAAATCAATCAAAATATATCAAATTCAACATCAAGCCTCCTCAACTCACATATTGACACTTTACCACAAATTACAAAATCACTATCTCATCATTTTAACCCACTTCACCCAAGTGGCTCAAACTCAAACATATTGACATATCATATACTCTTTCTCATGCCAATTATCAACAACACCAATTCCACTAAATCATCATTGTACACAATCAATATCATACTCACCATAAACATGGTTCAACCCACAATTCAACCATAACTAATCATCAAGCATATATCACAACATGCATATTTCTCATACCTCATACCACCAAGGCATCATTAATCATCATTACATATATGACCACATCATATATATCAATAATTCAACAACATCAACCATTCAATGCCTATCTTAGGGCCTCTAGCCTAAGTATTTCCTACCACATTACATATTAGATACGGGAAACCGAAACCATACCTTAGCCGATTTTCCCAAGCTCACCCGGAGCACTTCCAAAACACTTATCCACAAGCTCTCAAGGCCTCAATACCTCCAAGAACAGATTTTTCACCACCAAATCCCTTTTTCAAGCTTTTCAAAATCACCAATCAAGCTCCAATATTCACATATACACAACCTAAGCCACAATCATCATACCCATACACAACATCTCAAAATCCAAACATCATAAAACAACAAAATTACACTAGGGTTAAGAACCTTACCACACCCAAGGTCCAAGGAGACAAGATTAACCTTCTCCTTCAAGAGAGTTGGGTCCTATAACATCAAAGAACCCAAAATCTCAACATTTCACCCATGAAACTCGAAAATAAGGGCTGAGATTTCGAACAGCAACACGTGGCTTACCTCAAGATTGGTTGTATGGGTTTTGTAGAGCTCTCCGCGGTGAACGCGTGGCCGCAAACGGAGCGGCAATCGGAGCTCTAGATCAAAAGTTATGGTGGTTTGAAGATCAAGTGAGAGAAAGAAGTTGAGAGAGAGTTCTTCCCTTCCTCTCCACCATTTCAGCGTGTTTGAGTGTGTTGTGAGGAGAGAGAGTGCTGAAATTGGTACCAAAATTCTCGTCTCAATCTCCTCTATCACATTTAACCATAAAAATCACATTTTGGGCTTTCTAGAATAAATTCTCATTTATGGGTTAATTAGCCGTTAATTAACCGGGTTTTACATTCTACCCACCTAATTGGGAATTTTGCCCACAAAATTCAAATGCAAATACCTGAGAATAAATGCGGATAATCCATTCACATCTCCGACTCAAGTTCCAAAGTGTGTTCCTCAACACCGCCTCGACTCCAAGCTACTTTGACTAATGAAACTTCTTTTCCACGCAACCGTTTGATACTAGTATCATCAATTCTGACCGGAGCCACTGGAAGCGTCAAATCTTCCCTCAACTGAACCGACTCAGGTTCCAACACGTGGCTAGCATCAGGAGTGTACTTCCGAAGCTGTGACACGTGAAACACGTCGTGCAGATTCGAAAGATTAGGTGGTAGTGCCATCCGATACGCCACCGGCCCAATCCTTTCCAGGATCTGAAATGGACCAATGTATCGAGGATTCAACTTCTTTGCCTTAATCGCCCTACCTACTCCTGTAGTCGGAGTAACCTTAAGGAAAACATGATATCCTTCCTCAAATTCTAAGGGCTTTCGCCTCTGATCGGCGTAACTCTTTTGATGACTCTGCGCCGTAAGCATCCTATCACGGATTTTCTTGACTTGTTCAGTAGTCTCAGTTATCATTTCCGGTCCCAACAAGCTTTTCTCTCCAACTTCATACCAACATAGCGGAGATTGACATTTCCTCCCATACAAGGCCTCATACGGAGCCATTCCAATGCTCGCATGATAGCTATTATTGTATGCAAACTCCACTAATGGCATATACCGATCCCAACTTACCGGTTGGTCCAAAACACAAGCTCTCAACATATCCTCTAGTGTTTGGATCGTCCTCTCGGATTGACCATCTGTTTGAGGATGGTAAGCCGTGCTCAAGCTTAATCGGGTTCCAAAAGCTTTCTGAAATGCACCCCAAAACCTTGAAGTGAAACGAGGATCTCTATCAGAGATTATAGTAGCAGGTACACCATGAAGTCTCACAATCTCCTTTATGTATAACCGTGCTAGCTCTTCAAGGGTGTAGGTCATCCGAATGGGTAAAAAGTGAGCTGACTTCGTCAGTCGGTCCACAATCACCCAAATAGCATCAAAACCAGCCCTAGTCCTTGGCAATCCTGACACAAAGTCCATCGCAATACTTTCCCACTTCCATTGTGGAATCTCTAAAGGTTGCAACATCCCGGAAGGTCTTTGATGTTCAATCTTTACCTTTTGACAAGTTAAGCACTTTGAAACATATTCCGCCACATCATTCTTCATACCCGGCCACCAAAACATCGCCTTTAAATCATGGTACATCTTAGTACTTCCCGGGTGAATGGAGAATCCGCTTTTGTGTGCCTCCTTTAAAATATCTTGCCTCAAAGTGCCCACATCCGGCACAATGATTCTACCCTTGAATCTCCATAACCCATCTTTTTCTTTCGACACTCTCCATTGTTTTCCTTGCTCAATAGCCGGTAACACCTTCCATAACGCTTCATAATTTTGATGAGCCTTTAGGAGTTCGGACTTAAAATCACTTGAGATCTCTAATCGGCTCAAACACAAAGTTCCGGATACTTCTCGAGCACCAATTTTCAGACTCTCAAATCCCTTGAGCAACTTCTCCTCTTGAAGCATCATCCAAGCCGCATATAGCGACTTCCGACACAACGCATCCGCCACTACGTTCGCCTTTCCCGGATGGTAATGCAACTCGAAATCGTAGTCCTTCAACAATTCCATCCACTTTCTCTGCCTCATATTAAGCTCTTTCTGATCAAAGAGGTACTTCAAGCTCTTATGATCAGAGAAAACTTGGAACTTAACCCCATAGAGGTAATGCCTCCACACCTTCAAGGCAAACACAACTGCAGCGAGTTCCAAATCGTGCGTAGGGTAACTAACTTCATGAGGTCTCAACTGTCGTGAGGCATACGCCACCACATTACGATGCTGCATCAGCACGCACCCTAGACCCTTCAATGAGGCATCACAATACACCTCAAATGGCTCATTCGGCTCGGGTAACACTAACACAGGTGCAGTGGTCAACTTTTTCTTCAATGTCTGAAAGCTCTCCTCGCACTCAGGAGTCCAAACAAATGGAGTGTCTTTGCGGGTTAACTTTGTCATTGGCAAAGCTATCTGTGAAAAGCCTTTGATAAACCTTCGGTAATAGCCAGCTAAACCCAGAAAACTCCTTATCTCTGTTACGGTGGTTGGTTGTTTCCAATCCATTACAGCCTCCACCTTAGTTGGATCTACGGCTATTCCCTTCTTACTCACCACGTGACCCAAAAACTTCACCTCACTCTTCCAAAACTCGCACTTAGACAGTTTTACATAGAGTTTCTTCTCCTTTAGAATCTGCAACACGGTCCTCAAGTGTTCCGCATGCTCTTCTTCAGTCTTGGAATAAATCAGTATGTCATCAATGAAGACAACAACGAATTTATCCAAAAATGGACGGAAAACTCTATTCATATAATCCATGAATACCGCAGGAGCGTTCGTCAACCCGAAAGACATTACAGTGTACTCGTAATGACCATAACGAGTCCTGAAAGCGGTCTTAGGGATATCCTCACCCCTCACCCTTATCTGGTGATAACCGGATCGCAAGTCGATCTTGGAGAAAACTCCAGCTCCTTGTAACTGATCCATGAGATCATCAATTCTCGGCAATGGGTACTTATTCTTTATTGTAACCTTGTTCAGCTGCCTGTAATCCACACAGAGCCGCATACTCCCATCCTTCTTCTTCACCAGTAACACTGGAGCACCCCACGGAGAGACACTTGGTCGTATAAAATTCTTTCCCAACAAATCCTCTAACTGAGACTTTAGCTCGTTCATCTCTAACGGTGACATCCTATAAGGAGCACTTGAGATTGGTCCCGCCCCGGGCACCAATTTAATAGCAAACTCAACCTCTCGATTAGGTGGAAACTCATCAATATCATCAGGAAACACTTCCGGAAACTCACACACAACCGGAATCTGTTCCAACCTTTGATCATCACCCGAAACACCCGCGGTTAACAACATGATACCCTGACATTCGGTTCCGGAACAGTTCACCATCATCGAATTCAAGTAATAATTATTCACCACGACCGGCCCTTCAGTATCTTCCGGCAAAAAGTACACCGACTTTGTAGAACAATCTAGCAGAACATGGTTCTTAGATAACCAGTCCAATCCCAAGATAAGATCAAGACCAATCATCGGTAAGCAGACTAAATTATGAACAAAATCACGCTGCTTGAACCTAAAGGAAACTTCCGGGCATCCTAGCCTAGTTACCATGGCTTCATGGGTAGCATTGTACACTCTTAGATCGTAACCTAAAGTTACAATCTTCAATCCTAACTCATGGGCTTTCTCAAATGCAATGAATGAATGTGATGCTCCCGAATCAAATAAAGCATTTAAAGTTTGACCAGCTATCTCACAGTTACCTCGAATGAGTGTCTCAGATCCCTCAGCTCCTACAGCTGAAGTGGTGAACACCCGACCAGTCTGTTGTGCTTTTCCAGCACCTTATTTCTGCCTCTCAGGACAATTTGCGGCTTTATGCCCCGCCTTTCCACAAGTGTAGCACAAACCCCATCCGGCCTTGCATGGTGCTCCCGGATGGTGACTTTCACACCTAGTACAAGCTTGATCATTCTGAGGCTGCTTCCCATACTTCTTCCCTTGGAAATTGTTGTTGTTGCTGGGCCTCCTGAAAGAGCTTCCCCTCTTGAAAGACGGACCTCTAGGTGCAAAGCTCTTCCCTCGGTTCTGTGGGAATGAACCTTTGTGAATCCCTTTCTCAGCGGTTGCCCTTTTCACACACTCTTCAGCAACCCTACACTTGTTTACCAACTCGGAGAAGGTCCTAATCTCCATTGGTCCCACTGAACTGAAAATATCACTCCGGAGTCCTCCTTCATACTTAACACACTTCCATTCCTCATATTCCACCGGAGTCCCTTGGCACATACGAGAGAACCTGAACAGCTCCTCAAACTTGTCAGTATACTCCGATATGGACATAGTACCCTGCTTTAGCTATAACAATTCAAGTTCCTTAGCCGTCCTAGCAGAAGTCGGAAAGTACTTCTTATAGAACTCCTCTTGAAAAACATTCCAGGTGATATAGTCATCACCCTGCTGCAGAAGACGTCGGATACCTTGCCACCAATGCGACGCTTCACCGACAAGCTGGTGGACGAAATTGTGATCACATCAATATAGTATTAATATATTTATTGTAGGATTGTGGAACTTAGGATTTTTGGTATGAGTGGGCACAATTCCGTTCAACTGACCAGCAAGTGTACTGGGTCGTCCAAGTAATACCTTACGTGAGTAAGGGTCGAATCCACAGAGATTATTGGTTTGAAGCAATCAATATTTACTTTATTGATCTTAGTTAGGATGTCAACAAGGATTAATTTGGATTAAAAGTGAAATTACTGGAATTTGATAAAAGAGGGAACAATGTTACTTTGATTTGCAGTAATGGGAAACATGTTGGAGTTTTGGAGATGCTTTGTCCTCTGACTTCAACTCTTCCTTGAAATCCTCTTCTCACACGCAGGTTCCTTCCATGGCAAGCTCTATGTAGGGTGTCACCGTTGTCAATGGCTACTTCCCATCCTCGCAGTGAAAACTATGCACGCACTCTGTCACAGTACGGCTAATCACCGGTTGGTTCCCGCTCCTACTGGAATAGAATCACTCTTTTGCGTCTGTCACTAACGCCCAGCAGGTTAAAGTTTGAAGCACGTCACAGTCATTCAATCCCGGAATCCTACTCGGAATACCACAGACAAGGTTTAGACTTTCCGGATTCTCATGAATGCCGCCATCAATCCGGCTTATACCACGAAGATTCTGTTGGGGAATCTAAGAGACATTCATTCAGTCTGATGTAGAACGGAGGTGGTTGTCAGGCACACGTTCATGGGTTGAGGAAGGTGATGAGTGTCACGGATCATCACCTTCTCCACAATTAAGCGCGAATAAACATCTTAGATAAGAACAAGCGTGTTTGAATGGAAAACAAAGGAATTGTATTAAATCATCGAGACGCTGCAGAGCTCCTCACCCCCAACAATGGAGTTTAGAGACTCATGCCGTCACAAAGTATGTAATTCGGATCTGAAAATGTCATGAGGTACAAGATATGTCTGTAAAAGTTGTTTAAATAGTAAACTAGTAACCTAGGTTTACAGAAAATGAATAAACTAAGATAATTGGTGCAGAAATCCACTCCTGGGGCCCACTTGGTGTGTGCTGGGGCTGAGACTAAAGCTTTCCACGTGTAGAGGCCTTTCTTGGCGTCAAACTTCAGGTTATGACGTGTTTTGGGCGTTCAACTCCGGATAATGACGTTTTTCTGGCGTTTAACTCCAGACAGCAGCATGAACTTGGCGTTTAACGCCAAGTTACGTCGTCTATCCTCGCGCAAAGTATGGACTATTATATATTGCTGGAAAGCCCTGGATGTCTACTTTCCAACGCCGTTGAGAGCGCGCCAATTGGACTCCTGTAGCTCCAGAAAATCCATTTCGAGTGCAGGGAGGTCAGGATCCAACAGCATCAGCAGTCCTTTTTCAGCCTAAGTCAGATTTTTGCTCAGCTCCCTCAATTTCAGCCAGAAAATACCTGAAATCACAGAAAAACACACAAACTCATAGTAAAGTCCAGAAATATGATTTTTGCCTAAAAACTAATATTATTTTACTAAAAACTAACTGAAACATACTAAAATCTACATGAAATTACCCCCAAAAAGCGTACAAAATATCCGCTCATCACAACACCAAACTTAAACTGTTGCTTGTCCTCAAGCAACTAGATGAATAAAATAGGTTTTAACAGAAATAAAGAAGTAATAATATTCTCGAATTTTAAATAAAGCTCAGAGTCTTATTAGATGAGCGGGGCTTGTAGCTTTTTGTCTCTGAACAGTTTTGGCATCTCCCTGTATCTTTAAATTTTCAGAATGATTGGCATCCTTAGGAACTCAGAATTTCGGATAGTGTTATTGACTCTCCTAGTTAAGCATGTTGATTCTTGAACACAGCTACTTATGAGTCTTGGCCGTGGCCCTAAGCACTTTGTCTTCCAGTATTACCACCAGATACACAAATGCCACAGACACATAACTGGGTGAACCTTTTCAGATTGTGACTCAGCTTTGCTAAAGTCCCCAGTTAGTGGTGTCCAGAGCTCTTAAGCACACTCTTTTGGATCACGACTTTAACCACTCAGTCTCAAGCTTTTCACTTGGACTTTCATGACACAAGCACATGGTTAGGGACAGCTTGATTTAACCGCTTAGGCCTGGATTTAACTTCCTTGGGCCCTCCTATCCATTGATGCTCAAAGCCTTGGATCCTTGCTACCCTTGCCTTTTGGTTTTAAGGGCTATTGGCTTTTTCTTTTTCTTTCTTTTTTTCTTTTTTTTTTTTCGCCTCTTTTTTTTTTTTCACTGCTTTTTCTTGCTTCAAGAATCAATTTCATGATTTTTTTCAGATCATCAATAACATTTCTCTTTGTTCATCATTCTTTCAGGAGCCAATATTCATCAAATTCAAAGTACATATTATGCACTGTTCAAGCATTCATTCAGAGAACAAAAAGTATTGCCACCACATATAATTAATTATAAATTTTATTATTAAGAACTCGAAAAATATAGATTACTTCTTTATTCTAAAAAAAATCTACTACTTTATTCATGCCTAATGATGATGAGAAAAATAAATTATAGCTTAATTGGAAATAAAATCAAAATAGACATACTAATTACTACTACTACTATATAACTTCTAAGGTAAAATCCTATAATCATACTATCACAGAGTTAAAGCTGGAATTAGAACTTAACAACCTGTATTTTGGGAAGTGGATGTTCCTCTAGTCTGTGGGGTGCCTTCAAGAATTAATTTCTGACGCTTCAGCTCCCTTAAGTTCACATCCTTGCTCTTCCTGTTCTCTTAGGTGCCATGATCTTAATGAGTTTTAGCTCAGTGATCATGGCAAATCACACCAAACTTAGAGGTTTGCTTGTCCTCAAGCAAAAGAAAGGAAAGGAGAGGAGTAGAAGGAAAGGCATTTTTCAAATAAAGATAAGATGAGTTGAAAAAGATATGAGAAGAAATTAAAAATATTTGAAAAAGAATTGGATTGGAAAAAGATTTATGTTTATGAGTTAAGATACATTTGATATTTTTGAAAAAGGGATTTTAGAAATTAGGGTTCTTTAGAAAACCAATTTGATTTTGAAGGGTGACATTTTGAAACATGTTTATGCAAGAAATCATGAATTGAAACATAAAAATTTAGAAAAATTGTAAAGAAAAACGAATTTTACCTCCTCCCCACCATCCTGGCGTTAAACGCCCAACTGCTGCATGGTTTGGGCGTTTAACGCCCAAATGCTGCTTCTTCTGGGCGTTCAACGCCCAGCTGATGCATCTTTCTGGCGTTTAACGCCCAGATGCTACCCTTACTGGCGTTAAACGCCCAGTGGGTGCTTCTCATGGGCGTTCAACGCCCAAATTGTTTCTTACTGGCTTTTTCACGCCAGTGAGCTTCCAATTTTCCTTGTAACTCTGTGACTTCAATCAATTGCTATTTCACCTTTTGAAGATACTCTAGCATCTACCTGTAAAACTAGATCAAATAAAATTATATTTTGTGAGTGGCTGGGTTGCCTCCCAGCAAGCGCTTCTTTAATGTCATTAGCTGGACTGAGTTTTAATCAAGTCTCAGTTTTGAGCATTCTTGCTCAAAATTGCCCTTAAGATAATGTTTGACTCTTTGTCCATTAACAATGAACTTTTTGTTAGAGTCATTATCCTGAAGCTCTATGTATCCATATGGTGATACGTTTGTAATGACATATGGACTTCTCCACCGGGATTTTAATTTCCCAGGGAATAATCTGAGCCTAGAATTGAATAGCAGAACTTTCTGCCCCGGATCAAAGACTCTGGATGACAATTTCTTATCATGCCATCTTTTCGCTTTCTCTTTGTAAATCTTTGCATTTTCGAAAGCATTGAGTCTAAATTCCTCTAGCTCTGATTCGAGACTCTCAGCCATATTGACCTCTCTTACCAGAGAGTCAATAATATCAACACTCATGCAGTCATTTGGGGTGTCTGGATGTTGCATGGCTTTAACAACATTCAGCTTGAACTCTTCCTCATTGACTCTCAAGGTTACTTCCCCTTTTTGGACATCAATGAGGGTTCGGCCAGTTGCTAGGAAAGGTCTTCCTAGAATGAGAGTTGCACTCTTGTGCTCCTCCATTTCCAGCACCACAAATTCAGTAGGAAAGGCAAATGGCCCAACCTTGACTATCATGTCCTCAATCACGCCTGATGGGTATTTAATGGAACCATCAGCAAGTTGAAGACATATCCTGGTTGGTTTGATTTCTTCAGTTAAACCAAGCTTTCTGATAGTAGATGCAGGTATTAGGTTGATACTTGCCCCAAGATCGCATAAAGCTTGCTTGGTACAAACACCTTCTAATGTGCATGGTATCATAAAGCTCCCAGGATCTTTAAGCTTCTCAGGTAAGCTTTTTAGAATGACTGCACTGCATTCTTCAGTGAGGTAAACTGTTTCAGTTTCCCTCCAATCCTTCTTATGACTTAATATCTCTTTCATGAACTTAGCATAAGAAGGTATTTGCTCAAGTGCTTCTGCAAACGGAATCTTTATTTCAAGAGTTCTGAGATAGTCTGCAAAGCGGGCAAATTGCTTATCCTGTTCCGCTTGGCGGAGTTTTTGAGGATAAGGCATTTTGGCTTTGTATTCCTCAACTTTAGTTGCTGCAGGTTTATTACCTACAGAAGTGGGTTGGGAAGCCTTTTTAGAAGGATTGTTATCAGCACTTGTATGTGACTGATCACCCACTGGCGTTTGAATACCAGGGGTGGAAGCTGGGGTGGCGTTAAACGCCACCTCCCTGCTTGTTTCTGGCGTTTGAACGCCAGAACCATGTTTCTTTTGGGCGTTCAACGCCAGATCCATGCTTGTTTCTGGCGTTGAACACCAGGAATGAGCATGGTTTGGGCGTTCAGCACCAGCTTTGTCCCTTTCTGGGCTCGGACTGTCTTCAGGAGGATTTTGAGTATCCACTTGTTTATTTCTTGGTTTCCTGCTGCTTTGAAGTGAGGTATTTAATGTTTTCCCACTTCTTAATTGAACTGCTTGACATTCTTCTGTTATTTGTCTTGACAGTTGTTTTTCTGTCTGCTTTAATTGTACTTCCATGTTCCTGTTAGCCATTCTTGTTTCCTGTAACATTTCCTTGAATTCGGCTAGCTGCTGAGTTAGAAAGTCTAATTGCTGATTAAACTCATTAGCCTGATCCACTGGACTGAGTTCTGCAGTTACTGTTTTAGCTTCTTCTTTCCTGAAAGATTCATTGCTTAAGTACAGATGTTGATTTCTGGCAACTGTATCAATAAGCTCTTGAGCCTCTTCAATTGTTTTTCTCATATGTATAGATCCACCAGCTGAGTGGTCTAGAGAAATCTGAGCTTTTTCTGTAAGCCCATAGTAGAAGATGTCTAATTGCACCCATTCCGAAAACATTTCAGAGGGGCATTTTCTTAGCAACTCTCTGTATCTCTCCCATGCATCATAAAGGGATTCATTATCTCCTTGTTTGAAGCCTTGGATGCTTAGCCTTAGCTGTGTCATCCGTTTGGGAGGGAAATAGTGATTCAGGAATTTTTCTGACAGCTGTTTCCATGTTTTTATGCTGTTCTTAGGCTGGTTATTTAACCACCTCTTAGCTTGATCTTTTACAGCAAATGGAAACAGTAATAGTCTGTAGACATCCTGATCTACTTCCTTATCATGTACTGTATCAGCAATTTGCAGAAATTGTGCTAGAAATTCTGTAGGTTCTTCATGTGGAAGACCAGAATACTGGCAGTTTTGCTGCACCATGATAATGAGCTGAGGATTCAGCTCAAAGCTACTAACTCCAATGGAGGGTATACAAATACTACTCCCATATGAAGCAGTAGTGGGGTTAGCATATGACCCCAGGGTCCTCTTGTCTTGTCCATTCATACTTACTTTAGAATTGGAACACAAGAGATAATTTATATGTTGATTTAGAAAAAAATGGAATAAGTAAAAACAATATATAAAAAGGAGTTAAAAATTTATTTATTATTATTATTATTATTATTTTTTTTTTGAAAATTTTTTTCGAAAAATTTGAAATTAAAATCTGAAATTTATATAAAAATTTCGAAAAAGTGGTTCAAAATTAGTTAGAAAATATAAAATTTTTTGAATTTTGAATTTTATGATGAAAGAGAAAAACACACAAAAGACACAAGACTTAAAATTTTTAGATCTAATGCTCCTTAATTTTCGAAAATTTTTGGAGGGAAAACACCAAGGAACACCAAACTTAAAAATTTTAAGATCAAGACACAAGAAAAACTCAAGAACACCTTGAAGATTCACAAGAACACCAAGAACAAAAGAAAGAACACCAAACTTAAAATTTTTAGAAAACTTTAAGAAAATTTTCGAAAATTATAAAAATTAATAATAAAACACCAAACTTGGAGTTTGGCACAAGATTAAATCAAGAAAAATTATTTTTGAAAAAGATTTTTTTAAAAGTATTGGTGCTCCCTTGTCAAGAATATGACCCTTCTATTCTAGCCAAATGGGCAGAAAAGGTAACAATTGTTCTGGGCAGGTATATTCTTTTTGAAAGACTAATGCTTTGGATTAGTAAAAGAAAAACAAGAAAAGATACAGAACAAGAAAAACTCAAGATCAAACAAGAAAAATAAACAAGAACAACTTGAAAATCAATGAAGAACAAAGACACAAGTCGAAAATTTTAAAGAAAAATATGAGACATGCAATTGACACCAAACTTAGAACAAGACACTAAAACTCACGAAAATTAAGAATAAAAACGCAAAATAAATTATTCCTAATCTAAGAAATAAAATAAACCTTCAATTGTCCAAACTCAATAATCCCCGGCAACGGCGCCAAAAACTTGGTGGACGAAATTGTGATCACATCAATATAGTATTAATATATTTATTGTAGGATTGTGGAACTTAGGATTTTTGGTATGAGTGGGCACAATTCCGTTCAACTGACCAGCAAGTGTACTGGGTCGTCCAAGTAATACCTTACGTGAGTAAGGGTCGAATCCACAGAGATTATTGGTTTGAAGCAATCAATATTTACTTTATTGATCTTAGTTAGGATGTCAACAAGGATTAATTTGGATTAAAAGTGAAATTACTGGAATTTGATAAAAGAGGGAACAATGTTACTTTGATTTGCAGTAATGGGAAACATGTTGGAGTTTTGGAGATGCTTTGTCCTCTGACTTCAACTCTTCCTTGAAATCCTCTTCTCACACGCAGGTTCCTTCCATGGCAAGCTCTATGTAGGGTGTCACCGTTGTCAATGGCTACTTCCCATCCTCGCAGTGAAAACTATGCACGCACTCTGTCACAGTACGGCTAATCACCGGTTGGTTCCCGCTCCTACTGGAATAGAATCACTCTTTTGCGTCTGTCACTAACGCCCAGCAGGTTAAAGTTTGAAGCACGTCACAGTCATTCAATCCCGGAATCCTACTCGGAATACCACAGACAAGGTTTAGACTTTCCGGATTCTCATGAATGCCGCCATCAATCCGGCTTATACCACGAAGATTCTGTTGGGGAATCTAAGAGACATTCATTCAGTCTGATGTAGAACGGAGGTGGTTGTCAGGCACACGTTCATGGGTTGAGGAAGGTGATGAGTGTCACGGATCATCACCTTCTCCACAATTAAGCGCGAATAAACATCTTAGATAAGAACAAGCGTGTTTGAATGGAAAACAAAGGAATTGTATTAAATCATCGAGACGCTGCAGAGCTCCTCACCCCCAACAATGGAGTTTAGAGACTCATGCCGTCACAAAGTATGTAATTCGGATCTGAAAATGTCATGAGGTACAAGATATGTCTGTAAAAGTTGTTTAAATAGTAAACTAGTAACCTAGGTTTACAGAAAATGAATAAACTAAGATAATTGGTGCAGAAATCCACTCCTGGGGCCCACTTGGTGTGTGCTGGGGCTGAGACTAAAGCTTTCCACGTGTAGAGGCCTTTCTTGGCGTCAAACTTCAGGTTATGACGTGTTTTGGGCGTTCAACTCCGGATAATGACGTTTTTCTGGCGTTTAACTCCAGACAGCAGCATGAACTTGGCGTTTAACGCCAAGTTACGTCGTCTATCCTCGCGCAAAGTATGGACTATTATATATTGCTGGAAAGCCCTGGATGTCTACTTTCCAACGCCGTTGAGAGCGCGCCAATTGGACTCCTGTAGCTCCAGAAAATCCATTTCGAGTGCAGGGAGGTCAGGATCCAACAGCATCAGCAGTCCTTTTTCAGCCTAAGTCAGATTTTTGCTCAGCTCCCTCAATTTCAGCCAGAAAATACCTGAAATCACAGAAAAACACACAAACTCATAGTAAAGTCCAGAAATATGATTTTTGCCTAAAAACTAATATTATTTTACTAAAAACTAACTGAAACATACTAAAATCTACATGAAATTACCCCCAAAAAGCGTACAAAATATCCGCTCATCACAAGCATATAGGTAGCAAACTCGACACGCTGTCCTTCAGGCACCACTTGCGCTTGCAGCGCTCGCTCTATAACCTGAAACCATGTATCAGCCTCAGTCGGACTAGTAGTTCCCTTGAACTTAGGTGGATTAACCTTCAAAAAGTTTGCCAGTGTCATCGGGCCCTGAACTCCACCTCCATCATTACCATGGTTGTTCATCTGTTGGCCAAGAGCCTCAGCAGTGGCTTGCATCGCAGCAGCCATGTTCTCCAACGCAGTCATAAAGTTCACCGGGTCATTAGGGTTATGCTCCGGCGCACGAGCATTCGTACGACCTCTCGCACTACCTCTACCGCGTCCACGAGGCGCCATCTGGTTCCTATACATACCAAACAATCGATATTAAGTTGATCAGTCTCAATATCGGAAGTCTAGTACTTCAAAGTCCCAAATGCATGCTCATGAACGTTTATGCCAATTATATCAAGCAGATATACTAATAGAACATAACACACACACAGAGAATGCACAGAAGCATAATCAGTCCATCCCTCAGGCTCTACAGGAACGAACTGCTCTGATACCATAATGTAACACCCTACCATACAGAGTCTTATGCTTAAGTCATAATTCAAAGATGGCAAGGTATTACGACCTCTAAAATAATAATTTAGTACGTATAGTAGTATTAATGATTGATTATAACTAGGAGCCTTTGTAGAAAAAGGGGTAAACAAAAAACCACAACTCAAAAGCGCAACACTCCGCTCGATAACGTAACGAACAAGGATAACCAACGTGAGATTATATATATACAAAGGAGTGTCAAAAACAGGAATATCAAGGCTCAAGATCCGGCTACGAAGATAACCGGTCCGAGTATAACAATATATACATATGATAAAATAAGGAAAACCCCAAAGGAAACCCAAAGGGACACAAATACATAAAACCTATTCTCCAAACCGTCCCATAAGAGGAGTCATCACAGTTTGTATTATTTAATGGAGATAAAAGTATCTAAGCAAAACATATAAACCAAAACATAGCCCCGAGAACAAAGGATCTTCGCAAGTTTAGAAGTCTCCAGCATGCCTCAGCGAGAAACCTCACGTCCTGCATCTGAAAACCACAAAATTCGCATGGGTGAGAACCAGAGGTCCCCTGCATGGTAACAGCTTCCACATATATAATACATAATAATGGAGGAAAGCCAAAGGCAATCCTAGAACTTCCTCCAGATAATATCAAAGCTTATAAACAAGCTAAACCATAAAAGGACATCTGACTAAAGATTCTTCAGTCTAACTAATACTTCCTTTTCCAATTCCTTCAAACCTTCCAACCACCAGCAGGATATAATGTAGCAAACACAGTTATATCAAACAAGAAATGTACAAATAGGAACAAGTAAGACATTTAGACAATTAGCAAGTTATATGCAGTCAAATAGGCAATCTCAAACAATTCATATAGTATGCATATGATGAATGCCTGTCCCTAGTGGCTGATGATATCATCTGTCGGTTATAGAGCCAACCCGACAAGTCCTGGTAGCTAACCATTGGACTGTCCCTCTGTCATGCATCCCCAACTCGAGTTATACTCGTCATAAACTTGATCATAATCATGATCTATATCCATCACCCTCACTGGTGAATATTTACGGGGGCAAGCTCATCCGGGTCTTTCACAGTGCCCGGCCACACTTATGACATAGGGTCAAAAGAGCTTCGAGTCTCAACCTGGAGCACGTGGTGGCTAGCCACTGCTACTACCCAGGGAAACTCGTATCTTCGATAGTGGAAGTGCAAATCACAATTATCAATAATTCAGCATAAACATGCATGAATTTTCATCCATGGATCAACATCCATATCAGCCATCCGGCTCACGGTTAAGTCCATAACCAGCCAATATTCATAGCATACACAGCTATTCCGGCTCACGGTTCAATCCAGAACTAGCCAATATTCATAGCATACACAGCTATTCCGGCTCATGGTTCAATCCAGAACCAGCCAATATATAAACAATTACGGCCCTTCGGCCAATGGCATAACCAGCACTTCCACCACCATCCTCCGCATCTCACATAATCATGCTTGATCCTCAATGATCATTCATTTTTCTCTTGCTTCACTCGCAAGTTACCACATTCACTAGCATTTCTTCTCATAGCTAGACATATCATAATGATTTAAGATATAAGTGGTGAGATCAGAGGCTTAGAAGTATGAAATTTGGCTTTTAAAACTCAAAAATCAACTTTGGGATGAAAACAGGTCCACGCGTACGCGCACTCCACGCGCACGCGTGGATGGCCTCAAAAACTCATCGACGCGCAAGCGTCATGCATGCTAACGCGTGGATTAAAAATTTGCCAATCGGCGCGTACGCGTCAACCACACGTACGCGTGGGTGTTCTCGTGCCCCAGGCACAACACTGGCACAGTTCTGGCATAACTCTCTGGAAAATGGCTGGGCATTGGGTGCAGCACAATCGGCGCGCCCGCGCACATCACGCTCACGCGTGGATGGCATTTTCGGGAAGAACGGCGCGCACGCGCCAAGTGCGCCCACGCGCAAGGGGTCATTCTGCTAAAAATTTTCTAAGTTAAAAGCTGCAGAATTCACCAATTTAAACCCCAATCTTCCAACGGACATAACTTTCTCATTTTAAATCGTTTTTCACCCGTTCTTCGAACGGCTTGGACATCCTGGATCCAATTTCATTTCTAAACAGATTTGGCACAAAACAGAGATCCGTAGTCCAAGTTATGTCCCATTAAAGTATGCCCAAAAACCAGATTATTCATAAAAACCACAAAGTGCCATTTTCAAACAAGCCATTTCCAACTCTTTTCAAAATCAATCAAAATATGCCATTTTCATCCCTTTTCTTTGAAATCAATCAAAATATATCAAATTCAACATCAAGCCTCCTCAACTCACACATTGACACTTTACCACAAATTACAAAATCACTATCTCATCATTTTAACCCACTTCACCCAAGTGGCTCAAACTCAAATATATTGACATATCATATACTCTTTCTCATGCCAATTATCAACAACACCAATTCCACTAAATCATCATTGTACACAATCAATATCATACTCACCATAAACATGGTTCAACCCACAATTCAACCATAACTAATCATCAAGCATATATCACAACATGCATATTTCTCATACCTCATACCACCAAGGCATCATTAATCATCATTACATATATGACCACATCATATATATCAATAATTCAACAACATCAACCATTCAATGCCTATCTTAGGGCCTCTAGCCTAAGTATTTCCTACCACATTACATATTAGATACGGGAAACCGAAACCATACCTTAGCCGATTTTCCCAAGCTCACCCGGAGCATTTCCAAAACACTTATCCATAAGCTCTCAAGGCCTCAATACCTCCAAGAACAGATTTTTCACCACCAAATCTCTTTTTCAAGCTTTTCAAAATCACCAATCAAGCTCCAATATTCACATATACACAACCTAAGCCACAATCATCATACCCATACACAACATCTCAAAACCCAAACATCATAAAACAACAAAATTACACTAAGGTTAAGAACCTTACCACACCCAAGGTCCAAGGAGACAAGATTAACCTTCTCCTTCAAGAGAGTTGGGTCCTATAACATCAAAGAACCCAAAATCTCAACATTTCACCCATGAAACTCGAAAATAAGGGCTGAGATTTCGAACAGCAACACATGGCTTACCTCAAGATTGGTTGTATGGGTTTTGTAGAGCTCTCCGCGGTGAACGCGTGGCCGCAAATGGAGTGGCAATCGGAGCTCTAGATCAAAATTTATGGTGGTTTGAAGATCAAGTGAGAGAAAGAAGTTGAGAGAGAGTTCTTCCCTTCCTCTCCACCATTTCAGCGTGTTTGAGTGTGTTGTGAGGAGAGAGAGTGCTGAAAACTAGGGTTTTGGTTAAGTTATGTTGGGCCAAGGGCCCACTTTGGGTCCAATTGGCCCGGTTTGGCCCGTTCGGTCCAATCTTGGTCCGAATTCTATGAAATTGGTACCAAAATTCTCGTCTCAATCTCCTCTATCACATTTAACCATAAAAATCACATTTTGGGCTTTCTAGAATAAATTCTCATTTATGGGTTAATTAGCCGTTAATTAACCGGGTTTTACATTTAATGGAGATAAAAGTATCTAAGCAAAACATATAAACCAAAACATAGCCCCGAGAACAAAGGATCTTCGCAAATCTAGAAGTCTCCAGCATGCCTCAGCGGGAAACCTCACGTCCTGCATCTGAAAACCACAAAATCCGCATGGGTGAGAACCAGAGGTCCCCAGCATGGTAACAGCTTCCACATATATAATACATAATAATAGAGGAAAGCCGAAGGCAATCCTAGAACTTCCTCCAGATAATATCAAAGCTTATAAACAGGCTAAACCATGAAAGGGCATCTGACTAAAGATTCTTCAGTCTAACTAATACTTCCCTTTCAAATCCTTCTCACCTCCCAACCACCAACAGGAGTATAATGTAACAAACACAGTTATATCAAGAAAAAAATATACAATTAGGAACAAGTAAGGCATTTAGACAATTAGCAAGTAATATGCAGTCAAATAGGCAATCCCAAACAATTCATATAGTATGCATATGATGAATGCCTGTCCCTAGTGGCTGATGATATCATCTTGTCGGTTATAGAGCCAACCCGACAAGTCCTGGTCGCTAACCATTGGACTGTCCCTCTGTCACGCCTCCCCAACGCGAGTTATACTCGTTATAAACTTGATCATAATCATGATCTATATCCATCACCCTCACTTGTGAATACTTATGGGGCGAGCTCATCCGGGTCTTTCACAGTGCCCGGCCACACTTATGACATAGGGTCAACAGAGTATCAAGTCTCAACCTGGAGCACGTGGTGGCTAGCCACTGCTACTACCCAGGGAAACTCGTATCTCAGATAGTGGAAGTACAAATCACAATTATCAATAATTCAGCATAAACATGCATAAATTCTCATCCATGGATCAACATCCATATCAGCCATCCGGCTCACGATTCAGTCCAGAACCAGTCAATATTCATATCATACACAGCCATTCTGGCTCACGGTTAAATCCATAACCAGCCCATTGGCATCACGGTTAAATCCATAACCAGCCATCTCATTAACAAATACGGCCTTTCGGCCCATGGCATAACAAGCACTTCCACCACCATCCTCCGCATCTCACATAATCAACTTTGATCCTCATTGATCATTCATTTTCCCCTTGCTTCACTCGCAATTTACCACATTCACTAGCCTTTCTTCCCATAGCTAGACATATCATAATGATTTAAGATATAAGTGGTGAGATCGGAGGCTTAGAAGTATGAAATTTGGCTTTTAAAACTCAAAAATCAACTTTGGGATGAAAACAGGGCCACGCGTACGCGCACTCCACGCGCACGCGTGGATGGCCTCAAAAACTCATCGATGCGCAAGCGTCATGCACGCTAACGCGTGGATTAAAAATTTGCCAATCGACGCGTACGCGTCAACCATGCGTACGCGTGGGTGTTCTCGTGCCCCAGGCACAACACTAGCACAGTTCTGGCATAACTCTCTGGAAAATGGCTGGGCATTGGGTGCAGCACCATCGGCGCACCCGCGCACATCACGCGCACGCGTGGATGGCATTTTCGGGAAGAACGGCGCGCACGCGCCAAGTGCACCCACCCGCAAGGGGTCATTCTGCTAAAAATTTTCTAAGTTAAAAGCTGCAGAATTCACCAATTTAAACCCCAATCTTCCAACGGACATAACTTCCTCATTTTAAATCATTTTTCACCCGTTCTTCGAACGGCATGGATATCCCGGATCCAATTTCATTTCTAAACAGATTTGGCACAAAACAGAGATCCGTAGTCCAAGTTATGTCCCGTCAAAGTATGCCCAAAAACCATGTTTTTCATAAAAACCACAAAGTGCCATTTTCAAACATGTCATTTTCAACTCTTTTCAAAACCAATCAAAACATGTCAATTTCATCCCTTTTCTTTGAAATCAATCAATATATATCAAATTCAACATCAAGCCTCATCAAATCACACATTGACACATTACCACAATTTACAAAATCACTATCTCATCATTTTAACCCACTTCACCCAAGTGGCTCAAACTCAAACATATTGACATATCATATACTCTTCCTCATGCCAATTCTCAACAACACCAATTCCAATGAATCATCATTGTACAAAATCAATATCATACTCACCATCAACATGGTTCATCCCACAATTCAACCATAACCAATCATCAAGCATATATCACAACATGCATATTTCTCATACATCATACCATCAAGGAATCAATAATCATCATCACATATATGACCACATCATATATCTCAATCATCAACAACATCAACCATTCAATGCCTATCTTAGGGCCTCTAGCCTAAGTATTTCCTACCACATTACATATTAGATAGGGGAAACCGAAACCATACCTTAGCCGATTTCCCAAGCTCAACCGGAGCACTTCCAAATCACTTATCCACAAGCTCTCAAGGCCTCAACACCTCCAAGAACAGATTTTTCACCACCAAACCCTTTTCAAGCTTTTCAAAATCACCAATCAAGCTCCAATATTCACATATACACAACCTAAGCCACAATCATCATACCCATACACAACATCTCAATACCCAAACATCATAGAACAACAAAATTACACTAGGGCTGAGAATCTTACCACACCCAAGGTCCAAGGAGACAAGATTAACCTTCTCCTTCAAGAGAGTTGGGTCCTATAACATCAAAGAACCCAAAATCTCAACATTTCACCCATGAAACTCGAAAATAAGGGCTGGAATTTCGAATAGCAACACGTGGCTTACCTCAAGATTGATTGTATGGGTTTTGTAGAGCTCTCCGCGGTGAACGCGTGGCCACAAACGGAGCGGCAATCGGAGCTCTAGATCAAAAGTTATGGTGGTTTGAAGACCAAGTGAGAGAAAGAACTTAAGAGAGAGTTCTTCCCTCCATGGCCTCCATTTTCAGCATGTGAGTGTGTTTAGTGAGGAGAGAGAATGCTGAAAACTAGGGTTTTGGTCTAGTTATGTTGGGCCAAGGGCCCACTTTGGGTCCGGTTGGCCCGGTTTGGCCCGTTCGGTCCAATCTTGGTCCGATTCTATAAAATTGGTACTGAAATTCTTGTCTCAATCTCCTCTATCATATTTAGCCACAAAAATCACATTTTGAGCTTTCTAGAATAAATTCTCATTTATGGGTTAATTAGCCGTTAATTAACCGGATTTTACAGTTTTGTTCTTAATATTTAAAATAAATTTCAATTATATTCTAATCATTAATCTTTTGTAGTCAACAATTAATCAAAATTGATTTTCCAACTATACTAGAAGTAGAATCTTAACTTTTATGTGAACCTCATTTCCACCTTATTTTAATTATTTATAATATTTAATTTGATTTAATTTTATCTTTAGTATTTAAAATAAATTTTAATTATATTCCTAAAGTTAATTTTTTTATACTCAAAATTGGTTTTTCAAGTGTACCCTTAACCTAACTACATACCCAACTTTAACTTTTATCCAATTCGAACCCCAACCCCAATTCCAATCCCACAATATCTTTCAATCCCAACAACTCAACCATACTTAAATGACTAAAAAGTGCATGAAAAGAAGTGGATTAAATCGTGCTTACATTCTTTTTTTTTTTTCTAAAACTAAAAAACTTTAAAAGTTTACTGAGACTTGACTTGTGAACAGTAGAAAAAAATTTATTAAAATCTTTAAAGATTCCTTTAGAGAACACTTCTAAAGTATAGGAACAATTCAAAACCTTGTTTTGAAACAACTTTTGAATAAAATACAAGATAAAACTTAAATATGAAGTAAAGATAAGGTTTTGAAGATAAACACCCAAAAGTATACCGATTCGGATAACATACTTATATCCAACTTCAAAAATTTTTGAGAGTTTCACTATTTAAATGAGTACACAAAAGGATATTCTTTTCTCAAATCTTTTTAGGACTACAAGACTTAAATTGGGATTGCACACTAACTTAAGAATTTTAGATATCCTTTCTGCAAGTCTTTTTCGATTAAACCTTGACTTAGATTGAATCACCAACCAACTTAAAAATCTTAGCTATTCTTTCCTCAAAGCATTTATAATACTAAGATAGATTCATACTAGATTAAACATCAACATAAGAATTTTATATATTATTTTCGTAAGACTGTTAAAAATAAAGATCATTACTATATAAGTTTGCAATAATGTTTGTAAAACCAAGTTCAAAAATTATCTTCCTACTTTTAAGATCTAGTTCAAAGATATTAGCTATTTTATATGAACTATCTCAATTTTACAAGAATGTAATATAGACTTAGATATGAACTAAAAATACCTTGATTATAGTTCTTCTTGGTCTTCAAATTCTTGTATTTCTTGTCATGACGAGGACACCAAAAGATTTATTGAAAATTCTTCTTCTTTCATTGTTACTTTGTTCCTTGATATGAGTATACAGGCACTTGCTTTTAAGTTAAAAATATTTTTTTCGTATTTGATAAGCTTCATACAGAGTATAAAAGAACAAATTTTCAAATGTTTGATTTGTGGAACACAATATTTTTACATGGGATTTATATCTCCAAAGTTAGTATTTTGTTCTTTATAACATTTGAATTAGGAACGTAACTTTGATCCATTTCTAAGGTTTAGAAAATTGTTTTTGAGATTAACAAAGTACTTCATGCTTACTTATAGTCTATAAAGTCAATGTATAGTCTTTATGTAAGGTTCACTTTCACCTAGTTTTCCTTACTTAAGAAAAATATTCCTTAGTACATGTAAACACTTGAACAAATATTAAATAAAATTAATAAAATGTTTAAATTATATTTTTATTTGTTAATCATCAAAATTCAATCTAAGATATTTATAGAATTAACTCCCAACCCAGCCAACCCCTACCACTACCAACATCCACTCTGTCATCACCTAACACACCACTACCACCACCACCACCACCACCCCTACCCTCCACCACCTATTGCCATTGTCATTGTCATTGTCACTAACAGCCATAATACCTGCACCTAACTAGCATCTTTTTCTATGTTCTCTTGGGCTCCCTCATTTGTCATCTTACCCCTCTTTTCTTATTCTTTACTACCATCACCTACTTTTTCCTTTCTCGTGTCTTTAATTTGCTACTGCTATTGCCAAAAAGCCCTAACCATTATCACTGACATCTCCTTCTCTCTTTGACTTCTCCCTTCCAAAAAACAATAGGATTCATCACCATTCCATTATCACCACCAATCAGACATGGCTTATTACAACAGATCGTGAATTATAGAGGTGATTGAATGACAAATGGTGGGTGTTACTTGATAGTTATTCTATTAGTTAGAATTTGTTAATATAAACTGTTATTTCTCTTTGTATAGAAAGTTATTAGTAGTGGGTTTCATTGCACATGCTGAGCTGTATAGTTAGTTAGTGCAGCAATACAATTCTGTTAGAAGTAATGTTTGTATATATAGCAAATTGTAGCATTGTATTCTTTGAGTCTCATCATTATATAGGTTCAATTCTCAATTCCTTCTTGACTTCTCTGTTCTTGTTCTTTTCCATGCTCACATGCAAATTTCACATGGTGTGGTGAGCGTGGATGGAGGAACGTTGAGATCCTGATTGAAGGATGAGAAACTTGCTCTCTAATTCACAATTCATTGACGTGATTAGAGAAGGATGATGAGTCCAGCTTCACAATTGAAGCCCTTGTTCGCGGTTCTTGGCTCGTGAATCTTTTTCCCCTTTTTTCTTCGTTCGATTTGAACTCACGCAATTTCTTCTCTTTTTCTTCATACCTATTTGAAATCTCAGCATCAACTCCTCTTCTTCATCTATTTCTTTTCTTCTTCTTTCTTAAACTCACACCGTAGAGTTTGATGAGAGCTCTGTTATCTCACTGTCTTTTTATTAAGGAGAGATAACGAGTTTCCGATCAATAAGATCAAGAGAGAAATGTTACAACCGCTTTTGTCATCTTCATAGTAATTGAAGGAAAATCAAATTCAAGTGATGGATCCACAGGAGGTGGTCCTATGATGGACATGCAACAATTCGCAGTGTTCTTTAGTCAAGTGGCACAGATCCAGAGCCACATGAACAAGACAAATCCGAATCAAGATCTCTCAAGTCCTTATTACATACTTCCTTCTGAAAATACAGGTATACCTATTACCAATGTAATCTTTACTGGTTCAAATTATAGTGCGTGGAGCAAAGCTATCACTAATGCTCTTACATCCAAAAATAAAATTGAATTTATTGATGGCACTATCCTGAAACCTGAGAAAACTGATCCTAATTTCAAGGCATGACAATGATGCAATACCTATGTAGTTGCTTGGATTAACCTTTGCCTTAGTCCAGAGATCTATCAGAGTGTTCTTTGGAACAACATAGGCTACAAATTATGGAATGACCTTAAGCATCGCTACTATCAGGGTGATAGGTTTTGAGTAGCTGAATTGAATGAGGAGGTTTATGCACTAAAACAAGGGGATTTGTCTTTTACTGCTTATTTTGTCAAACTAAAAAATTTTTGGGAAGAGATTGATGATTTTAGAATTATACCTGGTTGTGATTGTGTTAAATGTGAATGTGGTTTAGACATTGTTAGGCAACACAGGGAAGAGGACAGAGTCACCAAGTTTTTGTGTGGTCTTGGAGAGCAATATTCCACTGTTAAGTCACAGATTATGTTAATAGATGATTTGCCTAGTGTGAATAGAATTCTGTCAATGATCACTCAGCAAGAAAGGCAGCTGTTCAGCTTTGACAATGCCTTAGATGCTAAGATTTTGGTAGCCTCTTCTCAGCCTGACAACAAAGGTAGAAATTTGTCCAAAAAGGGGGCAAAATTGCATCAAATTGCAGTGCACTCATTGTGAAAAATCAGGACACATTGTGGATAATTGCTATAAGAAGCATGGTTATCCACCTAACTTCAAACCCCAGTTTGAGAAAAGGTCTCCTGTCCTCAATTGTATGACTGTAGTAGACAATTCTGAAGATGAAAATGATGATTTCAATGCTCCACAATTGGTTAGAGGTCAACCAACCATTAATGAATTCACTCCATAGCAATGAGAAGCTCTTTTAGCCTTGCTCAGCAAACAAAATGTGCCTCATTCTCATAGTGTCAACTAGATTTCAGCCAAAGCAAATCCTTCTCCTTATACAGGTAGAATGGTAAACATTTTACAATTTGATTCTCATGTCAAAGCTCTAAATATCTCAATCAATAAACACAAGCCATGGGTACTTGAAACACTGGAGCTACTGACCATGTATCATATACCCTGGCCAATTTTCAAAATTACTTCAGAGTTGATCCAATTATTGTCAAATTACCTAATGGAGCACTCACTACTAGCTGCATCATGGGTAACATTATGTTTTCTGACAATCTTTTTCTAACTAATGCATTGTTTATTCCCACTTTTAACTTCAAACTCATATCAGTTTCAAATTAAATGAGTTTTACTGACAAGGCTTGTGAGATACAGGATCTGCACACTTTGAAGATGATTGGTGCAGCTAGAAATGTTGATGGTTTGTACATTCTGTACAAAGAAGTCAAAGCTCTCCCTCACATCACAGCAACTTCTCGCATCCAATTTTCTCAGTTTTTATGGCATGTTAGATTAGGACATCCATCTCATGATAGGTTTGCTGTATTACAAAAGAATTTTAAGTTTATTGATTGTACAAAACATACGAAACCATGTCATTCTTTTCATCTTGGCAAACAAAAGCGATTACCCTTTTCTGTTAGTACTAGTACTACAGCTAATGTACTTGACCTCATTCATATTAACATTTTGGGACCTGTTTCTATTCCCTCTTTTACTGGAAAGCATTATTTTCTTGCTATAGTGGATGATTGTTTTCGATTTGGATTTTATTCATGAAAACTAAATCTGAGGCTTCTTCATTTGTTAAAGATTTTGTCACTTTTGCTAAAATCCAATTTGATGCAGTGGTTAAAACAATTCACACAGATAATGTGCTTGAATTTTTATTGCCTACTTTCTATAGCTCTAATGGCATATCTCACTAAAGAACTTGTGTGGAAACTCCACAGCAGAATGGATTTGTTGAGCGCAAGCATCAACACATTCTTGCTATGGCTAGAACTTTCTTATTTCATGCTCAATTACCAAAATCTTTTTGGAATTACAGTGTTGGACATGCGGTCTATTTAATTAATCGGCTGCCAACACCTTTTTCGTAAAACAAGTCTCTATACCAAGTTCTTTATAAGACTTTGCCAAATCTTTCCCCTCTCATAGTCTTTGGTTGTTTAGCATATGCTAGCAGCCTTGCACAACAACAAGGCAAGCTGGATCCAAGAGCAAGAAAGTGTTTGCATCTTGGATTCAGGGAGGGCACAAAAGGATACCTTCTCTTTGATTTGCAAACTCGAGAGATTTTCCTATCTCGAGATGTCTAATTTCATGAGAATTATTTTCCTTACTGTCACTCCAATAATGCCAATAATGATAATTTTTTAGCTTTCATTCATTCATCTCATGTTGCATCTCATCCCTTTAATTATGAATTTCTAGAAGGGAATCAGATACAGGTTTTAAACACTGATGATGCAGCCACTCAACCAAGCTTGCGTCACCCAAATCTCAGCCATCAGGAAGATAATGCTTCCTCTAATTTAAATAAAACTGATAAAATTCTCTCCTATCCTGAAATTCATAATCATTTGGAAACCACATCTGTATCACATGAAGGGTTTTCCACTCATAATTCTGCTGCTCTGCCTGAATCCTCCATTATGCCTGAAGTTGCTGATGTAAGGAGATCAACTAGGCAAACTAAACCACCTGCATACTTGCAGGACTATGAGTGTCAAACCATCAATACTATTTCACCCTCATCGCAGCTCACTGCTCAAAGGTATCCTCTCTCTAATGCCTTGTCTTATACTAGGCTTTCTCCCATGCATTTTGTATTTTCTGTTGCTATTTAAAATTTAGAGCCCAGAACCTATGAGGATGCAATCACTCAAACTTGTTGGCAAGAGGCAATAAGAGCTTAACTAACTACCTCGAAAGAAAACAAAATATGGAAGCTAACTGATGAGCGGATAATTTATACGCTTTTTGGCATTGTTTTTAGGTAGTTTTTAGTAGGATCTAGCTACTTTTAGGGATGTTTTTATTAGTTTTATTCAAAATTCATATTTCTGGACTTTACTATGAGTTTGTGTATTTTTCTATGATTTCTGGTATTTTCTGGCTGAAATTGAGGGACATGAGCAAAAATCTGATAGGAGGCTGACAAAGGACTGCTGATGTTGTTGGATTCTGACCTCCCTGCACTCAAAATAGATTTTTTGGAGCTACAGAACTTCAAATGGTGCGATACCAATGGCGTTGGAAAGTAGACATCCAGAGCTTTCCAGAAATATATAATAGTCTATATTTTGTATGAGTTTAAATGACGCAAAATGGCGTTCAATGCCAGTTCCATGCTGCATTCTGGAGTAAAACGCCAAAAACACGTCACGAACCAGAGTTAAATGCCAAAAACACGTTACAACTTGGCGTTTAACTCCAAGAGAAGCCTCTGCACGTGTAAAGCTCAAGTTCAGCCCAAGCACACACCAAAGTGGGCCCCAGAAGTGGATTTCTGCACTTTGACTTATTTCTGTAAACCCTAGTAGCTAGTCTAGTATAAATAGAACATTTTACTATTGTATTAGACGTCTTTCGATTGATCTTTAATCAGTGTATGCGATTTTAGACCTTCATGGGGGCTGGCCATTCGGCCATGCCTGGACCATCACTTATGTATTTTCAACGGTGGATTTTCTACACACCATAGATTAAGAGTGTGGAGCTCTGCTATACCTCACGTTTTAATGCAATTACTACTATTTTCCATTCAATTCAGCTTATTCTTGTTCTAAGATATTCGTTGCACTTCAACCTGATGGATGTGATGATCCGTGACACTCATCATCATCCATCCTTATGAACGCGTGACTAACAACCACTTTCGTTCTACCTTAGACCGAGTGCATATCTCTTGGGTTCCTTAATCATAATTTTCGTGGTATAAGCTAGAACCCTTTGGCGGCCATTCTTGAGAATCCAGAAAGTCTAAACCTTGTCTGTGGTATTCCGAGTAGGATTCAGGGATTGAATGACTGTGACGAGCTTCAAACTCGCGATTGTTGGGCGTGGTGACAGACGCAAAAGAATTAATGGATTCTATTCCGACATGATCGAGAACCGACAGATGATTAGTTGTGCTGTGACAAGAGCATTTGGACCATTTTCACTGGGAGAATGGAATGTAGCCATTGACAACGGTGATGCCCTACATACAGCTTGCCATGGAAGGGAGTAAGAAGGATTGGATGAAAGCAGCAGGAAAGCAGAGATCCAGAAGGAACACAACATCTCCATACACTTATCTGAAATTCCTACCAATGATTTACATAAGTATCTCTATTTTATTTTATGCTTTATTTATTATTAATTTCGAAACTCCATAACCATTTATAATACGCCTAACTGAGATTTACAAGATGACCATAGCTTGCTTCATATCAACAATCTCCGTGGGATCGACCCTTACTCACGTAAGGTTTATTACTTGGACGACCTAGTGCACTTGCTGGTTAGTTGTGCGGAGTTGTGACAAAGTGTGATTCACGTTTGAGAGCGCTACCAAGTTTTTGGCGCCATGTTGATGATCACAATTTCGTGCACCAAGGTTTTACTTCTATTTTCGAAAAATTATTCTAAATTTTTAAGAATGAATTCTAGTATTTCATGAAGCATGTTGAAGCTTGGCTGGCTGTAAAGCCATGTCTAATTCAATTGGATTGAGGCTTCCCCTTATCAATATATGAAGTTGGATGAAGTATCAGTTGTTGTATGTCTGATTTGTAGGCTAAAGCTTGGCTGGCCGTTGGCCATGTCTAGCGTTTTGGACAGAAGCTTTCACAAAAAGCTTGGCTGGCTATTAAGCCATGTCTAATTCCTGGACCGGAGCTTTAGACTAACATTGCAAAGATTCCTGAAATTCTTATTAAAAATTTTGAATTTCTTATTTTATTTTTCCTATATGTTTTCGAAAAAAATAAAATAAAATACAAAAAATCAATAAAATCATAAAAACCAAAAATATTTTGTGTTTCTTGTTTGAGTCTTGTGTCATGTTTTAAGTTTGGTATCAATTGCATGTTCATCTTTTTCTTGCATTTTTCAAAAATTCATGCATTGTAATTTTCATGATCTTCAAGTTGTTCTTGATGAATTTTCTTGTTTGATCTTCATATTTTATTGTTTTGTGTTGTATGGTGTTTTTCATATGCATTTTTGCATTCATAGTCTCTAAGCATTGAAAATTTCTAAGTTTGGTGTCTTGCATGTTTTTCTTTTCTTGAAAATTTTCAAAAATAAGTCTTGATGTTTATCTTGATCTTCAAAGTGTTCTTGGTGTTCATCTTGACATTCATAGTGTTCTTGCATGCATCATTGGTTTTGATCCAAAATTTTCATGTTTTAGGTCATTTTTGTGTTTTTCTCTCATCATTAAAAATTCAAAAAAATAAAAAATATCTTTTCCTTATTTTGCTCATAATTTTCGAAAATTTGAGTTGACTTAGTCAAAAATTTTTTAAAACTTAGTTATTTCTTATAAGTCAAGTCAAATTTTCAATTTTAAAAATCTTATCTTTTCAAAATCTTTTTTAAAAATCAAATCTTTTTCATTTTTTTATTATTTTCGAAAATTTTTAAAATTTATTCTCAAAATCTTTTTCTTATCTTTATTTCAAAATTTCGAAAACTTTACTAACAATTAATGTGATTAATTCAAAAATTTGAAGTTTGTTACTTTCTTGTTAAGAAAGGTTCAATCTTTAAATTCTAGAGTCATATCTTTTAGTTTCTTGCTAGTCAAGTAATCAATTTTAATTTTAAAAATCAAATCTTTTCCAAAATATCTTTTTCAATCATATCTTTTCAAAATATATTTTCAAATCATATCTTTTTCAAAATTAATTTCAAAAATCTTTTCTAACTTCTTATCTTTTAAAAATTGATTTTCAAACCTTTTTCAACTAACTAATTGACTTTTTGTTTGTTTCTTATCTTTTTCAAAACCATCTAACTACTTTTCTCTCTCTAATTTTCGAAAATTCCTCACTCTTTTAAAAATTCTTTTAATTAACTAATTATTTCAAATTCTAATTTTGATTTTATTCCTTCTCTTAGTTTTTGAATTTTAACTTTAATTTAAAATAAAAACAAAAATATTTTTTCTTTTATTTTGAGTTAATTTTTGAAAACCCCTCTTTCTCATCTCTTTCTATTTATTCATTTATTTACTAACACTTCTCTTCATCTCAAGAATTCGAACTCACTCTTCCCCCTTGTGTTTGGATTCTTACTTTTTTCTTCTTCTATTCTTTTATTCTTCTACTAACATAAAGGAATCTCTCTACTGTGGTAAAGAGGATCCCTATTATTATTATTTTCTCTTCTCTTCTTTTTCATATGAGCAGGAGCAAGGACAAGAATATTCTTGTTGAAGCAGACCCTGAAACCTAAAAGGACTATGAAGAGAAAACTAAGAGAAGCTAAATTACAACAATCCAGAGACAACCTTACAGAAATTTTCGAAAAGGAAGAGGAGATGGCAGCCGAAAATAATAATGTAAGGAGGATGCTTGGTGATTATACTACACCTACTTCCAAATTTGATGGAAGAAGCATCTCAATCCCTGCCATTGGAGCAAATAATTTTGAGTTGAAGCCTCAACTAGTTGCTCTAATGCAACAGAATTACAAGTTTCATGGACTTCCATCAGAAGATCCCTATCAGTTTTTAACTGAATTCTTGCAGATCTGTCAGACTGTTAAGACTAATGGAGTAGATCCTGAAGTCTATAGGCTTATGCTTTTCCCTTTTGCTGTAAGAGATAGAGCTAGAACATGGTTGGACTCACAACCTAAAGATAGCCTGGACTCTTGGGATAAGCTGGTCACGACCTTCTTGGCTAAGTTCTTTCCTCCTCAAAAGCTGAGCAAGTTTAGAGTGGATGTTCAGACCTTCAAACAAAAAGATGGTAAATCCCTCTATGAAGCTTGGGAAAGATATAAACAAATCACCAAAAGGTGTCCTTCTAACATGCTTTCAGAGTGGACCATTTTGGATATATTCTATTATGTTCTATCTGAGTTATCTAAGATGTCACTGGACCATTCTGTAGGTGGATCCATTCACCTAAAGAAAACACCTGCAGAAGCTCAAGAACTTATTGACATGGTTGCAAATAACCAATTCATGTACACTTCTGAGAGGAATTCTGTGAATAATGGGATGCCTCAAAGGAAGGAGTTCTTGAAATTGATGCTCTGAATGCCATAGTGGCTCAGAACAAAATGTTGACTCAGCAAGTCAACATGATTTCTCAAAGTCTGAATGGATGGAAAAATGCATCCAATAGTACTAAAGAGGCATCTTCTGAAGAATAAGCTTATGATCCAGAGAACCTTGCAATGGAAGAGGTAAATTACATGGGTGAACCCTATGGGAACACCTATAATTCCTCACGGAGAAATCATCCAAATTTCTCATGGAAGGATCAACAAAAGTCTCAACAAGGCTTTAATAATGGTGGAAGAAACAGGCTCAGCAATAGCAAGCCTTTTCCATCATCTTCTCAGCAACAGATAGAGAATTCTGAGCAGAAATCCTCTAGCTTAGCAAATATAGTCTCTGATCTGTCTAAGGCCACTTTAAGTTTCATGAGTGAAACAAGGTCCTCCTTCATTAAAAATTTGGAGGTACAAGTGGGCCAGCTGAGTAAGAAAATCACTGAAACTACTCCTAGTACTCTCCTAAGCAATACTGAAGAGAATCCAAAAAGAGAGTGCAAGGCCATTGACATAATCAAAATGGCCGAACCTAGATAGGAAGGGGAGGACGTGAATCCTAATGAAGAAGACCTTATGGGACGTCTCCCAGACAAGAAGGAGTTCCCTATTGAGGACCTAAAGGAATTTGAGGCTCATATAGAGACCATAGAGATTTCATTAAACCTCCTTTTGCCATTTATGAACTCTAAGAATTATTCTTCCTCTGAAGAGGATGAAGATGTAACTGGAGAGCAAGTTGCTCAATATCTAGGAGCCATCATGAAGCTGAATGCCAGGTTGTTTGGTAATGAGACTTGGAAAGGTGAACCTCCCTTGCTTATTAGTGAACTAGATACGTGGGTTCAACAAACTTTACCTCAAAAGAAATAAGATCCTGACAAATTCTTAATACCCTGTACAATGGGCACCATGACCTTTGAGAAGGCTCTGTGTGACCTGGGGTCAGGTATAAATCTTATTCCACTCTCTGTAATGGAGAAGCTGGAGATCTTTGAGGTACAGGCTGCCACATTCTCATTACAGATGGCAAACAAGTTAGTAAGACAAGTTCATCGATTGGTAGAGGACGTATTAGTAAAGGTTAAAGGCCTTTACATCCCTGCTGATTTCATAATCTTAGACACTAGGAAGGAAGAGGATGAATGCATCATCCTTGGAAGACCTTTCCTAGCCACAGCAGGAGCTGTGATTGATGTTGACAGAGGAGAGCTAGTCCTTCAATTGAATGGGGACTACTTGGTGTTTAAAGCTCAATGATCTTTCTCTGCAACCATGGAGAGGACGCATGAAAAGCTTCTCTCAATACAGAGTCAAACAGAGCCCCCACAATCAAACTCTAAGTTTGGTGTTGGGAGGCCACAACCAAACTTTAAGTTTGGTGTTGAACCCCCACATTCAAACTCTAAGTTTGGTGTTGGGAGGTCCCAACAATGCTATGAGGATTTGTGAGGCTCCATGAGAGCTCACTGTTAAGCTACTGACATTAAAGAAGCGCTAATTGGGAGGCAACCTAATTTTTATTTATCTAATTTTATTTTTATTTTTATTTTTTCTTTTATGTTTTATTAGGTTCATGATCATGTGGAGTCACAAAATAAATATTAAAATTAAAAACAGAATCAAAAATAGCAGAAGAAATAGCACACCCTAGAGGAAGAGCTTACTGGCGTTTGAACGCCAGTAAGCAGCATCTGGCTGGCGTTCAACACCAGAAAAGAGCATGAATCTGACGTTGAATGCCAGAAATAAGCAACAAGCTGGCGTTTAAATGCCAGGATTACACCCTGAGGAGAGCTGGCATTAAACAACAGAAACAAGCATGGAACTGGCGTTCAACGCCAGAAACATGCTGCAGACTGGCGTTGAACGCCCAAAACAAGCATAGAACTAGCGTTTAATGCCAAAAACAAGCATCAATCTGGAGTTAAACGCCAGGATTGCATACAGAGGGCATTTTACACGCCTCATTGGTGCAGGGATGACAATCCTTGACACCTCAAGATCTGTGGATCCCACAGGATCATCTCAGGATCTGTGGACCCCACAGGATCCCTACCTACCTCAATTTACCTTCTCTCTTCTTCACACAATCCAATAACACTCTTCCCCAAAAACCCTTCACCAATCACCTCAATCTCTCTTCCCCATCACCTCTTCACCACTCACATCCATCCACTCTTACCCATAAATCCCACCTACCTTCAAAATTCAAAATCCCTTTCCCACCCAAACCCACCCAATATGGCCGAACCTTAACCCCTCTCCCTCCACTATATAAACCCCTCTATCCTTCTTCATTTTTACACAACACAACCCTCTCTTCTCCCCCTTGGCCGAATACACGCCTCTCTCCCTCTCCTCCATTTTTTTTCTTCTTCTTCTCTTCTTTCTTCTCTTGCTCGAGGGGGAGCAATATTCTAAGTTTGGTGTGGTAAAAGCATAGCTTTTTTTTGTTTTTCTACAACCACTTATGGCACCTAAGGCCGGAGAAACCTCTAGAAATGGAAAGGGAAGACAAAAGCTTCCACCTCCGAGTCATGGGAGATGGAGAGATTCATCTCAAAGGTCCATCAAAACCATTTCTATGAAGTTGTGGCCAAGAAGAAGGTGATCCCTGAGGTCCCTTTCAAGCTCAAGAAAAATGAGTATCCGGAGATCCGACATGAGATCCAAAGAAGAGGTTGGGAAGTTCTGACCAACCCCATTCAACAAGTCGGAATCCTAATGGTTCAAGAGTTCTATGCCAATGCATGGATCACTAGGAACCATGATCAAAGTATGAACCCGAATCCAAAGAATTATCTTAAAATGGTTCGGGGGAAATACTTAAATTTCAATCTGGAAAATATGAGATTGGCATTCAACTTGCCTATGATGCAAGAAGATGCATGCCCCTACACTAGAAGGGTCAACTATGATCAAAGGTTGGACCAAGTCCTTACGGACATATGTGTGGAAGGAGCTCAATGGAAAAGAGACTCAAAAGGCAAGACGGTTTAATTAAGAAGACTGAACCTAAAGCCTGTGGCTAGAGGATGGTTAGAGTTCATCCAATGCTCTATCATCCCCACTAGCAACCGATCCGAAGTTACTGTGGATTGGGCCATCATGATCCATAGCATCATGATTGGAGAGGAAGTAGAAGTTCATGAAGTCATCTCTCTAGAACTCTACAAAATAGCCGAAAAGTCCTCCACCATGGCAAGGCTAGCTTTTCCTCATCTTATTTGCCATCTATGCTACTCAGCTGGAGTTATCATAGAAGGAGACATTCTCATTGAAGAGGATAAGCCCATCACTAAGAAGAGGATGGAGCAAACAAGAGAGCCCATTCATGGATCTCAAGAGACACATGAGGAAGCTCATTATCAAGAAATCCATGAGATGCCTCAAGGGATGCATTTTCCTCCAAACAACTATTGGGAACAACTCAACACTTCTCTAGAAGACTTGAGTTATAGCATGGACCAACTAAGGGTGGAACACCAAGAGCACTCCATCATTCTCCACGAGATTAGAGAAGATCAAAGAGCAATGAGGGAGGAGCAACAAAGGCAAGGAAGAGACATAGAAGAGCTCAAGGAAATCATTAGTCCTTCAAGAAGAAGACGCCACCATCACTAAGGTGGACTCATTCCTTGTTCCTATTTCTTTGTTTTTTTTTTCGGTTTTAAGCATCATGTTTATCTATGTTTGTGTCTTTATTACATGATCATTAGTGTCTAGTAACTATGTCTTAAGGTTATGAATAATTCCATGAATCCTTTACCTTTCTTAAATGAAAAATGTTTTTAATTCAAAAGAATAAGAAGTACACGAGTTTCGAATTCATCCTTGAAATTAGTTTAATTATATTGATGTGGTGACAATACTTTTTGTTTTCTGAATGAATGCTTGAACAGTGCATATTTTTGATCTTGTTGTTTATGAATGTTAAAATTGTTGGCTCTTGAAAGAATGATGAAAAAGAGAAATGTTATTGATGATATGAAAAATCATAAAATTGATTCTTGAAGCAAGAAAAAGCAGTGAAGAACAAAAGCTTGTGAAAAAAAAGAAAAAAAAGAAAAAGAAAAAGCAAGCAGAAAAAGCCAATAGCCCTTAAAACCAAAAGACAAGGGTAAAAAGGATCCAAGGCTTTGATCATCAATGGATAGGAGGGCCCAAGGAAATAAATCCAGGCCTAAGCGGCTAAATCAAGTTGTCCCTAACCATGTGCTTGTGGCATGCAGGTCTAAGTGAAAAGCTTGAGATTGAGTGGTTAAAGTCGTGATCCAAAGCAAAAAGGGTGTGCTTAAGAGCACTGGACACCTCTAACTGGGGACTTGAGCAAAGCTGAGTCACAATCTGAAAAGGTTCACCCAGTTATATGTCTGTGGCATTTATGTATCCGGTGGTAATATTGGAAAACAAAGTACTTAGGGCCACAGCCAAGACTCATAAAAGTAGCTGTGTTCAAGAATCAACATACTTAACTAGGAGAATCAATAACACTATCTGAACTCTAAGTTCCTATAGATGCCAATCATTCTAAACTTCAAAGGATAAAGTGAGATGCCAAAACTGTTCAGAAGCAAAAAGCTACAAGTCCCGCTCATCTAGTTAGAACTAATATTCATTGATGTTTTGAGATTTATAGTATATTCTCTTCTTTTTATCCTATTTGATTTTCAGCTGCTTGGGGACAAGCAACAATTTAAGTTTGGTGTTGTGATTTAGCGGATAATTTATACGCTTTTTGACATTGTTTTTAGGTAGTTTTTAGTAGGATCTAACTACTTTTAGGGATGTTTTTATTAGTTTTTATGCAAAATTCACATTTCTGGACTTTACTATGAATTTTTGTGTTTTTCTGTGATTTTAGGTATTTTCTGGCTGAAATTGAGGGACCTGAGTAAAAATCTGATAGGAGGATGACAAAGGACTGCTGATGCTGTTGGATTTTGACCTCCCTGCACTCAAAATGGATTTTCTGGAGCTACAAAATTCCAAATGGCGCGCTCTAAATGGCTTTGGAAAGTAGACATCCAAAACTTTCCAGAAATATATAATAGTCTATACTTTGTTTGAGTTTAAAGGACGCAAACAGGTGTTCAACGGCACTTCCATGCTGCATTCTGGAGTAAAACGCTAGAAACACGTCACGAACCAGAGTTAAACGCCAAAAACACGTTACAACTTGGCGTTTAACTCCAAGAGAAGCCTCTGCACGTGTAAAGCTCAAGCTCAGCCCAAGCACATACCAAAGTGGGCCCCGGAAGTAGATTTCTGCACTTTGACTTATTTTTGTAAACCCTAGTAGCTAGTCTAGTATAAATAGAACATTTTACTATTGTATTAGACGTCTTTTGATTAATCTTTAATCAGTGTATGCAATTTTAGACCTTCATGGGGGCTGGCCATTCGTCCATGCCTGGACCATCACTTATGTATTTTCAACGATGGAGTTTCTACACACCATAGATTAAGGGTGTGGAGCTTTGCTGTACCTCGCGTTTTAATGCAATTACTACTATTTTCCATTTAATTCAGCTTATTCTTGTTCTAAGATATTCGTTGCACTTCAACCTGATGGATGTGATGATCCGTGACACTCATCATCATCCATCCTTATGAACGCGTGACTAACAACCATTTTCGTTCTACCTTAGACCGAGCGCATATCTCTTGGGTTCCTTAATCAGAATCTTTGTGGTATAAGCTAGAACCCTTTGGTGGCCATTCTTGAGAATCCAAAAAGTCTAAACCTTGTCTGTGGTATTCCGAGTAGGATTCAGGGATTGAATGACTGCGATGAGTTTCAAACTCGTGATTGTTGGGCGTGGTGACAGACGCAAAAGAATCAATGGATTCTATTTCGACATGATCGAGAACCAACAGATGATTAGCCGTGCTGTGACAAGAGCATTTGGACCATTTTCACTAAGATGATGGATGTAGCCGTTGACAACGGTGTTTCCCTACATACAGCTTGCTATGGAAGGGAGTAAGAAGGATTGGATGAAAGCAGCAGAAAAGCAGAGATCTAGAAGGAACACAGTATCTCCATACACTTATCTGAAATTCCTACCAATGATTTACATAAGTATCTCTATTTTATTTTATGCTTTATTTATTATTAATTTTGAAACTCCATAACCATTTATAATACGCCTAACTGAGATTTACAAGATGACCATAGCTTGCTTCATATCAACAATCTCCGTGGGATCGACCCTTACTCACGTAAGGTTTATTACTTGGATGACCCAGTGCAGTTGCTGGTTAGTTGTGCGGAGTTGTGACAAAGTGTGATTAACGTTTGAGAGTGCTATCAAGTTTTTGGCACCATTATTGATGATCATAATTTCATGCACCACTAACTTCTTTACCAATTGGAAAGAGAGCAATTGGATGTAAATGGGTATTTCGTACCAAATACCACCCGAATGGCACAGTAGAGAGGCACAAGGCAACACTTGTTACCAAAGGATTTACACAAGTGTTTGGTATTGGCTATCGAGATACCTTCAGTCCTGTAGTGAAGCTAGGGACTTTGAGAGTGGTACTTGCTGTTGCAGTAGTAAAAATGTTGCACCTTAAACAAATTGATGTCAACACGGCATTTTTACATGGTGAACTCGATGAGGAGGTCTATATGAGAGTGCCTCCAGGTTTGGAAGCCTCGCTTGGTCAAGTTTGCAAGCTTGAAATATCCTTGTATGGATGGAAACAAGCGAGTAGGTAATGGAATTGCAAGCTCAAGTCTATTCTACTCGAGCTGAAATTCACTCAATGTAAATCGAATTATAGCCTCTTCACCAAGACTACTTCACTTGGATTCACAGCAATTCTCGTGTATGTCAATGATTTAGTATTGGCAGGTGATGATCTAAATGAAATTAACTCAGTTAAAGATGTTATTTATGAGAGATTTCAGATTAAAGACATGGGAGACTTGAAGTACTTCCTTAGTCTAGAAGTGGCAAAATCTAAGACGGGAATTGCTTTGTACCAGAGAAAATATGTTATTGATTTACTCAAAAAAATAGGACTTGAAGGGTGCAAACCTGCCACCACTCCCATTGATTATGGAGCAAAGCTCAGTAACACTGTTGTAAATTTGTTCACTGATTCTGGTTAGTATAGAAGAATTGTAGGCAAGTGGTGGATGAAATTGTGATCATATTCATTGTAATTGGATTTTAGAAATTGGCACGAGTGGACACAACTCCGTTCAACTAACCAGCAAGTGTACTGGGTCGTCCAAGTAATAAACCTTACGTGAGTAAGGGTCGATCCCACAGAGATTGTTGGTATGAAGCAAGCTATGGTCACCTTGCAAATCTCAGTTAGGCAGAAAAAAGGGGAATTGTGATTATTGGAATAAATAATAAAAAGGAATAATAAAAGGGATAGAAGACTTATGCAGATTCATTGGTGAGAATTTCAGATAAGCTGATGGAGATGCTGTAGAGCCCAAGGACGCCTGCTCTCCTACTGCTCCTACTCAATCCTTCTTACTCCTTTCCATGGCAAGCTTTGTGTAGGGGTTCACCATCAACTGTGGCTACTTTCATCCTCTCGGGAAAATGATCCTATGCGGTTGTCAGTCGCACGGCTAATCGTCTGGAGGCATCACCCATGGCTGATGGCTACATCCCATCCTCGCAGTGAAAACTAATGCTCACGCACTCTGTCACAGTACGGCTAATCACCGGTTGGTTCCCGCTCCTACTGGAATAGAATCCCTCTTTTGCGTCTGTCACTAACGCCCAGCAGGTTACAAGTTTGAAGCACGTCACAGTCATTCATTACCGGAATCCTACTCGGAATACCACAGACAAGGTTAGACTTTCCGGATTCCCAGGATCCTACTCGGAATACCACAGACAAGGTGAGACTTTCCGGATCCTCATAAATGCCGCCATCTATCTAGCTTATACCACGAAGATTCTGTTGGGGAATCTAAGAGATACGCATTCAAGCTCTGTTGCATGTAGAACGGAAGTGGTTGTCAATCACGCGCGTTCATAAGTGAGAATGATAATGAGGGTAATCTGACTCATAACATTCATCATGTTCTTGGGTACGAATGAATATCTTGGAATAAGAATAAGAGAGATTTTGAATAAAAGACAATAGAATTTCATTCATACTTGAGGTACAGCAGAGCTCCACACCCTTAATCTATGGTGTGCAGAAACTCCACTGTTGAAAACACATAAGCAAAAGGTTCAGGCATGGCCGAATGGCCAGCCCTCTCCATGATCAAGTGACCGAATGATAAAAGGCTTAAAGTGGTCAAAAGATATCTAATACATTAGATTAATGTTCTATTTATACTAGACTAGCTCCTAGGGTTTACATGAGTAAGTAATTGATGCATAAATTCACTTCCGGGGCCCACTTGGTGTATGCTTGGGCTGAGCTTGATCAATCCACGAGTAGAGGCATTTCTTGGCGTCAAACTCCAGGTTATGACGTGTTTTGGGCGTTCAACTCCGGATCATGACGTTTTTCTGGCGTTTAACTCCAGACAGCAGCGTGTACTTGGCGTTCAACGCCAATTTACGTCGTCTTTCTTCGAATAAAGTATGGACTATTATATATTGCTGGAAAGCCCTGGATGTCTACTTTCTAAAGCCGTTGAGAGCGTGCCAATTGGAGTTCTGTAGCTCCAGAAAATCCATTTCGAGTGCAGGGAGGTCAGATTCCAACAGCATCAGCAGTCCTTTTGTCAGCCTTCTTCAGAGTTTTGCTCAAATCCCTCAATTTCAGTCAGAATTTACCTGAAATCACAGAAAAACACACAAACTCATAGTAAAGTCCAGAAATGTGAATTTAACATAAAAACTAATGAAAACATCCCTAAAAGTAGCTCAAACTTACTAAAAACTATATAAAAACAATGCCAAAAAGCGTATAAATTATCCGCTCATCACAACACCAAACTTAAATTGTTGCTTGTCCCCAAGCAACTGAAAATCAATTAGGATAAAAAGAAGAGAATATACTATAAAGTCCAAAATATCAATGAATATTAATTTAATTAGATGAGCGGGACTTGTAGCTTTTTGCTTCTGAACAGTTTTGGCATCTCACTTTTTCCTTTGTAGTTTAGAGTGATTGGCATCTCTAGGAACTTAGAATTTTGGATAGTGTTATTGACTTTCCTAGTTAAGCATGTTGATTCTTGAACACAGCTACTTTATGAGTCTTGGCCTTGGCCCTAAGCACTTTGTCTTCCAGTATTACCACCGGATACACAAATGCCACAGACACATAACTGGGTGAACCTTTTCAGATTGTGACTCAGCTTTGCTAAAGTCCCCAGTTAGTAGTGTCCAGAGCTCTTAAGCACACTCTTTTGCTTTGGATCACGACTTTAACCACTCAGTCTCAAGCTTTTCACTTGGACCTTCATGACACAAGCACATGGTTAGGGACAGCTTGATTTAGCCGCTTAGGCTTGGATTTATTTTCTTGGGCCCTCCTATCCATTGATGCTCAAAGCCTTGGATCCTTTTTACCCTTGCCTTTTGGTTTTAAGGGCTATTGGCTTTTTCTACTGCTCCTTCTTTTTCTTTTTTTTTTTCGCCACTTTTTTTTTTCGCAAGCTTCCTTTTTCACTGCTTTTTCTTGCTTCAAGAATCAATTTCATGATTTTTCAGATCATCAATAACATTTCTCTTTGTTCATCATTCTTTCAAGAGCCAACAATTTTAACACTCATAAACAACAAGATCAAAAATATGCACTGTTCAAGCATTCATTCAGAAAACAAAAAGTATTGCCACCACATCAATATAATTAAATTAAATTCAAGGATAAATTCGAAATTCATGTACTTCTTGTTCTTTTGAATTAAAACACTTTTTATTTAAGAGAGGTGAAGGATTCATGGAATTATTCATAATCTTTAAGGCATGGTTACATACTAATGATCATGAAGTAAAGACACAAAACATAGATAAACACAATATTAAAAACGAAAAACAGAAAGAAAATAAAGAACAAGGAATGAATCCACCTTTAGTGGCGTCTTCTTCTTGAAGGACCAATGATGTTCTTCAGCTCTTCTATGTCCCTTCCTTGCCTTTGTTGCTCCTCCCTCATTGCTCTTTGATCTTCTCTTATTTCTTGGAGAATGATGGAGTGCTCATGATGTTCCACCCTTAATTGCTTCCAATATTTGTGTGGAGGACAACTTATCCCCTGAGGTATCTCAGGGATCTCTTGATTTGCAGCCACATGTTATACCACTGAGCTATGACGGCTTATATTTCCATCTCCCAAGACTCAGAGGTGGAAGCTTTTGTCTTCCCTTTGAGGTTTCTCTGGCCTTAGGTGCCATTAATGGTAATGGAAAAGCAAAAAAGCTATGCTTTTACCACACCAAACTTAAAATATTGCTCGCCCTCGAGCAAGAAAGAAAAGAAGAGAAGAAGAAGAAGAAGAAGAGAATGGAGGTGAGTGAGGGGAGATGGATTCGGCTATATGGGTGGGATTGGGTGGGAAAGAGAAGTTGAATTGTAAAGGTAGGTGGGGTGTATGAGGAAGAGTGGATAGATGTAGGTGGTGAATGAAAAATGGAAGGGATGACCATGAATGGAAAGAGAGAGGGCGAGGTAGGTGGGGATCCTATGGGGTCCGCAGATCCTGAGGTGAAAAGAAATACCATTCCTTCACCATATAGGCATGAAAAATGCCTTCGTGCATCATTCTGGCGTTCAAACGCCCATTGGTGCATGTTCTGGGCGTTCAACGCCCATGTGATGCATGTTTCTGGCGTTGAACGCCAGTTTCATGCTTGTTCTTGGCATTCAGCACCAGTTTGTCCTCTCTGTGCACCATCCTGGCGTTTAACGCCAGGTTGTTGCTTGTTTTGGGCGTTCAGCGCCATAATGGTGCTCTGTTCTGGCGTTAAACGCCGGCCAGATGCACCTTCTGGGCGTTGAACGCCAGCCCGTGCGTCCTCCAGGATGAAAAATTTTTTTCTTCTGTTTTTGACTCTGTTTTTAATTTTTTTTATTTTTTTCGTGACTCCTCATGATCATGTACCTAATTAAACACAAAAATAACAAAGAAACAAAGTAAAATAAAATTAGATAAATAAAATTGGGTTGCCTCCCAACAAGCGCTTCTTTAATGTCAATAGCTTGACAGTGGCTCTCATGGAGCCACAAGGTGATCAGGTCAATGTTGTATAGTTGCCAATACCAAACTTAGAGTTTGGATATGGGGTCTTAACACCAAACTTAGAGTTTGATTGTGGCCTCACAACACCAAACTTAGAGTTTGACTGTGTGGGCTCTTCTTGACTCTGAACTGAGAGAAGCTCTTCATGCTTACTCTCTTCTGTCACAGAGGGATGGCCATGTGCCTTAAAGACAAGGTAGTCCCCATTCAATTAAAGGACTAATTCTCCTCTGTTGACATCTATCACAGCTCCTGTTGTGGCTAGGAAAGGTCTTCCTAGGATGATGCATTCATCATCTTCCTTCCTAGTGTCTAGGATTATGAAATCAGCAGGGATGTAAAGGCCTTCAACCTTTACTAGCACGTCCTCTACTATTCCATAGGCTTGTCTCATTGACTTGTCTGCCAATTGTAATGAGAACAAGGCAGGTTGTACCTCAATGATTCCCAGCTTCTCCATTACAGAGAGTGGCATCAGATTTATCCCTGACCCAAGATCACATAGAGCTTTTTCAAAGCTCATGGTGCCAATGGTGCAAGGTATTAAGAACTTGCCAGGATCTTGTTTCTTTTGGGGTAGAGTTTTCTGAATCCAAGTATCCAGTTCACTAATGAGCAAGGGAGGTTCACTCTCCCAAGTCTCATTACCAAATAGCTTGGCATTCAGCTTCATGATAGCTCCTAAATATTGAGCAACTTGCTCTCCAGTCACATCTTCATCCTCTTCAGAGGATGAATAGTCTTCAGAGCTCATGAATGGCAGAAGGAGATTTAATGGAATCTCTATGGTCTCTATATGAGCCTCAGATTCCTCTGGATCCTTAATAGGAAACTCCTTCTTGCTTGAAGGACGTCCTAGGAGGTCTTCCTCACTAGGATTTTCGTCCTCCTCCTCCCTAGTGCATTCGGCCACTTTGATCAAATCAATGGCCTTGCACTCTCCTTTTGGATTCTCTTCTGTATTGCTTGGGAGAATACTGGGAGGAGTTTCAATGACTTTCTTGCTCAGCTGGCCCACTTGTGCCTCCAAATTTCTAATGGAGGATCTTGTTTCATTCATGAAACTGAAAGTGGCTTTTGACAGATTAGAGACTATATTGGCTAAATTAGAAGTGTTTTGTTCAGAGTTCTCTGTCTGTTGCTGAGAAGATGATGGATATGGCTTACTATTGCCTAGCCTATTGCGTCCACCATTGTTAAAGCCTTGTTGAGGCTTTTGTTGATCCTTCCAGGAGAAATTTGGATGATTTCTCCATGATGGGTTATAGGTGTTTCCATAAGGTTCACCCATGTAATTAACCTCTGCCATGGCAGGGTTCTCAGGATCATAAGCTTCTTCAGAAGCTACCTCTCTAGTACTGTTGGATGCATGTTGCAATCCATTTAGATTTTGAGAGATCATGTTGACCTGTTGAGTCAACACTTTGTTCTGAGCCAATATGGCATTCAGAGCATCAATTTCAAGAACTCCTTTCTTCTGAGGTATCCCATTATTCACAGAATTCCTCTCAGAGGTATACATGAACTAGTTGTTTGCAACCATGTCAATGAGTTCTTGAGCCTCTTCAGGCGTTTTCTTCAGGTGAATAGATCCACCTGCAGAATGGTCCAGTGACATTTTCGAAAATTCAGAGAGACCATAATAGAATATATCTAACATGGTCCATTCTGAAAACATGTCAGATGGACATCTTTTGGTCAGCTGCTTGTATCTTTCCCAAGCTTCATAGAGGGATTCACCATCTTTTTGTTTGAAGGTTTGAACATCCACTCTCAGCTTGCTCAGCTTTTGAGGAGGAAAGAATTTATCCAAGAAGGCAGTGACCAGCTTATCCCAGGAGTCCAGGCTATCCTTAGGTTGTGAATCCAACCATATTCTAGCTTTGTCTCTTACAGCAAAAGGGAAAAGCATGAGTCTGTAGACTTCAGGATCAACTCCATTTGTCTTTACAGTCTCACAGATCTGCAAGAACTCAGTTAAGAACTGATAAGGATCTTCAGATGGAAGTCCATAAAACTTGCAGTTTTGTTGCATTAATGCAACTAGTTGAGGCTTCAGCTCAAAGTTATTGGCTCCAATGGCAGGAATGGAGATGCTTCTTCCATCAAACTTGGATGTTGGCTTTGTGAAGTCACCAAGCATTCTCCTTGCATTATTATTATTATTATTTTCGGCTGCCATCTCCTTCTCTTGTTCGAAAATTTCTGAAAGGTTACCTTTAGAATAATTTAATTTAGCTTCTCTTAATTTTCTCTTCAGAGTCCTTTCAGGTTCTGGATCAACTTCAACAAGAGTGCCTTTTTCTCTGTTCCTGCTCATATGAAAGAGAAGAAACAAGAAAAGAAAGAGGAATCCTCTATGTCACAGTATAGAGATTCCTTTTATGTTAGTAGAAAGAGAAAGGGGAGAAGAATGAAAAAGAATGAATAGTCTGTATAAAGAGTAAGAATAGGGGGTGAAGAGAAGTGTTAGTAATTAATTAATTAAATAGAAGAAGAGAAGAGAGGGAGAAAAAATTCGAAAATAATTTTTGAAAAAGGGGTTAGTATTTTCGAAAAATCAAAGACAAAATATAATTAAAATTAAAATTTAAAACAAAAAGAATTTTTGAAAAAGAGAGGGAGAATTTTCAAAAATTAGAGAGGGAAAAGTAGTTAGGTGGTTTTGAAAAAGATAAGAAACAAACAAAAAGTTAGTTAGTTGATTGAAAAAGATTTGAAATCAAATTTGAAAAAGGATAAGAAGATAAGAAGTTAGATAAGATATTTTGAAATCAAATTTTGAAAAAGATAAAGTTTTTGAAAAAGATAAGATAAAAAGATAAAAAGATATATTTGAAAAAGATATTTTGAAAAAGATTTAATTTTAAAAATTACTTAGCTAACAAGAAACTACAAGATAAGATTCTAGAACTTAAAGATTGAACCTTTCTTAACAAGAAAGTAACAAACTTCAAATTTTTGAACCAATCACATTACTTGTTAGTTAATTTTCGAAAATTTGATATAAAGATGAGAAAAAGATTTTTGAAAATATTTTGAAAAATAATTTTGAAATTTTCGAAAATGCAAAAAAAAATGAAAAAGATATGATTTTTGAAAAAGATTTTGAAAAGATAAGATTTTTAAAATTGAAATTTTGACTTGACTTGTAAGAACAACTAATTTTTAAAAATTTTTGACCAAGTCAACCCACAATTTCGAAAATTTGAAGGGAAATAAGGAAAAGATATTTTTTTTTATTTTTGAATTTTGAATTATGAGAGAGAAAAACAACAAAAATACTCAATGCATGAAATTTTTAGATCAAAACAATGAATGCATGCAAGAATGCTATGAATGTCAAGATGAACACCAAGAACACTTTGAAGATCATGATGAACATCAAGAACATAATTTTGAAAAATTTTTGATGCAAAGAAAACATGCAAGACACCAAACTTAGAAATCTTTAATGCATGAAAAATATGAATGCAAAAATGCACATGAAAAACAACAAAAGACACAAAACAAGAAATCATCAAGATCAAACAAGAAGACTTGTCAAGAACAACTTGAAGATCATGAAGAACACTATGAATGCATGAGATTTTCGAAAAATGCAAGAAAGATTTTAAAAACATGCAATTGACACCAAACTTAAAAATTGACTCAAGCCTCAAACAAGAAACACAAAATATTTTTGATTTTTATGATTTTATGATTTTTTTGTATTTTTATTAATTTTTTTCGAAAAACATTTTTGGAAAAACGAAAAATAAAAGAAAAATTTTTGAAAAAGATTTTTGAAAAGAAAATTACCTAATCTGAGCAACAAGATGAACCGTCAGTTGTCCATACTCGAACAATCCCCGGCAACGGCGCCAAAAACTTGGTGGACGAAATTGTGATCATATTCATTGTAATTGGATTTTAGAAATTGGCACGAGTGGACACAACTCCGTTCAACTAACCAGCAAGTGTACTGGGTCGTCCAAGTAATAAACCTTACGTGAGTAAGGGTCGATCCCACAGAGATTGTTAGTATGAAGCAAGCTATGGTCACCTTGCAAATCTCAGTTAGGCAGAAAAAAGGGGAATTGTGATTATTGGAATAAATAATAAAAAGGAATAATAAAAGGGATAGAAGACTTATGCAGATTCATTGGTGAGAATTTCAGATAAGCGGATGGAGATGCTGTAGAGCCCAAGGACGCCTGCTCTCCTACTGCTCCTACTCAATCCTTCTTACTCCTTTCCATGGCAAGCTTTGTGTAGGGGTTCACCATCAACTGTGGCTACTTTCATCCTCTCGGGAAAATGATCCTATGCGGTTGTCAGTCGCACGGCTAATCGTCTGGAGGCATCACCCATGGCTGATGGCTACATCCCATCCTCGCAGTGAAAACTAATGCTCACGCACTCTGTCACAGTACGGCTAATCACCGGTTGGTTCCCGCTCCTACTGGAATAGAATCCCTCTTTTGCGTCTGTCACTAACGCCCAGCAGGTTACAAGTTTGAAGCACGTCACAGTCATTCATTACCGGAATCCTACTCGGAATACCACAGACAAGGTTAGACTTTCCGGATTCCCAGGATCCTACTCGGAATACCACAGACAAGGTGAGACTTTCCGGATCCTCATAAATGCCGCCATCTATCTAGCTTATACCACGAAGATTCTGTTGGGGAATCTAAGAGATACGCATTCAAGCTCTGTTGCATGTAGAACGGAAGTGGTTGTCAATCACGCGCGTTCATAAGTGAGAATGATAATGAGGGTAATCTGACTCATAACATTCATCATGTTCTTGGGTACGAATGAATATCTTGGAATAAGAATAAGAGAGATTTTGAATAAAAGACAATAGAATTTCATTCATACTTGAGGTACAGCAGAGCTCCACACCCTTAATCTATGGTGTGCAGAAACTCCACTGTTGAAAACACATAAGCAAAAGGTTCAGGCATGGCCGAATGGCCAGCCCTCTCCATGATCAAGTGACCGAATGATAAAAGGCTTAAAGTGGTCAAAAGATATCTAATACATTAGATAAATGTTCTATTTATACTAGACTAGCTCCTAGGGTTTACATGAGTAAGTAATTGATGCATAAATTCACTTCCGGGGCCCACTTGGTGTATGCTTGGGCTGAGCTTGATCAATCCACGAGTAGAGGCATTTCTTGGCGTCAAACTCCAGGTTATGACGTGTTTTGGGCGTTCAACTCCGGATCATGACGTTTTTCTGGCGTTTAACTCCAGACAGCAGCGTGTACTTGGCGTTCAACGCCAAGTTACGTCGTCTTTCTTCGAATAAAGTATAGACTATTATATATTGCTGGAAAGCCCTGGATGTCTACTTTCCAACGCCGTTGAGAGCGCGCCAATTGGAGTTCTGTAGCTCCAGAAAATCCATTTTGAGTGCAGGGAGGTCAGATTCCAACAGCATCAGCAGTCCTTTTGTCAGCCTTCTTCAGAGTTTTGCTCAAATCCCTCAATTTCAGTCAGAATTTACCTAAAATCACAGAAAAACACACAAACTCATAGTAAAGTCCAGAAATGTGAATTTAACATAAAAACTAATGAAAACATCCCTAAAAGTAGCTCAAACTTACTAAAAACTATATAAAAACAATGCCAAAAAGCGTATAAATTATCCGCTCATCAGCAAGCTCTTATATCTAGCAAATACTAGGCCTGATATAAGCTATGCCATTGGGAAACTAAGCCAGTTTTTGGACTGTGTCACTATTGAGCATTTGAAGGCGGCCACATAAAGTGCTGCGTTATGTAAAAGGTTCCCCTACTGCAGGCCTCTTCTTCTTTGCAGAATCTGATTTGCAGCTTACTGGTTTCTCTGACTCTATTTGGGCTGGTTGCGTTGACTCTCGAAGATCCCTCTCAGCATATTATTTTTATTTGGGACCATCATTAGTTACTTGGAAGAGTAAGAAACGACTTTCAGTTGTAGCCTCCTCCTCAGAAGCAGAGTATAGAGCTTTAGCTCTGGCCACCAGAAAAGCCCAATGGCTGAGCTATGTTCTTCGAGATCTTGACGTTCCAATTACAAAGCCTATTAATTTATACTGTGATAGCAATTCAGCTATTTACATTGCAACTAATCTTGTGTTTTATGAACGTACCAAGCATATCGAAGCAGATTACCATATAGTCCATGACAAATTGCAAGAAAAGTTGATTCATCTCCTTCCCATTTCCACCAATAATCAAGCTGCCGACATTCTCACTAAACCTCTTGCTCCTGGGCCTTTCAATGCAAGTTATTCTAAACTTGGATTGTTAGATCTCTTTTCTCCCAATGGTCCAAGCTTACGGGAGGGTGTTACTTGATATTTATTCTATTAGTTAGAATTTGTTAATATAAGATGTTATTTCTCTTTGTATAGAAAGTTGTTAGTAGTGGGTTTCATTGCACATGCTGAGCTGTATAGTTAGTTAGTGCAGCAATACAATTATGTTAGAAGTAGTGTTTGTATATATAGCAAATTGTAGCATTGTATTCTTTAAGTCTCATCATTATATAGGTTCAATTCTCAATTTTTTCTTGGCTTTTCTATTCTTGTTCTTCTCCATGCTCACATGCAAATTTCACAGAGAGAGAGAGAGAGAAAGAGAAAGAGAGAGAGAAGGGTCAATAACAAGTTCTATGGATGTGTGAATGAGACTGATAATGTTGTAGTGATCATGAGTCGAGGGCAGATGCTACGCTGTGGTGGAAGGGGTGTAAGTGAAACTACGGTAACATTGAAGGTAGTACAACAACAGTAGGATGAAAAGTGTGGTGGATGTAGATGTAAAGTGGAGGTAGGATAAGGGTTGACTATGGTGATGACAATGAAGGTAGCGTGACTACAATGGCATGAGGGTGCCGATGGTTGGGGTTGCTATTAGGGATAAAATAGGAAAAGGGTGGAAGAGAATGCATGGATGGGATGATGATGATTATGACATAGGTGTTGTTGATGGCTATGGTAGGCATTATTGGTGGTGAAGGGAAGGGTTGGATTGGAGCTGAGGTAAAAATTAGGGTAAAGTATAATTTTGGTCTCTAAGGTTTAGGATGAAAATTTTATTCGTCTCCAACCTTTTTTTACATTCAAATTTGTCCCTAAAGTTTAATGTTATTTTGAAATTGTCATTTTTATTCTTAAAATTTTAGACTAAATTACCCCTAACAAAAAATTATAAAATTAAAAAAGAAAAAAGATAAAAGAAAGTGTTTGAAGTTGAGAGAAGAAAAGAACCACGGGAAAGAAGAATAAGGGAGAAGGGAAGAAGAAGAATGGGAAGAGGAAGGTGGCGATTGACGATGTCGATGAGGGAAGACGTCGTGTGCTGTCGTCACCATTTCTGCTTTTGTGTCAGTGTTTCCATGAGTGGGCAGAAACGCTAGCAAATCGGCGAGAGAGGACATCACACGCGGCGTCGCCATTTCTGTTCCTCTCGCCGCTGGTCATTGCTTGCTCACCGCTACTCATTCCCCGCTCACCGTTCACCACTAGTTATCACTTCTCCTTGCCGCTCGCCGCGGCTCCATAGGGTTCCAATTCTATTTTTTTTATTTTGTTGATTCTATTTGATATTTGAAATGTAGATTTGTTGATTCTTTGGTACTGATTTCTGCTTATGTTTTTTGTTTATTACATTGTTTTTTGCTGCCTTGTTATTGTGTCTTGTTGCTGCTGTGCTACTGGTATTTTTTTTGTTTATTCCTACTTCTGTTTTAAAACTTTCACTGCAGCTCTTGGTGTTTTTGGTTGGATGAAGAAGAAAAAGAAAAAAATGAGTATTTTAGTGAAGAAGGTTGCTAGAGAAGGGTGGTTAGATAAGGGTATTTTGGTTCGAAGGATGATTTTAAAACCAAATCGAACCTTAGGGACGAATTTCAATGCAAAAAAAGGTTAGGGACGAATTGAATTTTCGGCCTAAATCATAAGGACCAAAATCGTATTTAACCCTAAAAGTTAAAGTTAAGGTTAGGATGAAATTAGATTAAGAATAACCAGAAATATTTGATAACAAAAATAATTAACCAAAAATAGTAAAAAATTATCTTATTTAATATTTATTAATTGTCGAATTAATAAATATTAAATAAAGTAAGTTTAGATTATTTTTTTGTTTTTTTTAAATTATCAAAAAATAAAATTAAAATAATATTTGTTGATTAATAGTTGAATGTCAAAACATTAAGGATAAAATATAATTAAAATTTCAAAAATTAAAGATAAAATGAATCAAACTAAAAATAATTCTAAAAATTTTTGAAAACATTATAAACAAAAATATATTTTATCTCAATTTTTTATTACTGACATCGTAATCCACCAAAATATTCCTCGCATCTAACGACAAAAAACAAACAAGCATTGTGTCATCTTTTGATTTGTTACTGACAAATTTTGCCGACTATATATTTTTGCCAAATCAATGTGACGTTCGAAGGTGATTGGACACTATCAATCAAATTAGAAGGAGAAATAAATGTGAGAGAACATTATTGAACATTTTTATATTGTCGGCAAATAGTTCTAACTGTTTCTATGGTTTTTTCGCCGCAATTGAGCATACAAATTGTTTGGTTCTGAATTCTCCAACAAAAGTGTGTCTTTTTTTTCCCCAGTAACATCATTGTTTGGCTTTAAGCATAAGAGCCTTGATATAAACAGTGGCGTGCACAACAATATGGATCGAAACAAAACATGAGTGGGAGTGGAAGTGGGATCCATGAAATACATATGTGAGAAATAGTGTTTGTAGGACTACCAAAAATAATAATAAAACATTAGAAAATTTATATAATATAGAAAATCAAGTATCAATCTCATTGATTTATGTTTTAGTCATTTATACTTTTAGTAGAATGTATTTTTTTAATGTTATTTTTCGATTCGGTAGGTTAATGACTAATCTACTAAGGGTGTTTGTGGTGTGATTTAGTTTGATTTTTTAAAGAAAAACAATTCGATCCAATTTTATATTAATTATGTGGTTCAATTTAATTGGTTCAGTATTTTTATTAAGACAATTCGAACCAAATCAAACCAATTAAATTCGGTTTGGTTCGGTTAGGTTTATTCGGTTTAAGGATTCGAGAGACTTTTCTGCAACAAATGCAGCCGGTTGCAACATTTATGACTATTTGAGATACCATGAGGGCTAGAGCTGGAGTTCGAGGATATATGCATTAAAAATCAAAATTAGAAATACAGAATCATATAAAAGTTTAACAGAAGCAGCAGTACAACAAAATAAAATAGCTTCAACAAATAATCAATAACAATTTCAAAAAAATTAACAATAAATACTCGATAAAGAATAATAATCAATAAACAACAAATAAACAACAAAAGAGGTTTAACCCCAGGTCCCATAACTGCATAATTATAACAGATTTTGAAAACAGAATAAAAAATTAGAACCCTAAACATAGAATTTGAATGACAGAATCATCAAAATAGAAATAAAAATTCATAATCATAAACACAAGTTGAAACAAAAAATCATCAAAATTAAAAAAAAACCTACAAAAAAGGAAGATGGAAATGCTGGACAGTGAGACACGGCAGGTTGGCGGCTGCTATGGGGGCGACGAGACTGGACTGAGATGGACGACGACACTCCTGGACTGGACTGAGACGTATGTCAGAGTAGTGGAGGACGATTACGGCACTGCAGTCAGCAACTTGCGACCTATTATGTCGAAGACAGGGCTGCAATATCGGAGACGACGCTGTGTAGGGGAAAGGGAGGGGAGCTCTAGGGTCTGGGCTCACTCTCTGACTGAGGGTTAGTGTGCGACAAGGAGAAGGAAGCGTGACAAGGAAGGGAGGGAGAGAAAGAACCACGCCGAGAAGAGGGAAGCGCGATAAGGAAAGGCCGCTGCGAGGGTGCTGTCCGGCGACGTCAAACGCAGAGAGAAGGACGGTGCTGTGGAGGGTGGGAGGAGGAGTTTTCGGCGCTGTGGAGTGGTGAAGTGGTGGCTAGCTAGGTTATCTGCTTGGGAGAGGGGGCTTTATATATTAGGGTTTTTAAATGAATAGGTTCGGTTTGGTTCAGTTAGGGTTTTCACTAAAAGAACTGAAAATCGAACCGAACCGCAGAAAAAAACTGTAAAATAGTATTTTTCGGTTTTTTTGGTTTTCAGTTTGTTCGATTTTCAATTTTTTCAGTTCATTTGGTCGGTTTTATTTGGTTTGGATCGATTTTGAACACCCCTATAATCTATTGTAGATCTAACCTTCGTTAATTTAAGTATCACTGCAAGATTCTCACTATTTTGTAGCGGTTAAAAACTCCCATGGATAGTATTGTAAGAGTTTCACAAATCTCTAAAATTGGAGGTGCCACGAGCTTATTTGTAGTGGTTTTACAAAACTGCGAGGACCTCATTCAGTAGCGGTTTAAAACCCCCCACAAACATAGTATTTAATTATAAAAAAAATTCCAGAAACTGAACAACACTAACCCTGGGCAAAATTAGAAAAACCATGCCACACAATATTAGCATCATTTAAATTTAAATTGACACCAACCAACTTGTGTAGTCGAGTGGTCAATTCACTCGTCCACTTGTGCATGCAGCAACCCAGTGGCCAGCGGCAGACCCTTAAATAGAGCTTAGATCCGCGACAGATTAGTCCTTGACCTGTCGGATTGGGGAATACCGTGAAAAACAAAAAAAAAAATTGACACCAATTAAAGCGCTAAAATACATAATTAGATGAGAAACAATAAATAATAAAATTAGAACTATGTCAAAGAGATATCTATTCCAAATCATAATACATATGCAAATCAAGGATTCTCCTATCAGTTCCTCCTTTCTTTCACCTCCTTTAATATAAAGAGCAGCCTCTTCTTAGTGGCATGACCAAGCTAACTAGAATATTCATAGTACATAAGCAAGGAACCATACCATTTTTGGTTGTGAATGTCCTCCTGTATGTGTTGACATACTTTTTCACATCGTCTTACTTGGAAAGATTGAACAACTTACGAATTTTTTAGGCTCTCTTTGGACTCCTCATCCTTGGTTTTTCAATGTCTGTCAGGCCTGGCAAATCATTGTCACCCTTCTTCATAATTACCAAGTTCAGAACAAAGAGGTCTTGTATACGGAAGAATTAAAAAATAAAACACAAGACTTGAATGAATGCTCTATACATTGTCCAGCCTATACTGATTGTTATTATAATCTTAATCTCAAAGCAAATTAAAAGAGACATATAATAGTGTAGTGTATTACCTCTATAGAGCAAGAGGCGAACGCAACCGGGGGTCAATACTCCCTGCTTCATTAGAAATCCCTGTTTGTCACAACTTCCAGTGATCTTGTAGACGTGGCCTTTGAATTCTTGTTGAACAATGAAGATGATTAGGAAAATCTCAAAATTGCTTAACAAAAATTCCACCACACCTCAACCCAAGCATCACCAAGAACCTCTTGTGAGATTCTCTTATCCCAAAATGCTCGCCTATAATACAAAGTAGAATGTCATAACTCATAACATAACAACTTGCCACAAAAACAATCCAAATGACCAAAACATAAAGTAGTGAAGAGATTACAGCTTCTGGTCATCATCAATCTCGAGCTTCTTTTGGCATCCATTGGTGGGATTTGCAACGTTGAACTGAAAAAGTAAAATGTAACACCCTTACTACCAAAATTTCACGCTTTCGGCTGCGTACTCTAATAGTGAGAATATTATGACGACTTCCATATAGTTAATAAGAAGATAGGATCCTTTAACTCTTACCAGTGGCGCTGTTTTCTTTGAAAAACTGGAAATACATTTTCATAAAAATTTCGGCAGCATCTCCTCTAAAATTTTGAATTTGCCACCCTTTAAGGGACCCCACCAAACCAAACCAAATATCTCTCAACTGTTCAAATCAATTTCAATTAACCAATATCATAACAATACCAACTCAACTCAAGAAAAATAACAAAGTCTAGAACTTGAGCAATGATGAGCGGATAATTGTACGCTTTTTGGCATTGTTTTTAGTATGTTTTTAGTATGATCTAGTTAGTTTTTAGTATATTTTTATTAGTTTTTAGTTAAAATTAACTTTTCTAGACTTTACTATGAGTTTGTGTGTTTTTCTGTGATTTCAGGTATTTTCTGGCTGAAATTGAGGGACCTGAGCAAAAATCTGATTCAGAGACTAAAAAGGACTACAGATGCTGTTGGATTCTGACCTCCCTGCACTCGAAGTGGATTTTCAGGAGCTACAGAAACCCAATTGGCGCGCTCTCAACGGCGTTGGAAAGTAGACATCCTGGGCTTTCCAGAAATATATGATAGTCCATACTTTTCCCAAGATTTGATGGCCCAAACCGGCGTTCAAAGTCACCTTCAGAATTTCCAGCGTTAAACGCCGGAACTGGCACAAGGATGGGAGTTAAACGCCCAACTGGCACCAAAGCTGGTGTTTAACTCCAAGAAGAGTCTCTACACGAAAATGCTTCAATGCTCAGCCCAAGCACACACCAAGTGGGCCCGGATGTGGATTTTTATGTCATTTACTCATCTCTGTAAACCCTAGGCTACTAGTTCTCTATATATAGGACCTTTTACTATTGTATTTTCATCTTCTGATCTTTGGAATCTTTTGATCTTTAGATCTTTTGATCATTCGGAGGCTGGCCTCACGGCCATGCCTAGACCTTGTTCTTATGTATTTTCAACGGTGGTGTTTCTACATACCGTAGATTAAGGTGTGGAGCTCTGCTGTACCTCGAGTATTAATGCAATTACTATTGTTCTTCTATTCAATTCCGCTTGTTCTTGTTCTAAGATATCACTTGTTCTTCAACTTGATGAATGTGATGATCCGTGACACTCATCATCATTCTCACCTATGAACGTGTGCCTGACAACCACCTCCGTTCTACCTTAGATTGGGTGGATATCTCTTGGATTCTCTAACCGGAATCTTCGTGGTATAAGCTAGAACTGATGGCGGCATTCAAGAGAATCCGGAAGGTCTAAACCTTGTCTGTGGTATTCTGAGTAGGATTCGATGATTGAATGACTGTGACGAGCTTCAAACTCCTGAGGGCGGGGCGTTAGTGACAGACGCAAAAGAATCACTAGATTCTATTCTGGCCTAATTGAGAACCGACAGATGGATAGCCGTGCCGTGACAGGGTGCGTTGAACATTTCCAATGAGAGGATGGGAGGTAGCCACAGACAACGGTGAAACCCTTGCATACAGCTTGCCATGGAAAGGAGTAAGAAGGATTGGATGAAGACAGTAGGAAAGCAGAGAGACGGAAGGGACAAACATCTTCATACGCTTATCTGAAATTCCCACCAAAGAATTACATAAGTATCTCTATCTTTATCTTTATGTTTTATTCATCATTCATAACCATTTGAGTTTGCCTGACTAAGATTTACAAGGTGACCATAGCTTGCTTCATACCAACAATCTCTGTGGGATCGACCCTTACTCGCGTAAGGTTTATTACTTGGACGACCCAGTACACTTGCTGGTTAGTTGTGCGAAGTTGTAGTGATCACAATTTCGTCCACCAAGTTTTTGGCGCCGTTGCCGGGGATTGTTCGAGTATGGACAACTGACAGTTCATCTTGTTGCTTAGATTAGGTATTTTTTTTCTTCAGAGTTCTTAAGAATGAATTCTAGTGTTTCAAAGTGATGTTCTTATCATCACCAAAGCTGATTGATTCTCATCAATTTAGCTCTTGAATGCAATGTCCTGCTGAAGCTTGGCTGGCCATGTCTAATTCCTTTAGACTGAAGCTTTAGACTAACATTGCATGATTCCTGGAATTCTCATTAAGAATTTTGATACCTTTATTTTCTTCTCCATTTAATTTTCGAAAAACACAAAAAAAAAGTACAAAATCATAAAATCCAAAAATATTTCTTGTTTGAGTCTAGTGTTTCATGTTAAGTTTGGTGTCAATTGCATGTTTCTATTCTACATTCATGCATGTGCCTTCATTAATCTTCAAGTTGTTCTTGATGGTTTCATTGCTCTGATTTTTAAATTCTCTTGACTTGAGTGTTTTGTGTGTCTCATATGCATTCTTATTTTGTTAGTGTCAGTAGTATACAAACTGCTAAGTTTGGTGTCTTGCATGCATTGTTATTTGATTTTAGTTGCATTTTGATTATTCCTCTTTATTAAAAATCCAAAAAATATTTTTAATTTGTGTCTTTTCAAGTCAATAATACAGGAAATTTGAAGATTCAGAACATACTGCAGAGGAATTACACAGAAAAAGCTGGGCGTTCAAAACACCCAGTGAAGAAGGACAGACTGGCGTTTAAACGCCAGCCAGGGTGCCTGGCTGGGCGTTTAACGCCCAAAAGGGTAGTAGTTTGGGCGTTAAACGCCAGGATGGCACAAGAGGGAAGATTTTGTTTTCAAATCAAAATTTTTTTTTCAAAATCTTTTCAAAATCAAATCTTTTTCAAATCAATTTTTTTCAATCAAATCTTTTTCAAAATCAATTTCTTTCTATTTTCAAAGATACTTGCTATCAATTAATGATTTGATTCAACATTTCAAGTATGTTGCCTTTTCTGTTGAGAAAGGTTTAATGTTTGAATCATATCTTTTCTTGATAGCCAAGTCATTAATTTTTAAAATCAAATCTTTTTTTTTTAAATGTTTTTCAAATCATATCTTCTCAATAACATCTTTTTAAAATCAATCATATCTTCTTAACCACATCTTTTTCAAAATAGTTTTCAATCAAATCTTTTTAATTTCTAATTTCAAAATCTTTTTCAAAAATCACTTGATTTCTTTTCCACTCTTGGTTTTCGAAAATCAATTAGTGTTTTTCAAAATGTTTTCAAAATCTTTTACTTAATTTTCGAAAATTACTTCCCCTCTTCTCACATCCTTCTATTTATGGACTAACACTATTCCTCAATGAACAATTCGAACTCCATCTTTCTTGATAAGTTCGAATTTTCTACTTCTGCCTTCTATTTTTCTTTTCCTCTGACACCTCAAGGAATCTCTATACTGTGACATAGAGGATTCCACATTTTCTTGTTCTCTTCTCTTTCATATGAGCAGAAGCAAAGACAAAAGCATTCTTGTTGAGGCTGACCCTGAACCTGAAAGGACCTTAAAGCGAAAGCTAAGAGAAGCTAAGGCACAATTCTCTGTAGAGGACCTAACAGAAATCTTCAAAGAAGAAGAACCCATGGCAGCCGAAAACAATAACAATGCCAACAATGCAAGGAAGGTGCTGGGTGACTTTACTGCACCTACTCCCGACTTCTATGGGAGAAGCATCTCCATCCCTGCCATTGGAGCAAACAACTTTGAGCTTAAGCCTCAATTAGTTTCTCTAATGCAACAGAATTGCAAGTTCCATGGACTTCCATTAGAAGATCCTCATCAGTTCTTAGCTGAGTTCTTGCAAATCTGTGACACTGTCAAGACTAATGGGGTTGACCCTGAGGTCTACAGACTTATGCTATTCCCTTTTGCTGTAAGAGACAGAGCTATGACATGGTTGGACTCACAACCTAAAGAAAGCCTGAACTCTTGGGAAAAGCTAGTCAATGCCTTCTTGGCAAAGTTCTTTCCACCTCAAAAATTGAGTAAGCTTAGAGTGGAAGTCCAAACCTTCAGACAGAAGGAAGGAGAATCCCTCTATGAAGCTTGGGAAAGATACAAACAATTAATCAGAAAGTGTCCCTCTGACATGCTTTCTGAATGGAGCATCATAGGTATTTTCTATAATGGTCTCTCTGAACTATCCAAGATGTCTTTGGATAGCTCTGCTGGAGGATCTCTTCATCTGAAGAAGACGCCTACAGAAGCTCAAGAACTAATTGAAATGGTTGCAAATAACCAATTCATGTACACTTCTGAAAGGAATCCTGTGAACAATGAGGCTAATCAGAAGAAAGGAGTTCTTGAGATTGATACTCTGAATGCCATATTGGCCCAGAACAAAATATTGACTCAGCAAGTCAATATGATTTCTCAAAGTCTGTCTGGAATGCAAAATGCACCAAGCAGTACTAAGGAAGCTTCATCTGAAGAAGAAGCTTATGATCCTGAGAACCCTTCAATGGAAGAGGTGAATTACATGGGAGAACCCTATGGAAACACCTATAATCCTTCATGGAGAAATCATCCAAATCTCTCATGGAAGGATCAACAGAGACCTCAACAAGGTTTCAACAATAATAATGGTGGAAGAAACAGGTTTAGCAAAGGCAAGCCTTTTCCATCATCTTCTCAGCAACAAACAGAGAGTTCTAAGCAGAACACCTCTGACTTAGCAACCATGGTCTTTGATCTGATCAAAACCACTCAAAGTTTCATGACTGAAACAAGGTCCTCCATTAAAAACTTGGAGGGACAAGTGGGTCAGCTGAGCAAGAAAATTACTGAACTCCCTCCTAGTACTCTTCCAAACAATACAGAAGAAAATCCAAAAGGAGAGTGCAAAGCCATCAACATGGCCGAATTTGGAGAGGAGGAAGAGGCAGTGAACGCCACTGAGGAAGACCTCAATGGACGTCTACTGACTTCCAATGAGTTCCCCAAAGAGGAACCATGGGAATCTGAGGCTCAAAATGAGACCATAGAGATTCCATTGGACTTACTTCTGCCATTCATAAGCTCTGATGAGTATTCTTCCTCTGAAGAGGATGAGTATGTCACTGAAGAGCAAGTTGCTAAATACCTTGGAGCAATCATGAAGCTAAATGACAAGTTATTTGGTAATGAGACTTGGGAGGATGAACCCCCTTTGCTCACCAAAGAACTAGATGACTTGTCTAGGCAGAAACTGCCTCAAAAGAGACAAGATCCTGGGAAGTTTTCAATACCTTGTACCATAGGCACCATGACCTTCAAGAAGGCCTTGTGTGACCTAGGGTCAAGTGTAAACCTCATGCCTCTCTCTGTAATGGAGAAGCTAGGGATCTTTGAGGTGCAAGCTGCAAAAATCTCACTAGAGATGGCAGACAATTCAAGAAAACAAGCTCATGGACTTGTAGAGGATGTTCTGGTAAAGGTTGAAGACCATTACATCCCTGCTGATTTCATAGTCCTAGAGACTGGGAAGTGCATGGATGAATCCATCATCCTTGGCAGACCCTTCCTAGCCACAGAAAAGGCTGTGATTGATGTTGATAGAGGAGAATTGATCATTCAAGTGAATGAAGAATCTTTTGTGTTTGAGGCTCAAGGATATCCCTCTGTCACCACGGAGAGGAAGCATGAAGAGCTTCTCTCAAAACAGAGCCAAACAGAGCCCCCACATTCAAACTCTAAGTTTGGTGTTGGGAGGCCACAACCAACTTCTAAGTTTGGTGTTGAACCCCCACATTCAAACTTTAAGTTTGGTGTTGGGAGGTTCCAACATTGCTCTGAGCATCTGTGAGGCTCCATGAGAGCCCTCTGTCAAGCTACTGACATTAAAGAAGCGCTTGTTGGGAGGCAACCCAATGTTATATTTTATCTATTTTTCCTTTATTATTTTATGTTTTCTGTAGGTTGATGATCATGAGAAGTCACAAAATCAATTGAAAAAGCAAAAACAGAATGAAAAACAGAAAGAAAAATAGCACACCCTGGAGGAAGACCTTGCTGGCGTTTAAACGCCAGTAAGGCTAGCAGATGGGCGTTTAACGCCCAGTCTGGCACCATTCTGGGCGTTTAACGCCAGAAAGGGGCACCAGACTGGCATTAAACGCCAGAAAAGGGCAAGAAGTTGGCGTTAAACGCCAGAAAGGGGCACCAGCCCGGCGTTTAACGCCAGAATTGGCACAAAGAGAAATTTTGCTCGCCACTTGGTGCAGGGATGACTTTTCCTTGACACCTCAGGATCTGTGGACCCCACAGGATCTCTACCTACCCCACCACTCTCTCTCTCTTCTTCACCCATTCACCAATCACCTCAACACCTCTTCCCCAAAAACCCTTCACCTATCAAATCCCATCTTTCTCTTCACCACTCACATCCATCCTTCATAAAACCCCACCTACCCCACCATTCAAATTCAAACCACTTTCCCTCCCAAACCCACCCATACATGACTGAACCATAACCCTCCCCACACTCCTATATAAACCCTTCTTCACTCCTCCATTTTCACACAACCTAAACACTACTTCTCCCCTCTTTTGGCTGAACCACAAAGCCATCTCCATCTCCTCATTTCTTCTTCTTCTACTCTCTTCTTTCTTCTTTTGCTCGAGGACGAGCAAACCTTTTAAGTTTGGTGTGGTAAAAGCATTGCTTTTTGTTTTTCCATAACCATTTATGGCATCCAAGGCTGGAGAAACCTCTAGAAAGAGGAAAGGGAAGGCAAAAGCCTCCACCTCCGAGTCATGGGAGATGGAAAGATTCATCTCAAGGGTGCATCAAGACCACGTCTATGAAGTTGTGGCCTTGAAGAAGGCGATCCCCGAGGTCCCCTTCAAACTCAAAAAGAGTGAATATCCGGAGATCCGACATGAGATCCGAAGAAGAGGTTGGGAAGTTCTTACCAACCCCATTCAACAAGTCGGAATCTTGATGGTTCAAGAGTTCTATGCCAATGCATGGATCACCAAGAACCATGATCAAAGTATGAACCCGGACCCAAAGAATTAGATTACTATGGTTCGGGGGAAATACTTGGATTTTAGTCCGAAAAATGTAAGGTTGGCATTCAACTTGCCCATGATGCAAGGAGATGAACACCCTTACACTAGAAGGGTCAACTTTGATCAAAGGTTGGACCAAGTCCTCACAGTCATTTGTGAAGAGGGCGCCCAATGGAAGAGAGATTCAAGAGGAAAGCCGGTTCAATTGAGAAGGCATGACCTCAAACCCGTGGCTAGGGTATGGTTGGAGTTTATCCAACGGTCAATCATTCCCACTAGCAACCGGTCCGAAGTTACTATAGACCGGGCCATCATGATTCATAGCATCATGATTGGAGAAGAAATAGAAGTTCATGAGGTGATATCCCAAGAACTTTATAAGGTGGCGGACAAGTCCTCTACCTTGGCAAGGTTAGCCTTTCCTCATCTCATTTGTCACCTCTGTTATTCAGTTGGAGTTGACATAGAGGGAGACATCCCCATTGATGAGGACAAGCCCATCACTAAGAAGAGGATGGAGCAAACAAGAGACCCCTCTCATCATCAAATCCCTGAGATGCCTCAAGGGATGCACTTTCCTCCACAAAACTATTGGGAGCAACTAAACACCTCCCTAGGAGAATTGAGTTCCAACATGGGACAACTAAGGGTGGAGCACCAAGAACATTCCATCCTCCTCCATGAAATTAGAGAAGATCAAAGAATCATGAGAAAGGAGCAACAAAGACAAGGAAGAGACATTGAGGAGCTCAAGCACTCCATAGGATCTTCAAGAGGAAGAACAAGCCGCCATCACTAAGGTGGACCCGTTCTTTAATTTCCTTGTTCTTTATTTTTCTGTTTTTCGAATTTTAGTGCTTATGTTTATCTATGTTTGTGTCTTGTGATCATTAGTGTCTTAGTGTCTATGCCTTAAAGTTATGAATGTCCTATGAATCCATCACCTCTCTTGAATGAAAAATGTTCTTAATTGAAAAAGAGAAGAATTGCATGAATTTTGAATTTTATAACAGTTTAATTATTTTGATGTGGTGGCATTACTTTTGTTTTCTGAATGTATGCTTAAACAGTGCATATGTCTTTTGAATTTGTGGTTCATGAATGTTGGCTCTTGAAAGAATGATGAAAAAGGAGACATGTTACTAAGGATCTGAAAAATCATAAAAATGATTCTTGAAGCAAGAAAAAGCAGTGAATACAAAAAAAAATATTCGAAAAAAGAGAGAAAGAAAAAGAAAGAGAAAAAGAAAGAAAAAGAAAGAAAAAGAAAGAAATAAAGTTGTGATCCAAGGCAAAAAGAGTGTGCTTAAGAACCCTGGACACCTCTAATTGGGGACTCTAGCAAAGCTGAGTCACAATCTGAAAAGGTTCACCCAATTATGTGTCTGTGGCATGTATGTATCCGGTGGTAATACTGGAAGACAGAGTGCTTTGGGCCACGGCCAAGACTCAATAAGTAGCTGTGTTCAAGAATCATCATACTTAACTAGGAGAATCAATGACACTATCTGGATTCTGAGTTCCTAAAGAAGCCAATCATTCTGAATTTCAAAGGATAGAGTGAGATGCCAAAACTGTTCAGAGGCAAAAAGCTAAAAGCCCCGCTCATCTAATTAATACTGATCTTCATAGATGTTTTTGGAATTCATTGCATATTCTCTTCTTTTTATCTTATTTGATTTTCAGTTGCTTGGGGACAAGCAACAATTTAAGTTTGGTGTTGTGATGAGCGGATAATTTGTACGCTTTTTGGCATTGTTTTTAGTATGTTTTTAGTATGATCTAGTTAGTTTTTAGTATATTTTTATTAGTTTTTTTAGTTAAAATTCACTTTTCTGGACTTTGAGTTTGTGTGTTTTTCTATGATTTCAGGTATTTTCTGGCTGAAATTGAGGGACCTGAGCAAAAATCTGATTCAGAGACTAAAAAGGACTGCAGATGCTATTGGATTCTGACCTTCCTGCACTTGAAGTGGATTTTCTGGAGCTACAGAAGCCCAATTGGTGCGTTCTCAACGGCTTTGGAAAGTAGACATCCTGGGCTTTCCAGAAATATATAATAGTCTATACTTTTCTCAAGATTTGATGGCCCAAAGCGGCGTTCAAAGTCACCTTCAGAATTCCCAGCGTTAAACGCCGGAACTGGCACAAGGATGGGAGTTAAACGCCCAAACTGGCACCAAAGCTGGCGTTTAACTCCAAGAAGAGTCTCTACACGAAAATGCTTCAATGCTCAGCCCAAGAACACACCAAGTGGGCCCGGAAGTGGATTTTTATGTCATTTACTCATCTCTGTAAACCCTAGGCTACTAGTTCTCTATATATAGGACCTTTTACTATTGTATTTTCATCTTCTGATCTTTGGAATCTTTTGATCTTTAGATCTTTTGATCATTCGGAGGCTGGCCTCACGGCCATGCCTAGACCTTGTTCTTATGTATTTTCAACGGTGGAGTTTCTACACACCATAGATTAAGGTGTGGAGCTCTGCTGTACCTCGAGTATTAATGCAATTACTATTGTTCTTCTATTCAATTCCGCTTGTTCTTGTTCTAAGATATCACTTGTTCTTCAACTTGATGAATGTGATGATCCGTGACACTCATCATCATTCTCACCTATGAACGTGTGCCTGACAACCACCTCCGTTCTACCTTAGATTGGGTGGATATCTCTTGGATTCTCTAATCGGAATCTTCGTGGTATAAGCTAGAACTGATGGCGGCATTCAAGAGAATCCGGAAGGTCTAAACCTTGTCTGTGGTATTCTGAGTAGGATTCGATGATTGAATGACTGTGACGAGCTTCAAACTACTGAGGGCGGGGCGTTAGTGACAGACGCAAAAGAATCACTGGATTCTATTCCGGCCTAATTGAGAACCGACAGATGGATAGCCGTGCCGTGACAGGGTGCGTTAAACATTTCCAATGAAAGGATGGGAGGTAGCCACTGACAACGGTGAAACCCTTGCATACAGCTTGCCATGGAAAGGAGTAAGAAGGATTGGATGAAGACAGTAGGAAAGCAGAGAGACGGAAGGGACAAGCATCTTCATACGCTTATCTGAAATTCCCACCAAAGAATTACATAAGTATCTCTATCTTTATCTTTATGTTTTATTCATCATTCATAACCATTTGAGTTTGCCTGACTAAGATTTACAAGGTGACCATAGCTTGCTTCATACCAACAATCTCTGTGGGATCGACCCTTACTCGCGTAAGGTTTATTACTTGGACGACCCAGTACACTTGCTGGTTAGTTGTGCGAAGTTGTAGTGAACACAATTTCGTCCACCAAGTTTTTGGCGCCGTTGCCGGGGATTGTTCGAGTATGGACAACTGACAGTTCATCTTGTTGCTTAGATTAGGTATTTTTTTTCTTCAGAGTTCTTAAGAATGAATTCTAGTGTTTCAAAGTGATGTTCTTATCATCACCAAAGCTGATTGATTCTCATCAATTTAGCTCTTGAATGCAATGTCCTGCTGAAGCTTGGCTGGCCATGTCTAATTCCTTTAGACTGAAGCTTTAGACTAACATTGCATGATTCCTGGAATTCTCATTAAGAATTTTGATACCTTTATTTTCTTCTCCATTTAATTTTCGAAAAACACAAAAACAGTACAAAATCATAAAATCCAAAAATATTTCTTGTTTGAGTCTAGTGTTTCATGTTAAGTTTGGTGTCAATTGCATGTTTCTATTCTACATTCATGCATGTGTCTTCATTAATCTTCAAGTTGTTCTTGATGGTTTCATTGCTCTGATTTTTAAATTCTCTTGACTTGAGTGTTTTGTGTGTCTCATATGCATTCTTATTTTGTTAGTGTCAGTAGTATACAAACTGCTAAGTTTGGTGTCTTGCATGCATTGTTATTTGATTTTAGTTGCATTTTGATTATTCCTCTTTATTAAAAATCCAAAAAATATTTTTAATTTGTGTCTTTTCAAGTCAATAATACAGGGAATTTGAAGATTCAGAACATACTGCAGAGGAATTACACAGAAAAAGCTGGGCGTTCAAAACACCCAGTGAAGAAGGACAGACTGGCGTTTAAACGCCAGCCAGGGTGCCTGGCTGGGCGTTTAACGCCCAAAAGGGTAGTAGTTTGGGCGTTAAACGCCAGAATGTGCACCATTCTGGGCGTTTAACGCCAGGATGGCACAAGAGGGAAGATTTTGTTTTCAAATCAAAATTTTTTTTTTCAAAATCTTTTCAAAATCAAATCTTTTTCAAATCAATTTTTTTCAATCAAATCTTTTTCAAAATCAATTTCTTTCTATTTTCAAAGATACTTGCTATCAATTAATGATTTGATTCAACATTTCAAGTATGTTGCCTTTTCTGTTGAGAAAGGTTTAATGTTTGAATCATATCTTTTCTTGATAGCCAAGTCATTAATTTTTAAAATCAAATATTTTTTTTAAAATGTTTTTCAAATCATATCTTCTCAATAACATCTTTTTAAAATCAATCATATCTTCTTAACCACATCTTTTTCAAAATAGTTTTCAATCAAATCTTTTTAATTTCTAATTTCAAAATCTTTTTCAAAAATCACTTGATTTCTTTTCCACTCTTGGTTTTCGAAAATCAATTAGTGTTTTTCAAAATGTTTTCAAAATCTTTTACTTAATTTTCGAAAATTACTTCCCCTCTTCTCACATCCTTCTATTTATGGACTAACACTATTCCTCAATGAACAATTCGAACTCCATCTTTCTTGATAAGTTCGAATTTTCTACTTCTGCCTTCTATTTTTCTTTTCCTCTGACACCTCAAGGAATCTCTATACTGTGACATAGAGGATTCCACATTTTCTTGTTCTCTTCTCTTTCATATGAGCAGAAGCAAAGACAAAAGCATTCTTGTTGAGGCTGACCCTGAACCTGAAAGGACCTTAAAGCGAAAGCTAAGAGAAGCTAAGGCACAATTCTCTGTAGAGGACCTAACAGAAATCTTCAAAGAAGAAGAACCCATGGCAGCCGAAAACAACAACAATGCCAACAATGCAAGGAAGGTGCTGGGTGACTTTACTGCACCTACTCCCGACTTCTATGGGAGAAGCATCTCCATCCCTGCCATTGGAGCAAACAACTTTGAGCTTAAGCCTCAATTAGTTTCTCTAATGCAACAGAATTGCAAGTTCCATGGACTTCCATTAGAAGATCCTCATCAGTTCTTAGCTGAGTTCTTGCAAATCTGTGACACTGTCAAGACTAATGGGGTTGACCCTGAGGTCTACAGACTTATGCTATTCCCTTTTGCTGTAAGAGACAGAGCTAGGACATGGTTGGACTCACAACCTAAAGAAAGCCTGAACTCTTGGGAAAAGCTAGTCAATGCCTTCTTGGCAAAGTTCTTTCCACCTCAAAAATTGAGTAAGCTTAGAGTGGAAGTCCAAACCTTCAGACAGAAGGAAGGAGAATCCCTTTATGAAGCTTGGGAAAGATACAAACAATTAATCAGAAAGTGTCCCTCTGACATGCTTTCTGAATGGAGCATCATAGGTATTTTCTATGATGGTCTCTCTGAACTATCCAAGATGTCTTTGGATAGCTCTGCTGGAGGATCTCTTCATCTGAAGAAGACGCCTACAGAAGCTCAAGAACTAATTGAAATGGTTGCAAATAACCAATTCATGTACACTTCTGAAAGGAATCCTGTGAACAATGAGGCTAATCAGAAAAAAGGAGTTCTTGAGATTGATACTCTGAATGCCATATTGGCCCAGAACAAAATATTGACTCAGCAAGTCAATATGATTTCTCAAAGTCTGTCTGGAATGCAAAATGCACCAAGCAGTACTAAGGAAGCTTCATCTGAAGAAGAAGCTTATGATCCTGAGAACCCTTCAATGGAAGAGGTGAATTACATGGGAGAACCCTATGGAAACACCTATAATCCTTCATGGAGAAATCATCCAAATCTCTCATGGAAGGATCAACAGAGACCTAAACAAGGTTTCAACAATAATAATGGTGGAAGAAACAGGTTTAGCAATGGCAAGCCTTTTCCATCATCTTCTCAGCAACAGACAGAGAGTTCTAAGCAGAACACCTCTGACTTAGCAACCATGGTCTCTGATCTGATCAAAACCACTCAAAGTTTCATGACTGAAACAAGGTCCTCCATTAAAAACTTGGAGGGACAAGTGGGTCAGCTGAGCAAGAAAATTACTGAACTCCCTCCTAGTACTCTTCCAAACAATACAGAAGAAAATCCAAAAGGAGAGTGCAAAGCCATCAACATGGCCGAATTTGGAGAGGAGGAAGAGGCAGTGAACGCCACTGAGGAAGACCTCAATGGACGTCTACTGACTTCCAATGAGTTCCCCAAAGAGGAACCATGGGAATCTGAGGCTCAAAATGAGACCATAGAGATTCCATTGGACTTACTTCTGCCATTCATGAGCTCTGATGAGTATTCTTCCTCTGAAGAGGATGAGTATGTCACTGAAGAGCAAGTTGCTAAATACCTTGGAGCAATCATGAAGCTAAATGACAAGTTATTTGGTAATGAGACTTGGGAGGATGAACCCCCTTTGCTCACCAAAGAACTAGATGACTTGTCTAGGCAGAAACTGCCTCAAAAGAGACAAGATCCTGGGAAGTTTTCAATACCTTGTACCATAGGCACCATGACCTTCAAGAAGGCCTTGTGTGACCTAGGGTCAAGTGTAAACCTCATGCCTCTCTCTGTAATGGAGAAGCTAGGGATCTTTGAGGTGCAAGCTGCAAAAATCTCACTAGAGATGGCAGACAATTCAAGAAAACAAGCTCATGGACTTGTAGAGGATGTTCTGGTAAAGGTTGAAGACCATTACATCCCTGCTGATTTCATAGTCCTAGAGACTGGGAAGTGCATGGATGAATCCATCATCCTTGGCAGACCCTTCCTAGCCACAGAAAAGGCTGTGATTGATGTTGATAGAGGAGAATTGATCATTCAAGTGAATGAAGAATCTTTTGTGTTTGAGGCTCAAGGATATCCCTCTGTCACCATGGAGAGGAAGCATGAAGAGCTTCTCTCAAAACAGAGCCAAACAGAGCCCCTACATTCAAACTCTAAGTTTGGTGTTGGGAGGTGACGATTGGATTTTTGACGGTTTAGAATTTTACAAATGAAATCTCGTCGAAGTATAGTCTCTAAACCAACAATAATCCTCTCATACAAAAATTTGTTTGTCACAAGTACAAACCCCTAAAATCTATAAACCGAAGTATTTAAACCTCGGGTCGTTCTCCCTAGGATTTACAATAAAGTGTTTTGTTATTGGTTGTGAGTTATATTTGGGGTTTTAGAGGAGAAACATGAATAGTAAATGGTAAGAAAACTTTATTAACAAAATGGTCTTGGCAAGATTTGGTTGTCAAGGATCTTCATCATTATCACTAGCCACAAGTATGGTAGTTGCAAGGATTAATCCCACTTAGTCATCCTTAAATCAATTAACAAAGGAAAGTCAAGTGAGTTATATCAATCCTAGTCCATAAGTCCTAGCTTTCCACTAATTGGATTAATGAAGGCTAGAGTTAATGGCTATCAACTAGCAATCAATTGGACACTAGTGACTCAAGAAATCCTAAGTTACCTTCTCAAGCCAAGAACATAAAATTCTACTCTAACATCCTCTCAAGCATTTCATCAAACACTTGGAGGGTAATGAAAGAAAGCATTTTTATTTGTAAGAATAAAAGGAATCAACAACCAACAATTACAAAGAATTAACAAAACAACAATCAACAACATCACAATCTCATGAATTATCTCAAATTGCATTATTAAAAGAAAACAAAAGAACAAGAATATCTCAATTACAAAACCTAGAAACAAAATAAGAGAAATTACAACAAGAGGATAGGGATAGAAAGAAGAACCAAAGTGTAGCAATCACCACTTGAAGGTAGAAGTAGAAGGAGACTTGAATTAAACCTAGAATTATGAGATCCTAATCTAACCCTAATTCCTAATCCTAGAGAGAAGTGAGAGCTTCTCTCTCTAAAACTAACTATAACTCCTAAAACTAAGCTAATGATCAAAAGTATCTAAAAGTCTCTTGATTCCCCTTCAATACTTGACTTAAATAGCATCAGAAATGAGTTGGATTGGGCCCACATGGCTCCTAAAATCGCTGGCCACATGTTGCATTAAGTGAACCAGATGGCAGCAACGGCGCGCGCGCGCAAAGTGCGCGTGCGCGCCCCTGAACGCGAAGCAATATATGGCAAATTTTATATCATTTCGAAGCCCCGGATGTTAGCTTTCCAACCCAACTGGAACCGCATCATTTGGACCTCTGTAGCTCAAGTTATGGTCAATTAAGTGCGAAGAGGTCGGCTTGACAGCTTTCCGGTTCTTTCATTTCTTCATGAGTTCTCCAACTTTACATGCTTTTTCTTCATTCCCTTGATCCAATCTTTGCCTCCTAAATCTGAAATCACTTAACAAACATATCAAGGCATCTAATGGAATCAAGGTAAATTACATTTAGCTATTTTAAGACCTAAAAAGCATGTTTTCACTCTTAAGCACAATTAAAGGAGAATATACAAAACCATGCTATTTCATTGAGTAAATGTGGGTAAAAGGTGATAAAATCCCCTAAAATCAATACAAGATAAACCCTACAAATGGGGTTTGTCAACCTCCCCACACTTAAACCAAGCATGTCCTCATGCTTAAGCCAAGAGAAAGCAAAGGGCATCAATATTTATTCTATGTAAATGAGCTATATGCAACCTAAACTATATGCGACTAAATGCAAAATGGTTTTACCTACTTGGTTAAAAATAAATCAATCCTCCAAGTGCACGTATAAACGGGTAGGGCTAAGGTCATATGACGATTCATGAATCCTACCAATTCAAGTGTGGAAATGAAGTTCAAATAGACTTGCGAGAAGAACGCTCATGAAAGCCGGGAATCAAGGAATTGAGCATCGAACCCTCACCGGAAGTGTTTGCACTCTAGTCACTCGGTGTTTGGGGTTGATTCTCTCAATTCTCCCCTAATCATGCTTTCCAAGATTTGTTTATCTTCTAACAATCAACAATTATTCAATCCATGCATACAATTATCATGAGGTCTTTTCCTTAGGTTGTAATGGGGCTAGGGTCAAGGTAGGATCATATATGGCTAGTGGACTTAGGATTTGAATCTTTGATTAACTTAAACTTTCCCACCTAACCTATATATGACCTATACAATTAAGTACTAATCTAACTACCCATTCCTCACTTTTTCACATACTCATGCATTTTTTTTTATTCATTTCACAACACATATGCATTGATTTTATTTGAACTTTACTTTGGGGCATTTTGTCCCCTTTTTATTTCTTTCTTTTTCTTCTTTTCCTTTCTTTTTCTATTTTTTTTCTTTTCCTTTTCCATATTATTTTTTCTTTTCTTTTTCTTTTGTTTTTCTCATTTTTTTCTTTCTATATACAAGAACCTCAATGCATAAGGTTTTGCTTTTAATCAATACATGAGTATGTACCCAATTCCCAATATTTCCAATAATAATACAAAACTACCCTTTTATTCACCCAATATCCCAAGATTCCCACACTTGAATGATACTCACATACACTAGCCTAAGCTAATCAAAGATCCAAATTAAGGACTTTTATTGTTTTTCGCTTTAAGCTTGTAATGTGCTAAAATTAAGAACAAGTGGGTTAATCGTAGGCTCAAATTGGCTAACAAAGGAATATAAAAGGGTTGGCTATTTGGATAAGTGAGCTAAATGAAATGATGGCCTCAATCATATAAATGCATGAATACACAAAATAATGGACATAAAGAATCAAACAAATCAAAGATTATAATCATAGAAAGAGAATAATGCACACAAGAAGGAAAATAAGTGGTTATAAGATGTAACCACACTATTAGGCTCAAAACTCACTTGCTTGTGTTCTTAGCTCAAAAACCATGTTCCAAAATACATTACTTCAAGCAAGTTCCACAAATTTTCTTTTTTCAAATTGGTAGGGTGCCCTAAAACAGTTTCTTGGAAAGAAAATCATCACTCTAACCAAGTAGTCTTAATAAGAAAAAGGTAGTAAAATATGTATAAATTCTAACTTAACATGCAACCTATCATGCAAATGCAATAGCTAATCGAACAAAGAAAATAAAAATTTGGTGTTGAAAAGGAAAATTGTTACCCATGGAGATCGGTCAAACGACCTCCCCACACTTGAAGATTGCACCGTCCTCGGTGCATGCAAAGAAAAGCAAGGTGGACGGGTTGCTACAATTGATGAGTTTATTCAAAGGGTTGTGCGGATGAACTTGTTTGTTGCCCCATTTAGAAGCTTTCTCATTCCTTTCCTTCTTGGTGGCCAACCTAGAAGGAGAGAAAAAGAAAGAAAATTAAGCCTATAACAAAGACATCAAAGCAATTAGAACATAGGCGGGGCTAATGCCAAATAAGAGTATGGTTCTCTACTACATGGTAGCTACAACATGTGAGTAAGAAAACAATTTAAGCAAAGGGCATATCAACTAATACTTGATGCAAGAGTAAAGTTAAAGCATGGAGAGTATATGGAGCATCAACATCAAATACACAAACAAGATTAGTGATACGCATGAAAGCATTTGATTCTATCCTAATTCAATGATGAAGCGGTACAAGAAAAAGAAAAAAACAAAGGGTAATGAATTAGGAAGGACTAAAGCACTAATCTTGTGTGTTGACAAATATTGCAATTAATGTAACAAGTCATGAAGCACCAAAACAAATGCAAGAAATTCTCAACAATTGAGTGAGAGAATTCAACACCATTATTAAAATGAGAAATTCAGAAAATAAAATGAGAACAAATTATAGAATCAAATTAGAATGCAAAGAATAAAAGTATGCAAATGTAATAGACAAAAGAAAATGGAAGAAGAGAAAAAAAATTTTTTTTATATTTTTAATTTTTTTTATTTTTTTTTGTATTTTATTTATTTATTTATTATTATATATATATATATATATATATTTTTTTATTAAAAAAAATTTTTCTTTTTTTTTTATTTTTTATTTTTTTTATTTTTTATTAAAAGAGAAAAGAAAAAGAAAAAAAAATCTTGCAAGAGAGGAAAAAGAAAAAAAATGAGAAAGAAAGAAGAAGAGAAGAGGAAAGAAGGAGAAAGGAGGAGAGAGAAAAGCAGGGTGCAAATCCGCGCGCGCGCGCACAGCGCGCTTACGCGTGGATGAGGTTGGGACGATCCGCGCGCGCGCGCACAGCGCGCTTACGCGTGGATGAGGTTGGGCTCCCAGCACAATGCTGGCGCAACGCGCGCACAACTCTCTGGTTTTTGTACCAGAAGTTGCAGAAGTGCAATGTGCGCGCGCGCGCACAGCGTGCTTACGCGCACATGGCCGTTTTTTTTTTTTGCCCAGAAAGCAGAAAAAAAATGCCCAAGAGCTCCCTATAATGTCCAAAACTCTTCTTTATTCAATCACATATCAAATAATTCACATAAATGCAATTTGATTTTAGGATTTATTCATCTACTACTAATGAATACAACATACTAACAACCAATCTTTACCAACAAATCAATATGAAATGAAAATCTACCTACAATGGCAACTCAAATCACTTATTAAACAAAACTAAAAGAGGATGGAAAGAGTTTACCATGGTGGGGTGTCTCCCACCTAGCACTTTTAGTTTAAGTCCTTAAGTTGGACATTTGAGAAGCTTATTGTCATGGTGGCTTATGTTTGTACTCATCCTTGAATCTCCAAGGATCTTTGCTTCTCAATTGGTTGACAGAATTTCCAACCATCTTCACCAAACTTGGGCAAAGTTCTACCCAAGATATGAGCTCCCAAAATTGGTCTTCATGTTGTGATCCGGGATCCCATATCTTATTTTCACACCCATCTTCTAGTTGATCATCATGATTCAACTTGGGTAGTAGGCATATAGAATTCTCCTTTATGCACCAAATTCTCCTTCTAGACCCATACAATTTAGCATTCCTCCAACCATAGTATTTATGCCTTGAGGGTTTAACCTTAATGAGCCTAACGTTCTTTTTCCAACCATTACACCACTCCCTCTTACTCTTAACTCCACAAAGAGCTCTAAGTTGACCATCATTTTCAATCAACCCATATTCAAGTGAGAAAGTGAAGCTTAGGGATAGAAATTTTACCCACTTGAATGTTATGTTAGGTGATGGTGGCTTGGGAAGGACGACCTCCCCACACTTAGCCATTGTGATGTCTACGCTCTTGTGCTCTTTCCTTGTAACTTCCACCTCTTGACAACTTATATCAATTTCAACCTCATCCCCTTTGTTACGTGGCTTGGTGTTGTCTTCAAGAGCTTCATCTTGTTTAATGGGAGGTGATTCAACCTTGGATAGGAATTCATTGATGAATGAGTTCATCTCTTGATCAACCTCTTTATATTCTTCAATTTCAATATATACCATGCCAATTTCGTTATCCTTGGGAGGTTGTGCACACTCTTTTATAGTCTCAACTTCATGTCCAATGGGAGAGAATTCCATTGTAGAGAGGAACTCATCAATAATTGAATCCATCTCTTGATCAACCTCTTCAAAGTCTTCAACCATGATGTGCTTTGGAGGTTGCGCACCCTCCTCAACATCAATGTCAAGCTTCTTGGAAGAGTTTTCCATGATGCTACATTCCCATGGACTCTCAACGTCTCCTAAATCTTTAACCACTTCTTCCTTTTCTTCAATAACCATAGGCTCCTCCAATTGCTCTAATACAAAATAGCCTCCCTCATTTTCCACCGGGTTTTCCAATCTCTCCTTCATGCTATGATCTTCAATGGATTCTTCACATGTGGCCACGGAAGCACCTTGAGTGTTCAAAAATTTGTAGGCTAAGGTAGACACTACCTCGGTCAAGTTAGTCACAAACTCTAGGGTGTTCCTTTGCATATCCGCTTGTCCTTGAAGTAGCAATGTGAGAGAGTCATCTATTGGGGCTTGGGGTGGATAAGAGGGTTCATTATTTTGGAGAGAGGGTTTATAGTAGAAAGGTGGTTCTTCTTGGTGAGGGTATGGAGATGGTGTGCATTGAGGTGGTTCTTGAGAGTAATTGTGTTGGAATGGTGGTGGTTCCATGTATGGTTCATATGGCTCATAAGGTGGTGGGTATGGTGGATAAGGATTGGGGTCATATGGAGGGTTTTGGTGATATGGGGCTTGTGAGTATGGTTGAGCATCATGTTGAGGATAAGATTCATAGGTATATGGTGGTGGTTGATTGTCATAAAAGGAGTCACCATAACCATTGAATTGACATGCATTAGGATGAGAATTATACCTATAAGTGTCCGGAGGTTGATGCCAATGGGAGTGATCAATTCCTTGAGGCTCCTCCCATCTTGGAGTGTTCCATCCTTGGTACATGTTAGCATTGAAGTTCACATTCCCTACAACACAATTAGAGCCAAACTCATAGCCAAAGTGAGAACTCATTATGGAAAAACAAAATAAAACTAACAAAAATTAAGAAACAAACAAAAGATAAACCTATTCACAATATTCACATATGTACAATAACCAATAACACAACACCATTGCAAATCCCCGGCAACGGCGCCATTTTGACGATTGGATTTTTGACGGTTTAGAATTTTACAAATGAAATCTCGTCGAAGTATAGTCTCTAAACCAACAATAATCCTCTCATACAAAAATTTGTTTGTCACAAGTACAAACCCCTAAAATCTATAAACCGAAGTATTTAAACCTCGGGTCGTTCTCCCTAGGATTTACAATAAAGTGTTTTGTTATTGGTTGTGAGTTATATTTGGGGTTTTAGAGGAGAAACATGAATAGTAAATGGTAAGAAAACTTTATTAACAAAATGGTCTTGGCAAGATTTGGTTGTCAAGGATCTTCATCATTATCACTAGCCACAAGTATGGTAGTTGCAAGGATTAATCCCACTTAGTCATCCTTAAATCAATTAACAAAGGAAAGTCAAGTGAGTTATATCAATCCTAGTCCATAAGTCCTAGCTTTCCACTAATTGGATTAATGAAGGCTAGAGTTAATGGCTATCAACTAGCAATCAATTGGACACTAGTGACTCAAGAAATCCTAAGTTACCTTCTCAAGCCAAGAACATAAAATTCTACTCTAACATCCTCTCAAGCATTTCATCAAACACTTGGAGGGTAATGAAAGAAAGCATTTTTATTTGTAAGAATAAAAGGAATCAACAACCAACAATTACAAAGAATTAACAAAACAACAATCAACAACATCACAATCTCATGAATTATCTCAAATTGCATTATTAAAAGAAAACAAAAGAACAAGAATATCTCAATTACAAAACCTAGAAACAAAATAAGAGAAATTACAACAAGAGGATAGGGATAGAAAGAAGAACCAAAGTGTAGCAATCACCACTTGAAGGTAGAAGTAGAAGGAGACTTGAATTAAACCTAGAATTATGAGATCCTAATCTAACCCTAATTCCTAATCCTAGAGAGAAGTGAGAGCTTCTCTCTCTAAAACTAACTATAACTCCTAAAACTAAGCTAATGATCAAAAGTATCTAAAAGTCTCTTGATTCCCCTTCAATACTTGAATTAAATAGCATCAGAAATGAGTTGGATTGGGCCCACATGGCTCCTAAAATCGCTGGCCACATGTTGCATTAAGTGAACAAGATGGCAGCAACGGCGCGCGCGCGCCCCTGAACGCGAAGCAATATATGGCAAATTTTATATCATTTCGAAGCCCCAGATGTTAGCTTTCCAACCCAACTGGAACCGCATCATTTGGACCTCTGTAGCTCAAGTTATGGTCAATTAAGTGCGAAGAGGTCGGCTTGACAGCTTTCCGGTTCTTTCATTTCTTCATGAGTTCTCCAACTTTACATGCTTTTTCTTCATTCCCTTGATCCAATCTTTGCCTCCTAAATCTGAAATCACTTAACAAACATATCAAGGCATCTAATGGAATCAAGGTAAATTACATTTAGCTATTTTAAGACCTAAAAAGCATGTTTTCACTCTTAAGCACAATTAAAGGAGAATATACAAAACCATGCTATTTCATTGAGTAAATGTGGGTAAAAGGTGATAAAATCCCCTAAAATCAATACAAGATAAACCCTACAAATGGGGTTTGTCAAGAGGCCACAACCAACTTCTAAGTTTGGTGTTGAACCCCCACATTCAAACTTTAAGTTTGGTGTTGGGAGGTTCCAACATTGCTCTGAGCATCTGTGAGGCTCCATGAGAGCCCTCTGTCAAGCTACTGACATTAAAGAAGCGCTTGTTGGGAGGCAACCCAATGTTATATTTTATCTATTTTTCCTTTATTATTTTATGTTTTCTGTAGGTTGATGATCATGAGAAGTCACAAAATCAATTGAAAAAGCAAAAACAGAATGAAAAACAGAAAGAAAAACAGCACACCCTGGAGGAAGACCCTGCTGGCGTTTAAACGCCAGTAAGGCTAGCAGATGGGCGTTTAACGCCCAGTCTGGCACCATTCTGGGCGTTTAACGCCAGAAAGGGGCACCAGACTGGCATTAAACGCCAGAAAAGGGCAAGAAGTTGGCGTTAAACGCCAGAAAGGGGCACCAGCCCGGCGTTTAATGCCAGAATTGGCACAAAGAGAAATTTTGCTCGCCACTTGGTGCAGGGATGACTTTTCCTTGACACCTCAGGATCTGTGGACCCCACAGGATCTCTACCTACCCCACCATTCTCTCTCTCTTCTTCACCCATTCACCAATCACCTCAACACCTCTTCCCCAAAAACCCTTCACCTATCAAATCCCATCTTTCTCTTCACCACTCACATCCATCCTTCATAAAACCCCACCTACCCCACCATTCAAATTCAAACCACTTTCCCTCCCAAACCCACCCATACATGACCGAACCATAACCCTCCCCCCACTCCTATATAAACCCGTCTTCACTCCTTCATTTTCACACAACCTAAACACTACTTCTCCCCTCTTTTGGCCGAACCACAAAGCCATCTCCATCTCCTCATTTCTTCTTCTTCTACTCTCTTCTTTCTTCTTTTGCTCGAGGACGAGCAAACCTTTTAAGTTTGGTGTGGTAAAAGCATTGCTTTTTGTTTTTCCATAACCATTTATGGCATCCAAGGCCGGAGAAACCTCTAGAAAGAGGAAAGGGAAGGCAAAAGCCTCCACCTCCGAGTCATGGGAGATGGAAAGATTCATCTCAAGGGTGCATCAAGACCACTTCTATGAAGTTGTGGCCTTGAAGAAGGCGATCCCCGAGGTCCCCTTCAAACTCAAAAAGAGTGAATATCCGGAGATCCGACATGAGATCCGAAGAAGAGGTTGGGAAGTTCTTACCAACCCCATTCAACAAGTCAGAATCTTGATGGTTCAAGAGTTCTATGCCAATGCATGGATCACCAAGAACCATGATCAAAGTATGAACCCGGACCCAAAGAATTGGCTTACTATGGTTCGGGGGAAATACTTGGATTTTAGTCCGAAAAATGTAAGGTTGGCATTCAACTTGCCCATGATACAAGGAGATGAACACCCTTACACTAGAAGGGTCAACTTTGATCAAAGGTTGGACCAAGTCCTCACAGTCATTTGTGAAGAGGGCGCCCAATGGAAGAGAGATTCAAGAGGAAAGCCGGTTCAATTGAGAAGGCATGACCTCAAACCCGTGGCTAGGGGATGGTTGGAGTTTATCCAACGCTCAATCATTCCCACTAGCAACCGGTCCGAAGTTACTATAGACCGGGCTATCATGATTCATAGCATCATGATTGGAGAAGAAATAGAAGTTCATGAGGTGATATCCCAAGAACTTTATAAGGTGGCGGACAAGTCCTCTACCTTGGCAAGGTTAGCCTTTCTTCATCTCATTTGTCACCTCTGTTATTCAGTTGGAGTTGACATAGAGGGAGACATCCCCATTGATGAGGACAAGCCCATCACTAAGAAGAGGATGGAGCAAACAAGAGACCCCTCTCATCATCAAATCCCTGAGATGCCTCAAGGGATGCACTTTCCTCCACAAAACTATTGGGAGCAACTAAACACCTCCCTAGGAGAATTGAGTTCCAACATGGGACAACTAAGGGTGGAGCACCAAGAACATTCCATCCTCCTCCATGAAATTAGAGAAGATCAAAGAATCATGAGAGAGGAGCAACAAAGACAAGGAAGAGACATTGAGGAGCTCAAGCACTCCATAGGATCTTCAAGAGGAAGAACAAGCCGCCATCACTAAGGTGGACCCGTTCTTTAATTTCCTTGTTCTTTATTTTTCTGTTTTTCGAATTTTAGTGCTTATGTTTATCTATGTTTGTGTCTTGTGATCATTAGTGTCTTAGTGTCTATGCCTTAAAGTTATGAATGTCCTATGAATCCATCACCTCTCTTGAATGAAAAATGTTCTTAATTGAAAAAGAGAAGAATTGCATGAATTTTGAATTTTATAACAGTTTAATTATTTTGATGTGGTGGCATTACTTTTGTTTTCTGAATGTATGCTTAAACAGTGCATATGTCTTTTGAATTTGTGGTTCATGAATGTTGGCTCTTGAAAGAATGATGAAAAAGGAGACATGTTACTAAGGATCTGAAAAATCATAAAAATGATTCTTGAAGCAAGAAAAAGCAGTGAATACAAAAAAATATTCGAAAAAAGAGAGAAAGAAAAAGAAAGAGAAAAAGAAAGAAATAAAGTTGTGATCCAAGGCAAAAAGAGTGTGCTTAAGAACCCTGGACACCTCTAACTGGGGACTCTAGCAAAGCTGAGTCACAATCTGAAAAGGTTCACCCAATTATGTGTCTGTGGCATGTATGTATCCCGTGGTAATACTGGAAGACAGAGTGCTTTGGGCCACGGCCAAGACTCAATAAGTAGCTGTGTTCAAGAATCATCATACTTAACTAGGAGAATCAATGACACTATCTGGATTCTGAGTTCCTAAAGAAGCCAATCATTCTGAATTTCAAAGGATAGAGTGAGATGCCAAAACTGTTCAGAGGCAAAAAGCTAAAAGCCCCGCTCATCTAATTAATACTGATCTTCATAGATGTTTTTGGAATTCATTGCATATTCTCTTCTTTTTATCTTATTTGATTTTCAGTTGCTTGGGGACAAGCAACAATTTAAGTTTGGTGTTGTGATGAGCGGATAATTTGTACGCTTTTTGGCATTGTTTTTAGTATGTTTTTAGTATGATCTAGTTAGTTTTTAGTATATTTTTATTAGTTTTTAGTTAAAATTCACTTTTCTGGACTTTACTATGAGTTTGTGTGTTTTTCTGTGATTTCAGGTATTTTCTGGCTGAAATTGAGGGACCTGAGAAAAAATCTGATTCAGAGACTAAAAAGGACTGCAGATGCTGTTGGATTCTGACCTTCCTGCACTCGAAGTAGATTTTCTGGAGCTACAGAAGCCCAATTGGTGCGCTCTCAACGGCGTTGGAAAGTAGACATCCTGGGCTTTCCAGCAATATATCATAGTCTATACTTTTCCCAAGATTTGATGGCCCAAACTGGCGTTCAAAGTCACCTTCAGAATTCCCAGCGTTAAACGCCGGAACTGGCACAAGGATGGGAGTTAAACGCCCAAACTGGCACCAAAGCTGGCGTTTAACTCCAAGAAGAGTCTCTACACGAAAATTCTTCAATGCTCAGCCCAAGAACACACCAAGTGGGCCCGGAAGTGGATTTTTATGTCATTTACTCATCTCTGTAAACCCTAGGCTACTAGTTCTCTATATATAGGACCTTTTACTATTGTATTTTCATCTTCTGATCTTTGGAATCTTTTGATCTTTAGATCTTTTGATCATTCGGAGGCTGGCCTCACGGCCATGCCTAGACCTTGTTCTTATGTATTTTCAACGGTGGAGTTTCTACACACCATAGATTAAGGTGTGGAGCTCTGCTGTACCTCGAGTATTAATGCAATTACTATTGTTCTTCTATTCAATTCCGCTTGTTCTTGTTCTAAGATATCACTTGTTCTTCAACTTGATGAATGTGATGATCCGTGACACTCATCATCATTCTCACCTATGAACGTGTGCCTGACAACCACCTCCGTTCTACCTTAGATTGGGTGGATATCTCTTGGATTCTCTAACCGGAATCTTCGTGGTATAAGCTAGAACTGATGGCGGCATTCAAGAGAATCCGGAAGGTCTAAACCTTGTCTGTGGTATTCTGAGTAGGATTCGATGATTGAATGACTGTGACGAGCTTCAAACTCCTGAGGGTGGGGCGTTAGTGACAGACGCAAAAGAATCACTGGATTCTATTTCGGCCTGATTGAGAACCGACAGATGGATAGCCGTGCCGTGACAGGGTGCGTTGAACATTTCCACTGAGAGGATAGGAGGTAGCCACTGACAACGGTGAAACCCTTGCATACAGCTTGCCATGGAAAGGAGTAAGAAGGATTGGGTGAAGACAGTAGGAAAGCAGAGAGATGGAAGGGACAAGCATCTTCATACGCTTATCTGAAATTCCCACCAAAGAATTACATAAGTATCTCTATCTTTATTTTTATGTTTTATTCATCATTCATAACCATTTGAGTTTGCCTGACTAAGATTTACAAGGTGACCATAGCTTGCTTCATACCAACAATCTCTGTGGGATCGACCCTTACTCGCGTAAGGTTTATTACTTGGACGACCCAGTACACTTGCTGGTTAGTTGTGCGAAGTTGTAGTGATCACAATTTCGTCCACCAAGCAACCAATCTCATCAATCACAATTTAAACCAACTTCAACAAAATCAATCAATAAATAAAAATTCTCAGCCTTCTCAAACAGTTCCAAAACCAAATCATTCCACAATATAAATATCTATAAACCAAATTTCCAATGCAACTCATTTCTCAATATAAATATACCAATCGAATTCCCAAATCAAGCTTTCATTAACTATCACAACGCCAACTCAATCAATCAAGAATTCAATCAAGTAAATAATAACATTCTTTCAAAATAACTTAGTCAAACCATAAGACTTGCATAATCACCAAAAATATATTTTTCCATCAATATCGATTTATAAAATTCTTGAAAATAAAATGAGTATAAGGAAAGCGCCCCTACCTCACTCGTGATTCAACTATGCGACAAAAACTCCGTTTTCTCTCGACTCGCAACAGCGACAACCATAATCATAGCTCCATATCGCTCTCGCGACAACAATCGCAACTCCAATTGCAACATGCAACAACCGAAACTCCATATCTCTCTCTATCCGCGGGATGCCTCCCTCACGGCAGACTTGGCTCGCCAGTGGCTAGGCAGCAGCTTGAATGGCAACCCAGAGCTGGCAACTACAACTCCTTCTCATGCATCCTCTTCCCTGCCCTGTCTAGCGACGATGGAGGCTCCGTGATGACTACAAGGCGCGGCAACTGGGCAACACTGGCTCCAACGGCTGCGAGGACCTCCTTCCTCTTCCTCTCTTCGATCACGTTGCTCCTTCTCTCCACAACGGAAATGAGCTCCCCATGTGTGAAAATTCGGCGGCGGCAAGGCCTCCCCATCCCTTCCTTCTTCTCCGTTCAACTTTCTCTTCCTTCTTTTCTCTTCCCTTTCTTTCTTTCTTATTTTCGTGTGTGTGTGTGAAACACAGGTGAAGTGAGTGTTGTGAGGGAGTGTGCGGCGGTGAAGAGTAAGGGAGTACGGGTGTTATGTTAGAGTTAAAGTTAGGATTTGGGTAGTTTAGGTAATTTTTATAAAATTAGGGATAATAGAGTAATTGAAAACTAATTTTAATTCAACACTCATATTTATAAAAATACTATTTAATTATTAACTTACAAATTATTTTTAAATAGATACTCTAATTCAATAATTAGAGATAATCAAACTAATTTTTTTTGAAATTATAAAATAAAGTTCAAAATCTAGTTATTCAATTAAAGCATATAAACTCCTTGTTATTTTTCAAGCACTAAAAATTTAAATCAATTATAAGAAAGTATTCAATATAAAAATCTTCAAAAATATATTCTTGAATAAATAAAATAAATAATAAATAATTTATTATTTAATTTTCAAAAATCTCTTACACAAAATATATACAATAGCAAGTTTGATTCGATCATGTCGCCTATGGTTTTGAAAATTTCGAGGGATATGTTAAAAATTTGGTGTACTTAAAAATGAGGTTCATATTAAATCATTATTATGTGTCCAATTTTGGTTCTCTTCGAGCCTCAGAACACTTAGTTGAGGAAATATAAATCAGGTTAGGACAAGGTTTATTGATTTCATTTTCACTAGCGATTCTCAATCTGATTGAACATGTGAGATGTTCAAAGCATATGTAATTCAATATCTTTAGTACAACTACGTTGCTTTAATTTAAATGTTAAAAGCAAGTAACAAACCTATTCTTTTTTGTATGACTTTCTCCAGAGCTTCCAACTCAATCAACCTCCTCTGTGGCCTGTGAAAATGTTGCTCACAATAAAATTTGTCACTCCTTGAAATCATCCTTCATCTACAATAATTTGAACCAGGCTACAATAAGATACATAATTAAATAATTTATCAAAAGTCTAAAAACCAATGAAGAGATTAGACTATAATTTTAAGCTACTTGAATGTTTAGGAAATAAGATTCTAAATTTATAGTAAGCACAAACAAACAAAGAAACTTAAGTAATAGAAAATTAGAAATTTAAAATCGTTAGAGGAAAAATGTGAAAAGATGTAAAAAGACCTAAGTGGCACTGGTGGATGGACTTGGCCATGCCGGACTTGAAGACAAGAATATGGAGGCGGCGCTCGAGGAAGTTCTCGACGATGAGAGAGAGGATGTAATCGAGCTTGTTTTGCATCTTGTCGAGGAGGTCATTACGGAACATCCTCAGAGGCTTGGGCATTGCGACTAGATCTAGAGAGGCGATTAACCACAGCGACAACGGCAGCGGCGACGGTGAGGCGAGTTCTCTCTCCTCTCTGAATCTCTCTGTTTCATTCTTCTCTTAGATCTCTTCAGCCAACGGTACTGAATCTACGCCCAAACCGTGCTCTAAGTGCTTAACATCTGCTGGAACAAAAGCAAAACAGGTGGCAGAACCTGCCGGGGAAGACGATGTAGCAGTGACGCCGCATGGATTTGACGCGCCATAATGAGAGGGAACTAGCCTTGCGCTTCATAGCTCCAGCATGGTGGCGTGTTAATGTAGGCTCGGATGCGGATGAGTCGGTGGTAGTAGAAGGAGTTGAAAATGTAGCATCGCAGTATTTCTCTTTTATTGGAATTAAAAAATTCTGTTTAGGATTTTAGAGTTTCACTATTCTTATTGTTTCGGTGTATTCGTTTTGTTTGGGTGGGAGTTTTAATCATGCGTAAATAACAGGAGTTTGTCGATAATTATGGAAGGGAGTTTGATAGATTGTCATAAATAAATTATTTTATGAAAATTTTTAAAAACTTTAATTAAAAAACTTTTACAAATAAGTAAATATCTTTTAGTGAATTTGTTGTTAGCCTATAAATTATTGGATATATAATATAGGATTCAAACTTATGATACTTATAATAAGAGAATTGACTATTCGACCAAACTAAATTAGTTTGTAAAATTGATTGTTTTGTCAAATCTTAATTAGGTCTATTTAAATCAAATATAATGTGCAGGTGAAACTATATATCTCTTCTTATGGGACATCATCACAACGTCGATTATAATTATATAATAATGTTCTCAAGCAAATTATTGAACAAATTAAATATTAATTCCTAATTTAAAAAACCTTAACGACCGCAGTCGATTAAAATAGTTTTAGAAAGAAATAAAAAATAAATAAAAAATAAAAAAACCACGTGCAAAATTGACATGAAATAAAATGCAAAGAACCTTAGTCTATGCAACTAATAATAATATACAAATTGCTAAGATGCTGCCCCTTTAGTCCCACCAAATACTATCCAAGCCTGAAGCGACAAAACTTGGTGGCCACTATGATTCCTACGCTCATAAATTTTCTGGCGTAGAGCTATAGATATAAAAAACAAAGTGAAATTTGTGCACCGTGCCAAAATCATCTCTTGTCATATATTTTTTTTCGAAGATGTGTTTGGCATGAGAGGAGAATTTTAATGTAATTTATAAATTGATAGATGAAAAAAAGAAAAGGAGAGAACTACGTAAGAATATAACTAATGGGGATTAAGACTATGTTTAATTTTGTGTTTTTATTTTTTTAATTTTTTATAATCTTTTTGTTTATAAAATTTTGTAGGAATGTAGAAAAGTAAATATGGATTTTCATGGATTAAGGCACATTTTAATATTTTAATGAGTCATGTGTATAAATTAATATCAAGTTTGTTAGTTATTTTTATCTTTTTGTCATTTGAATAATTTTTTTGGTAGTAGTGACTGTCAGGTGGCACGTTATTTATTATGGTGGTTATGTGTTGCGTGAGCTAGATTTAATAAATAAAAATTAAATGTTAAAGTGAAATATTTTTAATTTTTTTTCATGTGAGTTTATACTGAAAATTTGTAAACCCTAACATATCAAAATGTTACAATTTCAACGAAAAAAGAACATATTCCAAACTTGTGCAAGTGCTGAAGAATAGGAAGAAGAAGTTCGACTACAACAACGACAAGTGTCTGCATGAACTTGACGTAATAGTGTTTGTGTTTGCGACGAAGTAGAGCTCAAGAAAATTGTTTCTTCGTTATTTGTTATGGGAGGTATGTGATTTCATATTCGGTTTATGATGATGAATGTTATGTAATTTATGTGAAATGTTCTCAAATTCATGAATATAGAAGGTTGAATCAAGGTGTTATTATTTCATTTAGATTGATGATATTGTTGATGTTAAAAAAAATAAAATACTCAGGAGAAGAATGAAAAAAGCAAATGGAAGTATGTAAAAAAAAATGGAAGGATGAAAAAGAGATGAAGAAGATGATGCAGATAATTGATGGAATTAATAAAAAATTAAAGAGTATTAGAAAATGGGAACACACAATACACATAGCCACCACGATAAATGACGTGCTATCTGGCAGCCAGTGACGAAAAGATAGAAATGATTAACAGAGCTTGATTTTAGTGTGTATACATAACTCATTAAAATATTAGAGAGTACATTAATCTATCATGTAAAAATCTATATGTAATTTTATCTATTCTTCTAAAAATTTTGTGAAAACAAAAAAAAAGTAAAAATAATAAACTTTAGTATCAGAAAACACTTAAAATGAAAATAAGAAATGAAAAGCACAAATAAAAGAAAGTCTTAAGGAAGCGCATAAGACTGCACATTTACAAGAACAATGGCATGAGTCAAAGCCCTAAACTCATCAAGACTAAATCTAAAAAAAAAGTTAATAACAATAATAATGAATTCGGGCGATCTAGTGTACAGATCAAGTTTCATACAGATTTACAGATATTTTCTTTGGTTGCATCTCTTCTTGACATGTGTTGCTGTCTTTTGCAAAATGGTGCAGGGGATCAACAGAAAGTGGACACTCATGAGAATGGTTAGCTGAGCCGAGATGTTAGGTTGCACAATGTAACCACCCTACCACATGAGGCCTGAGATTTCTCATTCCTCATTACGTTCGCCGACATACATATGTTTAAATATATATGCGGCATAGGTAATAAGTTAAAATTATAATCCGTGGCGCTAAAATTTTTTAGCTTTTCCAAATGATAAGTTTTGGGTAATTAATTAATTACCGTTATAATCAAATTTCCTTTATTTTATTATTTTATTAAGTTCACTAGATAATAAATTAGCATAGGAATAATTCTAGATGCATCATCAATCAACAATTGGTACATGATCACAACTTTTATTCTTAACCCAAAATACTCTTACCATAGGATAAATCAAACTAATGCTTTAGTCATTCTTATGAAAAACCCTAAGATCAACTAAACCATTAGTTCACCTAAGCCAATTATAATTAAACCATGATTAGAAGCAACAATGTCACTCTTCTCTTTTTCATTATTGTCACGGATAGCACCTCTTTCCCTTCTCAAACCATGATTTCATCTCATGGTTAACTAATCTAGTGGATGCTTAGTCATTAAACTCAAGTACATGTGTTGCTTATTCACCAACATCAGCCACGGAACACATATGCAAACTTACACCCGTTCTTCACTACATTATCCTCACCCCACTTATTCATTTGCTCACACAAAATCTGCAAAATGGAAGAGAAAAAGAGTGAAGACCGCAGTGACCCAGGAAACACGGTTGGCTTGCCATCTTACTCTTCACTTCAATTTCGGTAGGAGCTTGAAGAATGTAGCCCTCCTCTTCCTCCATCAACCCTTGTAGCATTGAAATTCTTTATTAGGTAAGCTAGGCTTGGCTCCCCTTCTCTTCTATCCAATTCGGTTTCACCATTATTGAACAATTCAGCCTTGCTTTTTCTTCTAGTTTGTGAAGCTCAAGGGAATTTCCTCTAGTGTCTCTATTCCACTGAACCATTCGGTCAGAGAAGGTGAGAGTTGCATCTCCTCTTTTCTGGTGGTCAGGGTCGGCCCCAAGGCCCTAAAGGTAATGATGAATGAAATTAAATTATGATGTATTAGGTGTTGTAGCTGAGAAAGTGAGCTTAGGAGCAAAGCATATCAATTTTCGACATCACCAAGTAAGGGTTAGGATAATTAGATTGTTAATTTTGTGGTTGTGCCTGTGATGAGAATTGATGAAGTATTATATGCTTGATTGATGATAAATATGGTTCTAGTATGTGTTTGATTGATGGATAGGGTATATGAATTGATATGTTTGGCATAATGCTGAAAGGTGAAAGCTTTACTTTGTTTAGGTACTTGAAATTGTGAAAATTGTCGAGTATGGATTTTTGTATTATGTTGGCTGTGAAAGCAACCCTACATAACTGAAGTAAAGTCAAAAATGTGATTTTGGAAGGGATATAAGTTCAAATGTGAGTTATGGTATGTAAGGTTGTTGAAAAGGTCCAAGGAAGAATTTTCTACATAATTGACAGTGGAATAAACTAGTTTCTGGGAGCAGACCAGACCCTATTTTTGAATGAAACTATTTTTTACGAAACTTTAATGTGTTATGAGTGTCTCATAAAAAATTCAAAATTTATTGATGAGTGGTTTGGAAGAAACGAATTTTTAAAGATTTATGAATTCTGCAGGAAATTCTGTTTCTCTACTGTAGAAGCACCAACTTCCAACCCACTTAATTTACAATTCTGAAGATTTTTTGAGCTGAAACCAATAGTTGTTTCAAGCCTTGTGTCCAAAATCTTCAGTTTAAATTTCGTCTCAAAATTCTTTTTAATCAATTAGATATGTAGCAAAAAGTTTGAGTTGCTCGCTGGATTTTGAAAACAGATTTTTAAAAGGTAGGGCTGTGTTGTTTTAATCTCATAACTTTTTTGTGTGGTATGATAATGATCTGGAATGAGATTTTGTGGAAAACTGGAAGAGTCTTGCTTAAGGTCATAAATTTTTAAAAGCATTGGGTGAAAATTAGATTTTTAAGGCATTTTACAAATTTACCACCTTGCTGTTTTTCTACAATTTTAAAAAAAATCGTGATAGCATCTTTTTAAAAGAGATAGTATAAGTTTAAACTAGGATTAGATTACCTCAATACCAAGTTTTGGATTTTAAAACAGTAGTATTAATACAGCCAAGAAAAGTTTAAGGATAATTGGTGATGCGGATGTATGTATAATTAGGCAGTGATGCGGAGGCACGTTTTATAATATTGGTGATGTGGAGGTAATAAAGGAAGAGGAAAATAGAAACTCATATGTAAAAGGGGTAACTGTAACAAATAACGATTTGAGAAAAGTATATATTGAATGGGCCTTATGCCAAACTGCTAATGCCAAAGTGCCTGCCTAACGGATAGCCTAAGATTGCTAATGCGGGAATGTTCAGCTAACTGATAGCACTGCTTCTTATTGTGATGCACGTTAAAATGTTATTATAAGGAGGCCTAACTGACACAGTAAAGGAACCATAATAGGGATTCACTCTGAGTAACGTCGGGTTGCGGGTAGACAACCGACGTATGAGCTCATGACCTGTACTAGAAACAGGCATGCATCATCTTGTTTGCACATATAAACTTCCTGTGAATTGTTTATTGCCATTTCCTAATTGTCTGTACTATCTACTTGTTGAATGTATATTTGTACCCTGTATCTTTATGTTTGTTCTTTTTCTATTTCACAACAACTTAGAGACAAAGACCCTAGGTTCCTCGTTTACCTTGCAGAGAACTCTAGGTTCTCACCCTTCTTTTCTTTTTTTCTCCCCCTCCCCAGATGGAATTAGAAGAGGAGTCCATTGAGTTTCGAGTTTCAGTATATCACCCATGTTTCGATCCTGGCATGCCGTACGTGTTCACTCTAGCTGAAGACCATTCCGGAGATTGACCTGGCTGACTTTTTACTCCTTTTGACGATTAGTAGTATTAATTTCCCCTCGCTTTTGTAGTACTTTTAAAGGGATATTATCTCTTAGTAGTTGATTCCAGTTTAGGAAACCTGTATGAGGGTTGGGACTGACTTCCTCTTTTGCATCTGTATATAAAACTTGGAGTAGTACTCGGCTTTTGATTGATGACATGTATCTATAAGCTTAACTCATGTGTATATTTGTATATATGTATATATGTTATTTTCTGTTACCATGTATTTATCTGTGACATATCTTTAAGAACTAACTTTGTGAGCAACTAAATGATATTTCACGATTAATGGTTTATTCATGCTAAGCCGATAAAGGCTTTTATTAATATTTGTTTACAAAATCTGAGTTTATAGATAAGTATATTCTTACGACGAGTAACACCTGAACGTTTGGCATTGGTCATGATGAGTCGAATGTTGGAGTGTTACAAGTTGGTATCAAAGCAGTTCATCCTTTGAGCCTTGGGATGGACTGTCTATGCGTCTTTGTGTATTCTGAATCTTTTATACCATGAAGTTAGGATATTTTTGTAATATATTTTGCATGAAGGTCTCTAAACATCCATTGTAGTAAACTTAATTTTGATATATGAAGGTTGATCACCTTAGTATTGATTATTGAGTATTGATAGGACTCAAATGGCTGCGAATAGGCGAGGACGCCCTTGACTGGGAGGAACAAGTGAGAGAACTTTCCCTGATGCAGCAGCTATTCTTAAATCCATAAATGCTATGGCCAATGCTCTACGTGAATCAGTAGCTGCTACCAATCGAGTAGCTGAATGTCTTTATCACCACAATGGAGCTGAAAATAACCATGAACTTAGACATGAAAATGGAAATGGCGATGAAGGTGAAGGTGGATTACGCAACGATAATCGGCCAATGACCTTAGCTTCTTTCTTGAAGATAAATCACCACAATTTCATGAAAACACTAGTGCTACGCAAGCTGATGACTGGTTTAAAGAAATAAGACGATCAATGCGAGCACAACAAGTCCCTGAAGAACAGCGAGTGGAATTTGCTGCTTACATGCTGAGGAATGACACACAACATTGGTGGCAGAAAGTACTCCAACTACTAGGAAATGAGGCTATTGACATTACCTGGGAGAAATTTTCAGCTGAATTTTATAAGAAGTATTTCCCTCAGTGTTTTTGTACCGCTAAGGAATTGGAGTTGCTTCAGTTAAAATAGGGAAACATGATAGTCACCAAATATACTCGCAAGTTTGAAGAGTTATACCGGTTCTCAAATGTTTGTCAAGGAGCACCAGCTGCATTCGAGAAATGGAAGTGCATCAAGTTCAAAGGAGGACTTAGGGAAGAACTGTTAGCTCATGTGGACCCGATGAAAATCCAGAATTTTGTGAAATTAGTTAACAAGAGCCAACTGATAGAGGAATGCATTGTATCCTTTCATCAAGGGACTTCCATTGTAACCTCATCCCTCAAGGAAGAAACTTTAAAGTAACTCGCTAGCCAGATCTGGGTAAACAACCGCAATCGACCCAACTAAAACTTATGCGCTGTGTATGGAAAGATCCATGGAGGCAAACCCTGTCTGTTGAAATCTGGAGTTTGCTATAACTATGGTAAGCCCAGACACATAGCCAAGGAATGTACGCTACAAAGTGCCGAACTTGTTTTTCCTGGATAGCAACAGCCAAGAAGGTATTTGTCGTAGATGCAGGAAAAACTACCAAAACTGACCTCTTCCCTCGAGGTAACAAAATTTTGAGGGCAAAAATTTTTTTAGAGGGGTAGAATGTAACCACCCTACCCCATGAGGCTTGAGATTTCTCATTCCTCATAACGTTCGCCGACATGTATAGGTTTAAATATATATGTGGCATAGGCAGTAAGTTAAAATTATAATCCGTGGTGTTAAAACTTTTTAGCTTTTCCAAATGATAATTTTTGAGTAATTAATTAATTACTGTTATAATCAAATTTCCTTTATTTTATCAATTTATTAAATTCACTGAATAATAAATTAGCAGAGGAACAATACTAGATGTATCATCAATCAACAATTGGTACATGATCACAATTTCTTTTCTTAACCCAAAATACTCTTGCCATAGGATAAATCAAACTAATGCTTTAGTCATTCTTATGAAAAACCCTAAGATCAACTAAACCATTAGTTCACCTAAGCAATTATAATTTTACCATAGTTAGAAGCAACAATGTCACTCCTCTCTTTTCCATTATTGCCACGGACAGCACCTCTCCCACTTCTCAAACCATGATCTCATCTCATGGTTAACTAACCTAGTGGATGCTTAGTCATTAAACTCAAGTACATGTGTTCCCTTATTCACCAACATCAGCCATGAAACACACATGCAAGCTTACACCCGTTCTTCACTACATTATCCTCACTCCACTTATAGATTTGCTCACACACAATCTGCAAATAGGAAGAGAGAAAGAGTGAAGACCAAAGTGACCCAGCAAACACGGTTGGCTTGCCATCTTCCTCTTCCCTTTAATTTCGATAGGAGCTTGAAGAATGTAGCCCTCCTCTTCTTCCATCAACCCTTGTAGCATTGAAATTCTTTACTGGATAAGCTAGCCTTGGCTCTCCCTCTCTTTTATCCAATTTAGTTTCACCATTATTGAACAATTCAACCTTGCTTTTTCTTTTAGTTTGTGAAGCTCAAGGGAATTTCCTTTAGTCTCTCTATTCCACTGAGCCATTCGGTTAGAGAAGGTGAGAGTTCCATCTCCTCTTTTCTGGTGGTCAGGGTCGGCCCCAAGGCCCTAATGGTAATGATGAATGAAATTAAATTATGATGCATTAGGTGTTGTAGCTGAAAAAGTGAGCTTAGGAGCAAAGCGTATCAATTTTTGACATCACCAAGTAAGGGTTAGGATAATTAGATTGTTAATTTCGTGGCTATGCATGTGATGAGAATTAATGAAGTATTATATGCTTGACTGATGATAAATATGGTTCTAGTATGTGTTTTAATGATGGATAGGCTATATGAATTTATATGTTTGGTATAATGCTGAAAGGTGAAAGCTTGACTTTGTTTAGGTACTTGAAATTGTGAAAATTATCGAGTTTGGGTTTTTAGGTTGTGTTGGCTGTAAAGTAACCCTAGAAAACTTAAGGAAAGTCGAAAATGTGATTTTGGAAGGGATATAAATTCAAATGTGAGTTATGGTATGTAAGGTTGTTGAAAAGATCCAAGGCAGAATTTTCTGCATAATTGACAGTAGAATAAACCAGTTTTTGGGAGCATACTAGGTTCTATTTTTGAATGAAATATTTTTTTATGAAACTTTAATGTGTTATGAGTGTCTCATAAAAAATTCAGAATTTATTGATGAGTGGTTTGGAAGAAACGAATTTTTAAAGATTGATGGATTCTGCAGAAAATTCTATTTCTCTACTGTAGAAACAAAAACTTCCAACCCACTTAATTTAAAATTCTGAAGAGTTTTTGAGCTGAAATCAACGGCCGTTTCAAGCCTTATGTGTCCAAAATCTTTAGTTTAAATTTCATGTCAAAATTTATTTTAACCAATTAGATATGTAGCAAAAAGTGTGAGTTGCTCGCTGGATTTTGAAAAACGATTTTTAAAAGGCAGGGCTGTATTTCTAACCTCATAACTTTTTCATGTCGTATGATAATGATCTGAAATTTGATTCTTTGGAAAAATAGAAGAGTCTTGCTTAAGTTCATTATTTTTGAAAAGCATTGGATGAAAATTGGATTTTTAGGGCATTTTACAAATTTACTACCCTACTATTTTTCTGCACTTTAAAAAAAATTCGTGACAACATCTTTTTAAAAGAGATAGTACAAGTTTAAAATAGGTCCAAAATACCTTAATACCAAGTTTTAGATTTTAAAACAGTAGTATTAATACAACCAATAAATGTTTAAGGATAATTGGTGATGCGGAGGTATGTATAATTAGGCGGTGATGCGGAGGTACTTTCATAATATTAGTGATGTGGAGGTAATAAAGGAAGAAGAAAATAGAATGTCATTGATGATCGGATAATTTATACGCTTTTTGGCATTGTTTTTAGGTAGTTTTTAGTAGGATCTAGCTACTTTTAGTATATTTTTATTAGTTTTTAAGAAAAATTTACATTTCTGGACTTTACTATGAGTTTGTGTGTTTTTCTGTGATTTCAGGTATTTTTTTGCTGGAATTGAGCGACCTGAGCAAAATTCTGATTCAGAGGCTGAAAAAGGACTGCTGATGCTGTTGGATTCTAACCCTCCTTCACTCGAAATAGATATTTTGAAACTACAGAAACCCAAATGGCGTGCTCTCAATTGCACTGGAAAGTAGACATCCTGGGCTTTCCAGCAATATATAATAGAAACAGGATAGAAGCTGCAGTTAAACGCCCAAACTGGCATAAAAACTGGTGTTTAACTCCAAGAAAAGTCTCTACGCATGAAAACTTCAATGCTCAGCCCAAGCAGACACCAAGTGGACCTGGAAGTGGATTTCTGCATCATTTACTTATTTCTGTAACCCTAGTAACTAGTTTAGTATAAATAGAACTTTTTACTATTGTACCCACATCTGGGGAACATCTTTGGACCTTTTGATCATCTTTTGATCTTTTGATCACTTTGGGGAGGCTGGCTGATGAGCGGATAATTTATACGTTTTTTGGCACTATTTTTAGTATGTTTTTAGTATGTTTTTATTAGTTTTTATTTAAAATTCACTTTTCTGGGCTTTACTATGAGTTTGTGTGTTTTTCTATGATTTCAGGTAATTTCTAGCTGAAATTGAGGGACCTGAGCAAAAATCTGATTCAGAGGCGGAAAAAGGACTGCAGATGCTGTTGGATTCTGACCTCCCTGCATTCAAAGTGAATTTTCTGGAGCTACAGAAGCCCAATTGGCGCGCTATCAATTGCGTTTGAAAGTAGACATCCTGGGCTTTCCAGCAATGTTAAATAGTCCATACTTTGCTCGAGATTTGATGGCCCAAACCGGCGTTGCAAATCAGCTTCAGAATTCCCGGCGTTTAACGCCGGAACTGGCACAAAAATTGGAGTTAAACGCCCAAACTGGCACAAAGCTGATGTTTAACTCCAGGAAAAGTCTCTACACATGAAAGCTTCAATGCTCAGCCCAAGCACCCACCAAGTGGACCCCGGAAGTGGATTTTTATGTCATTTACTCATTTCTGTATACCCTAGGTTACTAGTTCACTATTAATAGGACCTTTTGACATTGTATCTTTACCTCATGACACATTATACGTTTCTTACTGTATCTTCTACGGCATGAGTCTCTAAACCCCATGGTTGGGGGTGAGGTGCTCTGCTGTGTCTTGATGGATTAATGCAATTACTACTGTTTTTCATTCAATCACGCTTGCTTCTATTCTAAGATATCACTTGTTCCTCAACTTGATGAATGTGATGATCCGTGACACTCATCATCATTCTCACCTATGAACGTGTGCCTGACAACCACCTCCGTTCTACTTTAGATTGAGTGAATATCTCTTGGATTCCTTAATCAGAATCTTCGTAGTATAAGCTAGAATTGATGGTGGCATTCAAGAGAATCCGAAAGGTCTAAACCTTGTCTGTGGTATTCTGAGTAGGATTCAAGGATTGAATGACTGTGACAAGCTTCAAAGTCCTGAGGGCTGGGCATTAGTGACAGACGCAAAAGAATTACTGGATTCTATTCTAACCTAATTGAGAACCGACAGATGATTAGCCGTGCTGTGATAGAGCGCGTTGAACATTTTCACTGAGAGGATGGGAGGTAGCCATTAACAACAGTGAAACCCTACATACAGCTTGCCATGGAAGGAGTCTTGCATGCATGAAGAAGAAGACAGTAGAAAAGCAGAGATTCGGAAGATAGAGCATCTCCAAAACCTCAACCTGTTCTCCATTACTGCAAAACAAGTATTTATTTCATGTTCTTCTACTTTTTACAATCAACCCTGAGAATTATTGATATCCTGACTAAGAGTTACAAGATAACCATAGCTTGCTTCAAGCCAACAATCTACGTGGGATCGACCCTTACTCACGTAAGGTATTACTTGGACGACCCAGTGCACTTGCTGGTTAGTTGTGCGGAATTGCAAAAGTGTGATTGCAATTTCGTGCACCACTGGCCATTCGGCCATGCCTGGACCTTCATCACTTATGTATTTTCAATGGTGGAATTTCTACACACTATAGATTAAGGTGTGGAGCTCTGCTGTTCCTCGAGTATTAATGCAAAGTACTATTGTTCTTCTATTCAATTCAAGATTATTCTTATTCTAAGATTGTTCTTCTATTCCTTTATTTGAGTTTAGTTTCATATTTTAAGTTTGGTGTCAATTGCATGTTTTTGTCTTCTTTTAATTTTTCGAATTTGCATGTTCTTAGTCCTTTCTTGATCTTTAAAAGTTCTAAGTTTGGTGTCTTCTTTGTGTTTTCCTTTAAAATTTTCGAAAATTTGTGTTTGATTTTCTAAAAATTTTAAGTTTGGTGTCATCTTATTGTTTTTCTCTCTCCTCATTTCAAAAATCAAATATTTTTCAAAATAATTTTCAATCATATCTTCTTAATTGCTAATTCCAAAGTCTTTTTAATTAATTAATTGATTTAGTTTTTAATTTTCTTTGATTTTATTTTCTTTTAGTTTTCAAAATTTTATTCTATTTTCTTTCCCATTTATTTTATTATTTTCGGTCATCTTTAATTAAAAAGAAAAAAAGTATTTTATACTTTACTTATGAATCTATATCATTTCCCGTTCTTCATCATGGACCTAAGTGGAATTGAGCAGTCCAGAAGGACTCTGGGGTCATATGCTAACCCCATTACAACTGCATATGGGAGTAGCATCTGTATACCTCCCATTAAAGCAAGCAGCTTTGAGCTAAATCCTCAACTCATTATCATGGTGCAGCAAAATTGCCAGTATTCCGGTCTTCCACAGGAAGAATCTACTGAGTTTCTGGTACAGTTCTTATAAATTACTGACACAGTACATGATAAAGAGGTGGATCAGGATGTCTACAGATTATTACTGTTTCCATTTGCTGTAAAAGATCAAGCTAAGAGGTGGTTGAATAACCAACCCACGGCAAGCATAAAAACATGGAGACAGTTATCAGACAAATTCCTGAATCAATTTTACCCTCCAAAAAGGATGACATAGCTAAGGATGGACATCCAAGGCTTTAAACAAAAGGATAATGAATCTCTTTATAATGCCTGGGAGAGGTACAGAGGTATGCTAAGAAAATGCCCCTCCGAAATGTTTTCAGAGTGGGTACAGCTAGACATCTTCTACTATGGGCTTACAAAAAAAGCTCAAATGTCTCTAGACCACTCAGCTGGTGGATCTATGCATATGAGGAAGATGATTGAAGAAGTTCAAGAGCTCATAGACACTGTTGCTAGAAATCAACATCTATACGCAAGCAGTGAGTCCTCTACAAAAGATGAAGCTATGGCAGTAACTAATGATCCTAATCCTCAGGAATAGATTGTTGAGCTTAATCAGCAATTACTCCTGATAACAAAACAGTTAGCAGAATTTAAAGAGATGCTCCAAGAAACTAAAATTGCTAACAAGAATATAGAATCACAGTTGGATCAGACAAAACAGCAGCTATCTAAACAGATAACAGAAGAATGCCAAGCTGTTAAATTAAGGAGTGGGAAGACATTGAATGTATCAACTCAAAGCAGCAGAAAGCTAAGAAAGGAACAACTGACAGAGGATGACCAACCAACTACCCAAAATCCCTCTGAGGACAGTAAGAGCCCAGAGAGGAATGATTCTGGCATTCAAACGCCAGAAAAGGGTAAGAAAGTGGCGTTAAACGCCCAATGGGTAGCCAATTCTGGCGTTCAAACGCCAGAAAAGGGTTGCAATCTGGCGTTAAACGCCCAAAAAGCACCCAATCCTGGCGTTCAAACGCCACAAAGGGGTCAGTCACTTGCAAGTGCTGATAACAACCCCCTTAAGCAGGCTTCTCCAACCACTTCTGTAGGAAATAAACCTGCAGCAACTAAGGTTGAAGAGTATAAAGCCAAGATGCCTTATCCTCAGAAACTCCGACAAGCGGAACAGGATAAGCAATTTGCCCGCTTTGCAGACTATCTCAGGATTCTTGAAATAAAGATTTCGTTTGCAGAGGCACTTGAGCAAATACCCTCTTATGCTAAGTTCATGAAAGAGATCTTAAGTCATAAGAAGGATTGGAGCGAAACTGAAAAGGTGTTTCTCACTGAAGAATGCAGTGCAGTCATTCTAAAAAGCTTACCAGAAAAGCTTCAAGATCCAGGAAGCTTTATGATACCATGCACATTAGAAGGTGCTTGTACTAAGACAACCCTATGTGACCTTGGAGCAAGTATCAACCTGATACCTGCATCCACTATCAGAAAGGTTGGGTTGACTGAAGAAGTCAAACCAACCCGGATATGTCTCCAACTTGCTGATGGCTCCATTAAATATCCATCAGGCATAATTGAGGACATGATTGTCAAGGTTGGGCCATTTGCCTTTCCAACTGACTTTGTAATGCTGGAAATGGAGGAGCACAAGAGTGCAACTCTCATCCTAGGAAGACCCTTCCTGGCAACTTGACAAACTCTCATTGATGTATAAAAAGGGGAAGTAACCCTGAGAGTCAATGAGGATGAGTTCAAGTTGAATGCTGTCAAAGCTATGTAGCATCCAAACACATCAAACGACTGCATGAGCGCTGATATTATTGACTCTTTAGTGGAAGAGATCAATATGACTGAGAGTCTCGAATCAGAGCTAGAAGATATCTTTAAAGATGTTCAGCATGACCTGGAGGAACCAGAGGAAATAAAAGAACCTCTGAAAATTCCTCTGGAAGAGGATAAGCCTCCTAAACCCGAGCTCAAGCCACTACCACCATCCCTGAAGTATGCATTTCTGGGAGAAGGTGACACTTTTCCAGTGATCATAAGCTCTGCTTTAAATCCACAGGAAGAGGATGCACTAATTCAAGTGCTAAAGACACACAAGACAGCTCTTGGGTGGTCCATCAGTGATCTTAAGGGCATTAGCCCAGCAAGATGCATGCACAAGATCCTATTGGAAGATAATGCCAAGCCAGTGGTTCAACCACAGAGGCGGCTAAATCCAGCCATGAAGGAGGTGGTGCAGAAAGAGGTCACTAAGTTACTAGAGGCTGGGATTATTTATCCTATTTCTGATAGTCCCTGGGTGTGCCCTGTCCAAGTTGTCCCCAAGAAGGGAGGCATGACAGTGGTTCATAATGAAAAGAATGAACTGGTTCCTACAAGAACAGTTACAGGGTGGCGTATGTGTATTGACTACAGAAGGCTCAATACAGCCACCAGAAAGGATCATTTTCCTTTACCATTCATAGACCAAATGCTAGAAAGACTAGCGGGTCATGATTATTACTGCTTTTTAGATGGCTATTCAGGCTATAATCAAATTGCAGTGGACCCTCAAGATCAAGAGAAAACAGCATTCACTGTCCTTCTGGCGTGTTTGCTTACAGAAGAATGCCTTTTGGTCTATGCAATGCACCTACAACCTTTCAGAGGTGCATGCTCTCCATCTTCTCTGATATGGTAGAGAAGTTCCTGGAAGTCTTCATGGATGATTTCTCAGTATTTGGAGACTCATTCAGATCCTGTCTTGATCATCTAGCACTTGTTCTGAAAATATGCCAAGAGACCAACCTAGTTTTAAAATGGGAAAAATGTCACTTTATGGTGACTGAGGGGATTGTACTTGGGCATAAAATTTCAAACAAGGGAATAGAGGCGGATCAAGCTAAAGTTGAAGTAATTGAAAAATTACCACCACCTACCAATGTTAAGGCAATCAGAAGCTTTCTGGGGCATGCATGATTCTATAGAAGGTTTATAAAGGATTTTTCAAAAATTGCAAAACCTCTGAGTAACCTGCTAGCTGCTGACACACCATTTGTGTTTGACACACAGTGTCTGCAGGCATTTGAGACCCTAAAAGCCAAGCTGGTCACAGCACCAGTCATCTCTGCACCAAACTGGACATTACCATTTGAACTAATGTGTGATGCCAATGACCATGCCATTGGTGCAGTGTTAGGACAGAGGCATAACAAGCTTCTGCACGTCATTTATTATGATAGCCGTGTTCTAAATGATGCACAGAAGAATTACACAACCACAGAAAAAGAGTTACTTGTAGTGGTTTATGCCATTGACAAGTTTAGATCCTATTTAGTAGGGTCAAAAGTGATTGTATACACTGACCATGCTGCTCTTAAATACTTACTCACAAAGCATGATTCAAAACCCAGGCTTATAAGGTGGCTGTTGCTTCTGCAAGAGTTTGATATAGAAATAAGAGACAGAAAATGGACAGAGAACCAGGTAGCTGATCATTTGTCCCGAATAGAACCTGTGGCAGGGGCGTCCCTCCCTTCTACTGAGATCTCTGAGACCTTTCCAGATGAGCAACTCTTTGCCATTCAGGAAGCTCCATGGTTTGCAGACATTGCAAATTATAAAGCTGTGAGGTTCATACCACAAGAGTACAGCAGGGTGCAAAGAAAAAAATTAATTTCAGATGCCAAGTACTACCTATGGGATGAGCCATATCTCTTTAAGAGATGTGCAGACGGAATAATCCGCAGATGTGTACCTAGAGAGGAAGCACAAAGAATCCTGTGGCATTGCCATGGATCACAGTATGGGAGACATTTTGCAGGTGAGCGAACAGCCACTAAGGTCCTCCAATATGGATTCTACTAGCCCACTCTCTATAGGGATGCCCGAGAGTTTGTGCGTAACTGTGACAGTTGCCAAAGAGCTGGTAACTTGCCTCAGGGTTACGCCATGCCTCAACAAGGGATCTTAGAGATTGAATTGTTTGATGTATGGGGAATTGACTTCATGGGTCCCTTCCCACCATCATACTCAAACACTTATATTCTGGTGGTAGTAGACTATGTATCTAAATGGGTAGAAGCAATTGCCACACCCAATAATGATACCAAGACCGTGCTGAAATTTCTCCAGAAACACATCTTCAGTAGGTTTGGTGTTCCCAGAGTACTAATCAGTGATGGGGGCACTCATTTCTGCAATAAACAGCTGTACTCTGCTATGGTCCGATATGGAATTAGCCACAAAGTAGCAACTCCGTATCATCCACAGACAAATGGGCAAGCTGAAGTCTCTAATAGAGAGCTAAAAAGAATCCTGGAATGGACTGTTATTGCCCGTAGAAAGGATTGGGCAAAGAGCTTGGATGATGCTCTGTGGGCATACAGAACAGCGTACAAGACTCCTATAGGAACCTCTCCATACCAACTTGTATATGGGAATGCCTGTCATCTGCCAGTGGAATTGGAACATAAAGCCTACTGTGCAACCAGATTCCTAAACCTGGATGCTAAGTTAGCTGGTGAAAAAAGATTGCTCCAGCTAAATGAGCTAGAGGAGTTCAGACTCAGTGCCTTTGAAAATGTAAAAATTTATAAGGAAAAGGCAAAGAAGTGGCATGACAAGAAATTGTCATCCAGAGTCTTTGAGCCAGGACAAAAAGTTCTGCTCTTCAACTCTAGGCTCAAATTATTCCCAGGAAAACTTAAATCCCGATGGAGGGGTCCGTATGTGATTACAGGAGTGTCACCATATGGATATGTTGAGCTTCAGGATATTGATTCTGATAAAAAGTTCATTGTTAATGGACAGAGGATCAAACATTATCTTGAAAGTAATTTTGAGCAAGAATGCTCAAAACTGAGGCTTGAATGAATCTCAGTAAAAGGTCCAGCTAAAGACAATAAAGAAGCGCTTGCTGGGAGGCAACCCAGTTATTAGCAGGTTATCTATTTTATTTAATAAAAGTTTGATACATATTCTCAAAGGGTGATCAGCAAAATTGAAAGAATTCACAGAGTTACAAAAGGATTCAGTGCAAAAAGCGGAGAAAAGGAGCTTGCTGGCGAAAAAACGCCAGTAAGGGGTACCATTCTGGGCGTTTAACGCCAGTAAAGGTACCATTTTGGGCGTTAAATGCCATAATGGGCACCATTCTGGGCGTTTAATGCCAGGTGTGCAGCATCCTGGGCGTTTAGCAAAACGCCCAGTGATGAAGGGGTTTCTGGCGTTTAACGCCAGCCAGGGTACCTGGCTGGGCATTAAACGCCCATAATGGCCAACATTTGGGTGTTAAATGCCAGAATGGATACCATTCTGGGCGTTTAACGCCAGATAGGTGGGGGACAGAGATTTTGCTTTCCACTTCAAATTTTTTCAAACTTTCTTGTTTTGATCCATAATTTTCTGCATAAACACATTTCAAACTTTCATTATTCACCTTCAAATCTTAAAAATTAAAATCATTTTTCAAATCTCTTTCAAATCCTTTCCAAATCTTCTTCAAAAAACTCAAATATCTCTCAAATTCTTTCCATATCTTCTCAAATCTCCTTCAAAATTTTCGAAATCTCTCCCCCCTCCCTTATAAATATACGTTCGGCCATCCCCCTTTCCCCACCATTCAAATTTGCTCTCCTTCTCTCTCTCCTCTTTCTTTTCTTTTGCTTGAGGACATGCAACCCTCTAAGTTTGGTGTGTTTTTCTGTGATCACTAAGCTAAGGCTCATCAAGATCATGGCTCCCAAAGGAAAACAAACCAATTCTAGAGGCAAGAAAGAGAATGCTCCAAAGGATCTTTGGAGTCAAGAGAGGTTCTTAACCAAAGAACATGCAGACCATTACCACAAAATAATGGGTCTAAGGTTAGTGATCCCGGAAGTTAAATGCAATCTAAAAGAAGATGAATATCTGGAGATCCAAGAGCAAATTCGAAACAGAGGATGGGAAGTTCTAACCAACCCTGAGACAAAGGTTAGAAGAAACATGGTTCAGGAATTCTACTCAAATCTGTGGCTGACAGATAAGCAGAGAATGACTGGAACTGCTTTTCATACCTATAGAACCATGGTCAGAGGGAGAATTATTTACTTCCATCTGGACAAAATAAGAGAGGTCTTCAAATTGCCTCAACTGCAAGATGATCCTGAATCCTTTAATATGAGAATGGTGAGAGCAGATAAGGGGTTGGATCAAGTTCTAGAGGACATATGCCTCCCTGGAACTAAGTGGACAACCAATTCAAAAGGTGTCCCAAACCAATTGCAAGAGGTTGGCTAGACTTCATTGGGCGTTCCATATTGCCCACTATCAACCGTTCTGAGGTCACTATCAAGAGAGCAGTGATGATTCATTACATTATGCTGGGAAAAGAAGTGGAGGTTCATCATCTGATTGCTTGTGAGATTTACACAATTGCAAACAAGAATTCCACTGAAGCCAAACTGGCTTACCCAAGCTTAATCTCTTTGCTATGTAAAGATGTTGGGGTAAGGATGGGAGTAGATGAATTCATCCCAATTGAACATCCAATCACCAAGAAGTCAATGGAAGGACAAATGCAAGATAATTCTATCAAAAGGAGGGCACAAGAGTTCCTCCCTGAACTCCCTGAAATTGACTACTGGGCCCGCCTAGAAGCATCTGTTGCCAAGCTGCAAGAAGCTATGGAACAAATTAAGGAAGAACAGCAGAATCAAAACTGCATGCTCTGTAAATTGCTGAAGGAACAAGAGAAGCAGGGGCGTGAGCTACAGGAGCTGAAGCGCCAGAAGCTCTCCCTTGAAGGGTCAAATACCCCACAAGTTGAGGGAGCATCCACTTTTCAAGATCAAGGTTGTTGAGTCCTAACTCTGTGATAACCTCTATCATTAGGAGTCTATTTTAGAGTCATTTAAATTTTTGTTTTCTATTACTATTAGTCTTATCTTATGTTTATCTTTGAGTCTTGTTGTTAATTCATGATTAATAAAATTTAATGTCTATGCCTTAAAGCTATGAATGTCCTATGAATCCATTACCTCTCTTAAATGAAAAATGCTTTAATCACAAAAGAACAAGAATTGCAGGATTTCGAATTCATCTCTGAAACTAGTTGAATTAGCTTGATGTGGTGAGAATACTTTTTGTTTTCTGAATGAATGATTGAACAGTGCATATGTCTTTTGAATTTGTTGATTAAAGAATGTTAAACTTGTTGGCTCTTGAAAGAATGATGGAAAAGGAGAAATGTTATTGAGGATCTGAAAAATCATCAAATTGATTCTTGAAGCAAGAAAAAAGCAGTGAATTCAAACAAAAAAAAAAGAAAAAAATGAAAAAGAAAAAAAAGAGAGAGATAAAAAGTGATCCGAGGCAAAAAGAGTGTGCTTAAGAACCCTGGACACCTCTAATTGGGGACTCTAGCAAAGCTGAGTCACAATCTAAAAAGGTTCACCCAGTTATGTGTCTGTGGCATGTATGTATCCAGTGGTAATACTGGAAGACAGAGTGCTTTGGGCCACAGCCAAGACTCATAAAGTAGCTATGTTCAAGAATCATTACACTGAACTAGGAAAATCAATAACACTATCTGAATTCTGAGTTCCTATAGATGCCAATCATTCTAATCTTCAAAGGATAAAGTGAGATGCCAAAATTGTTCAGAAGCAAAAAGCTACTAGTCCCGCTCATCTAATTGGAGCTAAGTTTCATTGATATTTTGGAGTCTATAGTATGTTCTCTTCTTTTTATCCTAATTGATTTTCAGTTGCTTGGGGACAAGCAACAATTTAAGTTTGGTGTTGTGATGAGCGGATAATTTATACGTTTTTTGGCACTATTTTTAGTATGTTTTTAGTACATTTTAGTTAGTTTTTAGTATGTTTTTATTAGTTTTTATTTAAAATTAACTTTTCTGGGCTTTACTATGATTTTGTGTGTTTTTCTATGATTTCAGGTAATTTCTGGCTGAAATTGAAGGACCTGAGCAAAAATCTAATTCAGAGGTGGAAAAAGGACTGCAGATGCTGTTGGATTCTAACCTCCCTTCACTCAAAGTGAAATTTCTGGAGCTACAGAAGCCCAATTGGTGCGCTCTTAATTGTGTTGGAAAGTAGACATCCTGGGCTTTCCAGCAATATATAATAGTCCATACTTTGCTTTTGATGGCCCAAACCGGTGTTTCAAATCAGCTTCAGAATTTCCGGCGTTTAACGCCGGAACTGGCACAAAAATTGGAGTTAAATGCCCAAACTGGCACAAAAGCTGGCGTTTAACTCCAGGAAAAGTCTCTACACATGAAAGTTTCAATGCTCAGCCCAAGCACACACCAAGTGGACCCCGGAAGTGGATTTTTATGTCATTTACTCATTTCTGTATACCCTAGGTTACTAGTTCACTATTAATAGGACCTTTTGACATTGTATCTTTACCTCATGACACATTATATATTTCTTACTGTATCTTCTACGGCATGAGTCTCTAAACCCCATGGTTGGGGGTGAGGAGCTCTGCTGTGTCTTGATGGATTAATGCAATTACTACTGTTTTTCATTCAATCACGCTTGCTTCTATTCTAAGATATCACTTGTTCCTCAACTTGATGAATGTGATGATCCGTGACACTCATCATCATTCTCACCTATGAATGTGTGCCTGACAACCACCTCCGTTCTACTTTAGATTGAGGGAATATCTCTTGGATTCCTTAATCAGAATCTTCGTGGTATAAGCTAGAATTGATGGTGCCATTCAAGAGAATCCGGAAGGTCTAAACCTTGTCTGTGGTATTCTGAGTAGGATTCAAGGATTGAATGACTGTGTCGAGCTTCAAACTCCTGAGGGCTGGGCATTAGTGACAGACGCAAAAGAATCACTGGATTCTATTCCAACATAATTGAGAACCGACAGATGATTAGCCGTGCTGTGATAGAGCGCGTTGAACATTTTCACTGAGAGGATGGGAGGTAGCCATTGACAACGGTGAAACCCTACATACAGCTTGCCATGGAAGGAGTCTTGCGTACATGAAGAATAAGACAGTAGAAAAGTAGAGATTCGAAAGACAGAGCATCTCCAAAACCTCAACCTGTTCTCCATTACTGCAAAACAAGTATTTATTTCATGTTCTTCTACTTTTTACAATCAACCCTGAGAATTATTGATATCCTGACTAAGAGTTACAAGATAACCATAGCTTGCTTCAAGCCAACAATCTCGGTGGGATCGACCCTTACTCACGTAAGGTATTACTTGGACGACCCAATGCACTTGCTGGTTAGTTGTGCAGAATTGCAAAAGTGTGATTGCAATTTCGTGCACCACTGGCCATTCGGCCATGCCTGGACCTTCATCACTTATGTATTTTCAATGGTGGAATTTATACACACTATAGATTAAGGTGTGGAGCTCTGCTGTTCCTCGAGTATTAATGCAAAGTACTATTGTTCTTCTATTCAATTCAAGATTATTCTTATTCTAAGATGTTGACTCGCACTTCAACATGTTGAATGTGATGATCCGTGACACTCATCACCATTCTCAATTTATGAACGCGTGCCTGACAATCACTTTCGTTCTACTTGCGAAAGCTAGAGTGTGTATCTCTTGGGTTTCTAATCAACGATTCACATCAACTCCCCTCTGATAATGGGGCATATGAATCCGAGATTAGAACCTTTATGGTATAGGCTAGAATCAATTGGCAGCATTCTTGAGATCCGGAAAGTCTAAACCTTGTCTGTGGTATTCCGAGTAGGATATGGGAAGGGATGACTGTGACGAGATTCAAACTCGCGACTGTGGGGCGTAGTGATAGACGCAAAAGGATCATTGGATCTTATTCCGACACGATCAAGAACCAACAGTTGATTAGCTATGCGGTAGCTGTGCCTGGTATTTTTCATCCGAGACAAGAAATCCGACAGTTGATTAGCCGTACAAAAACCGTAGAGGACCATTTTCACTAAGAGGACAGGAGGTAGCCAATGACAACAGTGATCCCCAACATACATCTTGCCATGGAAAGGAGTATGAATGATTGAATGAAGGCAGTAGGAAAGCAGAGATTCAGAAGGAATAAAGCATCTCCATACACTTATCTGAAATTCTCACCAATGAATTACATAAGTATCTCTATCTTTATTTTATGTTTATTTATCTTTTAATTATCAAAACTCCATAACCATTTGAATCCGCCTGACTGAGATTTATAAGATGACCATAGCTTGCTTCAAGCTGACAATCGCCATGGGATCGACACTTACATACGTAAGGTTTATTACTTGGACGACCCAATGCACTTGCTGGTTAGTTGTGCAAAGTTGTGAAAAAGAGTTGAGATTACAATTGTGTGTACCAAGTTATTGGCGCCATTGAGATCACAATTTCATGTACCAGTCATATGTAAAAGGGGTAACTATAATGAATAACGATTTGAGAAAAGTATATATTGAATGGGCCTTGTGCCAAAATACTAATGCGAAAGTGTCCGCCTAACAGATAGCCTGAGATTGCTAATGTGAGAATTTTCGTCTAACTGATAGCACTGTTTCTTACTATGATGCATATTAAAATGTTATTATAAGGAGGGCTAACTGACATGGGTAACCGTGATGCCAAGGTGTCTAACTGACATAGTAAAGGAACCATATTCGGGGTTCACTCCGAGTAACGTCGGGTTGGGGTAGACAACCGACGCATGAGCTCATGATCTGCGCTAGAAACAGGCATCTATCATCTTGTTTGCGCATATGAACTTCCTATGAATTGTTTATTGCCATTTCATAATTGTTTGTATTATTTACTTGTTGAATTTATATTCGTACCCTATATCTCTATGTTTGTTCTTTTTTTATTTCATGACAACTTAGAGACAAAGACCCTAGGTTCCCCCGTTTACCTTGCTGAGACTCTAGGTTCTCACCCTTTTTCTCTTTCTTTCTTCCCCTCCCCAGATGGGATCGGCAGAGGAGTCCGTTGAGTTTCAGGTTTCGGTATATCACCCACGTTTCGATCCCAGCATGCTGTATGTTTTCACTCTAGCTGAAGACCATTTCGGAGATTGACCTAGTTGACTTTTTACTCCTTTTGACAATCAGTATTATTACTTTCTCCTCGCTTTTGTAGTATTTTTAGAGGGATAGGACCTCTTAGTAGTTGGTTCCAGTTTAAGAAACCTGTGTGAGGGTTGGGACTGACTTCCTCTTTTATATCTATATATAAAACTTGGAGTAGTACTCGACTTTTAATAGATGACATGTATCTCTAAGCTTAACTCATGTGTATATTTGTATATATGTATATATGTTATTTTCTATTACCATGTATTTATCTGTGACATAGCTTTAAGAACTAACCTTGCGAGCAACTAAATAATATTTCACGATTACTGGTTTATTCACGCTAAGCCGATAAAGGCTTTTATTAATATATGTTTACAAAATCTGAGTCTAGAGTTAAATAGATCCTTGCGACGAGTAAAACCTGAACGTTTGGCATTGGTCATGACGAGTCGAAGGTTCGGGTGTTACACACAACAGCTTCATGGGTTGGGCCTTTTTGGTCGTATGGAGTGGTTCACAGAAAAATTAGGTGAAGCAGGTTGGGTTGGGTCTTTAGCATTCTCTTATCCTCGCACTATGGGCAGTTGCCAACAGAAGGTGATCATCTCCTTGGAAGGAATCCCTAGGTTTCTCCATCGCAACCACCGCTGGAATTTTCACTGTTGCCGTCAGTTGCACGGGAGCTCCAGCCTCGCGCCTCCATCGCTAATCGCGAGCGTCATCGTCGAAGTTGTGGAGTCTTCGTATTCTATAACCCATAATCTTGTTCCATCTCTCTTCTCCCGCTCTTCTCCCACCCACTGTTGTTGTGGTCGCATCATTCAAGTTTGAGGAGAATACTACACGTCATCGCATACTAGTTCATAGTGACAATTTTCTTTGTGGAAAATTTAAAGTGAAACTCATTTTACAGTAGCATAATTACAGTTCAAGAAAGTGGGAAATAGATGTTAATTGTTGTCATTTAACACTCTAATAGAACATCATTGCCATTCTTGTTTGTTTTTCTTGCTACAATCTCAATAAGCCACTTCTTGTTCTTATTCTTCTTCATTTTACCTTCTGGAATTTTGTTGAGTAGTTCAAGTTAACAATTCAATAAGATAGACAATATAGAAAAGTAAAAAGTTTGATAAATTGAACGTAGATTGGATAAGTTTGTTAATGGTAGCTGGAAATTGAAGCAATATATTTATCTATGTACAAAGAGTCATTGTGTTGCAAGTGGCTGTATATGGAGTTATCTTTGCTGACCCTCTGTCCTCATGAATCTACCACCTTATATACCCTAAGAAACTGCAATTGAAGATGAAACAGAGAATAATCAACATGTATGTAATAGTTTGTATGATTAACTTTGGCTCTGCTAACTGAATTTTTTACATCAAACCTTTGGTACGATATTGTCCTTGTTTGGTTTTCATTTTTGACATTTTGTTATGTTGATATTTGACATCATAATATTTTTTTTAATTCCTAGCATGAAATTCTGGAAATCGTTGCTGCTCTTTTGTTAACAAATGTGGTGAAAAGCTTGTTGAACTTACGATGGTGCATAGCTTGTTAATTTTTAATTTTTACTTAATGAATAAAGGCCTAAATTGGTTAGCTTCCTTAGGGAAAGAAGAAACCTATGAAACATTATTTTTTCTTCACGAAGAAAACTAAATTAAGTAAGTTTACTAGATGAGAAGATGATCGTATTTTTATTGTTGGTTCAGTGGAGTCCATAATTTTTTTTGTTTCTTGTTTCTGTCTGGATGAGTTCATTGGTGATATAATGAGTGTTAAATAGTTAATTATTCCTAACCAGTCATGTGATGTGTCTTTCAATTATAAAGGCTCTTTGTCACTTTTTATTTGACATGAGCTTATTACATGATGCTTTTTGTCTGGGACTGGTTGGGGAATGTGGTTAATTGCAGGTGCATGGATGATCATCTACTGTTGTTAAGTTTCGTTTAGTTATTTCTATTTTCTTACATGGTTATTTCTTGTTAATTCAGCATACGCTTTTTAGAAGTTGCATTAGCCATCGTTGATCGATATTGCCAATGAAGCATTTGCCAGGTGACTGAGTTCTTGTGTTCTTCAAGATGAACTTGAGCTTTTAGTTCATTGGTGGCAAGGATGAGTGAGATCGAAGTAGTGCACAAGAGTATTGTGTTATGTCTTCTTCGAGTAGGGACGATAACGAAGACGCCATTGGAAATGGCTCTCGAGGCGGGTGAATTGGGTGATGTTACGGGGTTTAGGTCTGCGTAGGACTTCGTGGGGAAAGAATTTAGCACCGAGGAAGAGGTTTATTCCGCGTACAAGTAATTTTTCCAGTTAAAGGGTTTCCGTGTTCGAAAGGGTGACGTGGCTCGTGCCAATGGGTTGTTGGTGAGGCGAGACTTTTTTTGTCACCGGCAAGGTACAAGGCATGAGAAACACTATGATCGCTCAGAAAGAGTACGAGAGGAGAGGCTGAAGAGTCGCACAGATTGTAAGGCGGAGTTGAAATATTTTTACGATGTGCAAGAACATACATGGAAAGTGAGGAGGATCGACGACAATCATAACCACTCCCTGGCAGAGGGAATTTGCATACCCTTATAGATTTCATTTTCGAACATGTTTTGAGGTCTATTTTTATTTCATCAATGTGCAGGGCAGAGAGGGCCTATGTGGCCCAGCTTTCTCCTGTGGTTTGGATGCATACATTCCGAGGCTGGTCCAAGCAAATGTGAACCACTCTAGCAGGTTTCAATTCAGCCCAGGGGGTGGTAGCGGCAACTTCTTCCTTGGGGGCCAACACATACAACAGTTCTTCGCTGCTCCAAGTTGCTCTGCTCATCACAGAGAAGTTCCTAACTAACCTAAAGCCGCTACGACGTCACCCCAACTTGCGACCGTTGTCACCTCAGTGCAATTCAATATTCTGAGCAGTGAGGCCTTCCAACAGTGGATACTGGAGTTATGTCTCGTCAATGTATGAAATGTTGCATAGTAGGGGTGACTTCAATGGTCATAATTACTACTTAATTTTACCAAGTCTTGAATTCATAGAAACTTGTAAAGTCTAAACGTTAAAAGTTATTACGGAATGTGATGAGCAAGTCTTCCTCCGCCAACAGACCAGGATCGCTATTTTGAGTCACAAGGCTACACTTTCCTACAGGACATTCAAGAATCACAAGGTAGTTAAATGATTAGGCCACGATAACTGTCCGGTCTCCCATGCGTGTTCTTGGTTTAGTGTATGTGTGAGTTTGGAAGTTGTTAGTGGAAGATATAGTATTAACGGTGCGTGGGTTGTATAAACGAAGCTTTGTTTCATTGGGTTATTTTCATGCATCGAATAAGACTTCCAGATGATTAGCTGTTTTCCATTCTAAACATTAGTCATGTAATATGAAAATCTCTCAAAAGGGTTTAACATTATCATTTAACTTCAAGACTTAGGCAAGACATGACTCCCTGTTGATGACCATATCGTTGTTTTGACGAGTTCACATTTTTTAATTACGCCAACCGATTTAACCGTATATCAAAACAGAAAAGTCTTTATAGAAGCACTCAATACCCTACTCAAGGTAATGTTATATTATATGTCTAGAGGAATACTTTTGATAGGAAAAAACCACTAATAAATTTTATATATTCTACACATGTAATTCTTGCTGACAAATTTCGAAAACAACCATTCATGAAAGTGTATTAGCGTACTTGGATCAAGTTAGTTTTAAAGATAAATATACTTGTTGAGTGAAAAAAGAAAACTAATTGAAGTAATCTACAAAAAGAGACCAATTAGTAAATATTGTTACAAGAAGAAATAACCAAAGCTTTTAGCCAAAATTAATTAAAAACTTAAACATATAACTAACCCTAGTGGCCCAGAACTTGAAGCACGATACAATCTCTAAATTAATACAAAAAGCCATATAGGATAAGGCACGCACAAAAGCCATGTAGTAGAAATGTAGAATATATTTTTTCTGTTAGAAGAAATGCACTGGGACATTACAAGTCGTTAACTTACATGTATAGTATCCAATCCGAATGCAGGCCTTAAAACGGTAACATATATTCGCTGCATCCGAATGGAGAACTCCTCTCTTTCTTAGATGGTTGTTACAAACAAAAATTCCCAAAAGGGTTGTGTGAATCTCGCCTGCTCCAAAAAAAAAAAGACTAGTGCACCTTGGTATATGTTTAGATTACGACATTAATTAATAATGTCTGCATTCCCATATTCGGAGGTGTCTCAAAAATGGCGAGAGAATGTGCAAATAATAAAAAAATGTGATTGGTCGGTTTGTGTCTCTAATCTTCACGTCCATGTCATATCGACCAAGACTTCTTTCACCAATATTGGATCGCCTTTTCCACGATGTTAATAGCATTTGCATTGTATGACCCCAACTCAAGATCCAGGGCAATTCACATTTGATTTTGGTTGTTCACTACCTACAAATCATCGTAGCTTAATTAATTAGTTGCATATAGTTGTATCCTAACTCTAAACCCTCATTCAAAATAGTATAATAAAGTCGACAACCCTACGTATATGTTATATACCATGTTACACTATGAATTGTCCATAAATCCCCCCTAATCATCCATTGCAAGACCCAAACCCACAATCCAGCCTATGCCATAAAATACAAAAATTTAGTTATTGCTGTATACACAAGCAACGAGTGAAAATGGTGTCGATACCAAAAAATTTCATGAACCAGAATTCAATGGAGTGTGATTGTAAGGCAGAAGAGCCACTTACGATAGCCGATGTTGCTGAGGCACCAGAAGCTCTTCGTACTCAAACAAAGAGAATCGGGGTCGTTCAGCAGTGCACGTCTATGTACCTAAGAAACAATGACCTTATTCAACCACTGTCATATTTATAACAAAGTATAAGGTGTATTCACAGAGACGACATATCATTGTTAAAATATGTTAAGTTTTTTTTTCCGTTAAAAGGAGAAGAAAAAAAGAAAAAAGGAGAAGAAACAACCAAATAACGTAAAAGCATTGCTTTTATAAATATCAACATACTTTATATATGATAACTCGTGCAAAACTTAGTTGACCAACTAAAAAAAACGTAAGAGACCAATACAAGAATAAATGCATGAAATATAATACAAGTAGTGCAAATACTTTAGTGGAGATTTAACATCTAGGCCGTATAATGATTTGTTAATGAGCTTAACTTGAAGCACAAATACTAGATGTACTCAATGTCTACACTTACCACTTGCGTCATAGCAAGCTTTCTGCACTCTATATCCCTTGTTGACTTCAACGAGTCAAAGTAGATTAGCTTCCTCTGTGGTACGTCCACTACAATCAAATACCAATGTCTCTCCATCTACACAGGTTAAAAAATCTGCAGCACACAAGACAGATCAAAAGCTAGATTAGCGAAAATAACTTGCCACTACTTAATCATTCACAACCTCTTTTAGAAGACAACATGTTTTTTTCCTACCTCAATAAGCATTTCAACCTTGGACTGCATATGGTTGCACACAATTGTTTTCAAATTAGCCTATGTTAGACGTGTTTTTTTGGAGGACATCTTGCTGCGAAAAAATATTAAAGATTCAAATAGGTTAACAAAGATATCTACTTCAAGTCAAGTTAGTCGAAACGTTAATAAAGAATTAAATTAAATTGGTCTACACCTGTAGCTTCATGTTGTTACTCACCATGATCATTGTTGGCATGAACCACTGGTAAGCAGGGGCGGTCTTGGACAACATGGTAGGCACGACGTTCAAAACCTGGAAATTGAAGCTCAACTGAAGTAAAATTATTAGAAAACCAGTGGTGTGAGACAGGTAATAGAACAAAATAAGAAAACAAAAGACTCCGATTCCCACATCATCCATAACCCTTTCATTTGGGACAAGCATTAGTAATGTCATTCTGTCTGCAACACAATGACCAACATAAGCCAGAATTTCACGAATAATAACAGGCGTATACAGTGGTCAGGTAGATTGATACTATAATAAATGGATAGTCCTTATAATTACCAAGAATAGTATATAATTATCTAACAAATCAACAAGATTGATACTATAAAGTGATTTTATATAATTACTAAACAAGCAAATGTGAAATTTATCGTAATCTCATTTTTATTTTCAATGAAAATGATACTATAATAAATGGATACTCCTTACAAAGATAGTGTGTATTTTGAGGATATTCAAAGTCTAATAGCATCAAAAATAAAAATAACTTAATAATAATCATATTTTTCATCTACAAAAGTATATCTAATATTTTATATATAGGAGCATTTTGTCTCTATCATTTTAAAATTATTTCGAGAATATTTGTAGATGCTAATAACCTTATACAAACTATAGTTCTATCATGGGCAAGCAACAAGTTAGGATACTTATTCACAAATTATTAAATTTTTCACTAGTATTGTCAATCTCCGAAATTACTCAAAATTATTGAAATAATATGAATTTAAATAATAAAAATTGATAACAAATAGCATGTTTATTCAAATTTTTATAATATACTTTTAGAAAAAAACAATGAATAATTTATTTACTTATTTTGAGATATTATTCCATATTTCCTAAATTCCATATTAATGAATATAGTTGTTATAGATATTTTCAACTTCTCTTAACATGTTAAAAATATCTAAACTAAGTTTATTAAATTTTGTCAATGCAACCTAACAAATTAAAAGAATCTAAGTATAAAATTTTTGAAAAAAAATATATAGTATTTATGTATATCCATTTTTTTTAAAATTACATGATACATAAGGTTATAATCAAGTATTCCAGAAAATTTTAAACAATTTTAAATCCCACAACACACACAGAGAACTAGAAAGGAAAGCTGAAGTTAAGAATAATGAGACATATAGCCGCCACCGATCTTTCTACCTTCTAAGTTGCACGTGCATGGGACCAGAAGTAACAGCAAAAATCTGTGTAAGAGAACTAATCTATTTCTTTTTTATTTCATTTCTTCCTTGAAACTACTGAAGTTATATGAACACAAGCACCATCTCTTCATCCTCTTCATGTTGTATGGGAAAAAGCTAACGTCTCGTCAACAAAATCTCTTTTAATTTTAGTCTTGGAGTTTGCAAATTAAACAAACAAAGAATAATAACTTCCATCCACGTGTGTAGAGGAATAGAAAAAAAAAACAAAAAAGGAAATGAATTTGCTCTTATGGGAACGTTAAGGTTAAAGAAATAAATTCCCTTCTCAACCTAAGTCTATCAACAAAGATCTTTTTAAAATTATATCTTTGTCAAACAGTCATTACCTCTTGGGGAGATCTTTGATGAAAATGTATGTTACCACTGCAAGCTCTACCCCTATAAGATCCATACGTCGGGTTGGTACGAATGCTAGATTCAAATTTGTAATACAACCACAAAATATCAGAACCAGTTTGTTTAAAGTGCATAAGAAGGTGTTATAATCAATATTTGGCAATAATGACATAATGTTAGGGATGTTCTCCACATTCATGTATAGCAGTTCTGATAGTTCATTACTTCGTCCTTCCAACCGGTGCGAGATAATTGTAGTGCTTTTCGTGCGAAGTAGAGAGCATTGGGGATTTTCTAGCCTCACGATAATCCCGTTGAGTCTCATGAGTAGGTTCGCTAGTGAGGTCAACCTGGTACAAAGTATGGGATTACCACAAGAAAATGATATGATAAAGCTAGAAATTGCTATAGAATCATGGGAATAATGCAGAAATGATAGCAACGAGATTAGGGATGACAAAGTTGGGGGGATTCCTTTGTTAACTTTTGTGATAGGTAGACCATCAAGTGCGGGTAGCTGTCTTCGACTTCTTTGATCTGAAGGCACATGATCAATGCTGAAGTTTGTATCCAACATGGGCACATACGTCGGGTCATCAACATCCACCGGGGTCATATATATATATATATATATATATATATATATATATATATATATATATATATATATTGTCGATCATATTTTGTCATCAACATCCACCGGGCACATACGCCTGCATATACCAGGGCTTATTCACAGATATAGTTTTGTCGTGATTTTTTCTTTTTGAAGGATCATTATTATCTTCGGCCTGTTTGATGATTGGATTTTTGACAGTCTAGAATTTCACTAATGAAATCTCGTTGTAAAGTATAGTTTCTAAACCAACAATAATCCTTTTATGCAAAAATTTGTTTGTCACAAGTAACAAAACCCCTAAAATCTATAAACCGAAGTATTTAAACCTCGGGTCGTTCTCCCTAGGATTTACAATAAAGTATTCTTGTTATTGGTTATGAGATGTATTTTGGGGTTTTTGAGATAATAGACAAGAAATGTAAATTGCAAAAGAAATAAACTAACAACTAACAAGCTCTTGGCAAGATATGAGAACTAGAAATCCTATCCTAGTCATCCTCCTCAATTGTAACCACAAATTATTCATTGCTACCACTTAGTTAACCTCTAACCATGGAGGAAAGTCAAGTGGATGAATCATTTTGATTCCTCAAGTCCTAATCAACTCCTAAAGGAAAGACTAGCTTTAGAGGCATTCAAATCAAGTAGCAACTTCTAATTATCAATCAACAAAGGAATTAGATAACTCAAGAGTCACTAATTACTCAACCAAAGCCAAGAGGAACAAAATCTAACTAATAACTAGAAGAGACATTTCATCAAACACATAAAAGGCAATAAAAGGAAAGCATATGAAAGTAACAACAAGAATGAAATCTAACAACAATTATTGCAACGAATTAACAACAACAATTAAAAGGAACACAATTGTTATGAATTACCTCTAATTGAATTGAAAGAAAAGAGAAGGAACAAAAGTAAATCTACAACAAAGCATAAAAATAAAGTAGAAGGGATTACAACAAAAGAATAGAGGAATCATAAATGCAACAACAAAGAATTGAGAAGAAGAGTAGAAGAGAGCATGAATCAAAACCTAGATCTAAGAACTAAACATAATCCTAATCCTAATTTCTAGAGAGAAGTGAGAGCTTCTCTCTCTAAAACTACTTCTAACTAATCCTAATGTGTAAAAATGATCAAAAGTCCCTTTGCTCTTCAATCCTTGGCTTTAAATAACATCTTTGGCGCCAAAGTTGGTTGGGATTGGGCCCCACAACTCTTGAGAATTTGCTGGGTGCGAATTCACTTAAAAATCAAGTATCAGCATCGACACATATGTGCACAGCACGCGTACGTGTCCATGGCCCATTTCGCAAGGTGCGCGTAAGCGCCTGGTGCGCGCGCGCGTCCATGGGCAAGTTCAACTCTTTGGCTTTTAATGATTTCTCCACTTTGCATGCTTTCCTCTTCACTCCTTTGATCCATTCCTAGCCTTTTCAATCTGAAATCACTAACAAACACATTAAGGCATCTAGTGGAATCAAAGGGAGATTGAAATTATCAAGTTAAAGGCCTAAAAAGAATGTTTTCACATCTAAGCACAAATTGGGAGAAAATCATGAAACCATGCTATTTCATTGAATAAATATGGGTAAAAGGTCATAAAATCCCTTAAAATCAATACAAGATAAACCCTACAAATGGGGTTTATCAACCTCCCCACACTTAAACCAAGCATGTCCTTATGCTTAAACCAAGAATGAAGTAAAGGGCATGGCATTTATTCAATGGAAACTAACTAAATGCAATCTAACTATATGCAACTATCTAAATGAACGCAATTGCTTGGTCAAAATAAATCAATTTCCAAGAAGCATATATGCACAAGGGCTAAGGACTAGCAAGTCTAATCCAAAATTGGATTGAGTTATTAGATATTTTTACAAACTTATATGAAAAGTGATACTTATAGATGGAAACATGTAATTGAGCATCAAACCCTCACCGAATGTGCTTGCGCTCTATTTGCTCAAGTGTTTAGGGTTGATTCTCTCAATTCTCGTCTATTTCATGCTTTCTAAGATTTGTTTTTCTTCTAACAATCAACATACATTTCATGCATGTATACACATATCATGAGGTCTTTTCATTGGTTGTAATGGGACTAGGGTTAAGGTAGGATGCATATTTGGTCAAGTGAGCTTAAAATTTGAATCTTTGATAAGCTTAAACTTCCCACCTAACTTATGACATCCTATACAATTCCAAAGCTAACCTAACTACCCATTTTTCTCACTTTTTCACATACTCATGCTTTTTTTTTCTTGATCACAATATATATGCATTGACTTTTATTGAACTTTACTTTGGGGCATTTTGTCTCCTTTTTATTTCTTTTTTTCTTTGTTTCTTTCTTTTTCTATTTTTTTCTTTTCCATATTATTTTTCTTTTTTTTTTCTTTTATTTTTCTCATTTTTTTCTTTTTGAAATAAAGTATATATAAAGGTATCAATGCATAAGGTCTATACATTCATTACACATGAGCATATACCCAATTCCCAATATTTACAACACAAAACTACCCTTTTATTCTCAACGAATGTCCCAAGTTTTCCACACTTAAATGATACTCACACACACTAGCCTAAGCTAATCAAAGATCCAAATTAAGGACATTTATTATTTTTCACTTTAGAGCTTGTAATGTGCTAAATTAAGAATAAAGTGGGTTAATCGTAGGCTCAAATTTGGCTAACAAAGGAAGATAAAATGTAAGGCTTTTTGGGTAAGTAAGCTAAATGAAATGATGGCCTCAATCATATAAATGCATAAATACTCAAAATAATGGACATAAAGAATTAAACAAACTAAAGATTACAATCATAGAAAGAGAACAATGTACACAAGAAGGAAAATAAGTGGTTATAAGATGTAACCACACTATTAGACTCAAATCTCACTTGCTTGTGTTCTTAGCTCAAAATATGATCCACAATATATATATATATATATATATATATATATATATATATATATATATATATATATATATATCTGTGTGTGTGTGTGTGCGCGCGCGCGCGTGTGTGTGTGTGTGTGTGTGTGTGTTTCAAGCAAGTTTTATGAAAAGTTTTCACTCAAATCAATTGGTGCCCTATAGCTAGAAATCCTTGAAAAATTTCATTATTTTGACTAAGCTTATTGTGTATACATATGCAAAAATAAGAAAATGGAAGTAAAAATCCTAAATCCTAGAATGAAATACAAAAGTGTTGGAATTAGAAACTTGTCACCCAAAATCGCCGATCGGTCGGACTATCTCCCCACACTTAAAAATTTACACCGTCCTCGGTGCACTCAAAGATGAGCAAGCGGGTACGGCGACTCTCCGGATTGCTACCTTCAGCTGGTAGGTCAACCGGTGCTGCGTGTTCTTAATCTTGCTTCCGTTATTGCTTGTAGTGCATCCATCATGAAAAACAAAAATATAACACCATAAGATGAGAAGATATGAAAGCAAGGAAGCATACATTGTTGGAGTGAGGTAAATCACTAGGATTGAGTGAGCGAATCAATGTGACATTAATAAAAGTGAGTGTGCATTCTAAGTTGCGCGCAATTTAGGGCACACACTAACATGAAAGGCTATGTCACAATAGAAGCAAGCTCTTTACTCATTCTAGTGTGCTTGAAATGCTTTAAGTAAACTTGTAAGGTAAAACAAGCATTAAAGAGGCATGAGAGCATTCAAGCTAAAAGCATTTGGATATATATGATTATGAGATACAATGCATTAAGGTAAATGCTCAACATCCAATATCAAGAGATTGCCTAATCAAAGAATAGGGTTCAAATCACATGGTAGCTAGCTACAACATGCAATTCAAAAGAGTCTCAAGCTCAAAGGCAATTCTCATCACTTGATATTTTTCAAAAGGTAAAGATGAAAAACTTAAAACCAAGTAGCAAAATGTAACCTCAATCATAGAATCCAACAAAGATTATCTAGAAACATTCATGCTAAAATAGCATTTAGGCAATAAAAGGGCAGCAATGCATAGTAAACAAAGTCAATAATCCAACACTTATAATGAAAAGAGAGAAAATAAAATGAAAACTAAACTAAAACTAACTAATTAACTAACCAACTAACTAATTAACTAACTAAAATAAATGGTTATCAATGGTGTTTGGAAGTGTTGGATGAGGGGTAAAAGGAGGGAAGAAGAAAGGAGAAGGAAGGAAATGAAAAAAGGAGAAGAAAAGAAGTGGATGGAAGGAAGGGCATCCACGCGTACGCACACACGGCGCACGCGCACGGATTGTGGTGTAATGGACGCGACGCGTACGCACACCTGGCGCATGTGCGTCGATGGCTTATTTCGAGAGTGGCGTGTACGCGCCAAGTGCGCGTACGCGCGAGTTGGTTTGTGCCTCAGGCACAGTGCGCGTACAGTGCGGGCATAACTCTCGGGTCAATATATGGAGGCATGAAATTTTACAATCCACGCCTACACATGGATGGTGCACGCGCGTGGATGGTCCAAAATGCTTGATGCACGCGTACGCACACAGTGTGCGTACGCATGGATGGTGCTCTGTTTTTTAAAATTTCTCTATGTTTTGCACCAATCGAAGCAATCTAAACCTCCAAATAGCTACCAAAACACCATGAAACCTTATTTAACATACTAAACTACCAATTATACTCAACAAACTAATCAAAACACGAATTTAAACTATTTACCATTATGTACAAAAAGAGAAAATGAAAAGAAGTTACCATGGTGGGGTGTCTCCCACCTAGCACTTTTGTTTATTGTCCTTAAGTTAGACTTATGGGGAGCTCCTCTCAAGGTGGCTTGTACTTGAAGTTATCTTGGAACATCCACCAATTCTTGGTTCTCCATTGTGCCCCAAGATTCCTCACGGATTGAGCCGAGTCTTGATGGAGTTCTTCACAAGCTTAGGGCTCCCAAACTTGGTCCTCGTCTTGTGATCCGGGATCCCATACTTTATTTTCACACCCGTCTTGAAGTTGATCATCATTAGTCCAACCGGGTGGTGAGTAAGGTGAATTCTCAATAAAGTGGCCAACAATCCTCCTAGACCCCTATAGTTGAGCACTATTGTAAAACTCGGTTAATTAATGGCTAATTAACCCATAAATGAGAATTTATTATAAAAAGCCCAAAATGTGATTTTTATGGCTAAATGTGATAGAGGAGATTGAGACGAGAATTTCTGTACCAATTTTATAGAATTCGTACCAAAATTGGACCGAACGGGCCAAACCGGACCAACCGGACCCAAAGTGAGCCCTTGGCCACCCTAGTTTTCAGCATTCTCTCTCCTCATTAAACACACACACGCTGAAATGGTGGAGAGGAAGGGAAGAACATTCTCTCAAGTTCTCTCCCTTGGTTGATCTTCAAACCACCATAACTTTTGATCTAGAGCTCCGATTGTCACACCGTTTGCGGCCACGCGTTCACCGTGAAGAGCTCTACAAAACCCATATAATTAATCTTGAGGTAAGCCACGTTTTGCTCTTCGAATTTCCAGCCTTGTTTTCAAGTTTCATGAGCAAAAATGTTGAGATTTTGGACTCTTTGATGTTATAAGACCCAACTCTCTTGAAGGAAAAGATTAATCTTGTCTCCTTGGACCTTGGGTGTGGTAATATTCTCAACCCTAGTGTAATTTGTTGTTCTATGATGTTTGGGTATTGAGATGTTGTGTATGGGTATGATGATTGTGGCTTAGGTTGTGTATGTGTGAATATTGGAGCTTGATTAGTGATATTAAAAAGCTTAAAAAAGGATTTGGTGGTGAAAAATCTGTTCTTGAGGGTGTTGAGGCCTTGAGAGCTTGAGGAAAAGTGGTTTGGAAGTGCTCCGGTTGAGCTTGGGAAATCGGCTAAGGTATGGTCTCGGTTTCTCGTATCTAATATGTAATGTGGTAGGAAATACTTAGGATAGAGGCCCTAAGATAGGCATTGAATTGTTGGTGTTGTTGAATGGTTGAAATATATGATGTTGTCATATATGTGATGATGATTATTGATGCCTTGATAGTATGATGTATGAGAAATATGCATGTTGTGATATATGCTTGATGATTGATTATGGTTGAATTGTGGGTTGAACCATGTTGATGATGAGTATGATATTGATTGTGTACAATGGTGATTTAATGGAATTGGTGTTGTTGAAAATTGGCATGAGGAAGAGTATATGATATGTCAATGTGTTTGAGTTTGAGCCACTTGAGCGAAGTGGGTTAAAATGATGGGATAGTAATTTTGATGAATTGTGGTAAAGTGTCAATGTGTGAGTTGAGGAGGCTTAATGTTGAATTTGATATATTTTGATTGATTTCAAAGAAAATGGATGAAATTGCCATGTTTTGATTGATTTTGAAAACAGTTGAAAATGACTTGTTTTGAAAATGGCACTTTGTGGTTTTGTATGAAAAATATGGTTTTTGGGAATACTTTGACAGGACATAACATGGACTACGGATCTCTGTTTTTTACCAAATTTGTTTAGAAATGAAATTGGATTCGGGATGTCCATGCCGTTCGAAGAACGGGCGAAAAATGATTTAAAATGAGAAAGTTATGTCTGTTGGAAGATTAGGGGTTGAATCTGTGAATTCTGCAGATTTTAACTTAGAAAATTTTTAGCAGAATGACCCCCCACGCGTAGGAGTACTTGGCGCGTACGCGCCATTCTTCTAGAAAAGCGCCATCCACGCGTGCGCGTGGTGTGCGCGGGCGCGCCGATGTGCTGCACCCAATGCCCAGCCATTTTCCAGAGGGTTGTGCCTGAACTGTGCCAGTTTTGGTCCTGGGGCACGAGAGCATCCACGCGTACGCGTGGCGGACGCGTGCGCGTCGCTTGGGTATTTTTCAATCCATGCGTTAGCGTGCATGACGCATACGCGTTGATGATTTTTGTGGCCATCCACGTGTGCGCGTGGAGTGCGCGTACGCGGGGCCCTATTTTCATCCCAAAGTTGATTTTTGAGTTTTAAAAGCCAAATCTCATACTTCTAAGCCTCCGATCTCACTACTTATGTCTTAAATCGTTATGATATGTCCAGCTATGAGAAAAAGGGCTAGTGAATTTGGTAACTTGCGAGTGAAGCAAGAAAAAAATGAATGATCAATGAGGATCAAAGATGATTATGTGAGAGGCGGAGGATGGTGGTGGAAGTGCTTGTTATGCCATGGGCCGAAGGGCCGTGATTGTTAATAAATTGGCTGGTTATGGATTTAACCGTGAGCCGGATGGCTAGATTATTGCCGTGTTACGATGGAGCCATAATTATGGCTATGTATAAATGCATATATGCTGTTGAATGAATTGTGAATGTTGCACTTCCACTGTTGGAGATGAGAGTTTCCCTGGAAAGAAGAAGTGGCTAGCCACCACGTGCTCCAGGTTGAGACTCGAAGCTCTTTTGACCCTATGTCGTAAGGGTGGCCGGGCACTGTGAAAGCCCCGGATGAGCTTGCCCCCGTAAATATTCACCAGTGAAGGTGATGGATATAGATCATGATTATGATCAAATTTATGATGAGTATAACTCGAGTTGGGGATGCGCGACAGAGGGACAGTCCAATGATTAGCTACCAGGACTTGTCGAGTTGGCTCTATAATTGACAGATGATATCATCAGCCACTAGGGACAGGCATTCATCATATGCATACTATATGAATTGTTTGAGATTGCCTATTTGACTGCATATTACTTGCTAATTGTCTAAATGCCTTATTTGTTCCTATTTGTATATTTCTTATTTGATATAACTGTGTTTGCTACATTATACTCTTGCTGGTGGTTGGGAGGTGTGAAGGAATTGGAAAAGGAAGTATTAGTTAGACTGAAGAATCTTTAGTCAGTCGCCACATATGGTTTAGCTTGTTTATAAGCTTTGATATTATCTGGAGGGAGCTCTAGGATTGCCTTTGGCATTCCTCTATTATTATGTATTATATATGTGGAAGCTGTTACCATGCTGGGAACCTCGGGTTCTCACCCATGTGAATTTTGTGGTTTTCAGATGCAGGACGTGAGGTTTCTCGCTGAGGCCTGCTGGAGACTTCTGGATTAGCGAAGATCCTTTGTTCTTAGGGACTCTGTTTTAGTTTATAGGTTTTGCTTAGATATTTTTATCTCGGTTAAATAATACAAACTGTGATGACTCCTCTTATAGGAGATTTTGGAGAATAGGTTCTTAGTTTTGTGTCCCTTTGGGTTTTCCTTGGGGTTTCCTATTTTATTTACTTGTATATATATATATATATATATATATATATATATATATATATATATATATATATATATATATATATATATATATATATATGTTGCTATGCTCGAACCGGTTATCTTCGCGACCGGCTTTTGGGTTTTGATATTCCCGTTTTTGACACTCCCTTGTATATATATAATCTTGCGTTGGCTTGTCCTTTGTTCGTTACGTTATCGATCAGAGTGTTGCGCTTTCGAGTTACGATTTTTGTTTACCCCTTTTTCTGCAAAGGCTCCTAGTTATAAACCTTATTCATACTACTATACGTACTAAATTTTTATTTTAGAGGTCGTAATGCCTTGCCATCTCTGAATTATGACTTAAGCATAAGACTCTGTATGGTAGGGTGTTACAACTACTCCAACCTTTATATCTCATATTTGAAGCATCAACTATAATGAGCCTGGATTCGCAACGCCAACCACAAAACATTTTTCTTTTACGCTTCATCCCACAAAGCTCCCTAAGTTGACCATCCGTTTCAAGCAAGCCATACTCAAGTGGGACAATAAAGCTAATAGAAATGAGTTTTACCCACTCAAGTGAAGGAGTAGATGGCAACCTAGGCAAAGATGATTCCAAGGTTCTTGACAAAGCATATTCCACTCCCATCCTTCTATTTCTAAGGACTTCCACCACCTCACAAGATCTCTTAATCTCAATCCTTTGTTCAACAATTTTATCTAACTCTTTTCCCTTATTCAATTCATAAATGGGAGGTGAGAGAAATTTACCTCCACATTACTTTCCATCTCATCGGGAGAAGATTCTTCTAGCTCAAAGGATCTACCACCACTAGAATTTGATGCTTGCTCTTCATTGCCATGGGAACTCAATTCTTGGTCTATCCCATCCAAGTCTTCATATGGAATATGCCTTGGAGGTTGTGCACATCCCTCCTCAACATCAATTTTAATCTTCTTGGAGGGGTCTTCTTCAACTCTAGGTTCCCATGGAGGTTTCGCATCTCCTAAGTCTTCAACCATTTCTTCCTTTTCTTCGATAATCCTAGCTTCCTCCAATTGTTCCAACACAAAGCAAGTTCCTTCATTTCCCACCGGAGTTTCCAATCTCTCCTTTATGCTATGTTCTTCATTCGATTCTCCACATGTAGCCATGGGAGTTCCTTGAGTGTTCAAGCATTGGGATGCTAATTGATTTGTTACCGCATCTAAGGAGGCCATGAAATTTTGCACATCCCTTTTCATCTCTTCTTGCCCTTGAACAAAAACACTAAGGGTTTCGTCCATTAGAGATTGGGGTGGGTGGAAGCGTTCATCATTTTGGGAGAAGGGTTCATAATAGGAAGGTGGTTCATCATAGTAATGATGTAGTGGTTCTATGTACTCCATTTGTTCCATTTGTCGCTCAACACACTCCAATCTATTGTTCTCAAGTTGAGATTCTACAATCCCCTTCATGCTTCCTTCTTCGGTTGCTCCTCCACAATCATCTTTGGACATATGGTATAAGTCCCATGCATCTAACTTTTCATGGACGGTTGCTTGAAGTCGATCCATTGCTTTCTTGAAAGATGGACATGGATATTCTTCCATGGAGGGTTGTGGTGGAAGGTAGAATTCATCTTGTGGTTGAAAGTTTTCACACATTGGAGGTGGTTCATCTTGGTCATAATATGGAGAATGTGGCTCTTGGAAGTATTGAGGTTGGAATGGTGGTGGTTCAATATGTGGCTCACATGGCTCAAAAGGTGGTTGGCATGGTGGATATGGATTAGGGTCATATGAATGTGGTTGGTAAGAAGGGGCTTGTGAGTATGGTTGAGGGTTATGTTGAGGATATAGCTCATAGGCATACGGTGGTGGTTCTTGAAAGTCACAAGGAGATTCACCATAGCCATTGGATTGGTATGCATCATAGAATGGCTCTTCTTCATAGTGCATTGGTGGAGGTTGTTGCCATGAAGATTGATCATATGCATATGGCTCCTCCCACCTTTGGTTATCCCATCCTTGATACACATCTTCATTGTAGCTCCCATTTCCTACAACATGATTGTAACCAAGCTCATAGCCAAAGTGAGAATCCATGATAGAAAGAGAAAAGGAAAATAAAATCAAATGAGAAACAAGGAAAACCAAATCCAAAGACTAGAAAATACTAACAAAAAGCAAAAATCAAGCTATTCACAATGTTCACATATATACAATAACCAATAACATAACACCATTGCAATTTCCCGGTAACGGCGCCATTTTGATGATTGAATTTTTTAAGGTCTAGAATTTCACTAATGAAATCTCGTTGTAAAGTATAGTTTCTAAACCAACAATAATCCTTTCATGAAAAAATTTGTTTGTCACAAGTAACAAACCCCTAAAATCTATAAACCGAAGTATTTAAACCTCGGGTTGTTCTCCCTAGGAATTACAATAAAGTGTTCTTGTTATTGGTTATGAGATGTATTTTGAGGTTTTTGACATAATAGACAAGAAATGTAAATTGCAAAAGAAATAAACTAACAACTAACAAGCTCTTGGCAAGATATGAGAACTAGAAATCCTATCCTAGTCATCCTCCTCAATTGTGATCACAAATTGTTCATTGCTAACACTTAGTTAAACTCTAACCATGGAGGAAAGTCAAGTGGATGAATCAATTTGATTCCTCAAGTCCTAATCAACTCCTAAAGGAAAGACTAGCTTTAGAGGCATTCAAATCAGTTAGCAACTTCTAATTATCAATCAACAAAGGAATTAGATAACTCAAGAGTCACTAATTATTCAACCAAATCCAAAAGGAACAAAATCTAACTAATAACTAGAAGAGACATTTCATCAAACACATAAAAGGCAATAAAAGGAAATCATATGAAATCTACAACAAGAATGAAATCTAACAACAATTATTGCAATGAATTAACAACAACAATTAAAAGGAACACAATTATTATGAATTACCTCTAATTGAATTGAAAGAAAAGAGAAGGAACAAAAGTAGATCTACAACAAAGCATAGAAATAAAGTAGAATGGATTACAACAAAAGAATAGAGGAATCATAAATGCAACAACAAAGAATTGAGAAGAAGAGTAGAAGAGAGCATGAATCAAAACCTAGATCTAAGAACTAAACCTAATCCTAATCCTAATTTCTAAAGAGAAGTGAGAGCTTCTCTCTCTAAAACTACTTCTAACTAATCCTAATGTGTAAAAATGATCAAAAGTCCCTTTGCTCTTCAATCCTTGGCTTTAAATAGCATCTTTGGCGCCAAAGTTGGTTGTGATTGGGCTCCACAACTCCTGAGAATTCGCTGGGCGCGAATTCACTTAAAAATCAAGTATCAGCATCGACGCGTATGCTCACAGCACGCGTACGAGTCCATGGCCCATTTCGCAAGGTGCGCGCGCGCGTCTATGGGCGAGTTCAACTCTTTGGCTTTTCATGATTTCTCCACTTTGCATGCTTTCCTCTTCACTCCTTTGATCCATTCCTAGCCTTTTCAATCTGAAATCACTAACGACCACATCAAGGCATCTAGTGGAATCAAAGGGAGATTAAAATCATCAAGTTAAAGGCCTAAAAAGTATGTTTTCACATCTAAGCACAAATTGGGAGAAAATCATGAAACCATGCTATTTCATTGAATAAATGTGGGTAAAAGGTCATAAAAATCCCTTAAAATTAATACAAGATAAACCCTACAAATGGGGTTTATCAACCTCCCCAAACTTAAACCAAGCATGTCCTCATGCTTAAACCAAGAATGAAGTAAAGGGCATGGCATTTATTCAATGGAAACCAACTAAATGCAATCTACCTATATGCAACTATCTAAATGAATGCAATTGCTTGGTCAAGATAAATCAATTCCCAAGAAGCATATATGCACAAGGGCTAAGGACTAGCAAGTCTAATCCACAATTGGATTGAGTTATTAGATATTTTTACAAACTTGCATGAAAAGTGATACTTATAGATGGAAACATGTAATTGAGCATCAAACCCTCACCGAATGTGCTTGCGCTCTATTCGCTCAAGTGTTTAGGGTTGATTCTCTCAATTCTCCTCTATTTCATGCTTTCTAAGATTTATTTTTCTTCTAACAATCAACATACATTTCATGCATGCATACACATATCATGAGGTCTTTTCATTGGTTGTAATGGGGCTAGGGTTAAGGTAGGATGCATATTTGGTCAAATGAGCTTAAAATTTGAATCTTTGATAAGCTTAAATTTCCCACCTAACTTATGACATCCTATACAATTCCAAAGCTAACCTAACTACCCATTTTTTCTCACTTTTTCACATATTCATGTATTTTTTTCTTGATCACAACACATATGCATTGACTTTTATTGAACTTTACTTTGGAGCATTTTGTCTCCTTTTTTATTTCTTTCTTTTTCTTTGTTTCTTTCTTTTTCTATTTTTTTCTTTTCCATATTATTTTTCTTTTTTTTCTTTAGATTTTCTCATTTTTTTTCTTTTTGCAATAAAGTATATACAAAGGTATCAATGCATAAGGTCTATACATTCATTACACATGAGCATGTACCCAATTCCCAATATTTACAACACAAAACTACCCTTTTTTTCTCAACCAATGTCCCAAGTTTTCCACACTTGAATGATACTCATACACACTAGCCTAAGCTAATCAAAGATCTAAATTAAGGACATTTATTATTTTTTACTTTAGGGCTTGTAATTTCCTAAATTAAGAACAAAGTGGGTTAGTCGTAGGCTCAAATTTGGCTAACAAAGGAAGATAAAAGGTAAGGCTTTTTGGGTAAGTAAGCTAAATGAAATGATGGCCTCAATCATATAAATGCATGAATACACAAAATAATGGACATAAAGAATTAAACAAACTAAAGATTACAATCATAGAAAGAGAACAATGTACACAAAAAGGAAAATAAGTAGTTATAAGATGTAACCACACCATTAGGTTCAAATCTCACTTGCTTGTGTTCTTAGCTCAAAACATGATCCACAATATATATATATATATATATATATATATATATATATATATATATATTGTGTGTGTGTGTGTGTGTGTGTGTGTGTGTGTGTGTGTGATTCAAGCAAGTTTTATGAAAAGTTTTCACTCAAATCAATTGGTGTCCTATAGCTAGAAATCCTTGAAAAATTTCATTATTTTGACTAAGCTTATTGTGTATACATATGCAAAAATAAGAAAATGGAAGTAAAAATCCTAAAATCCTAGAATGAAATGCAAAAGCGTTGGAATTAGAAACTTGTCACCCAAAATCGCCGATCGGTCGGACTACCTCCCCACACTTAAAAGTTTGCACCGTCCTCGGTGCACTCAAAGATGAGCAAGGGGGTACGGCGACTCTCCGGATTGCTACCTTCAGCTAGTAGGTCAACCGGTGCTGCGAGTTCTTAGTCTTGCTTCTGTTTTTGCTTGTGGTGCATGCATCATGAAAAACAAACATATAACACCATAAGATGAGAAGATATGAAAGCAAGGAAGCATACACTGTTGGAGTGAGGTAAATCACTAGGATTGAGTGAGTGAATCAATGTGACATTAATAAAAGTGAGTGTGCATTCTAAGTTGCACGCGGTTTAGAGCACACACTAACATGAAAGGCTTAGTCACAATAGAAGCATGCTCTTTACTCATTCTAGTGTGCTTGAAATGCTTTAAGTAAACTTGTAAGGTAAAACAAGCATTAAAGAGGCATGAGAGCATTCAAGCTAAAAGCATTTGGATGCATATGATTATGAGATACAATGCATTAAGGTAAATGCTCAACATTCAATATCAAGAGATTGCCTAATCAAATAGTAGGGTTCAAATCACATGGTAGCTAGCTATAACATGCAATTCAAAAGAGTCACAAGCTCGAAGGCAATTCTCATCACTTGGTATTTTTCAAAAGGTAAACATGAAAAACTCAAAACCAAGTAGCAAAATGTAACCTCAATCATAGAATTCAAAAAAGATTATCTAGAAACATTCATGTTAAAATAGCATTTAGGCAATAAAGGGGCAGCAATGCATAGTAAACAAAGTCAATAATCCAACACTTATAATGAAAAAAGAGAAAATAAAATGAAAACTAAACTAAAACTAACTAATTAACTAACCAACTAACTAATTAACTAACTAAAATAAATGGTTATCATTGGTGTTTGGAAGTGTTGGATGAGGGGTAGAAGGAGGGAAGAAGAATGGATGAGGAAGGAAATGGAAAGAGGAGAAGAAAATAAGTGGATGGAAGGAAGGGCATCCACGCGTACGCGCAAACGGCGCCGCGCGCGAATGGTGGTGTAATGGACGCGATGCGTATGCGCACCTGGCGCATGCGCGTCGATGGCTTATTTCGAGAGTGGCACGTACGCGCTAGGTGCGCGTACGCGCAAGTTGGTTTGTGCCTCAGGCACAGTTCGCTTACAGTGCAGGCATAACTCTCGAGTCAATGTATGGAGGCATGAAATTTTGCAATCCACGCGTACACATGCATGGCGCGTGCGCGTGGATGGTCCAAAATGCTTGATGCACGCGTACACGCACAGTGGGCGTACGCATGGATGGTGCTCTATTTTTCAAATTTTCTCTATGTTTTTGCACCAATCCAAGCATTCCAAACCTCCAAACAGCTACCAAAACACCATGAAACCTTATTTAACATACTAAACTACCAATTATACTCAACAAACTAATCAAAACACGAATTTAACTAATTACAACTATGTACAAAAAGAGAAAATGAAAAGAAGTTACCATGGTGGGGTGTCTCCCACCTAGAACTTTTGTTTATTGTCCTTAAGTTGGACTTATAGTGAGCTCCTCTCAAGGTGGCTTGTGCTTGAAGCTATCTTGGAACATCCACCAATTCTTGGTTCTCCATTGTGCCCCAAGATTCCTCATGGATTGAGTCGGGTCTTGATGGAGTTCTTCACAAGCTTGGGGCTCCCAAAGTTGGTCCTCGTCTTGTGATCCGGGATCCCATACTTTATTTTCACACCCGTCCTGAAGTTGATCATCATTAGTCCAACCGGGTAGTGAGTAAGGTGAATTCTTAATAAAGTGGCCAACAATCCTCCTAGACCCCTCTAGTTGAGCACTACTCCAACCTTTATATCTCATGTTTGAAGCATCAACCATAATGAGCCTGGATTTGCAACGCCAACCACAAAACATTTTTCTTTTACGCTTCATCCCACAAAGCTCCCTAAGTTGACCATCCGTTTCAAGCAAGCCATACTCAAGTGGGACAATAAAGCTAATAGAAATGAGTTTTACCCACTTAAGTGAAGGAGTAGATGGCAACCTAGGCAAAGATGATTCTAATGTTCTTGACAAAGCGTATTCCAATCCCATCCTTCTATTTCTAAGGACTTCCACCTCCTCACAAGATCTCTTAATCTCAATCCTTTGTTCAACAATTTTATCTAACTCTTTTTCCTTACTCAATTCATAAATGGGAGGGTGAGAGAAATTTACCTCCACATTACTTTCCATCTCATCGGGAGAAGATTCTTCAAGCTCAAAGGATCTACCACCACTAGAATTTGATGCTTGCTCTTCATTTCTATGGGAACTCAATTCTTGGTCTATCCCATCCAAGTCTTCATATGGAATATGCCTTGGAGGTTGTGCACATCCCTCATCAACATCAATTTCAATCTTCTTGGAGGGGTCTTCTTCAACTCTAGGTTCCCATGGAGGTTTCACATCTCCTAAGTCTTCAACTATTTCTTCCTTTTCTTTGATAATCCTAGCTTCCTCCAATTGTTCCAACACAAAGCAACTTCCCTCATTTCCCACCAGAGTTTCCAATCTCTCCTTCATGCTATGTTCTTCATTCGATTCTCCACATGTAGCCATGAGAGTTCCTTGAGTGTTCAAGCATTGGGAGGCTAATTGATTTGTTACCGCATCCAAGGCGGGCATGAAATTTTGCACATCTCTTTTCATCTCTTCTTGCCCTTGAACAAGAACACCAAGGGTTTCGTCTATTAGAGATTGGGGTAGGTGGAAGGGTTCATCATTTTGGGAGAAGGGTTCATAATAGGAAGGTAGTTCATCATAGTAATGATGTGGTGGTTCTATGTACTCCATTTGTTCCATTTGTCGCTTAACACACTCCAATCTATTGTTCTCAAGTGTAACGTGAAAACTTAGGCTAGACGACCATCGGATAGGTTGAAGCATATATGTATGTTGAGAGCTAGTAACTTAATGAGATTGTTGACTTATCTTGAAATGGGTTGAGGAATGATAATTTTGATGATGATTGATGAGGATAATGAGTGTGAAATTGTGAATGTTGATAACTGATAAATTGTGTTTATATAAATTGAGAATTGTTGGAATAAAGTTGTCCAAATTGAGGTATGGTAAGTCGTGAAAGATATGGATAGCATATGGAGTTGTGTTGGATGCTTTTGGAGTTAATTTGAGGTATAAAATATTGATTTGGTTTAGGAAGTTTGGTAAAATGGAGGTTTGGCAATTCTTTATATACACTTGATTTTTGACAAAACTTCGGTGGGCTATAAACTGGTTACCAAACTCCCAAACTTTTTCAAACTTATCTTAAATGAAAATTGGGTTCGTGAGGTTTATGTCTTTCGAAGAATGGACTAAAAATGATTTTTAACGAAAAAGTTATGCTCGTCGAAAGTTTGGTGTGTAAAGGTAATTTTTGCAGAACCTAAACAACTTTTTACGATTCTTGAGGGGCATGCGTACGTGACACACGCATGCGACGCGGATGTTTTGTTCTATTTAGACATCTTACATACGTGGGCGTATGCATGTGTACACGAGAAGACATTTTTCCCATCTTACGTACGCAAGCAAGTGGCACGCGACGTGGGATTTCTCCTCTGTTCATGAGGGCTCGCGTACGCGAACAATAGTTGCGTACGCGAGTGGGATAAATGACACTCCTGCGTACACGCAACATGGCATGCGTATGCGGGATCCTGTTTTCAAAAACATTGCATTTTGTGATTTAAACATGATTTTAAACCTCTAAACATCTATTTTTACTCTTTAAGGACCTAATACTTAGTTTTAATCTTAGTGAAAGGGTTGAACCTTGAGGGAGTGTTAACTTGACGGTGAAGAAAGGTTTTGAGTAATGATTTGTGGTTGATGAAGTGTGAAAATGAATGAGACATAATTAATGGAAATGATGATATTGATGAGTTGGATATGAGGAAGGCAGTGGGGCGCTAATCCCTTGATCTTTTTCCCCGTATTCTCTGTGACTGTGATGTGTTGGATGTGGAAAAGGCAGTAGGCCGCTAATCTCTCGATTTATTCCCCTGCATTTCTTGTGATTGTGTTGTGTGGGATGTCAGGAAGGTGGTAGAATACTAATCCCCTGACGTTTTTCCTCACATTCTCTCTCTGTCTACAAGGTGGTGGGGCACTATTCTCCCGACTGGTATAGCACATCCTCACTAGGGGAAGGTGGTAGGGCCCTAATTTCCCGATTCATTCCCCCTGGTGTATGCCTCCATGAGAACGTGGTAAGGCATTAATCCCCCAATGTTATGCCTCTTGGAGATGCGCAAACGAGAGATGCCATCCGGTTAGCTACCGGAATGTGTCGGATTCTGGCAGTATAAACGACACGTGAGCTCATAGCCAGTAGGATAGGCATGCATCATGTGCATTTGTATGATTTGTTTGAGTATGAATTTGTATTAGTTTGCCTAATTGTTTAACTATAATTAACTGCTATCTGATTTATTTGCTATATTTGTATCTTATTTGTCCTTTCCTTGTTTGAATTGTATGTGTGTGCAATTAAAAGACCCCTCGTATGGCGAAGGTGTGACAAAGGTAGTTCCACCATAGTTTGAAGGATTGGAGGAAGGAAAGATTTAGGTGTTAAGTTAAAATTAGACTAGAACCTAAGTACCAAAGATAGTTCACCTGGTTTTTGGTTTAAAGTATAACTCTATGTTTTTAGTCTGAGTGTCGGAGTTCTAGTATTGTCTTTTTGTATTTGGCTTTCCTGGGATCTTATATATTATTTATGTGGGCACCATTACCATGCTGAGAACCCCCAGTTCTCATTCTATACATATGTTATCTTTTTCAGATGTAGGTCAAAAAGCACATCGCTAGGCGTCTGGAGTTTTTTATTAGGATGGGAGAATGTAAGAACCGGAGTTTTTCACGTAAAGCCATTTTAATAAAATAGTTTTTAGTGCTCGGAGTAGATTCAAAATTTAGAATTTTAATTTGAAAATTTAAAGGTGAAAGTTGATTTTAGTGAATTTTTCTGAGTTGGAAAATGTATCTTTTTCGAAAAGTTTCTATAAAAAATACTAGCGTTTAAGCCGGCAATACCGGCTCTAATCTGTCCAGTATCGAGTATTTTGGAAAATAAGATTTTGAAATTTGATTTGTTATTTTGAAAGGACAAAAATAATTTAGAATTGAAAACCGGGCACTAATCTTAAAGGTTTTGCCTCAAAGTGGGTCAAACGGATCAAAAATGCTAACGGATTGGACCGGACCAAAATCAGGCCCACGACCCAACATATATATGCTCATTTAATGAGCATTTTAGTTCATTTGATGCATAGAGAGTGAGAGAGACGCGGTTTGAGAGAAGAGAGGAGAAGAGGAGATGTTACTATTCTCATCCACCTTTCGGGAGCCATAACTTGAGCCACGGAACTCCGATTGACGAGCTGTTTGTGGCCACACGAAGCTCTCATCAAGTTCTTCATTTCTATCTAAGAAAATATAGTAAGAAATCGTGTCTCGAGCTCTAGCTTCCAGCCCTAAGATTCTGCATTTTTGGGGTTATAATTTTGAGTAGATTTTGTGGTTTTGCTTGTTTAGATGATTTCAATTAGCGGGTAATTATTAGATTTTACCCCTAATCTCATTGGATAAGGTAAAGTTTTACTAAATTCTTGTGTTTAGTTATTTTGTGTATCTTAGGTTTTGATTTTTGATAATATATATGATGTTAGTTGAGCTTTGGTGGCTTGTTGGTGAGTTGAAAGCTTGTTGGACTCCAATCTTGGTGCGGTGTGCATTTTAGGGAGCGGCCAAGGTATGGTTTCAGTCTCCTCTATGTAATATGTAATATCTCTGGACATTAAGGCTAGTGGACCATAGGATAGGATTGAAATTAGATGTTGATGAATATGAAGTATGATGACTTTGAGTATATGTAGCATGATAATGGATTATTGATGTTGTGTTGAGATAGGTGATAAACCCCAATTTTGTGATTTATCTTGTGTAGAATTTGGGGAGTTTTGTCAATATTTTCCGCACTTATTCATATAAATTGCATGGTGATGAGCGGATAATTTATACGCTTTTTGGCATTGTTTTTAGTATGTTTTTAGTATATTTTAATTACTTTTTAGTATTCTTTTAGTAATTTTTAGTTAAAATTCACTTTTCTGGACTTTACTATGAGTTTTTGTGTTTTTCTGTGATTTTAGGTATTTTCTAGCTGAAATTGAGGGTCCTGAGCAAAAATCTGATTCAGAGGCTAAAAAGGACTGCAGATGCTGTTGGATTTTGACCTCTCTGCACTTGAAGTGGATTTTCTGGAGCTACAGAAGCCTAATTGGCGCGCTCTCAACGGCGTTGGAAAGTAGACATCCTGGGCTTTCCAGCAATGTATAATAGTCCATACTTTGCCCGAGCTTTGATGGCCCAAACCGGCGTTGCAAATCAGCTTTAGAATTCCCAGCGTTTAATGCTGGAACTGGCATAAAAATTAGAGTTAAACGCCCAAACTGGCATAAAAGCTGGCGTTTAACTCCAGAAAAAGTCTCTACACATGAAAGCTTCAATGCTCAACCCAAGCACACACTAAGTGGACCCAGAAGTGGATTTTTACGTCATTTACTCATTTCTGTATACCCTAGGTTACTAGTTCACTATTAATAGGATCTTTTGACATTGTATCAGTACCTCATGACACTTTACACGTTTCTTTGTGTACCTTCTATGGCATGAGTCTCTAAACCCCATGGTTGGGGGTGAGGAGCTCTGCTGTGTCTTGATGGATTAATGCAATTACTACTGTTTTTCATTCAATCATGCTTGCTTCCATTCTAAGATATCACTTGTTCCTAAATCGGATGAATGTGATGATCCGTGACACTCATCATCATTCTCAACTATGAACGTGTGCCTGACAACCACCTCCGTTCTACCTTAGATTAAGTAGATATCTCTTGGATTCTTTAATCAGAATCTTCGTGGTATAAGCTAGAACTGATGGCGGCATTCAAGAGAATCCGGAAGGTCTAAACCTTGTCTGTGGTATTCTGAGTAGGATTCAATGATTGAATGACTGTGACGAGCTTCAATCTCCTGAGGGCTGGGCGTTAGTGACAGACGCAAAAGAATCACTGGATTCTATTCCAACCCGATTGAGAACCGACAGATGAATAGCCGTGCCGTGACAGGGTGCGTTGAACATTTTCACTGAGAGGATGGGAGGTAGCCATTGACAACGGTGAAACCCTACATATAGCTTGCCATGGAAGGAGCCCTGCGTGCTTGAAGAAGAAGACAGTAGGAAAGCAGAGATTCAGAAGATGGAGCATCTCCAAAACCTCAACCTGTTCTCCATTACTGCAAAACAAGTACTTATTTCATGTTCTTTTACTTCTCACAATCAACCCTGATAATTATTGATATCCTGACTAAGATTTACAAGATAACCATAGCTTGCTTCAAGCCGACAATCTCCGTGGGGTCGACCCTTACTCACATAAGGTATTACTTGGACGACCCAGTGCACTTGCTGGTTAGTTGTGTGGAGTTGCAGAAGTGTGATTGCAATTTCGTGCACCAAGTTTTTGGCACCATTGCCGGGGATTGTTCGAGTTTGGACAACTGACGGCTTATCTTGTTGCTTAGATTAGTACTGTTTTATTTTTGTTGGTTTAGAGTCTTTTAGTTGAGTCTAGTTTTTTATTTTAAGTTTGGTGTCAATTGCATGCTTTTATTTTTCTTCTAATTTTCGAATTTGCATGTCCTTAGTTCCTTTTTTGTCCTTAAAAATTCTAAGTTTGGGGTCCTGTTTGTGTTTTTCCCTTAAAAATTTTCGAAAATTAGTGTTTGATTTTCTAAAAATTTTAAGTTTGGTGTCATTTTGTTGTTTTTCTCTTTCCTCTTTTAAAAAAAAAAATCAAATCTCTTTCAAAATAATTTTCAATCATATCTTTTTTTAATTGCTAATTTCAAAATCTTTTTAATTAACTAATTGATCCAGTTTTCAATTTGCTTTGATCTTATTTTCTTTTAATTTTCGAAATTTTATTTTATCTTCCAATTATTTTATTTTATTTTTTTCGGTCACCTTTAAAAAAATATATACTTTGCTTGTGAATTCATATCATATTCCCTTTCTCCATCATGGACCTAAGTGGAATTGAGCAGTCCAGAAGGACTCTGGGGTCATATGCTAACCCCATTACAGCTGCATATGGGAGTAGCATCTGTACACCTCCCATCAAAGCAAGCAGCTTTGAGCTAAATCCTTAACTCATTATCATAGTGCAGCAAAATTGCTAGTATTCCGGTCCTCCATAGGAAGAACCTACTGAGTTTCTAGCACAGTTCTTACAAATTGCTGATACAGTACGTGATAAAGAGGTGGATCAGGATGTCTACAGACTATTACTGTTTCCATTTGCTGTAAAAGATCAAGCTAAGAGGTGGTTGAATAACCAACCTACAGCAAGCATAAAGACATGGAAACAGTTATCAGACAAATTCCTGAATCACTTTTACCCTCCAAAGAGGATGACACAGCTAAGGCTGGACATCCACGGCTTTAAACAAGAGGATAATGAATCCCTTTATAATGCCTGGGAGAGGTATAGAGGTATGCTAAGAAAATTTTCCTCTGAAATGTTTTCAGAGTGGGTGCAGTTAGACATCTTCTACTATGGGCTTACAGAAAAAGCTCAGATGTCTTTAGACCACTCAGCTGGTGGATCTATACACATGAGGAAGACAATTGAAGAGGCTCAAGAGCTTATAGACACTGTTGCTAGAAATCAACATTTATACTCTAGCAATGAGTTCTCTACAAAAGAGGAAGTCATGGCAGTAGCCACTGATCCTAATCCTCAAGAACAGATGATTGAGCTTAATCAACAATTGCACCTGATGACAAAACAATTAGCAGAATTTAAAGAGATGCTCCAAGAAACTAAAATTGCTAACAAGAACATAGAACTACAATTGAATCAGGTAAAACAGCAGATATCTAAACAGATAACAGAGGAATGCCAAGCAGTTCAACTGAGGAGTGGGAAGACATTGAATAACACTGCTCAAAGTAGCAAAAAGCCAAACAAGAAACAATTGACAGAGGATAACCAAACCATTGTTCAGAATCCCTCTGAGGATAGTAAGAGCCCAGAGAGGAGCACTTTTGGCGTTCAAACGCCAGAAAAGGGAGGAGAGCTGGCGTTAAACGCTCATTCCCTGCCCAATTCTGGCGTTCAAACGCCAGAGAAGGGAGAGAAGTTGGCGTTAAACGCCCAATCTTCACCTAATCCTGGCGTTCAGACGCTAAGGGAGGATCAGACACCTGAGAATGCTGACAGTAATCCCTCTAAAAAGGCTTCTTCAACCACTTCTGTAAGGAATAAACATGCAGCAACTAAGGTTGAAGAATATAAAGCCAAGATGCCTTATCCTCAGAAACTCCGCCAAGCGGAACAGGATAAGCAATTTGCCCGCTTTGCAGACTATCTAAGGACTCTTGAAATAAAGATTCCGTTTGCAGAGGCACTTGAGCAAATACCTTCTTATGCTAAGTTCATGAAAGAGATCTTAAGTCATAAGAAAGATTGGAGAAAAACTGAAAAAGTATTTCTCACTGAAGAATGCAGTGCAGTCATTCTAAAAAGCTTACCAGAAAAGCTTCAAGATCCAGGAAGCTTTATGATACCATGCACATTAGAAGGAGCTTGCACCAAGACAGCCCTGTGTGATCTTGGAGCAAGTATCAATATAATACCTACATCCACTATCAGAAAGCTTGGGTTAACTGAAGAAGTCAAACCAACCCGGATATGCCTCCAACTTGCTGATGGCTCCATTAAATATCCATCAGGCATAATAGAGGACATGATTGTCAAGGTTGGGCCATTCACCTTTCCAACTGACTTTGTGGTGCTGGAAATGGAGGAGCACAAGAGTGCAACTCTCATTCTATGAAGACCTTTCCTAGCAACTGGACGAACCCTCATTGATGTACAAAAAGGGGAAGTAACCCTGAGAGTCAATGAGGATGAGTTCAAGTTGAATGCTGTAAAAGCTATGCAGCATCCAGACACACCAAATGACTGCATGGGCGCTGACATTATTGACTCTTTGGTGGAAGAGATCAATATGACTGAAAGTCTAGAATCAGAGCTTGAGGACATCTTCAAGGATGCTTAGCCTGATCAAGAAGAACCAGAGGAAACAAAGGGATTTTCGAAAATTCCTCAAGAGGAGGATAAGCCTCCCAAACCTGAACTCAAACCACTACCACCATCCCTGAAGTATGCATTTCTGGGAGAGGGTGACACTTTTCCAGTGATTATAAGCTCTGCTTTAAATCCACAGGAAGAGGAAGCACTGATTCAAGTGCTAAGGACACACAAGACAGCTCTTGGGTGGTCCATAAGTGATCTTAAGGGCATTAGCCCAGCTAGATGCATGCACAAGATCCTGTTGGAGGATAATGCCAAACCAGTGGTCCAACCACAAAGAAGGCTAAATCCAGCCATGAAGGAGGTGGTGCAGAAAGAGGTCACTAAATTACTAGAGGCTGGGATTATTTATCCTATTTCTGATAGCCCCTGGGTGAGCCCTGTCCAAGTTGTCCCCAAAAAGGGAGGCATGATAGTGGTTCATAATGAAAAAAATGAACTGGTTCCTACAAGAACAGTCACAGGGTGGCGTATGTGTATTGACTACAGAAGGATCAATACAGCCACCAGAAAGGATCATTTTCCTTTACCATTCATAGACCAAATGCTAGAAAGACTAGCTGGTCATGATTATTACTGCTTTTTGGATGGCTATTCAGGTTACAACCAAATTGCAGTAGATCTTCAGGACCAAGAGAAAACAGCATTTACTTGCCCTTCTGGCGTGTTTGCCTACAGGAGGATGCCTTTTGGTCTGTGTAATGCTCCTACAACCTTTCAAAGATGCATGTTATCCATCTTCTCTGATATGGTGGAGAAATTCCTGGAAGTCTTCATGGATGACTTCTCAGTATATGGAGACTCATTCAGCTCCTGTCTTGACCACTTAGCACTTGTCCTGAAAAGGTGCCAAGAGACTAACCTGGTTTTAAACTGGGAGAAATGTCACTTTATGGTGACTGAGAGAATTGTCCTTGGGCACAAAATTTCAAGCAGGGGAATAGAGGTGGATAAGGCAAAGGTAGAGGTAATTGAAAAATTACCACCACCTGCCAATGTTAAGGCAATCAGAAGCTTTCTGGGGCATGCAGGATTCTATAGAAGGTTTATAAAGGATTTTTCGAAAATTGCAAAACCTTTGAGCAACCTGCTAGCTGCGAACACACCATTTGTGTTTGACACACAGTGTCTGCAGGCATTTGAGACCCTGAAAGCCAAGCTGGTCACAACACCAATCATCTCTGCACCAGACTGGACATTGCCATTTGAACTAATGTGTGATGCCAGTGACCATGCCATTGGTGCAGTGTTGGGACAGAGGCATAACAAGCTTCTGCACGTCATTTATTATGCCAGCCGTGTTCTAAATGATGCACAGAAGAATTACACAACCACAGAAAAAGAGTTACTTGCAGTGGTCTATGCCATTGACAAGTTTAGATCCTATCTAGTGGGATCCAAAGTGATTGTGTACACTGACCATGCTGCTCTTAAATACTTACTCACAAAGCAGGATTCAAAACTCAGGCTTATAAGATGGGTGTTGCTTCTGCAAGAGTTTGATATAGAAATAAGAGACAGAAAAGGGACAGAGAACTAAGTAGCTGATCATCTGTCCCGAATAGAACCAGTAGCTGGGGCGTCCCTCCCTTCTACTGAGATCTCTGAGACTTTCCCAGATGAGCAACTCTTTGCCATTCAGGAAACTCCATGGTTTGCAGATATTGCAAACTATAAAGCTGTGAGGTTCATACCCCAGGAGTACAGTAGAGTGCAAAGAAAGAAATTAATTTCAGATGCCAAGTACTACCTATGGGATGAGCCGTATCTCTTTAAGAGATGTGCAGACAGAATGATCCGCAGATGTGTACCCAGAGAAGAAGCACAAAGGATCCTATGGCACTGCCATGGATCACAGTATGGAGGACATTTTGGAAGTGAGCGAACAGCCACTAAAGTCCTCTAATGTGGCTTCTACTGGCCTACTCTCTATAGAGATGTCCGAGAGTTTGTGCGTAACTGTGACAGTTGCCAAAGAGCTGGTAACTTGCCTCACGGATATGCCATGCCTCAACAAGGGATATTAGAGATTGAATTGTTTGATGTATGGGGGATTGACTTCATGGGTCCATTCCCACCATCATACTCAAACACTTACATTCTGGTGGCAGTGGACTATGTAGCTAAGTGGGTAGAAGCAATTGCTACACCCACTAATGATACCAAGACCATGCTGAAATTCCTCCAGAAACACATCTTCAGCAGGTTTGGTGTTCCCAGAGTACTAATCAGTGACGGGGGCACTCATTTCTGCAATAAACAGCTATACTCTGCTATGGTCAGATATGGAATTAGCCACAAAGTGGCAACTCCATATCACCCACAGACAAATGGGCAAGCTGAAGTCTCTAACAGAGAGCTAAAAAGAATCCTAGAATGGACTGTGATAGCCCGAAGAAAGGATTGGGCAAAGAGTTTGGATGATGCTCTGTGGGCATACAGAACAGCATTCAAGACTCCTATAGGAACCTCTCCATACCAACTGGTGTATGGGAAAGCCTGTCATCTGCCCGTGGAACTGGAACATAAAGCCTACTGGGCAACCAGGTTCCTAAACATGGATGCTCAGTTAGCTGGTGAAAAAAGATTGCTCCAACTAAATGAGCTAGAGGAGTTCAGACTCAATGCCTTTGAAAATGCAAAAATTTATAAGGAAAAGGCAAAGAAGTGGCATGACAAGAAGTTGTCATCCAGAGTCTTTGAGCCAGGACAAAAAGTTCTGCTATTCAACTCTAGGCTCAGATTGTTCCCAAGAAAGCTTAAATCTCGTTGGAGGGGTCCGTATGTGATTACAGGAGTATCTCCATATGGATATGTTGAGCTCCAGGATGCTGAGTCTGACAAAAAGTTCATTGTTAATGGACAGAGGAACAAGCATTATCTTGAAAACAATTTTGAGCAAGAATGCTCAAAACTGAGACTTGAGTGATTCTCAGTGAAGGTCCAGCTAAAGACAGTAAAGAAGCGCTTGCTGGGAGGCAACCCAGTCATTAGCAGGTTATATGTTTTGTTTCTACAAGGGCAAGTATCAAAAATGAAGGAATTCACAGAGTTACAGAAGGATTCAGTGCAAAAAGCAGAGAAAAAGAGCTTACTGGCAAAAAAATGCCAGTAAGGGGTACTTTGGGCGTTAAACGCCAGAATGGGCACCATTCTGGGCGTTTAACGCCAGTAAAGGTGCCATTTTGGGTGTTAAACGCCAGAATGGGCACCATTCTGGGCATTTAACGCCAGGTGTGCAGCATCCTGGGCTTTTAGCAAAACGCCCAGTGACAAAGGGAATTCTGGCGTTTAACGCCAGCCAAGGGACCTGGCTGGGCGTTAAACGCCCACAATGGCTAGCAAATGGGCGTTAAACGCCAGAATGGATGCCATTCTGGGCGTTTAACGCCAGAAAGGTGGGGGACTGAGATTTTGCTTTCCGATTAAATTTTTTTCAAACTTTCCTTTTTTGACCCATACTTTTCTACATAAACACATTTCAACCTTTCATCATTCACCTTCAAATCTTCAAAAATCAAAATCATTTTTCAAATCTCTCAAATCAATCCCAAATCTTGTTCAAAAACCCACCCTTCTCTCAAATTCTCTCCATATCTTCTCAAATCTCCTTCCAATTTTTTGAAATCTCTTCCCCCCTTATAAAAACACGTTCGGCCTCCTTATTCCCCCACACCATTCAAATTTGCTCTTCTCCTCTCTCTCTCTTCTTTCCTTTCTTTTGCTTGAGGACAAGCAAACCTCTAAGTTTGGTGTGCTTTTCCGTGATCACTAAGCCAAGATTCATCAAGATCATGGCTCCTAAGGGAAAACAAACCAATTTAAGAGGAAAGAAAGAGAATAATCCAAAGAATCTTTGGAATCAAGAGAAGTTCTTAACCAAAGAACATGAAGACCATTATCACAAAATAATGGGTCTGCGGTCAGTGATCCCGGAAGTTAAATTTGATCTGAAAGAAGATGAATATCCGGGGATCCAAGAGCAAATTCGAAACAGAGGATGGGAAGTTCTAACCAATCCTGAGATAAAGGTTGGAAGAAATATGGTTCAGGAATTCTACTCAAATCTGTGACTGACAGATAAGCAGAGAATGACTGGAACTGCTTTCCATACTTACAGAACCATGGTCAGAGGGAAAGTTATCTACTTCCATCTGGACAAAATAAGAGAAATCTTCAAATTGCCTCAACTACAAGATGATCCTGAATCCTTTAATAGGAGAATGGTGAAAGCAGATAAAGGGTTGGATCAAGTTCTAGAGGACATATGCCTCCCTGGAACTAAGTGGATAACCAATTCAAAGGGTGTCCCAAACCAACTCAAGAGGGGAGACCTCAAACCAATTGCAAGAGGTTGGCTAGACTTTATTGGGCGTTCCATATTGCCCACTAGCAACCGTTCTGAGGTCACTATCAAGAGAGCAGTGATGATTCATTGCATTATGCTTGGAAAAGAAGTGGAGGTTCATCATCTGATTGCTTGTGAGATCTACACAATTGCAAATAAGAATTCAACTGAAGCCAAACTGGCTTACCCAAGCTTGATCTCCTTGCTCTGTAAAGAGGCTGGGGTAAAGATGGGAGTAGACGAATTCATACCCATTGAACATCCAATCACCAAGAAGTCAATGGAAGGACAAATGCAAGACAACTCTATCAAAAGGAGGGCGCAGGAGTTCCTCCCTGAATTTCCTGAAATTGGCTACTGGGCTAGCCTAGAAGCATCTATCACCAAGTTGCAAGAAACTATGGAGCAACTTAAGGAAGAATAGCAGAATCAGAACTGCATGCTCTGCAAATTGCTGAAGGAACAAGAGAAGCAGGGGCGTGCACTTCAAGAACTGAAACGCCAAAAATTCTCCCCTCAATTTGAGGGAGCATCCACTTCTCAAAATCAAGGTTGTTGAGTCCTAACTCTGTGAAAACCTCTATCATTAGGAGCCTATTTAAATTTTTGTTTTCTATTTTTTTAGTCTCATCTTATATCTATTTTTGAGTCTTGTTCTTAATTCATAATTAATAAAATTTAAAATTCATGTCTTAAAGCTATGAATGTCCTATGAATCCATCACCTCTCTTAAATGAAATGCTTTAATCACAAAAGAACAAGAAGTACAGGATTTCGAATTTATCCTTGAAACTAGTTGAATTAGTTTGATGTGGTGACAATACTTTTTGTTTTCCGAATGAATGCTTGAACAGTGCATATGTCTTTTGAATTTGTTGTTTTGAGAATGTTAAAATTATTGGCTCTTGAAAGAATGAGGGAAAAAGAGAACTGTTATTGAGGATCTGAAAAATCATCAAATTGATTCTTGAAGCAAGAAAAAGCAGTGATTCAAAAAAAACGAAAAAAAAGAGAAAAAAAGAGAAGAAAAAGAAAGAAATAAAGTTGTGATCCAAGGCAAAAAGAGTGTGCTTAAGAACCCTGGACACCTCTAATTGGGGACTCTAGCAAAGCTGGGTCATAATCTGAAAAGGTTCACCCAAGTATGTGTCTGTGGCATGTATGTATCCGGTGGTAATACTGGATGACAGAGTGCTTTGGGCCACAGCCAAGACTCATGACATAGCTATGTTCAAGAATCATTATACTTAACTAGGAGAATCAATAACACTATCTGAGTTCTGAGTTCCTATAGATGCCAATCGTTCTGAACTACAAAGGATAAAGTGAGATGCCAAAACTGTTCGGAAGCAAAAAGCTACTAGTCCCGCTCATCTAATTGGAGCTGAGTTTCCTTGATATTTTGGAGTCTATAGTATATTCTCTTCTTTTTATCCTACTTTGATTTTCAGTTGCTTGGGGACAAGCAACAATTTAAGTTTGGTATTGTGATGAGCGGATAATTTATACGCTTTTTGGCATTGTTTTTAGTATGTTTTTAGTATATTTTAATTAGTTTTTAGTATACTTTTAGTAATTTTTAGTTAAAATTCACTTTTCTGGACTTTACTATGAGTTTTTGTATTTTTCTATGATTTCAGGTATTTTCTGGCTGAAATTGAGGGTCCTGAGCAAAAATCTGATTCAGAGGCTAAAAAGGACTGCAGATGCTGTTGGATTCTGACCTCCCTGCACTCAAAGTGGATTTTCTGGAGCTACAGAAGCCCAATTGGCGCGCTCTCAACGGCGTTGGAAAGTAGACATCCTGGGCTTTCTAGCAATGTATAATAGTCCATACTTTGCCCGAGATTTGATGGCCCAAACCGGCGTTGCAAATCAGCTTCAGAATTCCCAGCGTTTAACGCTGGAACTGGCATAAAAATTGGAGTTAAACGCCCAAACTAGCATAAAAGCTGGCGTTTAACTCCAGAAAAAGTCTCTACACATGAAAGCTTCAATGCTCAGCCCAAGCACACACTAAGTGGACCCAGAAGTGGATTTTTACGTCATTTACTCATTTCTGTATACCCTAGGTTACTAGTTCACTATTAATAGGATCTTTTGACATTGTATCAGTACCTCATGACACTTTACACGTTTCTTTGTGTACCTTCTACGGCATGAGTCTCTAAACCCCATGGTTGGGGGTGAGGAGCTCTGCTGTGTCTTGATGGATTAATGCAATTACTACTGTTTTTCATTCAATCATGCTTGCTTCCATTCTAAGATATCACTTGTTCCTAAACCGGATGAATGTGATGATCCGTGACACTCATCATCATTCTCAACTATGAACGTGTGCCTGACAACCACCTCCATTCTACCTTAGATTAAGTAGATATCTCTTGGATTCTTTAATCAGAATCTTCGTGGTATAAGCTAGAACTGATGGCGGCATTCAAGAGAATCTGGAAGGTCTAAACCTTGTCTGTGGTATTCTGAGTAGGATTCAATGATTGAATGACTATGACGAGCTTCAAACTCCTGAGGGCTGGGCGTTAGTGACAGACGCAAAAGAATCACTGGATTCTATTCCAACCCGATTGAGAACCGACAGATGAATAGCCGTGCCGTGACAGGGTGCGTTGAACATTTTCATTGAGAGGATGGGAGGTAGCCATTGACAACGGTGAAACCCTACATACAGCTTGCCATGGAAGGAGCCCTGCGTGCTTGAAGAAGAAGACAGTAGAAAAGCAAAGATTCAGAAGATGGAGCATCTCCAAAACCTCAACCTGTTCTCCATTACTGCAAAACAAGTACTTATTTCATGTTCTTTTACTTCTCACAATCAACCCTGATAATTATTGATATCCTGACTAAGATTTACAAGATAACCATAGCTTGCTTCAAGCTGAAAATCTCCGTGGGATCGACCCTTACTCACGTAAGGTATTACTTGGACGACCCAGTGCACTTGCTGGTTAGTTGTGCAGAATTGCAAAAGTGTGATTGCAATTTCGTGCACCACATGGTTTTGTGTTTCCTTTCTAATTTGGCTTCATGATTGAAAACATGCTCCTTTGACCTTAAAAATGCTATATTTTAATCTCTTCTATTACTATTCGATGTCGTGATGTATTTGTTGAGTGATTCAGAGTTTACAGGGCAAGAATGGTCTAAAAGATGGAAAAGAAGCATGCACAAGTGGGAGGAACATGAAAAGTGGAGCTTTGGAGAATTGGCACCAACGCGCACGCGTGGGAGCATGGGTCAGCTTAGCGCGCAAGAATTGGTGAATCCGCGTCCATTGGCAAAAATCTCATCGACGTGCACGCGTACGCGTGGATTGCAAATTCAGCGATGCGCACGTGCGACCGACGCATACGCGTGACGCTCAGCACGTGACTTCATTAAAGAACTTGTGGTTGGCGATTTCTGAAGGAGGGTCATTCATTACACACTTACACACATTTTGAGCTAGTTTATGGTTCTTGTTCTTCTAGAGAGAGAAACTCTTATTCTTCTCTAGATCTAGTTTGATTTGATCTTTCCTTGTTTAATTCTGAATTGGGTTTTGTTGATTTCTAGTTTTGAGTACTTAATTTGAATTCTCTAGTATAATTTTGTTTATATCTTGTGTTAAATTTATATTTTCTTGTTATTTCCCATTTTATTTTCATTTTGTGAACTTTGTAGATCTTGAATTTCTAGTGATGCATTGATGTTTTCCATGATTAGTAATGTTGGTTGAGTTGTTTTCCATTGATAATTGTTAGTGCGTACTTGTAATTTCCAATTTATTTGCAATTTGAATATGTCTTTTGTTGATGCATGCCATGTGTTTGATGAAATGTTTCCTTTGATTAGGGAGTAGTTTGCTTTACTCTTGGCCTAGGCTAAGGAAATTGGGTAAACTTGAGTCATTGGGTCTAAATGATTTGATGATTTGAGAACCCTTGGTGGTGAAGTTGATATCCATTGACACTAATCCACTACTAAGCCAATTGGTAGTTGGATTAGGACTTATGAGTTGAGATTGACCAAGCCATGTGACGTACTTCAAGCTTAGGAGTAGATATTACGTACTTAAAGCTCTTGGAAGTAGACTTAATGAGTTTGGTTCCTCATAATTGTCAAGATATGGTTATTAGACAAGGATGGTGATCCCAATTCCTATGCCTAGCCAAGAGTCCCTTTTATTATTCATATTTGAAAACCAAAAATCTCAATTACTTGATTCTTGTTATAGTTAATTGCTTGGTTCTAGAGTAAAGATAGATTATATGTTCTCTTGTTAGAAGTTGCTCATACCTTGCTTTAGTTACTTGGTTTAATTTTTTGCACTTTAAGATTCTTTGCATGTTAAGTCTAATAGTTTAAATTTTTTATCATGACTCCCAACCCCAGATTTCTAACCAATGTTGATGCACATGTTTACCCATTCCTTGTGAGATGACCTGAGGTTTGAATACTTCGGTTTACTTTTATTGGGGTTGAACTTTGTGACAACCAAACAATTTAAATTTGATTGAGAGTTATTGGTTGGTTTGGAACTATGCTTACAACGAAGTTCTTATCTCTATTGGAAAAATTCTAGACCAACAATAATTCTAGCTATCAAATATTTGGCACCATTGCCGGGGAATGGTTGCCACGTATGCCTTGACATTGGTTATGTGAATATATGGATAGTGTAGATAGTTTACTTGATTTCAATACTTTGTTTTAGTTTAGATTTCTTTTATACATGTGCTATGACTCCCAAGTTTGATGACTCGGTCTCAGCCGAATCCTAGCTTAGCCGGGCTTGACCTTGAGATTGAAAGAACTTTGTTACTTACTCGGCAAGCTAGACGGCGGTTGGACTATATGGCTAGTACTTCGGCCTCTCTTGAGGAGCATACCGAATCGCTAGACGGAACCGAGAGCAACTTGGAGTACACTACTTTCTATGCTTCTGATGGCACTACTAATACATCTTTGCATCCTACAGGTGAACCTTTCATGGCAGAGCTACGCCGAATCACCTTGCACGAACAAGGGGCTCCAAATATCATATTCCCACCCTTGAAAATGAGATACCCCAATCTTGATCTGAACTTTGAGTTGAAGAATAGCTTGATCAATCTACTTCCCAAGTATCATGGGCTTTCGGGTCAAGATCCCATCCGACATCTAAGAGATTTCAAGTTGCTTGTTGTACGGCTCGAAGGCATGGGGCCGATGAGATTGCTGTTATGGTTTTTGTTTTCCCCTTCTCTCTTGAGGGACAAGCAAAAAAGTGATTCTATTTCCAACCGGATGAGATTGTGACCAATTGGGATTTGTTGAGAAGAGAGTTTTTAGACAAGTTCTTTCCGCCGGAGAAGACCGACTACATCCGAAAAGAAATCTCGGGTATAATGTAAAAGGACCGAGAGAGTTTGTATAAGTATTAGACTAGATTCAAGAGGTTATTGGAATCTTGTCCATACCATGGATTAGACACTCACTTGCTCATTAGTTATTTCACCGGAGGTCTTTGCGTGGAAGACAGAAGATTGCTCACCGCAGCTAGTGGTGGTTCCCTTTCCAAAAATAAGACGTCCGGAGAAGCTTGGAGCTTGATAAATGATGTCACCAAGGCTACACAACATATAAGAGTAAGGAGCAACCCCCTCAAGGGGTGTGGTAGAAGCACCTCCTTCCGAATCAAGTTTGACCAAGGTGCTTGGGGATATGACTACCATTCTTACGGAGATGCACAAGGAACAAAAGGCATTTTATTCTATCCAAGCCGTCCAAGCCCCACCCCAAGTTTCCCAACTTGAAGGGCCTCCTAGAATATGTGGCTTATGCTCTAGAACCACACATTACACTAACCAATGCCACCCAATTCAAGAGTAGTATACCCTTGGCGTAGCCAATGTGAACTATAACGATCGTCTACCCTACCCCTCTCAAAGCCAAAACAACTACTCTCATGGCAATAACTCTAACCAAGGGTAGAGGAATAATGCACAAGGGAGCAATCAAAATCAAAGATGGAACAACTCTTCTTCTCCCTACCACAACAACCACCAACCCTCATCCCAATACCACCATAACAACAACAACCATCAAGCCAACTAAAATAACCACAACTAAGCACCTCATCAAAACCAAAACAACTACCCCAAATACCAAGCACCACATCAAAGGTAACAATTCAACCAAACCTCTTCTTTCTCCACCAACCAAGGTGATGATCATGATAAACTTAGAGCTTTGGTGGAAAAACATGAAGAGAACAACAAGGCTTAATTTAATAACTTGAATGCACAATATGGTAATATGAGTGCTCAATTGGCCAACATCACCGAGATGCTTTTAAGGATAGCTTTACCGCCCTCAAACAACTCCAACCAATCCTCAAGCTCTTCTAACCTTCCATCCCAACCCCTTCCAAACCCAAAAGGCGGTCTCAACGCCATTACTCTACGGTCGGGGACTATATTGGAGGAGATACCTCCTAGGGTCATGGAAGACATTCATGAGAAGAAAATGGTTGTTGAAGCTCCACAAGAAGAAGAGGAAGTGTACACAAAGCAAGCGGAGGAAGAAGCAAGCCTCAAGGAGCCCAAGAGGAAGGCTATAATGCACGAATCAATTCCCATCCCATTCCCTTCCATAGTAAAGAAAGCAAAGAAAACTCCGGAGTTTGATTTGAGCATGCTTCAAGTATTTAAGAAAGTTGAGGTAACTATCCCACTTCTTGATGCCATTCAACAAATTCTAAAGTATGCAAAATTTTTAAAAGACTTGTGCACACACAAGGATAGGATAGGTGAATTAGAGACGTTGTCATTGGGTAGTTCCATTTCTTCATTGATGAAGCCTATTTCGGAAAAGTGTGGAGACCCCGGACCATGTTTGGTATCTTGTCGAATTGGTGGAGTTGCTTTTCATGACTGTTTGTGTGATCTAGGGGCTTGCGTAAGCATCATGCCACTTTCTATTTTTGCAAGGTTGAATTTAGCCCCATTGAAAATGGCGGCCGCCAAATTTGCCTTAGCTGACAAGAGCATGATTACCGTAGTAGGAATATCAGAAGATGTACTTGTGGCGATCAAGGATTTGGTGTTTTCAGTTGACTTTTACATCCTTGAAATGCCTTTCTTGAAGTCCTTTTAAATTCAAATTGGATGCCTTTACCAACACATATTCCTTTGAGGTAGGAGACAAGACTATCAAGTTCAATTTGGAAGAAGCCATGAGACACCCACCCGAAAAGCATTCTGTTCTCTGATGAGATGTAATTGATGAGGTTGTAGCAGAGGTACAAAGAGAAGATCACAACAAGTCGTACTACCCTATTGTTGAAGAGACGGATGACCATGAGGGTGAACAAGAGAAAGTTGTTGAGAATGAACTCCCCGAGCTTGGTGAAAAGGAACCTCAAGTTGAGGTAAAAAGTGAATTGAAGCCTCTTCCATCTCATTTGAAGTTTGCATTCCTTGAGGACAATCAAAAGTTTCCGATAATCATTACTAGTGAGCTCTCTAGTCAAGAAGAAGAGAAACTCCTAGAGATCCTAAGGAAGCACAAGAAATCAATCGGTTGGAGCTTGGCCGACATTGTGGGAATTGACCCACGCATGTGCATTCATCGTATCTTCCTCCAAGAAGGAGCTCGGCCGGGTAGACAACCCCAAAGAAGACTCAAACCCACTATCCTTGATGTAGTGAAAAAGGAAGTCACAAGGCTACTCGATGCGGGTATTATATATCCAATTTCTGATAGTGAATGGATGAATGCGGTCCAAGTCGTTCCAAAGAAATCAAGAATCATCACTGTCAAGAAGGAGGATGGGGAAAAGGTCACCACAAGAGTGCAAAATTCTTGGTGGGTGTGCATCGATTATAGGAGGTTGAATGCCGCAACAAGGAAAGACCACTACCTTTTGCCATTCATTGACCAGATATTGGACCGACTTGCGGGTAAATCCCATTATTGCTTTCTTGATGGTTTTACTAGGTACTTCCAGATACATATTGCTCCTGAGGATCAGGAAAAGAGCACATTTACTTGTCCTTTTGGCACCTTTGCCTACAAAAGGATGCCATTTGGGCTATGCAATGCACCTGTCACTTTTCAACGGTGTATGACTAGTGTCTTTTCCGATCTTATGGAGAGTTGTTTGGAAGTCTTTATGGATGACTTCAGTGTGTATGTGACTTCATTTGATAGTTGTTTATAGAACTTGGCCAAAGTCTTAGCTAGGTGTGTTGATACTAACCTTGTCCTAAATTTTGAAAAATGTCATTTCATGGTGAGACAAAGCATAGTGTTAGGACATGTAGTTTCTGATAAGGGCATTTCTGTAGACCCGGCTAAGGTTGATGTTGTTACCAGTTTATCTCACCCTTCATCTGTGAGGGAGGTCCGTTCCTTTTTAGGGCATGCAGGATTCTATAGGCGATTTATCAAGAATTTCAACAAAATTGCATTGCTGTTGTCGCGCCTACTCCAAAAGGACATAGACTTTGAGTTTGATAATGCTTGTGTGGATGCATTTGAAGAGTTGAAGAAAGCTCTTACCACGGCACCGATTGTGAGAGGCCCTGGCTGGACGCAGCCATTCGAGATCAAGTGCTACGCGTCAAATCATGCCGTAGGTGCCGAGCTTGCATAGCTGATGAGCGGATAATTTGTACGCTTTTTGGCATTGTTTTTAGTATGTTTTTAGTATGATCTAGTTAGTTTTTAGTATATTTTTATTAGTTTTTAGTTAAAATTCACTTTTCTGGACTTTACTATGAGTTTGTGTGTTTTTCTATGATTTCAGGTATTTTCTGGCAGAAATTGAGGGACCTGAGCAAAAATCTGATTCAGAGACTAAAAAGGACTGCAGATGCTGTTGGATTCTGACCTCCCTGCACTCGAAGCGGATTTTCTGGAGCTACAGAAGCCCAATTGACGCGCTCTCAACGGCGTTGGAAAGTAGACATCCTGGGCTTTCCAGCAATATATGATAGTTCATACTTTGTCCAAGATTTGATGGCCCAAACTGGCGTTCAAAGTCACCCTCAGAATTCCCGGCGTTAAACGCCGGAACTGGCACAAGAATGGGAGTTAAACGCCCAAACTGGCACCAAAGCTGGCGTTTAACTCCAAGAGGAGTCTCTACACGAAAATACTTCATTGCTCAGCCCAAGCACACACCAAGTGGGCCCGGAAGTGGATTTTTATGTCATTTACTCATCTCTGTAAACCTTAGGCTACTAGTTCTCTATAAGTAGGACCTTTTACTATTGTATTGAGATATCTGGGTAGTTATCTTTGTTCTGATGCTATCTTAGATCATTGGGAGGCTGGCCATTCGGCCATGCCTAGACCTTGTTCTTATGTATTTTCAACGGTGGAGTTTCTACACACCATATATTAAGGTGTGGAGCTCTGCTGTACCTCGAGTATTAATGCAATTACTATTGTTCTTCTATTCAATTCCGCTTGTTCTTGTTCTAAGATATCACTTGTTCTTCAACTTGATGAATGTGATGATCCGTGACACTCATCATCATTCTCACCTATGAACGTGTGACTGACAACCACTTCCGTTCTACCTTCGATTGGGTGAATATCTCTTGGATTCCTGATACACGATGCATGGTTGATCGCCTGACAACCGAGTGCTCGCCTGACAACCGAGCCAGCCATTCCGTGAGATCAGAGTCTTCGTGGTATAGGCTAGAACTGATGGCGGCATTCAAGAGAATCCGGAAGGTCTAACCTTGTCTGTGGTATTCTGAGTAGGATTCAATGACTGAATGACTGTGACGTACTTCAAACTCCTGAGGGCGGGGCGTTAGTGACAGACGCAAAAGAATCACTGGATTCTATTCCGGCCTGATCGAGAACCGACAGATGGATAGCCGTGCCGTGACAGGGTGCGTTGAACATTTCCACTGAGAGGATGGGAGGTAGCCACTAACAACGGTGAAACCCTTGCTTAAGCTTGCCATGGAAAGGAGTAGGAAGGATTGGATGAAGACAGTAGGAAAGCAGAGAGACGGAAGGGACCAGCATCTTCATACTCTTATCTGAAATTCCTACCAATGAATTACATAAGTATCTCTATCTTTATCTTTATGTTTTATGCGTTTATCACCATACCCATTTGAGTTTGCCTGACTAAGATTTACAAGGTGACCATAGCTTGCTTCATACCAACAATCTCTGTGGGATCGACCCTTACTCGCGTAAGGTTTATTACTTGGACGACCCAGTACACTTGCTGGTTAGTTGTGCGAAGTTGTAGTGATCACAATTTCGTCCATCAAGTTTTTGGCGCCGTTGCCGGGGATTGTTCGAGTATGGACAACTGACGGTTCATCTTGTTGCTTAGATTAGGTATTTTTCTTCAGAGTTCTTAAGAATGAATTCTAGTGTTTCAAGGTGATGTTCTTATCATCACCAAAGCTGATTGATTTTCATCAATTTAGCTCTTGAATGCAATGTCCTGCTGAAGCTTGTTTAGCCATGTCTAATTTCTTTAGACTAAAGCTTTAGACTAACATTGCATGATTCCTGAAATTCTCATTAAGAATTTTGATACCTTTATTTTCTTTTTCCACTTAATTTTCGAAAAATACAAAAAATTTACAAATTCATAAAAACCAAAAAAAAAAGATTTCATGTTTATTGTTTGAGTCTAGTGTCTCATTTTAAGTTTGGTGTCTTGCATGCATTGTTATTTTAGTTGCATTTTGATTATTAAAAATCCAAAAATATTTTTAATTTGTGTCTTTTCAAGTCAATAATACAGGGAATTGAAGATTCAGAACATACTGCAGAGGAATTACACAGAAAAAGCTGGGCGTTCAAAACGCCCAGTGAAGAAGGACAGACTGGCGTTTAAATGCCAGCCAGGGTGCCTGGTTGGGCGTTTAACGCCCAAAAGGATAGAGTTTTGGGCGTTAAACGCCAGAATGTGCACCATTCTGGGCGTTTAACACCAGGATGGCACAAGAGGGAAGATTTTGTTTTCAATGCAAATTTTTTTCAAGTTTTCAAAATCTTTTCAAAATCAAATCTTTTTCAAATCATATCTTTTCAATCAAATCTTTTTCAAATTCAATTTCTTTCCATTTTCAAAGATACTTGCGATCAATTAATGATTTGATTCAACATTTCAAGTATGTTGCCTTTTCTGTTGAGAAAGGTTTAATGTTTGAATCATATCTTTTCTTGTTAGCCAAGTTTTTAATTTTCAAAATCAAATCTTTTTTAAAATGTTTTTCAAATCATATCTTCTCAATCACATCTTTTTAAAATCAATCATATCTTCTTAACCACATCTTTTTCAAAATAGCTTTCAATCAAATCTTTTTTATTTCTAATTTCAAATTTTTTTTCAAAAATCACTTGATCTCTTTCCCACTCTTGGTTTTCGAAAATTAATTAGTGTTTTTCAAAATGTTTTTAAAACCTTTTACTTAATTTTCGAAAATTACTTCCCTTCATCTCACATCCTTCTATTTATGGACTAACACTATTCCTTAATGCAAAATTCGAACTCTATCTTCTTTGATAAGTTCGAATTTTCTACTTCTGCCTTCTATTTTTCTTTTCCTCTGACACCTCAAGGAATCTCTATACTGTGGCATAGAGGATTCCACATTTTCTTGTTCTCTTCTCTTTCTTATGAGCAGGAGCAAGGACAAAAGCATTCTTGTTGAGGCTGATCCTGAACCTGAAAGGACCTTGAAGCGAAAGCTAAGAGAAGCTAAGGCACAACTCTTTGTAGAGGACCTGACCAAATTCTTCAAAGAAGAAGAACACATGGCAGCCAAAAACAACAACAATGCCAACAATGCAAGGAAGGTGCTGGGTGACTTTACTGCACCTACTCCCAACTTCTATGGGAGAAGCATCTCTATCCCTGCCATTGGAGCAAACAACTTTGAGCTTAAGCCTCAATTAGTTTCTCTAATGCAACAGAATTGCAAGTTCCATGGACTTCCATTGGAAGATCCTCATCAGTTTTTAGCTGAATTCTTGCAAATCTGTGACACTGTCAAGACTAATGGGGTTGACCCTGAGGTCTACAGACTTATGCTATTCCCTTTTGCTGTAAGAGACAGAGCTAGAATATGGTTGGACTCACAACCTAAAGAAAGCCTGAACTCTTGGGAAAAGCTAGTCAATGCCTTCTTGGCAAAGTTTTTTCCACCTCAAAAATTGAGTAAGCTTAGAGTGGAAGTCCAAACCTTCAGACAGAAGGAAGGAGAATCCCTCTATGAAGCTTGGGAAAGATACAAACAATTAATCAGAAAGTGTCCCTCTGACATGCTTTCTGAATGGAGCATCATAGGTATTTTCTATGATGGTCTCTCTGAACTGTCCAAGATGTCTTTGGATAGCTCTGCTGGAGGATCTCTTCATCTGAAGAAGACGCCTACAGAAGCTCAAGAGCTGATTGAAATGGTTGCAAATAACCAATTCATGTACACTTCTGAAAGGAATCCTGTGAACAATGGGACCAATCAGAAGAAAGGAGTTCTTGAGATTGACACTCTGAATGCCATACTGGCTCAGAATAAAATATTGACTCAACAAGTCAATATGATTTCTCAAAGTCTGTCTGGAATGCAAAATGCACCAAGCAGTACTACGGAAGCTTCATCTGAAGAAGAAGCTTATGATCCTGAGAACCCTTCAATGGAAGAGGTGAATTACATGGGAGAACCCTATGGAAACACCTATAACCCTTCATGGAGAAATCATCCAAATCTCTCATGGAAGGATCAACAAAGACCTCAACAAGGTTTCAACAACAATAATGGTGGAAGAAACAGGTTTAGCAATAGCAAGCCTTTTCCATCATCTTCTCAGCAACAGACAGAGAGTTCTAAGCAGAATATCTCTGACTTAGCAACCATGGTCTCTGATCTAATCAAAACCACTCAAAGTTTCATGACTGAAACAAGGTCCTCCATTAGAAACTTGGAGGGACAAGTGGGTCAGCTGAGCAAGAAAATTACTGAACTCCCTCCTAGTACTCTCCCAAGCAATACAGAAGAAAATCCAAAAGGAGAGTGCAAAGCCATCAACATGGCCAAATTTTGGGAGGAAGAAGAGGCAGTGAACGCCACTGAGGAAGACCTCAATGGATGTCCACTGGCCTCCAATGAGTTCCCCAATGAGGAACCATGGGAATCTGAGGCTCAAAACGAGACCATAGAGATTCCATTGGACTTACTTTTGCCATTCATGAGCTCTGATGAGTATTCTTCCTCTGAAGAGGATGAGTATGTCACTGAAGAGCAAGTTGCTAAATACCTTGGAGCAATCATGAAGCTAAATGACAAGTTATTTGGGAATGAGACTTGGGAGGATGAATCCCCTTTGCTCACCAAAGAACTGGATAACTTGTCTAAGCAGAAATTACCTCAAAAGAGACAGGATCCTGGGAAGTTTTCAATACCTTGTACCATAGGCACCATGACCTTCAAGAAGGCCTTATGTGACTTAGGGTCAAGTGTAAACCTCATGCCTCTCTCTGTAATGGAGAAGTTAGGGATCCTTGAGGTGCAAGCTGCGAAAATCTCACTAGAGATGGCAGACAATTCAAGAAAACAAGCCTATGGACTTGTAGAGGATGTTCTGGTAAAAGTTGAAGACCATTACATCCCTGCTGATTTCATAGTCCTAGAGACTGGGAAGTGCATGGATGAATCCATCATCCTTGGCAGACCCTTCCTAGCCACAGCAAGGGCTGTGATTGATGTTGATAGAGGAGAATTGATCATTCAAGTGAATGAAGAATCCTTTGTGTTTAAGGCTCAAGGATATCCCTCTGTCATCATGGAGAGGAAGCATGAAGAGCTTCTCTCAAAACAGAGCCCAGCAGAGCCCCCACAGTCAAACTCTAAGTTTGGTGTTGGGAGGCCACAACCAAATTCTAAGTTTGGTGTTTAACCCCCACATTCAAACTCTAAGTTTGGTGATGGGAGGTTCCAACATTGCTCTGAGTATCTGTGAGGCTCCATGAGAGTCCTCTGTCAAGCTACTGACATTAAAGAAGCGCTTGTTGGGAGGCAACCCAATGTTATGTTTTTATCTATTTTTCTTTGTTATTTTATATTTTTTGTAGGTTGATGATCATGAGAAGTCACAAAATCAATAAAAAAGGCAAAAACAGAATGAAAAGTAGAAAGAAAAATAGCACACCCTGGAGGAGAGCGTGCTGGCGTTTAAACGCCAGTAAGGCTAGCTGTTGGGCGTTTAACGCCCAGTCTGGCACCATTCTGGGCGTTTAACGCCAGAAAGGGGCACCAAACTGGCGTTAAACGCCAGAAAAGGGCAAGAAGCTGGCGTTAAACGCCAGAAATGGGCACCAGCCCGGCGTTTAACGCCAGAAATGGCTAAAAACGCATTTTTGCATGCCATTTGGTGCAGGGATGACTTTTCCTTGACACCTCAGGATCTGTGGACCCCACAGGATCCCCACCTACCCCACCACTCTCTCTCTTCTTCTTCACCCATTCACCAATCACCTCAACACCTCTTCCCCAAACACCCTTCACCTATCAAATCCCATCTTTCTCTTCACCACTCACATCCATCCTTCATAAAACCCCACCTACCTAACCATTCAAATTCAAAACACTTTCCCTCCCAAACCCACCCTCACATAGCCGAACCATCACCACCCCCCACTCCTATATAAACCCATCTTCACTCCTTCATTTTCACACAACCTAAACACCACTTCTCCCCCTTTTGGCCGAACACAAAGCCATTCCCTTCTTCCTCATTTCTTCTTCTTCTACTCTCTTCTTTCTTCTTTTGCTCGAGGACGAGCAAACCTTTTAAGTTTGGTGTGGTAAAAGCATTGCTTTTTGTTTTTCCATAACCATTTATGGCATCCAAGGCCGGAGAAACCTCTAGAAAGAGGAAAGGGAAGGCAAAAGCTTCTACCTCCGAGTCATGAGAGATGGAAAGATTCATCTCAAGGGTGCATCAAGACCACTTCTATGAAGTTGTGGCCTTGAAGAAGGTGATCCCCGAGGTGCCTTTTTCACTCAAAAAGAGTGAATATCCGGAGATCCGACATGAAATCCGAAGAAGAGGTTGGGAAGTTCTTACCAACCCCATTCAACAAGTCGGAATCTTAATGGTTCAAGAGTTCTATGCCAATGCATGGATCACCAAGAACCATGATCAAAGTGTGAACCCGGATCCAAAGAATTATCTTACTATGGTTCGGGGGAAATACTTGGATTTTAGTCCGGAAAATGTAAGGTTGGCATTCAACTTGCCCATGATGCAAGGAGATGAACATCCTTACACTAGAAGGGTCAACTTTGATCAAAGGTTGGACCAAGTCCTCACAGTCATATGTGAAGAGGGTGCCCAATGGAAGAGAGATTCAAGAGGGAAGCCGGTTCAATTGAGAAGGCATGACCTCAAACCCATGGCTAGAGGATGGTTGGAGTTTATCCAACGCTCAATCATTCCCACTAGCAACCGGTCCAAAGTTACCATAGACCGGGCTATCATGATTTATAGCATCATTATTGGAGAAGAAATAGAAGTTCATGAGGTTATATCTCAAGAACTTTATAAGGTGGCGGACAAGTCTTCTACCTTGGCAAGGTTAGCCTTTCCTCATCTCATTTGTCACCTCTGTTATTCGATTGGAGTTGACATAGAGGGAGACATCCCTATTGATAAGGACAAGCCCATCACTAAGAAGAGGATGGAGCACACAAGAGACCCCACTCATCATGAGATCCCTGAGATACCTCAAGGGATGCACTTTCCTCCACAAAACTATTGGGAGCAACTAAACACCTCCCTAGGAGAATTGAGTTCCAACATGGGACAACTAAGGGTGGAGCATCAAGAACACTCCATCATCCTCCATGAAATTAGAGAAGATCAAAGAATCATGAAAGAGGAGCAACAAAGACAAGGAAGAGACATTGAGGAGCTCAAGCACTCCATAGGATCTTCAAGAGGAAGAAAGAGCCGCCATCACTAAGGTGGACCCGTTCCTTAATTTCCTTGTTCTTTATTTTCCTGTTTTTCGAATTTAGTGCTTATGTTTGTCTATGTTTGTGTCTTGTGATCATTAGTGTCTTAGTGTCTATGCCTTAAAGTTATGAATGTCCTATGAATCCATCACCTCTCTTGAATGAAAAATGTTCTTAATTAAAAAAGAGAAGAATTGCATGAATTTTAAATTTTATAACAGTTTAATTATTTTGATGTGGTGGCAATACTTTTGTTTTCTGAATGTATGCTTAAACAGTGCATATGTCTTTTGAATTTGTGGTTCATGAATGTTGGCTCTTGAAAGAATGATGAAAAAGGAGACATGTTACTGAGGATCTGAAAAATCATTAAAATGGTTCTTGAAGCAAGAAAAAGTAGTGAATACAAAAAAAAAATATATTCGAAAAAAAGAGAAAAAAAGAAAAAGAAAGAAATAAAGTTGTGATCCAAGGCAAAAAGAGTGTACTTAAGAACCCTGGACACCTATAATTGGGGACTCTAGCAAAGCTGAGTCACAATCTGAAAAGGTTCACCCAGTTATGTGTCTGTGGCATGTATGTATCCGGTGGTAATACTGGAAGACAGAGTGCTTTGGGCCACGGCCAAGACTCAATAAGTAGCTGTGTTCAAGAATCATCATACTTAACTAGGAGAATCAATGACACTATCTGGATTCTGAGTTCCTAAAGAAGCCAATCATTCTGAATTTCAAAGGATAGAGTGAGATGCCAAAACTGTTCAGAGGCAAAAAGCTAAAAGCCCCGCTCATCTAATTAATACTGATCTTCATAGATGTTTTTGGAATTCATTACATATTCTCTTCTTTTTATCTTGTTTGATTTTCAGTTGCTTGAGGACAAGCAACAATTTAAGTTTGGTGTTGTGATGAGCGGATAATTTGTACGCTTTTTGGCATTGTTTTTAGTATGTTTTTAGTATGATCTAGTTAGTTTTTAGTATATTTTTATTAGTTTTTAGTTAAAATTCACTTTTCTGGACTTTACTATGAGTTTGTGTGTTTTTCTGTGATTTCAGGTATTTTCTGGCTGAAATTGAGGGACCTGAGCAAAAATCTGATTCAGAGACTAAAAAGGACTGCAGATGCTGTTGGATTCTGACCTCCCTGCACTTGAAGCGAATTTTCTGGAGCTACAGAAACCCAATTGGCGCGCTCTCAACGGCGTTGGAAAGTAGACATCCTGGGCTTTCCAGCAATATATGATAGTCCATACTTTGCTCAAGATTTGATGGCCCAAACCGGCGTTCAAAGTCACCTTCAGAATTCCCAGCGTTAAACGCCGGAACTGGCACAAGAATGGGAGTTAAACGCCCAAACTGGCACCAAAGCTGGCGTTTAACTCCAAGAGGAGTCTCTACACGAAAATGCTTCATTGCTCAGCCTAAGCACACACCAAGTGGGCCCGGAAGTGGATTTTTATGTCATTTACTCATCTCTGTAAACCTTAGGCTACTAGTTCTCTATAAGTAGGACCTTTTACTATTGTATTGAGATATCTGGGTAGTTATCTTTGTTCTGATGCTATCTTAGATCATTGGGAGGCTGGCCATTCGGCCATGCCTAGACCTTGTTCTTATGTATTTTCAACGGTGGAGTTTCTACGCACCATAGATTAAGGTGTGGAGCTCTGCTGTACCTCGAGTATTAATGCAATTACTATTGTTCTTCTATTCAATTCCGCTTGTTCTTGTTCTAAGATATCACATGTTCTTCAACTTGATGAATGTGATGATCCGTGACACTCATCATCATTCTCACCTATGAACGTGTGACTGACAACCACCTCCGTTCTACCTTCGATTGGGTGAATATCTCTTGGATTCCTGATACACGATGCATGGTTGATCGCCTGACAACCGAGTGCTCGCCTGACAACCGAGCCAGCCATTCCGTGAGATCAGAGTCTTCGTGGTATAGGCTAGAACTGATGGCGGCATTCAAGAGAATCCGGAAGGTCTAACCTTGTCTGTGGTATTCTGAGTAGGATTCAATGACTGAATGACTGTGACGTGCTTCAAACTCCTGAGGGCGGGGTGTTAGTGACAGACGCAAAAGAATCACTGGATTCTATTCCGGCCTGATCGAGAATCGACAGATGGATAGCCGTGCCGTGACAGGGTGCGTTGAACATTTCCACTGAGAGGATGGGAGGTAGCCACTGACAACGGTGAAACCCTTGCTTAAGCTTGCCATGGAAAGGAGTAGGAAGGATTGAATGAAGACAGTAGGAAAGCAGAGAGACGGAAAGGACCAGCATCTTCATACTCTTATCTGAAATTCCTACCAATGAATTACATAAGTATCTATATCTTTATCTTTATGTTTTATGCGTTTATCACCATACCCATTTGAGTTTGCCTGACTAAGATTTACAAGGTGACCATAGCTTGCTTCATACCAACAATCTCTGTGGGATCGACCCTTACTCGCGTAAGGTTTATTACTTGGACGACCCAGTACACTTGCTGGTTAGTTGTGCGAAGTTGTAGTGATCACAATTTCGTCCACCAATAGCGCAATGGTAAACTCCCTTACATCATTGCTTATTCCACAAAAACATTGGATGCGGCACAATCCAATTATACCACTATGGAAAAAGAGCTCTTAGCCATTGTTCATGCATTGGATAGATGTAGATCTTACTTGCTAGGCTCCAAAATAGTGGTATATATAGATCATGCAGCTTTAAAATATCTGTTGACAAAGAATGAGTCAAAACCTAGACTCATACGTTGGATCTTGCTCTTGCAAGAGTTTGACATTGAGATTAGGGATCGAAGTGGGTCACAAAATCTAGTTGCGGGCCATCTAAGCCGCCTTGAGAATCTCAAATATGACCCATTTTCGATCGACGAATGATTCCCTTTGGATTGTGGATTCTGGTGGCCAACTTTATTCAAGGATGCTAATCAATTCTGTGTGTCGTGTCACCAATGTCAGAAGTTGGGAAATGCATCCCAAAAGGATGAAATGCCTCAACAACCAATGTTGTTCTGTGAAATCTTTGATGTATGGGGCATAGACTTAATGGGGCCATTTCCTAACTCAAGTGGGTATTTCTATATTTTGTTGGCGGTTGACTACGTATCAAAGTGGGTGGAAGCGATATCTACCCGCCTTGATGACGCTAATGTCATTATTTCTTTCATTAGAAATAATATTGTGTGCCGCTATGGATCGCCACGAGCAATCGTGAGCGACCCAGGTTCCCGCTTTTGTAACAGGAGGGTAGAAGCACTACTCAAGCACTATGGGATACTACACAAAGTTTCAACTGCCTATCACCCCCAAACAAATGGGCAAGCGGAGGTGTCCAACCGAGAGATTAAGCGAATTTTGGAGAAAGTGGTGAATCCTCAAAGGAAGGACTGAAGCTCTCGGTTAGGAGATGCACTGTGGGCATACAGGATAGCTTATAAGACCCCGTTAGGGATGAGTCCCTTTCGGATCATCTATGGGAAGGCATGCCACCTCCCGGTGGAGATTGAGCATAAAGCCTATGGGCAGTTAAGCAGTGTAATATGGACATCACTAAGGCGGGTATAGCCAGGAAATTGCAGCTAGAGGAGCTTGAATGTCTTAGGATGGAGGCATATGAGAATGCTCGAATCTATAAGGAAAAACTAAGGCATTTCATTATCACCATATCTGGAAGAAGGATTTTCAAGAAGGTGACGAAGTTCTCCTTTACAACTCGAGGCTCAGATTCATGCATGGAAAGCTCCGTTCAAGATGGGAAGGACCCTTCAAAGTAAAGGAGGTAAAGCCTTATGGTGTGGTAGAATTATATGACCCTCAAAGTGATGCAACTTTCAAAGTGAATGGTCATAGAGTGAAGAAGTACCATGGCTACAAATTACCAAGGGAAGTGGAGGTGTTCCTACTTGAGGATGCTCCAAAAGGAGGGGAAGCTTAAGCGTATAACTGTCCAACTTAAGGACGTTAAAGAAAAGTGCTAGGTGGGAGACACCCACCATGGTAAAATCTTCCTTGTGTATACTTTCTTGCTTCTAGCTTTAGATTCTTTGTGAATTTTATGATTTTTTGGTGTTGTTGAGCTTGTCTAGATATGTTAGACTTTGATGATTTTGTTAAATTGTTGTGGTATTCATTAAGATTTCATTCATCTTGGCAATTTTGTTGAATTGATTATGTGGAAGAAATGCTTCATCTTGAGTATTGAATGAAATTGTGAGTGTTTTCTTGCATTATCTAGATGAATGACTGCCAAGAACGTGTTAGAAATGTCTCTCTCTTTGTTGTTTAAAAAAAAAGGGGTCACCCACACGTAAGCGTGAGCGACACGTACGCGTCGATTGCGCATCCTGGGCCCTTTAGTACATTAACCCGAGAGTCATGCGACTTGTGCACAAACTTTGTGCTGGGAGCACAACAACTATCCATGCATACACATGGGGCAACGCACACACGTTGTTGCCATTTTTTCCATCCACGCGCACGCCCTTTTTCACCCTCTTCCCTTAATTCCCTTCCTCCATTACTTCTTCTCTTCTTCTTCCCTCCTCCTACCACCTTGTATTCGCCAACTACCACCGGCGACTTCAACCACTGGCGACCACCACTTCCAGCGGTCCCACTTTCTCTCTCCTTTTTTTCTCTCTTCTCTCTTCTCCTTCTCTCACTTACACTTTACCTTACCTTCCCTTCTCCTTTCAAGGTCCTTTTCTTTCCCCCCTCTCTTGTATCTTTGCTTCATTTCTTTTCTTCTTAGTTGCATTTATTTACTCTCTTTTACTTCTTTTTAGTTGCACTTTGTTTAATTTTTTTCTTATTTATTTGCTTTCTTTCTTTTTCTATTTTCCATGGATGTTGAATTTTGTGTTAGCTCTTTCTTTGATGGGTTATTTTGCTATCTTTCGACTCCTTTATGATCATGTGATGTTGTTTTGATGTTGGGTGTTTCATTTTGGGGTATTGCATTTTTTGAATTTTTCAATTTGCTTATTGTTTGAATGTTGCACATCAAGTGTTTGTTGAAATGCACCTATCACATTTTTAGTCAATCTTGACACTATGCTTTCAATTTGGTGCTCTTCTCTCAATACACTTGCTTTCTTATTGTGCATTGAGCTTATTGCACTTCATCTTTACAATTCATATGCTCATACCCATGACTTGCTTCCATATATCATATTGCAAGAATTTTATTTCAACCCTATCTAACTCTACTTTATTCCTTTTGCATGCTTTATTATCTTCGAGTTAGATTAGGTAATTGACTTTCTTGTGCTTATTATTTTTTTTGCATATGTCACTTTGTGTTCATGTCTTCAAGGTAATTTACTCTTTTATGGCATTATTTCTCACTTGCATGTCGTTATGTAACGTTGTTTCTTTGAGTTTAATGTATTCTCTTTTCTTTCTCTTTTCAGAATGGTCATTAGAAAGGACAAAGGAAAAGCTCTGAAAAAGCCACCGACAAAAAGGGCACCTCGAAGAACAACCGCTAAGGCGCTCCCTACACCAACGGTCAAACCTCTCCCCAAGAGGGCAAAAAGCATTATTAATATTGATGAGCAAGAGAAGGGCAGCCCTGCAACGGACCCCACAAGGTTTCCTAACCGCTATTGTGAGCTCATGCTCCCCGCAATTGTTGAGAGAAGTTATCATCCTGAACACCTCCTTGTTCCTCTGGAACATTTTGTTCAGTGCATCTTACCCCGCATTACGTGGTGACAATGGGGATTTCTGCTGCAGAAACCACAAGAGGTCAACCTTTCTTGGGTGGTGGAGTTTTACTCCAATTACCACTCCCCTTCTCTTCAGACTATTTTTGTGCACCGGAAGAAAGTCTCAGTTTCGAAAGAAGCTATTCAAGGGTTACTCAACGTCTTTACAGTGGCAGATGATGTAGATGGTTACCAAGAGGCCCTGCACCAGCGTGATGACTTTGAATTTGATTTTGATTGGGATGCTATCCTCCGGGTAATTGCCAGACCAGAGTTATTTTGGACCCGAAGGAGCCTCAGACGCCGGCCTAAGAGCATGATGCACGTCATCTCACTGTAGAGGCTCGAGCATGGGCCCAAATCTTATCTCATTACGTGCTTTCAAGCACTCACAAGTCATCGATCACCACAAACCTCGCCCTACTAGTTTGGTGCATACTTACTGAGCAGCCGGTCAACATCGCTCTCCTCCTCCGACAAGCCATGGGTCGTGTCCACGCTAAGGGTAACCTCCCATTTCCCGCCTTGGTGACAGATTGGATTGCTGTTGGTGGTGTCGCCCAAAAGGCTAAAGGCATGAAAGCAATGATTCCGGCAAAGGGCGACATCGTCCCAACCAAAAAATATCTCAAGCCTCCGACAGATACCACAGTCCTTGACATAGCTACTCCCTCGGACATCCCTATCACTTCTTCAGCACCACAACAATCGTCCCACCAACTGCTTGTAGCTCTCCATAAGAAGATAGACCGATATGAAGAGCGAAACCAACGTTGATTTGCTTATGTCAAGAAGCTCTTGAGTACTGTAACCCCGCCTATGGAGGAGCCGGAGATCTCCACATCTACTTCAAACTTAAGTGAAGATGGCACCCATGAAAGGGATAGTGGAAGTTTCGAACCCGATCGCCCTTTGCGCCTTACAAATAGCACGGTCCACCGTGCTAATTCTTAAGTGTGGGGAGGTCGTTCGACTGATCTCCGTAGGTAATAATCTCTCCCTTTCAACACCCTAAACTTTGATTTTCCTTTGTTAATTAGGATAGATTGCATGGTTAGTTTTTGCTTTTGAAAATTTTTTGCATGATAGTTGTTTCTTTTAGGACTACTTGATTAGGGTGATGACTTCTTTTCCGAGAAATTGTTTTCAGGGCACCCTACCAATTCAAAAATTTTTTGTGTTAAACTTGCTTGAAGAATTTATTTTGGAACATGGTTTTTGAGCTAATAACACAAGCATGTGAGTTTTGAGCCTAATCATGTGGTTTACATCTTATAACCACTTATTTCCATTCTTGTGTGTCTTGTTCTCTTTCTATGATTGTAATATTTGATTTGTTCGATTCTTATGCCCATTATTTCATGTATACATGTATTTATATGATTGAGGCCATCATTTCATTTATCTTGCTTACCCAAATAGCCTACCTTTTGTCAACCATTGTTAGCCAATTTTGAGCCTATTTAATCCCCTTTGTTCTTAATTTTTAGCACATCACCACCCTAAGTGATAAACAATGAATGTCCTTTAATTTGGATCTTAGATTAGCTTAGACTAGTGAGGGTGTGTATCATTTGGGTATGGGAAACTTGGAACATTGGTTGAGGTAAAAGAGTATTTTTGTATTTTTGTTAAAAATTTTGGGGAATTGGGTACACACTCATGTATTGATTGAATGTAAAACCATATGCATTGATACGTTGTATATACTTTAGAAAAAAAGAAGATATAAATAAAAGAAAAAAAAATATATATATATATATATACACAAAAGAAAAAGAAAAAGAGAAAAAGAAAAGCAATAAAAAGGGGACAAAAATGCCCCAAAGCAAAGTAGTAATGATAATGCATACCGAATGTGAATTAAAGAGGATGCATAAGTATGTGAAAAGTGGGAATCGTGGGTAGCTAGGCATTGTATTAGAACTGTATAGGTTGTTGTATGTGTTTAGTGAGAGCTTAGGTTAATCAAAGATTCAAGTTTCAAGCTCACTTGACCATATACATCCTTACCCTTACCCTAGTCCCATTACAACTTATAAATAAGACCTCATGATATTTGTATGCATGCATTGGATAATTGTTGATTGTTAGATGAAGAATAAATCTTGAAAAGCATGATTAGGAGAGAATTGAGTGATCAACCCTATACACTTGAGCGAATAGAGCGGATACACTTCCGGTGAGGGTTTGACGCTCAACTCCTTGTTCCCGGCCTTCACAAGCATTCTTCTTGCAAGTTGTGTGCATGTCATTTTGATGTTTGGATTGGTAGAGTTCATGGATTATCATGTCACCTAAGCCCTATGTGCTCATATATGTTCTTGGGGGATTGATTCATGCTTAGCCAAGTAGATAGGAACATTTGCATTAGTTGCATCCATTTAGGAAAATTGCATTTTATAAACCCCTTTCTCCTATGTTCTTTGGTCTTTTTATTCTTAGCATGAGGACATGCTTGGTTTAAGTGTGGGAAAGTTTGATAAACCCCAATTTTATGGTTTCTCTTGTGTAGAATTTAGGGGGTCTTGTCAATATTTTTCACACTTATTCATATAAATTGCATGGTTTTGTGTTTCCTTTCTAATTTTGCTTCATGATTGAAAACATGCTCCTTTGACCTTAAAAATGCTATATTTTAATCCCTTCTATTACCATTCAATGACGTGATGCGTTTGTTGAGTGATTTCAAAGTTTACAGGGCAAGAATGGTCTAGAAGATGGAAAGAAAGCATGCAAAAGGGGGAGGAACATGAAAATTGGAGCTTTGGAGAATTGGCACCGATGCACACGCGTGGGAGCATGGGTCAGCTTGGTGCGCAATAATTGGCGCATCCGCATCCATTGGCGAAAATCCCATCGATGCGCACGCGTGCCCGACACTTACGCGTGGATTGCAAATTCAGCGACGCGTACGCGTGATCGACACGTACGCGTGACGCTCAGCACGTGACCTCATTAAAGAACTCATGGCTGGCAATTTCTGAGGAGCTCCAGGCCCAAATTTAAGCTGATTCTGCATGGAAAAGACTGAAGGAACCAAGGGAGAAAGAGGGGGATCATTCATTACACACTTACACACATTTCGAGCTAGTTTTTTGTTCTTGTTCTTCTAGAGAGAGAAACCCTTTTTCTTCTCTAGATTTAGTTTGATTTGATCTTCCCCTTGTTGAATTCTGAATTGGGTTTTGTTGATTTCTTGTTTTGAGTACTTAATTTGAATTCTCTAGTATAATTTTTTTAGATCTTGTGTTAGATTTATATTTTCTTGTTATTTCCCATTTTCTTCTTATTTTGTGAACTTTGTAGATCTTGAATTTCTAGTAATGCATTGATGTTTTCCATGATTAATAGTGTTGTTTGAGTTGTTTTCCATTGATAATTGTTAGTGGGTACTTGTAATTGCCAATTTATTTACAATTTGAATATGTCTTTTGTTGATGCATGCCTTGTGTTTTATGAAATGTTTCCTTTGATTATGGAGTAGTTTGCTTTACTCTTGGCCTAGGCTAAGGGAATTGGATAAACTTGAGTCATTGGGTCTAATTGATTTGATAATTTGAGAACTCTTGGTGGTCTAGTTGATACCCATTGACACTAATCCACTACTAAGCCAATTGGTAGTTGGATTAGGACTTATGAGTTGAGATTGACTAAGCCATGTGACGTACTTCAAGCTTAGGAGTAGATATTACGTACTTAAAGCTCTTGGAAGTAGACTTAATGAGCTTGGTTCCTCATAATTGTCAAGATATGATTATTAGACAATGATGGTGATCCCAATCCTATGCCTAGCCAAGAGTCCCTTTTATTATTCATATTTGAAAACCAAAAATCTCAATTACTTGATTCTTGTTGTAGTTAATTACTTGGTTCTAGAGTAGAGATAGATTATATGTTCTCTTGTTAGATTGATGTTGCTCATACCTTGCTTTAGTTATTTGGTTTAGTTTCTTACACTTTAAGATTCCTTGCATGTTAAGTCTAGTAGTTTAAATTTTTTATCATGACTCCCAACTCCGAAATTCTAACCAATGTTGATGCACATGTTTGCCCATTCCTTGTGAGATGGCCCGAGGTTTGAATACTTCAATTTACTTTTATTAGGGTTGAACTTTGTGACAACCAAACAATTTAAATTTGATTGAAAGTTATTGGTTGGTTTGGAACAATGCTTACAACGAAGTTCTTATCTCTATTGGAAAAATTATAGACCAACAATAATTCAAGCTATCAATAGGTGTTGGGTAATTTTTATGATGATGATGGGTGGTAAGTGATGGATCTATGTATGAGAAATTATTGATGTGTAATCTTGTTGTGAAATGTTTGGGAACTTAATAATTTGATGATGAATGTTGAGAATTATTACAGTTGTTAGTATTGTTGATGATTGATGATGAGTTATGAAAATGTTATTGGTGAATGAGGAGAATTATGAGTCTTTATGATGATTTTGGATGTTGTTGAATAATGATTATGATGTGTGATGATATCTGTTGATGATGATTTTAGGGTTTTGAATCTTGTGGTTGGGAATGATATTGAATGGTGGTTGAAAAATTTGGATGTGATATTAGGTTGAATTTAGAGTCGGAATGAGGTGAGTATTAAATGGTTTAATGACTGAGAAGGTTGTGTGATTGATAAAATAGTTGGAGTGTTTGGTATGAATGTTGGGTTGTTTTGGTATAGTTAAAAATGGGTTTAAGTTGGTCTTGAATTGAGAGTTGTGGCAAAATTAAGTTTTTAGTGTTTTTGGTAAAAACATATTTTTGGTGAATTTTGACAGATCATAACTTGAGCCTCAATTTTCAAAATTTGTTAAAATTTGTTTTAAATTAAAGTTCATGGAAAAATCTTTAAATAGATATAAAGTTTGTAAGAAATAGATTTTTGTAGAGGAAGTTATGATCTTTCAAAGTTTGGTGTCAAAATCTGAATTCTGTGCATGCTACAACTTTGTGCACGCACACACACAGGGGAAGGCTTGCTAATGAGAATGCTAGCATGACCTATCTGCACACACAACCAACGAAGTTTTGCAACCTGTGCGCACGCACACGTTGGAAGGTGCGCTCTATTGAGGGCATTCGCACGTTTTGTGCGGATGGACATAGTTGAAATTTTTACTACCTGTGCATACGCACACCTCTATGCGTACGCACACGTTTGAAAACTTTTGCATACGCATGATGAGTCCATATTTTACGATATATTTTGGTTTGATTTGAGTGGATTTCATCACATAAACCCACATTTATTCATCTAAATAGCATACTTTTTAGATTTCTTCCTAAATTATGCTTAAATATGAAAACATGCTCTTTTGTGCTTAATTTTAGTTAATTTTATTCACTTTAATCCCATTTGGTGCCTTGATGTATTGGTTAAGTGATTTTAGGGTCCCATGGCAATTATGGGTTGAAGAAGTGAGGAAAAGAGCATGCAAAAGGGAAAAATTCAAGAAATAAAGGATTTGGAAAGCTGCCAGCCCTGACCTCTCAATATTAAATTGGTCACACCTTGAGCTACAGAGATCCAAATGAGGCGGTTCTAGCGGCATTGGAAAGCTAACGTCCGGGCTTCGAAATGATATATAATTTGCTATAGTGGACATAAGCATGTGTGCATATGCACAGGTACTTGTGCGTACGCACAAGTCAGGATTTAGAGGTGTGCAGATGCACACATCTGTGTATCCGCACATGTCCCTGCACTATATCCTTGGAATGTTGAGAATTGATAACTGGAAGTGATTTGAGATGAGAAATGGTGATGACTAGTGATGATTTGAGGTCGATGGACTTGTTGGATGTGGATAGTGTGCCAAGCACTATATCCTTGGAAATGAATGATTATGGTTAATGGAATGAGTATGAGCGGAAGTGTGTGCTATGAGCAGTGGCCTCTGAGATTGAATATGTGATTACGTTATGCATTGTTCTCCATCGTAGGCGTTGTGGTAGTCTCCCGCCTACGTTCAGATGTGAGGCTTGAAGCTGAGCTTCTCACTCATATTTATCACTCAAGAGGACGGTGGTAGGGTACTCTCCCTCGGAATGTTTTCCTCTAAAAGGAGAAGGTGGTAGGGCACTTATCTCTCGGAATTTTCCTCCTTAGCATGAGTTTCTCTCTGGTTGCAAAGTGGTAGGCACTAACCCACAGAATCATGCGGCATCCAGAGGAAGGTGGTAGGTCATTTATCCCTCGAAATTATTTCTCCTGAGTATGCGCAACAGAGAGACAAATCCGGGAGTTGTCGATCGGATTTTGAGTCGGGCTTGGTACTATAACTGACATGTGATATCACAGCCAATAGGACAGACATTCATCATATGCATCTTCTATATGCTTGCTTGCTTTGATTACTTGAGTTTGCCTAATTGTATAATATGCCTACTTGCTTCTTGAATTACTTGATATATATATATATATATATATATATATATATATATATATATATATATATATATGAATACTACTTGTGTTTTCCTAACTTGAATTATCTGTGTTTGTCTGGTGCTGAGGAGGTTAAGTAGGCGGTGGCGATGGGATCGCACGGAGGATAGGTTGGTGAAGGCTGTGGGACAGCGATAACTAGTTTTAGTTAGAAATCCTCTATGATTAGATACCTTCTTTATTATTACGGTTTAAGTTAGTAATTTTCGTTAAACTTGACTATCTGTGTGCATGAAGCTCTAGGATTGCCTCTGGCATCCCAGGGTCTTACATCTTACATTACTGGGTACTGTTATCATACTGAGAACTTCCAGTTTTCATTCCATACATTGTTGTTATTTTTCAGATGCTGGTTGCAACCTACCTCAGTGAGTTGCTTGATGGTAGCAGAGCGGAGGATCTTATTCTATTTTGTTGTCATTTTGGTTATTTTGATTAGTACTCTCACTTTTGTATTTACTTTTGCCTTAGAGGATTACTTTGAGAGTGATATTCTGTATAAGATGTTTACTTTCAAAACTCTATATGTCAATTTTTAACTAGTCGGCCCAAACTCTGCGGGCTGTGGCTAGTATCTTATGATTATTATACTCATCTATAACTACATATATCTTGTTATCTTACACAGTGGATCTTGCCTTTTACGCTTGTAGCTTCGTGTGAACGTTCGCGCTTTGTAATTCCGTATTTGAGCTTATTTTCTTCATCGGGCTTCTAGAATTATTATTCCTTCTATATATATTTATGTATAAGCCTTAGAACTGTCATAACCCTTGATTAACCTTTGCTTTACGGCATGATATAAGGCTTAGGGTAATTACGGTGTTACAGTTAAACTCTTTGTATTATCGTCATTGAAAATTTCAAATACTATTATAAAATTCTAGATATTTTATCTTATTAGTCTTAAATTATACATTATACCGTGTATTTGAAGAGTTCTATATTTTTTGAAATAAGTGTGATATTATATACTTTGTTGGATACAAAGGAATAATGAAGTTGAAGTGAGTAACAAAATTGATCATATAATAAAATACAAAGTTTTAGATTTCTAGTACAATTGACAAATTTTTAGTTTTAAAATAAATTTTTACTCTTTTTTATCTTTTATTTGATTTTTTTTATAATTTTTCCTGATTTTCTTATTAATTATGATTGTAATAATTCATCACAAATTTGTGTTTTGTAAAAAAAATTTATCAATCATAAAATATAGAAAACTTAACCAAAATTTTTTTAAGAATATTGATTAATCACAAAATAAAAAATTATGAATTATGCTTTAATTATGCTGTAAAATATAAATAGGGGCTATTTAAAATTAGCTTTTTACCATTAATGTTAACTTAAATTATAATAAGGTAAAAAGTAAAAATTGTATATAACAATTTAATTTAATTATTTATACTACCAAAATTATTCTTTATTATATCCCATTCATTTTTATTCATTGGTGATCTTTAATTGTCTATTTTATATAAAAATTTGAATTGATTGAATTCATTTTTTTCAATTAGTAATATAATTATTGTGACATTTGCTTTGCTCAGTAATATTTTTTAATTTATTTAATCTAATTAATCATCTCTTTCTTATTTTATGCTAATTTAACTAATTAAAGTTAATAAATTTCAGTTATTTTAATTCTTGTAATTTTTTATTCTAATAATGTATTTTAATTAATGCATTAATATAATTTTAATATTTATATGTCATTAATAATAATAATCTCATTTTAAAGTGATATTTTATTCCCTATATATATAATATATAATATGTTTAATTATAGAAAATCTACTATTTCTTTATACGATTAGATTAGATATATTTATATTCAATTTATTTGATTACTTAACTAGAACTAATTATATTAAAAAATTAAAAATTAAGATTATGGTAGACTAATTATATTGTTATTAATTAATTATATTAAAAGATTAAAATTATGATGGATTATTATTATTTATTACTTTTTATTTTTGATATTAATTTAGATATTTAGTTTGTTTTTATTATTATTTTTATTCTTTTATTCTATGTGTTTATTTTCATAACTCTTGCTAAATTAAACAAATATTGTATATCTTCTTTTTATTCCTCTTCTATATACACATAAAATTTATTAAATTATTTCTCTTTCGTCTAATAATTTTGTTTCTCTTCTATTTATATTTCTTTTCTTCAATATTTTATTGGTTCTTATTTTTCTAAATTTAACTTTAATTTATGTATTTGTTCTTATTACACCTAACATTTTTTATTTATGTATAATATACATTCTTATATATGTTATAGAAATATGATTTGATTCCATTAATTTGCTAGATTTTTTTGAAAATCTAAAGCTAAAGCTCAAAAATATATTTATAGATATTTTACTTTTTTAACTAAAAAATATAATATTTTTTTGTCGTATTTTTTGAAATCCTAAGTTAAATATGAATATTGATTTTTGAAATAGAATAAATATATTTTAAATTTTTTGCATCTAAAAATAATATTCTATCAATGTTAAAATTATTTAAATGGATAAGTAATAGTGAATATAGAATTATTTAGGATGGATAGAATTAAGTACATCTTTTTATTGAAAATACAAATTTAAAAATATTATATTCAATTCTCAATAGTCAACCTCTCATTGAACTATTGTATGTTCAAAAGATTTTTGAGAAAATGAAATAATTTTAGGTATATAATTTTTTGTAAAAATTTAATTAATTCAATATATTATTGTAAACCCCGAGTAATTCGTGAATAATTAGTTAATAAATTAATTGTTAATCAAATAAATTAGAAAATAGAATTTTATGATTTAGTGAGGTAGAATTAATTAAAATAAGAATTTTGATACTAATTTTAAAGAATTTGACGCAAAATTGGGCCGAATGGGGCGAACTGAACGAACCGGCCCTGTATTGGACCCAAGGCCCAACCCAATTCAGCCAAGCACACTTAAAGACAGCCTTCTTTCCTCCTTCCTTCAGCAAAACACGCTGAAGCATTTGGCCAAGGGGGAAGAAGACATCCATGAAAACCTAAGCCTTAGTGTAATTTCAATTCTTAATAACTTGATCCAAGGCTCCGATTGATGAGTCGTGCCACGCGTTCGTCTCAAAATTCTCTACAAAACCCATTCATCTATTTGGTAAGAAAATTGATTTTTCTTACCCAAATCTTCTGATCTCAGTTTTGAAATTCGCTGAGATTAGGTGTTGAGAGTTTATTGAATTTTGGTGTTTATGAGCAAATTAGCTTTGTGGATTTGCTGGGTTTTGTTCCAATTTTATGTTTGTAAGGTGAGGAATGTTTAATCCTTTTCAAGTTATCTGATTAATGAACCCTATGGTAATTTTATTGTTATTTTGTGAAATTAGTTTGGATTGTGTACTTTGGAAACAAATTGGTGGTGTTAGAGACTTGGTATTGGACTCTGGGGAGCCAGAGACCCGTTTGGTGAGACTCTGAAACCTTGGGTGTCATAGAACGGTGACAAATCGTGACGTTCCGGGTTTTACGGGAAATCAGCCAAGGTATGGTTTTGGTTTCTCGTATATAATATATAATATTTTGTGAAAACTTAGGCTAGTTGACTATAAGATAGGAATGAATGTATGTGCATGTTAAATTGTTTAGTGCTTTGAGAATAATTGTAAATTTAGTTGGGGTTGATTGTTGTTTGATAGTGGAGATGAAGGTTGGAATGATTGAGGGTGTTGAATGTTTAGTAATTGTGACTTGGATTAATGATATATGTTGAGCATGTGTTAATAATTATGAACCAAGTTGAGTGTGGGTGTAAGACCCGGTTAATTAATGGCTAATTAACCCATAAATGAGAATTTATTCTAGAAAGCCCAAAATGTGATTTTTATGGCTAAATGTGATAGAGGAGGTTGAGACAAGAATTTCGGTACCAATTTTATAGAATTCGGACCTAGATTGGACCGAACGGGTCAAACCGGGCCAACTGGACCTAAAGTGGGCCCTTGGCTCAACTAAACTAAACCAAAACCCTAGTTTTCAGCACTCTCTCTCCTCATTTGTTACACACACACGCTGAAATGGAGTGAGGGAGGAGAAGAATACTCTCTCAAACTTCTATCTCTCACTTGATCTTCAAACCACCATAACTTTTGATCTAGAGCTCTGATTGCCGCACCGTTTGTGGCCACGCGTTTAACACGGAGAGCTCTACAAAACCCATACAATTAATCTTGAGGTAAGTCACGTTTTGCTCTTCGAATTTCTAGCCTTGATTTCGAGTTTCATGAGCAAAAATGTTGAGATTTTGGGCTCTTTGATGTTATAGGACCCAACTCTCTTGAAGGAGAAGGTTAATCTTGTCTCCTTAGACCTTGGGTGTGGTAAGATTCTCAACCCTAGTGTATTTTGTGGTTCTATGATGTTTGGGTTTTGAGATGTTGTGTATGGGTATGATGGTTGTGGCTTAGGTTGTGTATATGTGGATGTTGAAGCTTGATTGGTGATATTGAAAAGCTTGAAAAGGGCTTTGGTGGTGAAAAATCTGTTCTTGGAGGTGTTGAGGCCTTGAGAGCTTGTGGATAAGTGATTTGGAAGTGCTCCGGTTGAGCTTGGGAAATCGGCTAAGGTATGGTTTCGGTTTCCCGTATCTAATATGTAATGTGGTAGGAAATACTTAGGCTAGAGACCTAAGATAGGCATTGAATTGTTGATGTTGTTGAATGGTTGAGATATATGATGTGGTCATATATATGATGATGATTATTGATGCCTTGATAGTATGATGTATGAGAAATATGCATGTTGTGGTATATGCTTGATGATTGGTTATGGTTGAATTGTGGGTTGAACCATGTTGATGGTGAATATGATATTGATTATGTATAATGATGGTTAATTGGAATTGGTGTTGTTGAAAATTGGCATGAGGAAGAGTATATGATATGTCAATGTGTTTGGGTTTCAGCCACTTGGGTGAAGTGGGCTAGAATGATGGGATAGTGATTTTGTAAATTGTGGTAATGTGTCAATGTGTGAGTTGAGGAAGCTTGATGTTGAATTTGATATATATTGATTGATTTCAAAGAAAAGGGATGAAATTGGCATGTTTTGATTGGTTTTGAAAAGAGTTGAAAATGGCTTGTTTTGAAAATGGCACTTTGTGATTTTTATGAAAAACATGGTTTTTGGGCATACTTTGATGGGACATAACTTGGACAACGGATCTCTATTTTGTGCCAAATCTATTTAGAAATGAAATTGGATCCGGGATGTCCATGCCGTTCGAAGAACAGCTGAAAAACGATTTAAAATGAGAAAGTTATGTCCGTCGGAAGATTGGGGGTTGAATCTGTGAATTCTGCAGTTTTTAACTTAGAAAAATTTTAGTAGAGTAACCCCCCGCGCGTAGGCGCACATGGCGCGTACGTGCCGTTCTTCCAGAAAGCGCCATCCACGCGTGCGCGTGATGTGTGCGGGCGCGCCGATGGGCTGCACCCAATGCCCAGCTATTTTCCAGAGAGTTGTGCTAGAGTTGTGCCAGTTTTGTGCCTGGGGCACAAGAGTACCTACGCGTATGCGTGGTTGACGCGTGCGCGCCGTTTACTAATTTTTGAATGTGCGCGTTGACATTCTATACAATTTCAAAGCTACCTTAACTACCCATTTCTCACTTTTTCACATACTCATGTATTTTCCTTTGATCATCACACATATGCATTGATTTTATTTGAACTTTCCTTTGGGCATTTTGTCCCCTTTTTTTCGTTTTTTTTTCTTTTTTCTATTTTATTTTTTTCATATTATTTTTTTCTCTTTTTTCTCTTTTTTTTCTTTCTTTATTTTTTTCTTCTATATACAAGAACCTCAATGCCTAAGGTTTTACATTTGATCAATACATGAGTATGTACCCAATTCCCGATATTTTCAATAATAATACAAAACTACCATTGTTATTCACCCAATGTCCCAAGGTTCCCACACTTGAATGATGGTCACACACACTAGCCTAAGCTAATCAAAGATCCAAATAAGGAACAATTATTGTTTTTCACTTAAAGGCTTGTAATGTGCTAAAATAAGAACAAGTGAGTTAAGCGTAGGCTCAAATTGGCTAACAATGGAAGATAAAAGGTAAGGCTATTTGGGCAAGTGAGCTCAATGAAATGATGGCCTCAATCATATAAATGCATGAATACAAGGGATAATGGACATATAGACTCAAACAAAGCAAGGATCACACTCGTAGAGAGAAAATAATTGCACACAAGAAGGAGAATAAGTGACTATAAGATGTAGCCACAAAACAAGGCTCAAAGCTCACTAGCTTGTGTTCTTGGCTCAAAAACATGTTCCAAAATACAATTCTTCAAGCAAGTTTGACATCAAAATATTCAAAATTGGCAATGCCACGGTTGCTCCCAAAGTATTAGTTTCCTAAGATAGAATTTCATTGTTCCAACCAAGTAAACTTATCATGCAAATGGTATCAAAGAAAACTTAATCATTCAACCTATCCTAACTACAAAGGAGTTCAAAAGAAAAAGAATTTTATTTGGGTGTTTACCTACGGAGATCGGTCGGCCGACCTCCCCACACTTAGAACGTGGCACGGTCCTCCGTGCTATAGGTGATGCGCAATGGGTGGCCGAGTTCCGAGTGTCCTTCATCTCCGTTGTCATCGCTATTTCCGCTTGAAGTTGCGGTAGATGTGGAGATATCAGGTTCCTCCATAGGTGGGGTGACAATGCTTAGAAGCTTCTTCACGTGAGCATATCGGTGCTGATTACGCCTCTCATAGCGGTCCAGCTTCCTATGAAGGTCTTCAATGGCGGATTTATGTGGTGCGGATGAGGTAGTGGTGTTGTGAGTTGAGTTGGTCAGTCCAAGGTCCTTGGCGACTTTCGGAGGCTTGAGGCACCTCTTGGTCGGAATAACATCTCCCTCGACCGGGATCGAGGTCCTCCGATCCTTAGCCTCTCGGTGAACACCGGCTGCTGCTACTAATTCAGTCACCATAGCGGGGAAGGGTAAGTTTCCCTTAACATGAGTACGCCCCATGGATTGGCGAATGGCATGCGAAATGTCGACCGGTTTCTCGGTTAGGATGCACCATACTAATAAGGCAAGCTCGGCTGTAATGGATGACCCATGTGTGCTCTGAAGCACGTAGTGAGCTAGGATTTGGGCCCATGTCGCTGCTCTTTGAGTGAGAAAACGTGCATCTAAACCCTTTGGTCTTTGTTTTATGGTTTCCCGAATCCAAAATGCTTCAGGTAAAGCAATTACGCAGAGGACCGCGCTCTAATCGAACTCACGTTCGTTGCATGCTAACAAGACTTCTTGATAGGCGTCATATCCGGCCGCTGATGGCTCAATCTTAAGTACTCCTTGGATGGCTTCCACTGTGACTGACACTTGCTTTCGGCGCACAAAGACTGATGTGAGAAGGGGTGAGTGGTAGTTGGAGTAGAACTCCACCACCCATGATAAGTTGACCTCCATTGGTTGCCTCAAGAGGAACCTCCATTGCCTCCGGTCAATGTGTGGCATCACTATCGGAGTGAGGTGGGCCGGTAGGACTAGAAGGGGCCTACAGGTGATAATTCCTCTCAATCATCCTTGAGTAAACAAGTTTGCAGTAGCGGTTAGGGAACTTGTTTGAGTCCTTTGGAGGGTTGTCCTTCTCTATAGCATCAACGGGGCCCGTAGCCTTCTTGAGGAGGGGCTTGACTGTTGGTTCTTGGCGCGCTTTGTTGACGGTCAGCTTCTTCGGGGCTTTCCCTTTGCTCTTTTTGATGATCATCCTGTGATAGTAAAGAAAGGAGATAACATTAAACCCCAAAGAAGCGTAATTGAATGTGATTATGCAAGTGAGAGGTTGTGCCGTAAGAAGATGGCTGCCCTTATTACATGACAGCTGCAACTGTAACTAAGATAACATGTGATAAGCACGGCAAATCATTGGCATGTGGTATAGGGGTGGTGTAAGCATGCAAGGGGAAGGCATGAGAAGTATACACCCTCAAATACCAAAAGTGGAAAGCAATTTATGAAAAGGTGATTGGGTGGATTGTAGAATGCGAGGGTGCACCCAAAAGTGACTAGTTAAGGAATAATGAGTCATAATAAGCATAAAAATCATGTATGCTTTTCTTCAAACACTTGGCGTGCATCCTTGTTGTAGTATGCAAATGTATGAGGGGAAAGCAATGTAAGATTCCACAACCCAATATTAAGCACTACAATGCACAGTGGTTGTAAGAAAATCATGCAATACATCTCATCTATCAATGCAAGAGAAGTTATGACCCAAGTGCCTATGAAGGGTTAATTGGAAAAAAAAAAGGGCAAAAATACCCCAAGAAGTGAGGGGCTCAAAAGGGGGAGGAGAAAAGAAAGAGACTACCTAGAAGAGAATGAAATTAACTAACTAAGAAGCAAAAGGGAGAAGTAGAGCAAGAGGGAAGCCTAGTATAGTACCTTGAGAGAGATAGAAAATGGTATGGGGGAGGAAGTTTGTAGAGTAGAATGATGGAGAAGGAAGGGAGCAATGTAGGGACCACCGGAGGTGGGTGGTTTCCAGATGTCATGGTAGGAGGTGAGATGGTAATGGGTGGTAGAGGAGGTAAGAAGAAGAAGGGAGGAGAAGAATGAAGGGAGCAAGTGTGCTCTCTATTATTTTTACGTCGGTCACCCACGCGTGCGCGCACAGTGCGCGCCCGTGCAGGGGAGCAGGATGGGGTGATGGCGCGCACGCGCACGTTGCGCGTGGGCGCCCATGTGCTTGTGCTGGTAGCACAAGGGTGGCTCAGAGGTGGCACAACTTTCTGGAAGAGGTACCAGAAGTTGGCTGCAGGGTGTTGACGCGTGCGAGGCAGGTGCGCGCGCGGCAGTGCGGTTATGCCCCAGGCATGAATTGGGCCTGGGGTTGGCTCAACTCTCTGGAGAGTGGCCTAGAGGTTGCTGCAGAACGATGGGCGCGTGCGCGGCATGGGTGCGGGCGCGCCCCTTGCGTTGTGAGCATATGGACGCGTTGGCGCCTAGTGCGCGCACGCGGCAGAGGTGGTGGGCTGGTGGCTTAGTGCAGGCGCGAGCGTTGCCCAACTCTCTGGAATATGTACCAGGAGTGCACAGGGGCAATCGGCGTGCGCGCGCAAGGGGCGCTAGCGCGTCGATCTGTGGACTTGTCTAAGAGTGCGTACGCGCCATGTGCGCGCACGCGTGATTGGCCTGTGCCTCAGGCATGGTGCTGGCGTAGTGTGGGCGCAACCTTCTGGAAAACGTATGTAGGGGTAATTTTTGCAATCCACGCGTCCGCGCACGTCGCGCGTCCGCGTGGATGGTCGGAAATGCTGCATAGGCGCGTATGCGCCAGGTGCGCGCACGCGCGGAAGGGTGCCTTTTCCAAAGTTTGCATGTTTTTGCACCACTTACAGCATTCCAACCCTCCGAACAGCCACTTAAGCACTATAGAATGATGTTTTAACATGATAAAATACCAAATGAACTTAACGAATGAAACAAAATTTGAAATCAAATATAGCTACGACTTCCTCAATCACCTAGCTACCAAACATGAAGTCAAGTGTTAAGCAAGTATCAATCAAAGAAGAATTTAATGGCTATGTACAAATGGTAGATCTTACCATGGTGGGGTGTCTCCCACCTAGCACTTTTGTTTACCGTCCTTAAGTTGGACTTCCACTAGCTCAAAGTTCTTGTTCAAGAGATGCATCCCTCAAGAGGAACACTTCAAATTCCTTGGGGTTCTTTCTTTGCTCACCATGGTACAATTTGAGACGGTGTCCATTTACCTTGAAAATGTCCGGACTTGATGGGTGGCGCAAGTGGTAGACCCCATAAGGTTCTACTTTTTCTACTTGGTAGGGTCCATCCCATCTTGATCTAAGCTTTCCGGGTAGTAATCTCAACCTTGAGTTGTAAAGGAGGACTTGTTCACCGGGTCTAAATTCCCTTCTCCTAATGTTCCTGTCATGAATGGCTTTCATCTTTTCCTTGTAGAGTCTAGAATTGTCATAGGCTTCTAATCTCAAGCATTCCAATTCCGCCAATTGAAGCTTTCTCTCTACGCCGGCTCCACCCAAACTTAGATTGCATTCCTTTATGGCCCAATAAGCTTTGTGTTCGATTTCTACCGGTAAGTAGCATGCTTTACCATATACAAGCCTAAAAGGGCTCATGCCGATGGGTGTTTTGTAAGCCGTTCGATATGCCCAAAATGAATCGGAGAGCTTAGCGCTCCAATCCTTCCTATTCGGCTTCACAATTCTTTCCAACACATGTTTAATTTCCCGGTTAGAAACCTCAGCTTGTCCGTTTGTCTGAGGGTGGTAGGCCGTAGCAACTTTGTGTGTGATGCCGTACTTCTTCATGAGGCCGTCCATTTTTTTGTTGCAAAAGTGGGATCCTTGGTCACTTATGATTGCTCTCGGGGAGCCAAAACGACAAATGATATTGTTCCTCACAAAAGAATAAACAACATGAGCATCATCCGTTCGGGTGGGGATTGCCTCCACCCATTTTGACACATAATCGACGGATAACAGAATGTAGAGAAAGCCATTGGAATTTGGAAATGGTCCCATGAAGTCGATTCCCCACACATCAAAGATTTCAAAAAAAAAAGCATATTTTGTTGGGGGATTTCGTCCTTCTTAGAAATATTTCCAAACCGAATGCATTGGGGACAAGATTTGCAATAGAGGGAAGAATCTTTGAGAAGGGTTGGCCACCAAAATCCGTAATCAAGGACATTTCTTGCCGTTCTTTGGGGGCCGTAGTGGCCACCTCCTTCGGAAGAATGGCAAGCATCCAAGATTGCTTGGAATTCGGTTTGAGGTATGCATCGTCGCACTATTTGGTCCGCTCCACACCTCCCTAAATAGGGATCGTCCCAAACATAGTATTTGAATTCGCTTTTCAGCTTATCCTTTTGATGTTTGTTGAGATTGGGAGGGAAGGTGCGTGAAACCAAGTAATTTGCCATTGGGGCATACCAAGGAACTACTTCCGAGATTGCGTGCAGACCATCTAGAGGAAAGGAGTCATTGATAGGAGTGGTGTCGCCTTTTGTGTGTTCGAGGTGACTTAGATGGTCCGCCACTAAGTTTTGGGAACCACTCCTATCCTTGATCTCCAAATCAAATTCTTGTAACAAAAGCACCCATCGAATTAATCTCGGTTTTGATTCCTTTTTGGCCAACAAGTACTTTAATGCCGCGTGATCCGAGTACACTACTACCTTGGAACCAAGAAGATAGGCTCGGAACTTGTCCAAAGCAAAAACGATAGCTAAGAGTTCCTTTTCAGTAGTAGTGTAGTTGGATTGGGCTCCATCTAGTGTTTTTGAAGCATAGGGTATGACATAGGGAATCTTACCTTCGCGTTGTGCTAACGCGGCTCCTATCGCATAATTCGGGCATCGCACATGATATCAAATGGTTGAGTCCAATTCGGTCCTCGCACAATAGGAGCTTGTGTCAATGCCACTTTAAGTTTGTCATATGCTTCCACACATTCCTTGCTCAGCTCAAATTCAGTGTCCTTTTGTAGTAGTCGAGAGAGAGGTAAGGCTACCTTGCTAAAGTCTTTGATGAATCTCCGGTAGAATCCTGCATGTCCAAGAAAAGAGCGGACTTCCCTCTCGGAGGAGGGGTAAGGTAGATTAGATATGACATTTATTTTTGCCGGATCTACGGAGATGCCTTCTTTAGAAACTATGTGTCCCAAAACAATGCCTTGTTTGACCATGAAATGACATTTTTCAAAATTTAAGACAAGGTTTGTTTTGGTGCATCTCTCTAAGACTTTTTCAAGGTTGCTTAAGCAATGATCAAATGAATCACCGTACACACTAAAGTCGTCCATGAAAACTTCCATACATTGTTCTAGAAAGTCCGCAAATAAGCTCATCATGCATCTTTGAAACGTTGCCGGTGTGTTGCATAGACCAAATGGCATACGCTTGTAAGCATACGTTCCAAAGGGGCAAGTAAATGTGGTTTTTTCTTGGTCCTCTAGGGCAATGTGTATTTGGAAGTATCCGGAGTAACCATCAAGAAAGCAATAATACGATTTACCGGCTAGTCGATCAAGAATTTGATCAATAAATGGTAGTGGAAAGTGATCTTTTCTTGTGGCCGCATTCAATCTTCGGTGGTCTATACATACTCTCAAAGAATTTTGCACTCTTGTTGCTATGAGTTCACCACTTTCGTTTTTGATTGTGGTCACCCCGGATTTCTTTGGCACCACTTGGACCGGGCTTACCCACTCGCTGTCCGAGATAGGATAAATGATGTCTGCTTCAAGTAGCCGAGTGACCTCTTTTTTCACAACCTCAAGAATGGTTGGATTAAGTCTCCTTTGAGGTTGTTGGACCGGTCTTGCTCCTTCTTCGAGAAATATGCGGTGCTCGCATACTTGGGGGCTTATTCCCACTAGATCCGCCAAATTCCACCCGATTGCCCTTTTATTTTTCCTCAAGACATCTAGCAACTTTTCTTTTTGTTGAGGAGTTAGCTCTTTTGCGATTATCACGGGGAGCTTTTGGGCTTCATCAAGATATGAGTACTTTAGGTGGGGTGGTAGTGGCTTCATTTCCATCTTTTTGTCATTATTTGAGGTTTGAGTTTCCGGATGGTTTGTATGGTGTGTGATGTTTAATTTGCTTGGATCTTCATTTGCTTCTTCAATCATGTACTTCTCATCTAACTTTGCAAGGTGCACTTCGGCAACAATGTTATCAATTGGGTCACACCGGAATAGAGAGTGATTCTCCGGTGGATGCTTCATTGCTTCTTCTAGGCTAAAACTTACGACTCTCCCATCTATTTCAAATGAGTATGTTCCCGAGTAGGCATCTAGCTTAAATCTAGAAGTTCTCAAAAACGGTCTTCCAAGTAGGATGGATGATGCTCTCTCGGTGTCGCTCGATGGCATTTCAAGGACATAGAAGTCAATCGGAAACACCAACCCTTTGATATTCACCAGTACATCTTCCACAACACCCGTCACGGTTATTATGCTTTTATCTGCTAGGACAAATCTTGCCGTCGACTTTTTTAGTGGTGGCAACTTCAATACCCGGTAGACGGAGAGAGGCATGATGCTAACACATGCTCCAAGGTCACACATACAATCTATGAATTGAACTCCATTGACGGTGCAAGTGACCATACAAGGGCCTGGATCATCACATTTCTCGGGAAATGCTCCCATTAAAGCGGAAATAGAACTCCCCAATGGGATGGTTTCCAATTCAAGAATTCTATCCTTGTTCATGCATAGATCTTTAAGGAATTTTGCATATCTAGGAACTTGATGGATCGCATCAAAGAGGGGGATGGTTACCTCAACTTTCTTGAACGTTTCTATCATTTTGGGGTCGAGTTTTGCGCGCTTCCTAGCTTTCTTTGTAAGTGTTGGAAATGGGAGTGGTTGAGCAATTTCTTCTTCCAAGGTTCTCTTGGTCTTGGGGGTCTCTTTTGTTGGTTGAGCTTCTTCATTCTCAACTGTGACTTGTGGTGTCTCCTCTTCCACTACCTCTTCTTGAGCGATTGTGATGGGATTTGAATCCTTTGCTCCCTTCTCTTTTAATTGTGTTCCGGATCTTAGGGTGATGGCATTGATGCCTCCCTTAGGATTGGGTTGAGGTTGAGAGGGAATGACACATTGGATTGGGGGTTGAGGAGTGGGATTTGATGGTGTATCCATGCGTGCAAGAAGGGCTTGTAGTGTAGAGGTGAGACCGGTGAGACCGGAAGCAAGTGTGTTTTGTAGTTCCTTTTGGCCTTGGATGATGGTCCGGAGTGTATCATCTTGGTTAGAGGGGCGGATGGATATGTAAGTTGAGGAGTTTGTGATTGGTTGGGTTGTAACACCCTACCATACAGAGTCTTATGCTTAAGTCATAAGTCAAAGATGGCAAGGTATTACGACCTCAAAAATAAAAATTTAGTACGTATAGTAGTATGAATAATTGATTATAACTAGGAGCCTTTGTAAAAAAAAAGGATAAACAAAAACCGCAACTCGAAAGCGCGACACTCCGATCGATAACGTAACGAACAAGGATAACCAACGCGTGATTATATATATACAAAGGAGTGTCAAAAACAGGAATATCAAGACTCAAGATCCGGATGCGAAGATAACCGGTCCGAGCATAACAATATATACATATGATAAAAATAAGGAAAACCCCAAGGAAACCCAAAGGGACACCAATACATAAAACCTATTCTCCAAAATTATCCCATAAGAGGAGTCATCACAGTTTGTATTATATAATGGAGATAAAAGTATCTAAGCGAAACATATAAACCAAAACATAGCCCCGAGAACAAAGGATCTTCGCAAATCTAGAAGTCTCCAGCATGCCTCAGCGAGAAACCTCACGTCCTGCATCTGAAAACCACAAAATCCACATGGGTGAGAACCAGAGGTCCCCAGCATGGTAACAGCTTCCACATATATAATACATAATAATGGAGGAAAGCCAAAGGCAATCCTAGAACTTCCTCCAAATAATATCAAAGCTTATAAACAAACTAAACCATAAAGGGAATCTGACTAAAGATTCTTCAGTCTAATTAATACTTCCCTTTCCAATTCCTTCAGACCTCCCAACCACCAGTAGGAGTATAATGTAGCAAACACAGTTATATCAAACAAAGAATATACAAATAGGAACAAGTAAGGCATTTAGACAATTAGCAAGTAATATGCAGTCAAATAGGCAATCTCAAACAATTCACATAATATGCATATGATGAATGCCTGTCCCTAGTGGCTGATGATATCATCTTGTCGGTTATAGAGCCAACCCGACAAGTCCTGGTCGCTAACCATTGGACTGTCCCTCTGTCATGCATCCCCAACTCGAGTTATACTCGTCATAAACTTGATCATAATCATGATCTATATCCATTACCCTCACTGGTGAATATATACGGGGGCGAGCTCATCCGGGTCTTTCACAGTGCCCGGCCACACTTACGACATAGGGTCAGTAGAGTATCAAGTCTCAACCTGGAGCACGTGGTGGCTAGCCACTGCTACTACCCAGGGAAACTCGTATCTCAGATAGTGGAAGTGCAAATCACAATTATCAATAATTCAGCATAAACATGCATGAATTCTCATCCATGGATCAACATCCATATCAGCCATCCGGCTCACGGTTAAATCCATAACCAGCCAATATTCATAGCATACACAGCTATTCCGGCTCACGGTTCAATCCAGAACCAGCCAAATCATAAACAATTACGGCCCTTCGGCCAATGGCATAACAAGCACTTCCACCACCATCCTCCACATCTCACATAATCATCAATAATCCTCATTGATTATTCATCTTCCCCTTGCTTCACTCGCAAGTTACCTCATTCACTAGCCCATTTCTAATAGCTAGGCATATCATAATGATTTAAGATATAAGTGGTGAGATCGGAGGCTTAGAAGTATGAGATTTGGCTTTTAAAACTCAAAAATCAACTTTGGGATGAAAACAGGGCCACGCGTACGCGCACTCCACGCGCACGCGCGGATAGCCTCAAAAACTTCATCGACGTGCAAGCGTCAAGCACGCTAACGCGTGGATTAAAAATTTGCCAATTGACGCGTACGCGTCAACCACGCGTACGCGTGGGTGTTCTCGTGCCCCAGGCACAACACTGGCACAGTTCTAGCATGACTCTCTGGAAAATGGCTGGGCATTGGGTGCAGCACCATCGGCACGCCCACGCACATCACGCGCTCGCGTGGGTGACGCTTTCTGAAAGATCGGCGCGTACGCGCCAGGTGCGCCCACGCGCAAGGGGTCATTCTGCTAAAAATTTTCTAAGTTAAAATCTGCAGAATTCACAGATTTAGACCCCAATCTTCCGACGGACATAACTTCCTCATTTTAAATCATTTCTCGCCCGTTCTTCGAACGGTACAGACATCCCGGATCCAATTTCATTTCTAAAAAGATTTGGTACAAAACAGAGATCCGTAGTTCAAGTTATGTCCCGCCAAAGTATGCCCAAAAACCATATTTTTTCATAAAAACCACAAAGTGCCATTTTTAAAACAAGCCATTTCCAACTATTTTCAAAATCAATCAAAACATGCCATTTTCATCCCTTTTCTTTGAAATCAATCTAAATATATCAAATTCCACATCAAGCCTCCTCAACTCACACATTGACACATTACCACAATTACAAAATCGCTATCTCATCATTTTAACCCACTTCACCCAAGTGGCTCAAACTCAAACATATTGACATATCATATACTCGCCCTCATGCCAATTCTCAACAACATCAATTTCAATAAATCATTATTGTACACAATCAACATCATACTCACCATCAACATGGTTCAACCCACAATTCAACCATAACCAATCATCAAGCATATATCACAACATGCATATTTCTCATACCTCATACCACCAAGGCATCAATAATCATTATCACATATATGACCACATCATATATCTCAATCATTCAACAACATCAACCATTCAATGCCTATCTTAGGGCCTCTAGCCTAAGTATGTCCTACCACATTACATATTAGATACGGGAAACCGAAACCATACCTTAGCCGATTTTCCCAAGCTCACCCGGAGCACTTCCAAACCACTTATCCACAAGCTCTCAAAGCCTCAATACCTCCAAGAACAGATTTTTCACCACCAATCCCTTTCCAAGCTTTTCAAAATCACCAATCAAGCTCCAATATCCACACATACAAAACCTAAGCCAAGGTTGAGAATCTTACCACACCCAAGGTCCAAGGAGACAAGATTAACCTTCTCCTTCAAGAGAGTTGGGTCCTATAACATCAAAGAACCCAAATCTCAACATTTCACCCAAGAAACTCGAAAATAAGGGCTGGGATTTCGAACAGCAACACGTGGCTTACCTCAAGATTGGTTGTATGGGTTTTGTAGAGCTCTCCGCGGTGAACGCGTGGCCACAAACAGGGCGGCAATCGGAGCTCTAGATCAAAAGTTATGGTGGTTTGAAGATCAACCAAGGGAGAGAACTTGAGAGAGTGTTCTTCCTCCCTTTCTCTCTAATTTCAGCTTGTGTGTGTAACAAATGAGGAGAGAGAGTGCTGAAAACTAGGGTTTTGGTTAAGTTATGTTGGGCCAAGGGCCCACTTTGGGTCCAATTGGCCCGATTTGGCCCGTTCGGTCCAATCTTGGTCCGAATTCTATAAAATTGGTACCAAAATTCTCGTCTCAATCTCCTCTATCACATTTAGCCACAAAAATCACATTTTGGGCTTTCTAGAATAAATTCTCATTTATGGGTTAATTAGCCGTTAATTAACCGGGTTTTACATGGGTGGTGGTCTTTGATGTGGTGGTTGATATGTTTGGTAGTTTGTTTGTGGGTTTTGTTGGTTATATGGTTGATGTTGTTGGTTGAATGGTGGATTTTGTTAGTTGAATGGTGGCCGGTTTTGTGAGTTGTTATTCCATCTTTGACCTCCTCCATTGTTGTTGTTGTCCCTATTCCCTTGTTGATGATTATCTCTCCAATTTTGATTGTGATTCCCACTCCCTTGATTGTAGCTTCCTCCTTGATAAGGGTGTCCTTGGTTAGGATTGCCTTGGTAGTACCCTTGATTTGGGCGGTCATAGAAGTTATGGGTAGCCGCCAAAGTGTTGTCTTCTTGAAGGTTTGGGCACTCATCCGTGTAGTGGGAATAGCAAGAACAAATGCCACACACTTTCTGAGGGACCAATTTTTGGTTGTATTGTTGAGGGGGTGGAGAGTGTTGTTGATATGGTTGAGGTTGTTGTGGTTGTTGTTGGCTCAATTGGAGTTGCCTCAAGATGGATGTCATTTCACTCAAGGATTTGGTTAGAGCGGTGGTTTCGCTACTAGTTGATACCTCATTCACGGTTTTTGGGCGGTTGACTCTTCGTCTCATATGTTGATTGGATTCGGCTAGGTCAATGATAAGTTGCCATGCCTCCTCCGCTGTTTTATATTTAGACAAAGAACTATTGCTAGAGGTGTCCAAAAGAGTTCTATCTTGTTCTCGCATCCCTTGACATATGTATCCAAGCAACACTTGAGTGTCAAGCATATGATTAGGACATGCATCTAGTAGCTTAAGAAACCGTTCCCAATACTCGTATAATGGTTCCGTTTCACCTTGTACAATACAAGACATTTCCTTCCTTATCCTATCCATCTTCTCTGGGGGCAAGAATTTATCCAAGAATCCACTTCTAAGCAAGTCCCAATCGGAGGTGACTTCACTAGATAGAGTGTAGAACCATTCTTTAGCCTTGTCCTCAAGAGAGAAAGGGAAAGCAAACAACCATATAGCAACTTCATCGGATCCTTCCCGTCTAGTTGTTGAGCATATACGATGAAAGTCTTTGAGATGTCGAATAGGGTCTTGTGCGGGAAGACCATGGAATTTGGGTAGGAGGTTGATTAAAGCGGTCTTAAGTTCAAAGTTTGCATTCAAGTTGGGGTGAGTTACATGAAGTGGTTGAAGGACATAATCCGGTGCACCCGCTTCCTTGATAGTAACTCTCCTCGGAGCATCCATGACGTTAGTGTCTAAAACAAAAGAAGAGTTGTTAGTGATATTGATGTGAGAATGATTATTGCCTTCTTTGAGTGACAGTTCAATATTCACTTTTAGTAAGGTGGTTGGGGTGGTGAAAACTTTTTCACCTTTTCCAAACCTTAACTGCTCCCGAGCTTATCTAATATGAAGCAAAGTTCGTTCTATTTCCGGATCAAAGGGGACTAAGCTCGGGTTCGGTTGTGAACGCGTCATGCAATGAAGGAGAAGTAAAACTCATGGTAACGGTGAGGGGTTAGTCACTTGAACAAAGAATTACAATGAAATGCAACTATGTACATATACACACATTTACTCTAAACAATAACATGGCACACTAAGCAAATCCCCCGGCAACGGCGCCATTTTGATAAACGAAATTTTAGCATGTCGATTTAGAATTCAATGATGAATATGATCGTGAGTATAGTCTAACCGACACTTAAACTTCGCATCAAACAATCCTACAATCTATAACCGAGAGTACTAGTCTCCCGAGTCGTCCTCCCTTGGAATTGCTAGAGAATGCATCTTATTGATTAGGAAGCCTTGTTATGATTCCTTGAAGGTTTAGCAAAATGGATGACAAACAATCAATCTTTAGAAAGCTTGGCCTAGGGTTGGCATTAGGAATTCTATCCTTATAGTTCCTTCAATGATGACAACAATTAGGCCTTGCTTCATTTAGTGAACCCTTAGGTATAGAGGAAAGTCAAATGAGAGTAACTAACTTGAGTCACAAGTCCTAGTTTTACCTTAGAGAAATCTAGCTTTAGTGCACTCCAAGTCAATTAGCAATTTCTAATTCCAAATCAACAATCAACATAAACTATTCAACTCTTTCTAATGGTCCAAACCCTATGCCAAGTAAGAAACTTTTACTCCATAACTAGTGTTGGCATTTTATCAAACAATTGATGAGCAAGGATGAAAGGCATAGTAAAAATGAGAAGAAAGTAGAATTGAAAGTGCTTCAACACAAGGAACTAACAACAATTAACCAAGAACAACAATAGAAATAAACTTCTCAAGAAATTGATAGAATCCAAAACTACAAAGTTGAATCTAGAATCTATTAGAATTGAGCAATTACAAGCACTAATTGAGATTAGAGAAGAAGATCTATAACATGAACAAAGTAAATTGAAAATTGCAATAGATCTCACCAAAGAGTGATTGAGAATTTAGAAATGGAAGAAGATGAACCCTAATGAAAGTTTGGAATCTCTCTCTACCCTCAAGAGTGTAACTACCAATAGCAAAAAAATCTAGAACCATCTAAAAATGAGCAAAAGTCCCTCAACCCTTCAACCCCTGGTCTTCTTAAGCTCTTCCCGCCAAGGCACTTCCCCAAGATGAGATCTCCAACTCTCTCCACGCCCAGATCACGTGACTTCTTAAAAAAAAAATCATATTCGAGCATCGGCGTGCACGCGCAAAGCACGCGTGCGCGCCACTGGGGCATCTTGCAATGCGAGCGGCGGCGCAACGTACGCGTGTGCGCCCATGGAGATTAGGGCCTAGCCGCTACACATGTCGGCTCGTGGCTTGGCTTCTGGCTTTGACTTCTAGTGGCGCAATCCACGCGGGCGCGCCAAGTGCGCGCACGCGCCCTCGCTGAAGTTCCCAAAACTCAATTTCTCATGTTCCTTTCCTTTGCGCCCATTCTCCTTCTCTCTTCCGGTTCATCCCTGCCCTATATCCTGAAACCACTTAACACACAGGTCACGGCATCGAATGGTACCAAGAGCAGATTAGAAATGTATCTAATTTAGTGCAAAATAAGCATGTTTTCATTCATGAGGCAAAATTAGGAAAGGAACACAAAGTCTTGCATTTTCATGTGAAAAGTGTGTGTAATCATTGATAAAACCCCTGAAATTGACACACGATAAACCCTCAAAATGGGGTATATCACGCGTCCGCGTGAAGGACGCCTACGCACCGATGAGTTTTTGTGACCATCCGCGCGTGCGCGTGGAGTGCGCATACGCGTGGCCCTGTTTTCATCCCAAAGTTGATTTTTGAGTTTTAAAAGCCAAATCTCATACTTCTAAGCCTCCGATCTCACCACTTATGTCTTAAATCATGTTGATATGCCTAGCTATTAGAAAAGTAGCTAGGGGATGTGGTAACTTGCGAGTGTAGCAAGGGAAAAATGAATGATCAATGAGGATCAAAGATGATTATGTGAGAGGCGGAGGATGGTGGTGGAAGTGCTTGTTATGCCATGGGCCAAAAAGCCGTATTTGTTAATGAGATGGCTGGTTATAGATTTAACCGTGATGCCGATTGGCTGGTTATGGATTTAACCGTGAGCCAGATGGCTAGATTATTGTCGTGTTACGGCGGAGCCATGATTATGGCCATGTATAAATGCATATATGCTGTTGAATGAATTGTGAATGTTGCACTTCCACTGTTGGAGATGAGAGCTTCCCTGGGAGGAAGCAGTGGCTAGCCACCACGTGCTCCAGGTTGAGACTCGAAGCTCTTTTGACCCTATGTCATAAGTGTGGCCGGGCACTGTGAAAGACCCGAATGAGCTCGCCCCCGTAAATATTCACCAGTGAAGGTGATGGATATAGATCATGATTATGATCAAGTTTATGACAAGTATAACTCGAGTTGGGGATGCGTGACTGATGAGCGGATAATTTGTATACTTTTTGGCATTGTTTTTAGTATGTTTTTGATATGATATAGTTAGTTTTTGGTATATTTTTATTAGTTTTTAGTTAAAATTCACTTTTCTGGACTTTACTATGAGTTTGTGTGTTTTTCTGTGATTTCAGGTATTTTCTGGCTGAAATTGAGGGACCTGAGCAAAAATCTGATTCTAAGACCAAAAAGGACTGCAGATGCTGTTGGATTCTGACCTCCCTGCACTCGAAGTGGATTTTCTGGAGCTACAGAAGCCCAATTGGCGCGCTCTCAACGGCTTTGGAAAGTAGACATCCTGGGCTTTCCAGCAATATATGATAGTCCATACTTTTCCCAAGATTTGATGGCCCAAACCGGCGTTCAAAGTCACCTCAGGAAATCCCAGCGTTAAACGCTGGAACTGGCACCCAAATGGGAGTTAAACGCCCAAACTGGCACTAAAGCTGGCGTTTAACTCCAAGAAGAGTCTCTGCACGAAATTTGCTTCATTGCTCAGCCCAAGCACACACCAAGTGGGCCCGGAAGTGGATTTTTATGTCATTTACTCATTTCTGTACACCTTAGGTTACTAGTTTTCTATAAGTAGGACCTTTGACTATTGTATTAGAGGTCTTTGGATCTTTATATCTTTGGACATCTAGATCTTAGATCATTGGGAGGCTGGCCATTCGGCCATGCCTAGACCTTATGCTTATGTATTTTCAACGGTGGAGCTTCTACACACCATAGATTAAGGTGTGGAGCTCTGCTGTACCTCGAGTATTAATGCAATTACTATTGTTCTTCCATTCAATTCCGCTTGTTCTTTATCCAAGATATCACTTGTTCTTCAACTTGATGAAGGTGATGATTGACGCCCATCACCATTCTCACTCATGAACAAAGTGACTGACAACCACTCTTGTTCTACTAGCATTCGAGGCTCTAGTGAATATCTCTTGGATTCCTGATTGCACGATGCATGGTTGATCGCCTGACAACCGAGTGCTCACCTGACAAACGAGCCAACCATTCCGTGAGATCAGAGTCTTCGTGGTATAGGCAAGAACTGATGGCGGCATTCAAGAGAATCCGGAAGGTCTAACCTTGTCTGTGGTATTCTGAGTAGGATTCAATGACTGAATGACTGTGACGTGCTTCAAACCTGTAACTTACTGGGCGTTAGTGACAGACGCAAAAGAATCACTGGATTCTATTCCAGTAGGGGAGGGAACCACACCGGTGATTGGCAGCACTGTGACAGAGTGTGTGCATTAGCTTTCACTGCGAGGATGGGAGGTAGCTGCTGACAACAGTGAAACCCTACACGAGCTTGCCATGGAAAGGAGTAAGAAGAATTGGATGAAGACTGTAGGAAAGCAGAGAGACGGAAGGGAAGGCATCTTCATGCGCTTATCTGAAGTTCCTACCAATGAATTACATAAGTATCACTATCTTTATCTTTTATGTTATTTTCGTTCATCACCATATACATTTGAGTTTGCCTGACTAAGATTTACAAGATGACCATAGCTTGCTTCAATACTAACAATCTCCGTGGGATCGACCCTTACTCGCGTAAGGTTTATTACTTGGACGACCCAGTGCACTTGCTGGTTAGTTGTGCGAAGTTGTGTAATGCCATGGTATTGAGCCACCAAGTTCTTGGAGCCATTACCGGGGATTATGAGAGTTGTGAAAAAGTATAGTTCACAATTTCGCGCACCAGTGACAGAGGGACAGTCCAATGGTTAGCTACCAGGATTTGTCAGGTTGGCTCTATAACCGACAGATGATATCATCAGCCACTAGGGACAGGCATTCATCATATGCATACTATATGAATTGTTTGAGATTCCTATTTGCCTGCATATTACTTGCTAATTGTCTAAATGCCTTATTTGTTCCTAATTGTATATTCCTTGTTTGATATAAATGTGTCTGCTATATTATACTCCTGCTGGTGGTTGGGAGGTGTGAAGGAATTAGAAAGGGAAGTATTAGTTAGACTGAAGAATCTTTAGTCATATGCCCTTTTATGGTTTAGCTTATTTATAAGCTTTGAATTATCTGGAGGAAGTTCTAGGATTGCCTTTGGCTTTCCTCTATTATTATGTATTATATATGTGGAAGCTGTTACCATGCTGGGGACCTTTGGTTCTCACCCATGCGGATTTTGTGGTTTTCAGATGCAGGACGTGAGGTTTCCCGCTGAGGCATGCTGGAGACTTCTAGATTTGCGAAGATCCTTTGTTCTCGAGACTATGTTTTGGGTTATATGTTTTGCTTAGATACTTTTATCTCCATTAAATAATACAAGTTGTGATGACTCCTCTTATGGGAGATTTTGGAGAATAGGTTTCTATATTTGTGTCTCTTTGGGTTTCCTTTGGGGTTTTCCTTATTTTATCATATGTATATATTGTTATGCTCAGACTGGTTATCTTCGCTGCCAGATTTTGAGTCTTGATATTCCTATTTTTGACACTCTTTTGTATATATATATAATCTCGCGTTGGTTTATCCTTGTTAGTTACGTTATCGATTGGAGTGTTGCGCTTTTGAGTTGCGGTTTTTGTTTACCCGTTTTTCTACAAAGGCTCCTAGTTATAATCAATCATTCATACTACTATACGTACTAATTTTTTTTATTTTAGAGGTCGTAATACCTTGCCATCTCTGAATTATGACTTAAGCATAAGACTCTGTATGGTAGGGTGTTACATTATGGTATCAGAGCAGTTCGTTCCTGTGGAGCCTGAGGGATGGACTGACTATGCTTATGTGCATTCTCTATGTGTGTGTTATGTGCTATTAGTATATCTTCTTGATATAATTGGCATAAACGTTCATGAGCATGTATTTGGGACTTTGAAGCACTAGACTTTCGATATTGAGACTGATAACTTAATATCGATTGTTTGGTGTGTATAAGAACCAGATGGTGCCTCGTGGACGCGGTAGAGGCCGTGGTAGAGGTCGTACGAACGCTCGTGCACCAGAGAATAACCCTAATGACCCGGTGAACTTTATGACTGCGTTGGAGAACATGGCTGCTGCTATGCAAGCCACTGTTGAGGCTCTTGGGTATTGTTTTTAGGTAGTTTTTACTAAGTTCGAGCTACTTTTAGGGATGTTTTCATTAGTTTTTATGTTAAATTCACATTTCTGAACTTCACTATGAGTTTGTGTGTTTTTCTGTGATTTCAGGTAATTTCTGGCTGAAATTGAGGGATTTGAGCAAAACTCTGAAAAAGGCTGACAAAAGGACAGCTGATGCTGTTGGAATCTGACCTTCTTGCACTCGAAATGGATTTTCTGGAGCTACAGAACTCCAATTGGTGCGCTCTTAATGGAGTTGGAAAGTAGACATCCAGAGCTTTCCAGCAATATTTAATAGTCCATACTTTATTCGGAGATTGACGACGTAACTTGGCGTTGAACGCCAAGTACATGCTGCTGTCTGGAGTTAAACGCCAGAAAAACGTCATGATCCGGAGTTGAACGCCCAAAACACGTTATAACTTGGAGTTGAACTCCAAGAAAAGCCTCAGCTCGTGGATAGATCAAGCTCAGCCCAAACATACACCAAGTGGGCCCCGGAAGTGGATTTATGCATCAATTACTTACTCATGTAAACCCTAGTAGCTAGTCTAGTATAAATAGGATAAGTTACTATTGTATTAGACATCTTTGGTCTCAGTTTTATTTTATTCTTCATCTAAGGAGACTATTGATCACGTTTTAGGGGGCTGGCCATTCGCCCATGCCTGAACCTTTCACTTATGTATTTTCAACAGTGGAGTTTCTGCACACCATAGATTAAGGGTGTGGAGCTCTGCTGTACCTCAAGTTTCAATACAATTATTATTACTTTCTATTCAATTCTCTTCTATCCTTATTCCAAGATATACGTTATACTTAACTTTGATGAATGATGATGATCCGTGACACTTATCATCATTCCCACCTATGAACGCGCGTGATTGACAACCACTTCCGTTCTACCTTAGGCCGGGCGCATATCTCTTAGATTCTCCAACAGAATCTTCGTGGTATAAGCTAGATAGATGGCGGCATTCATGAGGATCCAGAAAGTCTAAACCTTGTCTATGGTATTCTGAGTAGGATTTTGGGATTGAATGACTGTGACGAGCTTCAAACTCCTGAAGGCTGGGTGTGATGACAAGCGCAAAAGAATCAAGGGATTCTATTCCAACCTGATTGAGAACCGACAGATGATTAGTCGTGCTGTGACAGAGCATAGGAACGTTTTTACTGAGAGGATGGAATGTAGCCATTGACAACGGTGATACCCTACATACAACTTGCCATGGAAAGGAATAGGAAGGATTGGGTGAATGTAATAAGAAAATAGAGATACGAGAGGAGCACAGCATCTTCACACACTTATCTAAAATTCCCACTATTGCTTTACATAAGTATTTCTATCCTTTTTATTTTCTCTTTATTTACTAATTTTCGAACTCACCATAAACCAATTTAATCTGCCTAACTGAGATTTACAAGGTGACCATAGCTTGCTTCATACTAACAATCTCTGTGGGATCGACCCTTACTCACGTAAGGTATTACTTGGATGACCCAGTACACTTGCTGGTTAAGTTGAACGTAGTTGTGATCACATATGCCAAAGAGCCATTAAATAAATCTCATGCAAATACAAAGAGGGCAATCACAATTTCATCCACCAAGTTTTTGGCGCCGTTGCCGGGGATTGTTCGAGTATGGACAACTGACGGTTCATCTTGTTGCTCAGATTAGGTAATTTTCTTTTCAAAAATCTTTTTCAAAATTTTTCTTTTCTTTTTCGTTTTTCTAACCATGTTTTTCGAAAAAAATTAAAATAAAAATACAAAAAAATTAGAAAATTATAAAAATCAAAAATATTTTGTGTTTCTTGTTTGAGTCTTGTGTTAATTTTTAAGTTTGGTGTTAATTGCATGTTTTAAAATTTTTTCTTGCATTTTTCGAAAACTCCATGCATTCATAGTGTTCTTCATGATCTTCAAGTTGTTCTTGACAAGTCTTCTTGTTTGATCTTGTTGTTTTCTTGTTTTATGTTGTTTGTTGTTTTTCATGTACATTTTTTGTTTGTTAGAGTCCATGCATTAAAGATTTCTAAGTTTGGTGTCTTGCATGTTTTCTTTGCATCAAAAATTTTTCAAAATTGTGTTCTTGATGTTCATCATGATCTTCAAAGTGTTCTTAGTGTTCATCTTGACATTCATAGCATTCTTGCATGCATTCATTGTTTTGATCTAAAAATCTCATGCATTGAGTATTTTTGTTGTTTTTCTCTCTCATAATTAAAAAAAGTCAAAAATAAAAAAATATCTTTTCCTTATTTCCCTCCAAATTTTTGAAATTTTGGGTTGACTTGGTCAAAAATTTTCAAAATTAGTTGTTTCTTACAAGTCAAGTCAAAATTTCAATTTTAAAAATCTTATCTTTTCAAAATTTTTTCAAAAATCATATCTTTTTCATCTTTTTTCTATTTTTCGAAAATTTCAAAAATCTTTTTCAAAATATTTTCAAAAACTTTTTCTTATCTTTACATCTAATTTTCGAAAATTAGCTAATAATTAATGTGATTAGTTCAAAAATGTGAAGTTTGTTACTTTCTTGTTAAGAAAGGTTCAATCTTTAAGTTCTAGAATCTTATCTTGTAGTTTCTTGTTAGTGAAGTAAGTAATTTTAAAATTTTTAAATTAAATCTTTTTATCTTTTATCTTATCTTTTTCAAAAATTTTATCTTTTTCAAAATTTGATTTCAAAATATCTTATATAACCTCCTATCTTCTTATCTTTTTCAAATTTGATTTTAATATCTTTTTCAATCAACTAACTAACTTTTTGTTTGTTTCCTATCTTTTTCAAAACCAACTAACTACTTTTCCCTCTCTAATTTTCGAAAATATCTCATCTCTTTTTCAAAAATTCTTTTGTTTTAAATTTTAATTTTAATCTTATCTTATTTCTAATTTTCAAAAATCACTAACCACTTTTTCAAAATCATTTTCGAAAATTTTCTATCTCTCCTCTTCTTCTATTTATTTATTTATTTACTAACACTTCTCTTCACTTCTCTTCATCTCAAATCACCACCTCTATCCTTACCCATTCTTCTTCACTCTTCTTCCCTTTCTTCTTCTACTAACATAAAGGAATCTCTATACTGTGACATAGAGGATTCCTCTTTCTTTTCTTGTTCTCTTCTTCCCTATATGAGCAGGAACAAGGAAAAAGACAAAAGCTTCCACCTCTGAGTCATGGGAGATGGAAAGAATCATCTAAAGGGTTTATAGCTCAGTGGTAGAACATTTGACTGCAGATCAAGAGATCCCTGAGATACCTCAGGGGATACATGTTCCTCCACATAATTATTGGAAGCAACTAAGGATAAGAACACCAAAATCACTAGGGATCATCCAACAGAAGCAAGGAAGAGACATAAAGGAGCTCAAAAAGCACCATTGGACCTTCAAGAAGGCGCCACCCTCACTCAGGTGGACTCATTCCTTGTTCTTATTTTCCCTGCTTTTTCGGTTTTTATCCTTCATGTCTATCTATGTTTTGTGTCTCTACTTTATGATCATTAGGATGTAGTAACTATGTCTTAAAGCTATGAATAAATTTCATTAATCCTTCACCTCTCTTAAATGAAAAATGTTTTAATTCAAAAGAACAAGAAGTACATGAATTTCGAATTTATCCTTGAATTTAATTTAATTATATTGATGTGGTGACAATACTTTTTGTTTTCTGAATGAATGCTTGAACAGTGCATATTTTTGATCTTGTTGTTTATGAATGTTAAAATTGTTGGCTCTTGAAAGAATGATGAACAAAGAGAAATGTTATTGATGATCTGAAAAAAATCATGAAATTGATTCTTGAAGCAAGAAAAAGCAGTGAAAAAGAAAGCTTGCGAAAAAAAAGTGGCGAAAAAAATAGAAAGAAAAAGAAAAAGCAAGTAGAAAAAGCCAATAGCCCTTAAAACCAAAAGGCAAGGGTAAAAAGGATCCAAGGCTTTGAGTATCAATGGATAGGAGGGCCCAAGGAAATAAAATCCAGGCCTAAGCGGCTAAATCAAGCTGTCCCTAACCATGTGCTTGTGTCATGCAGGTCTAAGTGAAAAGCTTGAGACTGAGTGGTTAAAGTCGTGATCCAAAGCAAAAAGAGTGTGCTTAAGAGCTCTGGACACCTCTAACTGGGGACTCTAGCAAAGCTGAGTCACAATCTGAAAAGGTTCACCCAGTCATGTGTCTGTGGCATTTATGTATCCAGTGGTAATACTGGAAAACAAAATGCTTAGGGCCACGGCCAAGACTCATAAGTAGCTGTGTTCAAGAATCAACATGCTTAACTAGGAAAGTCAATAACACTATCCAAAATTCTAAGTTCCTAGAGAAGCCAATCATTCTAAACTTCGAAGGAAAAAGTGAGATGCCAAAACTGTTCAGAAGCAAAAAGCTACAAGTCCCGCTCATCTAATTATAATGAATATTCATTGATATTCTGGAATTTATAGTATATTCTCTTCTTTTTATCCTAATTGATTTTCAGTTGCTTGGGGACAAGCAACAATTTAAGTTTGGTGTTGTGATGAGCGGATAATTTATACGCTTTTTGGCATTGTTTTTAGGTAGTTTTTAGTAAGTTCAAGCTACTTTTAGGGATGTTTTCATTAGTTTTTATGTTAAATTCACATTTCTGGACTTTACTATGAGTTTGTATGTTTTTCTGTGATTTCAGGTAATTTCTGGCTGAAATTGAGGGATTTGAGCAAAACTCTGAAAAAGGCTAACAAAAGGACTGCTGATGCTGTTGGAATCTGACCTTCTTGCACTCGAAATGGATTTTCTGGAGCTACAGAACTCCAATTGGTGCGCTCTCAACGGCGTTGGAAAGTAGACATCCAGAGCTTTCCAGCAATATATAATAGTCCATACTTTATTCGGAGATTGACGATGTAACTTGGCGTTGAACGCCAAGTACATGCTGTTGTCTGGAGTTAAACGCCAGAAAAACGTCATGATCCGGAGTTGAACGCCCAAAACACGTTATAACTTGGAATTCAACTCCAAGAAAAGCCTCAGCTCGTGGATAGATCAAGCTCAGCCCAAACATACACCAAGTGGGTCCCGGAAGTGGATTTATGCATCAATTACTTACTCATGTAAACCCTAGTAGCTAGTCTAGTATAAATAGGATAAGTTACTATTGTATTAGACATCTTTGGTCTCAGTTTTATTTTATTCTTTATCTAAGGAGACTATTGATTACGTTTTAGGGGGCTGGCCATTCGGCCATGCCTGAACCTTTCACTTATGTATTTTCAACAGTGGAGTTTCTGCACACCATAGATTAAGGGTGTGGAGCTCTGCTGTACCTCAAGTTTCAATACAATTATTATTACTTTCTATTCAATTCTCTTCTATCCTTATTCCAAGATATACGTTATACTTAACTTTGATGAATGATGATGATCCGTGACACTCATCATCATTCTCACCTATGAACGCGCGTGATTGACAACCACTTCCGTTCTACCTTAGGCCGGGCGCATATCTCTTAGATTCCCCAACAGAATCTTCGTGGTATAAGCTAGATAGATGGCGGCATTCATGAGGATCCGGAAAGTCTAAACCTTGTCTATGGTATTCCGAGTAGGATTCTGGGATTGAATGAATGTGACGAGCTTCAAACTCCTGAAGGCTGGGTGTGATGACAAGCACAAAAGAATCAAGGGATTCTATTCCAACCTGATTGAGAACCGACAGATGATTAGCCATGCTGTGACAGAGCATAGGAACGTTTTCGCTGAGAGGATGGGATGTAGCCATTGACAACGGTGATGCCCTACATACAGCTTGCCATGGAAAGGAATAGGAAGGATTGGGTGAATGTAATAAGAAAATAGAGATACGAGAGGAGCACAGCATCTTCACACACTTATCTAAAATTCCCACTATTGCTTTACATAAGTATTTCTATCCTTTTTATTTTCTCTTTATTTACTAATTTTTGAACTCACCATAAACCAATTTAATCTGCCTAACTGAGATTTACAAGGTGACCATAGCTTGCTTCATACCAACAATCTCTGTGGGATCGACCCTTACTCACGTAAGGTATTACTTGGATGACCCAGTACACTTGCTGGTTAAGTTGAACGTAGTTGTGATCACATATGCCAAAGAGCCATTAAATAAATCTCATGCAAATACAAAGAGGGCAATCATAATTTCGTCCACCAGTGATGACTATATCACCTGGAATGTCTTCCGAGAGAAGTTCTATAAGAAGTACTTTCTGACTTCTGCTAGGACGGCCAAGGAGCTTGAATTGTTACAGCTAAAGCAGGGTACCATGTCCGTATCAGAGTATACTGACAAGTTTGAAGAGCTGTTCAGGTTCTCTCGTATGTGCCAAGGGACTCCGGTGGAATATGAAGAATGGAAGTGTGTTAAGTATGAAAGAGGACTCCGGAGTGATATTTTCAGTTCAGTGGGACCAATGGAGATTAGGACTTTCTTCGAGTTGGTAAACAAGTGTAGGGTTGCTGAAGAGTGTGTGAAAAGGGCAACCGCTGAGAAAGGGAGTCACAAAGGATCATTCCCACAGAACCGAGGGAAGAGCTTTGCACCTAGAGGTCCGTCTTTCAAGAGGGGAAGCTCTTTCAGGAGGCCCAACAACAACAACAACTCCCAAGGGAAGAAGTTTGGGAAGCAGCCTCAGAATGATCAAGCTTGTACTAGATGTGGGAGTCACCATCCGGAAGCACCATGCAAGGCCGGATGGGGTTTGTGCTACAATTGTGGAAAGGCGGGGAATAAAGCCGCAAGTTGGCCAGAGAAACAGAAACAAGGTGCTGGGAAAGCACAATAGACTGGTCGGGTGTTCACCACCTCAGCTATAGGTGCCGAGGGATCTGAGACACTCATTCGAGGTAACTGTGAAATGGTTAGTCAAACTTTAAATGCTTTATTTGATTTGGGAGCATCACATTCATTCATTGCATTTGAGAAAGCCCATGAGTTAGGATTGAAGATCGTAACCTTAGGTTATGACCTAAAAGTATATAATGATACCCATGAAGCCATGGTGACTAGGCTAGGATGCCCGGAAGTTTTCTTTAGGTTCAAGCAGCGTGATTTTGTTCATAGTTTAGTTTGCTTGCCGATGATCGGTCTTGATCTTATCTTGGGATTGGACTGGTTATCTAAGAACCATATTCTGCTTGATTGTTCTACAAAGTCGGTGTACTTTATGCCGGAAGATATAGAAGGGCCGGTCGTGGTGAATAATTATTGCTTGAATTCGATGATGGTGAATTGTTCTGGAATCGAGTGTCAGGGTATCCTGTTGTTAACTGCGGGCGTTTCGGGTGATGATCAAAGGTTGGAATAGATTCCGGTTGTGTGTGAGTTTTCGGAAGTGTTTCCCGATGATATTGATGAATTTCCACCTAACCAAAAGGTTGAGTTTGCTATTGAGTTGGTGCCCGGGGCGGGACCAATCTCAAGCGCTCCTTATAAGATGTCACCGTTAGAGATGAATGAGCTAAAGTCTCAGTTAGAGGATTTGTTGAAAAAGAATTTTATACGACTAAGTGTCTCTCCGTGGGGTGCGCCAGTGCTACTGGTAAAGAAGAAAGATGGGAGTATGCGGCTCTGTGTAAATTACAGGCAGCTGAACAAGGTTACAATAAAGAATAAGTACCCATTGCCGAGAATTGATGATCTCATGGATCAGTTACAATGAGCTGGAGTTTTCTCCAAGATCGATTTGCGATCCGGTTATCACCAGATAAGGGTGAGGGGTGAGGATATCCCTAAGACCGCTTTCAGGACTCGTTATGGTCATTACGAGTACACTGTAATGTCCTTTGGATTGATGAACGCTCCTACAGTATTAATGGATTACATGAACAGAGTTTTCCGTCCGTTTCTGGATAAATTTGTTGTTGTCTTCATTGACGACATACTGATTTACTCTAAGACTGAAGAAGAGCATGCGGAACACTTGAGGACCGTGTTGCGGATTTTAAAGGAGAAGAAACTTTATGCAAAACTGTCTAAGTGTGAGTTTTGAAAGAGTGAGGTGAAGTTTTTGGGTCACGTGGTGAGTAAGAAGGGAATAGCCGTAGATCCAACTAAGGTGGAGGCTGTGATGGATTGGAAGCAACCAACCACCATAACGGAGATAAGGAGTTTTCTGGGTTTAGCTGGCTATTACCGAAGGTTTATCAAGGGCTTTTCATAGATAGCCTTGCCAATGATAAAGTTAACCCGCAAAGACACTCCGTTTGTTTGGACTCCTGAGTGCTAGGAGAGTTTTCAGACATTGAAGAAAAAGTTGACCACTGCACCTGTGTTAGTGTTACCTGAGCCGAACGAACCTTTTGAGCTGTACTGTGATGCCTCATTAAAGGGTTTAGGGTGCGTGCTGATGCAGCATCATAATGTGGTGGCATATGCTTCACGGCAGTTGAGGCCACATGAAGTTAATTACCCTACGCACGATTTGGAACTCACTGCAGTTGTGTTTGCCTTGAAGGTGTGGAGGCATTATCTCTATGGGGTTAAGTTCCAAGTTTTCTCTTATCATAAGAGCTTGAAGTACCTCTTTGATCAGAAAGAGCTTAACATGAGGCAGAGGAGATGGATGGAATTATTGAAGGACTACGACTTTGAGTTGAATTACCATCCGGGAAAGGCGAATGTAGTGGCGGATGCATTAAGTCGGAAGTTATTATATGCGGCTTGGATGATGCTTCAAGAGGAGAAGTTGCTCAAGGGATTCGAGAGTCTGAAAATTGGTGCTCGAGAAGTATCCGGAACTTTGTGTTTGAGCCGATTAGAAATCTCAAGTGACTTTAAGTCCGAACTCCTAAAGGCTCATCAAAATGATGAAGCGTTATGGAAGGTGTTACCGGCCATTGAGCAAGGAAAACAGTGGAGAGTGTCGGAAGAAAAAGATGGGTTATGGAGTTTCAAGGGTAGGATCATTGTGCCGGATGTTGGCACTTTGAGGCAGGATATCTTAAAGGAGGCACACAAAAGCGGCTTCTCCATTCACCCGGAAAGTACTAAGATGTACCATGATTTAAAGGCGATGTTTTGGTGGCCGGGTATGAAGAATGATGTGGCAGAGTATGTTTCAAAGTGCTTAACTTGCCAAAAGGTAAAGATTGAACATCAAAGACCTTCCGGGATGTTACAACCTTTAGAGATTCCACAATGGAAGTGGGAAAATATTGCAATGGACTTTGTGTCGGGATTGCCAAGGACTAGGGCTGGTTTTGATGCTATCTGGGTGATTGTGGACCGACTGACGAAGTCAGCTCACTTTTTACCCATTCGTATGACTTACACCCTCGAGAAGCTAGCACGGTTATACATAAAGGAGATTGTGAGACTTCATGGTGTACCTGCTACTAAAATCTCTGATAGAGATCCTCGTTTCACTTCAAGGTTTTGGGGTGCATTTCAGAAAGCTTTTGGAACCCGATTAAGCTTGAGCACGACTTACCATCCTCAAACAGATGGTCAATCTGAGAGGACGATCCAAACACTAGAGGATATGTTAAGAGCTTGTGTTTTGGACCAACTGGCAAGTTGGGATCGGTATATGCCATTAGTGGAGTTTGCATACAATAATAGTTATCATGCGAGCATCGGAATGGCTCCGTATGAGGCCTTGTATGGGAGGAAATGTCAATCTCTGCTATGTTGGTATGAAGCTGGAGAGAAAGGCTTATTGGGGCCGGAAATGATAGTTGAGACTACCGAACAAGTCAAAAAAATCCGAGATAGGATGCTTACGGCGCAGAGTCGTCAAAAGAGTTACGCCAATCAGAGGCGAAAGCCCTTAGAATTTGAGGAATGAGACCATGTTTTCCTTAAGGTTACTTCGACTACGGGAGTAGGAAGGGTGATTAAAGCAAAGAAGTTGAATCCTCGATACATTGGTCCATTTTAGATCCTAGAGAGGATTGGACCGGTGGCGTATCGGATGGCTCTACCACCTCATCTTTCGAACCTGCACGACGTGTTTCACGTGTCGCAGCTTTGGAAGTACGCTCCTGATGCTAGCCATGTGTTGGAACCTGAATCGGTTCAGTTAAGGGAAGATTTGACGCTTCCAGTGGCTCTGGTCAGAATTGATGATACTAGTATCAAATGGTTGCGTGGAAAAGAGGTTTCATTAGTCAAAGTGGCATGAAGTCGAGGCGGTGTTGAAGAACACACTTGGGAACTTGAGTCAGAGATACGAACGGATTATTCACACTTATTCTCAGGTAATTGCATTTGAATTTTGTGGGCAAAATTCCCAATTAGGTGGGTAGAATGTAAGACCCAGTTAATTAATGGCTAATTAACCCATAAATGAGAATTTATTCTAGAAAGCCCAAAATGTGATTTTTATCGCTAAATGTGATAAAGGAGGTTGAGACGAGAATTTCGGTACCAATTTTATAGAATTCGGACCTAGATTGGACCGAACGGGCCAAACCGGGCCAACTGGACCCGAGGTGGGCCCTTGGCCTAACTAAACTAAACCAAAACCCTAGTTTTCAGCACTCTCTCTCCTCATTTGTTACACACACACGCTGAAATGGAGTGAGGGAGGAGAAGAATACTCTCTCAAACTTCTATCTCTCACTTGATCTTCAAACCACCATAACTTTTGATCTAGAGCTCCGATTGCCGCATCGTTTGCGGCCACGTGTTCACCGCGGAGAGCTCATAACTTTTGATCTAGTGCATTTGAGGAGGCTTGATGTTGAATTTGATATATATTGATTGATTTCAAAGAAAATGGATGAAATTGGCATGTTTTGATTGGTTTTGAAAAGAGTTGAAAATGGCTTGTTTTGAAAATGGCACTTTGTGATTTTTATGAAAAACATGGTTTTTGGGCATACTTTGACGGGACATAACTTGGACTACGGATCTCTATTTTGTGCCAAATCTATTTAGAAATGAAATTGGATCCGGGATGTCCATGCTGTTCGAAGAACGGCTGAAAAACGATTTAAAATGAGGAAGTTATGTCCGTCGGAAGATTGGGGGTTGAATCTGTGAATTCTGCAGTTTTTAACTTAGAAAAATTTTAGCAGAGTAACCCCCCGCGCGTAGGCGCACATGGCGTGTACGCGCCGTTCTTCCAGAATGCACCATCCACGCGTGCACGTGATGTGCGCGGGCGCACCGATGGGCTGCACCCAATGCCCAACTATTTTCTAGAGAGTTGTGCCAGAGTTGTGCCAGTTTTGTGCCGGGGGCACAAGAGTACCCACGCGTACGCGTGGTTGACGCGTGCGCGCCGTTGACTAATTTTTGAATGTGCGCGTCCGCGTGAAGGACGCCTACGCGCCGATGAGTTTTTGTGGCCATCCCCGCGTGCGCGTGGAGTGCACGTACGCGTGGCCCTGTTTTCATCCCAAAGTTGATTTTTGAGTTTTAAAAGCCAAATCTCATACTTCTAAGCCTCCGATCTCACCACTTATGTCTTAAATCATGTTGATATGCCTAGCTATTAGAAAAGTAGCTAGGGGATGTGGTAACTTGCGAGTGTAGTAAGGGAAAATGAATGATCAATGAGGATCAAAGATGATTATGTGAGAGGCGGAGGATGGTGGTGGAAGTGCTTGTTATGCCATGGGCCGAAAGGACGTATTTGTTAATGAGATAGCTGGTTATGGATTTAACCGTGATGCCGATTGGCTGGTTATGGATTTAACCGTGAGCTGGATGGCTGGATTATTGTCGTGTTACGGCGGAGCCATGATTATGGCCATGTATAAATGCATATATGCTGTTGAATGAATTGTGAATGTTGCACTTCCACTGTTGGAGATGAGAGTTTCCCTGGGAGGAAGCAGTGGCTAGCCACCACGCGCTCCAGGTTGAGACTCGAAGCTCTTTTGACCCTATGTCATAAGTGTGGCCGGACACTGTGAAAGACCCGGATGAGCTCGCCCCCGTAAATATTCACCAGTGAAGGTGATGGATATAGATCATGATTATGATCAAGTTTATGACGAGTATAACTCGAGTTGGGGATGCGTGACAGAGGGACAGTCCAATGGTTAGCTACCATGATTTATCGGGTTGGCTCTATAACCGACAGATGATATCATCAGCCACTAGGGACAGGCATTCATCATATGCATACTATATGAATTGTTTGAGATTGCCTATTTGCCTGCATATTACTTGCTAATTGTCTAAATGCCTTATTTGTTCCTAATTGTATATTCCTTGTTTGATATAAATGTGTCTGCTACATTATACTCCTGCTGGTGGTTGGGAGGTGTGAAGGAATTAGAAAGGGAAGTATTAGTTAGACTGAAGAATCTTTAGTCATATGCCTTTTTATGGTTTAGCTTGTTTATAAGCTTTGAATTATCTGAAGGAAGTTCTAGGATTGCCTTTGACTTTCCTCTATTATTATGTATTATATATGTGGAAGCTGTTACCATGCTGGGGACCTCTGGTTCTCACCCATGCGGATTTTGTGGTTTTCAGATGCAGGACGTGAGGTTTCCCGCTGAGGCATGCTGGAGACTTCTAGATTTGCGAAGATCCTTTGTTCTCGGGACTATGTTTTGGGTTATATGTTTTGCTTAGATACTTTTATCTCCATTAAATAATACAAGCTGTGATGACTCCTCTTATGGGAGATTTTGGAGAATAGGTTTCTGTATTTGTGTCCCTTTGGGTTTCCTTTGGGGTTTTCCTTATTTTATCATATGTATATATTGCTATGCTCGAACCGGTTATCTTCGCAGCCGGATTTTGAGTCTTGATATTCCTATTTTTGACACTCTTTTGTATATATATATATATATATATATATATATATATATATATATATATATATATATATAATCTCGCGTTGGTTTATCCTTGTTCGTTACGTTATCGATCGGAGTGTTGCGGTTTTTGTTTACCCCTTTTTCTACAAAGGCTCCTAGTTATAATCAATCATTCATACTACTATACGTACTAATTTTTTTTATTTTAGAGGCCGTAATACCTTGCCATCTCTGAATTATGACTTAAGCATAAGACTCTGTATGGTAGGGTGTTACAGTGGGTTTGTTGTTTAATGTTGAGAATGGAAATTTGGATGTTAAATGATGATTTAATAATGATTGATAAATTGAGGATGATGAATGTGTATAGATGATGGATGGTTGGTGGTCTTCTTGATATAATTATGAAGTTATGCATGAGAATTGTTTAGAATTGAGGTGTGATGGATGATGGAAGGGTGTAGAGCTGTGTTGTTATGATATTGCAAGTGTTGGAACTAATTTTGAGTGTAAAAGGATTGATATTGAATGGTGAATTAATGAAACTAAAGGTTTAAAGGTTTTGTGTAAAGTTGATTTTTGGTCGAATTTCGGTGAGCCATAACTTGGCTTCCAGACCCCCAAATGATTTCAAACCTATTTCATAAGAAAATTGGATCCGTGAAGTTTATGCCGTTCGAAGAATGGATGAAAAATGTTTTAAGAAGAAAAAGTTATGCACGACGTGTAACACCCTACCACACAAAGTTTTACACTTAAGCCGTAAAATAGATGTGGTGTGGTATTACGAGCTTTAAAACAAAATATATACATGATAGTATCTGAAAGAAAGTAATATACGAGGAGCCTTGAAAAATAGGTAAAACAAAATCGCAAAATAAAAAGCGTAACGCTCAGGAAGCGAGATTACTTGCGTGATAAGAAACCTAAAGATCATAGGTGTAATTAAACAAAAAGAGAGAATAAAGAGTCAAGGATACAGAATAACTAGCTCCTAACTCAACCTGCGAAGCCAAGGCTGGCCGGAGAATATTTATATACATATATACGTATCTCAAAATACCCAAAAAAACAAAGAGAAAACCTTAATTCTCCTTAAACCTCTAAGAGGGACAAAATAAACAAGTTTCTTGGAGAGAAAGCTAAGTACATATATACATAAACTAAATAACAAAAGAATCCAGGAACCACTCGACCTACATTTGAAAACAACAACACAGTATGGGATGAGAACCGAATGTTCCAGCATGGTAAAGGTACCAGGCACATAATATATAAGGTCCTAGGAATGCTAGAGGAAATTCTAGAACGCCAGCGCTCAGATTATAAAACTTAAGTTACTAAACAGAAACCACAAGGGGTAGGTGTTCTAAGGAATTCCAAACTCAACTTAAACCTAACTCTAACACTAAACCTGTCTACTTTTCCTCCGTTCTTCCATCACCAATGATTTAGCAAAGACAAACAAACAGACAAGTTCAAGCACAAGTAGAAGGCAGGTAGTGCAAGTAACAAGTATAACGATTAGCATAATATATATTCAGTTAGGCAATCTCAAGCAACGCATAGCAGACAAAACAAACAGAATGCACATGATGTATGCCTATCCTATGGCTGATGAGGCTCATCTTTCGGTTATCAAGCCAACCCGACAAGTCTGAAACCCTTAGACTGTCCCTCGTTGCGCATCCCCACAAGTCTATGCATAGCTTTTCTCATTTCATTCATACATTCATATATAATTTACTTAATGGGGGATATCCATTCCCGAGAATTTATACATGCCCGGTCACCCTTACGACATAGGATCAACAGAGTATCGAGTTTCAACCTAGAACACGTGGTGGCAAGTCACGGTTTTGTACCCAGGGAACTTGTATCTCAGATAACATTAAATTCACAAGCTGCATAATATTCATAACCATTCGTATTCATTGCATAATCATTCATCATAGCCATGGCATCATATAGCCATAATACATACACATTCTCCTCATATAACTCATCACTTTTAACATTTTACTTCATCCCCAAGTTACCTCTATTTCTTAGCTTCAACTTACTGCTAGAGTAACTACTATAATCTGGAGCTAAAAGAGTGAAAATAGAGGTTTGGAAGCTTGAAATTTAACTTAAAAACACAAAAATCCATTTTTTTGTTGAAACAGAAGCCACGCGTACGCGTGGATCCCAACTTGCAAGGGTTGGTCGCGTCGCGAGCGACTGGACACATACACAAATATCGGATCACGCGTACGCAAACTCACTGCTCGCATACACGTGAATCCCAACCCATAAAGGTTGGTCACGTCAGGAGCAACGGGACGCATACACAAATATCGGATCACGCCTATGCATGGGCCATGCATACGCGTGAACGTACGTTTTCCCAAAAATTTTGCTAAGGTATGAAAAGCTGCAGAATTTCTTTTTTAACCCCAAATTTCTAGCACGCATAATTTTTTCGTCTTAAAACACTTTTTATCCGTTCTTCGAACGGCCTAAACTTCACGAATCCAATTTTCATACAAAACAAGTTTGAGATCATTTAGAGATTCGGAAATCAAGTTATACTTCGCCGAAATTTGTCTAAAAACTAAATTTCACAAAAACTTCAAACCTCATTTTCATTAAAAGCCACTCTCAATTCAATACCAAACCTGAAAATCATTAACAAACACCTCTTCCTCAACACCACAACAATCTCCATAATATACCATACCCCAAATCAACAACATCATACATACACTTCCCAAATGCACCAACAAAATCATAATTCACCAATTCAATACTTATATATTCATGTTCTCAAGTCATTAATCATCAATTCATCAATTATGATTCAGTCAACAAGCCCCAAAACCAAAACATACTTCTTATCAAGAGCACTAAGCAATAAATATACACATAGGTTTCAACCAATCCTATGGTCACCTAGCCTAAGTTTTCACAGAACATTACATATTAAATACTCAAAACCTAAACCATACCTTGGCCGATTTCCACGTATTAACCAAGGCAACCCACTTAGGCAAAAAGGGCAAGGCTTCAATCACCAAAATTAAACTCTAACACCTACCAAGCTCTCAAATCAAGCTTCCAATGATTCCAAGGACTCTGTATCATGCATTCATACACCTAACACATATATATACATACATATACCCAACAACTCAATATCCAACATAATCAAAACAAGAAATAGCTAGGTTCAGAATCCTTACCATGCCCACTGATGACAAGTCATCATATACCCATTTCTCAAGCTAATTTCACTTGTTTCACTAGTTTTTATGCACTTTCTTGCACCATAAGTAAGCAATTTAGAGTGGAATTGCATGTTTTATTTGAATCAAACAACCACCATTTAATTGATGCTAAATCATGAGGTTTAAGCTAAATTTAATTGAATTTTAATTGATTTATAAACCTTGTGAATTTAGTGATACTTTGATTGGTTGTTTTGATTAATTGTAGGTGAAGAAAAGAAGAAAAGAATGAAGCGTGGCTTAAGAAAGCGTGGCCCAAGGAAGAAAAGAGTGTAGCGCATGGAAGGGAGAAAGCCACACTGCCCTCCACAAGAGCACACTGCCCTCCAAGGGAGCACAACAATGAACCAAGCATTCAAGGCTTCACTGCCCTGCCCTCCTTGAGGGCGGAGCACAATTCTAGGCCAAGAAACAAGGGAAGGAAAAATTCTGCCCTGCCCTCCTCAAGAGCAATTTTGGGCTCCTCATGGAAAAATTCAAGGAAATTGTTCTCCAAGTGCCACCCATGGGTTTCGAGCCCAAGCACATGAAGGGAAGGGAGTGGCGCAACAATAAAGGAAAATGAGCCACACTTGGCTAAAAGGCTACCACCAAGTTTCGAACACAAGATCTCTAGGAAGCCAAGCCTTAAGCGTGAATCATGTGCCAAGAAGAAAAAGCTCAGCATGCCTTCAGCTAGGTTTCAATCTTGGGACCTCACCCAAGAACACGGAAAGCTTGCGCTGCCCTGCCCTTGTGGAGGGCAGAGCAACATTCCTTGGTGCATGGTGCATAATTTGGCACGGCCAGCACACACATTGACGCACAGCAAGGGAGCTTGGGCGTGCAGCTTGGACGCACCATGACAACACTGCCCTGATCTCCACAAGGGCAGGGCAGCATCCTGATGCCCCCCCCCAAATTTGGCACGCTAGTTGGATCCACATGCAAGGCTTCCCTGCTCTGCCCTCCACAAGAGCAGAGCAACTTCCTGGGAGCAACATGGGCTGAATTTCACTCAAAAATCCAACTTAATTCACTTCTTCACCAAATCAAAAATCCCACTCAAAATTCTTAGATCCAAAATAGAAAGTGTATAAATAGGTGTTAGTTAAGATTAGAAGGGGAGCTTACTTTCATTTTAATTTTCATCCTTAGTCAACTTGAGAGCTCACTTCCCATTTTTCTGTTTTCTGCAAAATTGGCTTGAGAATTGGAGGAGAGAATTCACTTCTTCTTCCTCTGATTGTTTTATTTTCTTTATTGGGTTTTGTTTGAGTCTTGAGTGTGAAGAATTGAGGAACTTCTGTCTCAATCTCCATTTAAGATCTCTTTGATTTTCCTACTGCATAATTGAGTTAAATTCCATTTCCTTTACTGCTGCAATCTTCAATTTCTTTTTAATTTCTTTGTGAATTTGGATCTAAGAAGGCAATTGAGATCTAGACTCTGCTATCTAGTCTCTGGAGTCCTGAGATATGATTTTCTCTTTTTGGTTCTTCAGCTGAACCACTGCTGCAATTGAATTTCCATTTGCTGTTTGAAGATCTAGTCATCAATTCATCTCTTGCTTAGTTAATTGTTGCAATTTAATTTCCCTTGCTTAAATTCTGAAATCCCAGTCCTCAAATCCCTTCTTGATTCAAGCAATTTATATTTCTTACACTTTAAGTTACCACAATTTACATTTCTTGCACTTTAAGTTTCAGTCATTTAATTTCTTATTCTTTAAGATTCAGCATCTTTACTTTCAGTTCTCTTTAATTTCTGCAATTCATCCCTCTCCCTTTACATTTCCTGCTATTTACTTACTGTTGAATACAAAATCACTCAACCAATACTTGATTCGCTTGACTAAATCAACCACTAAACTAAAATTGCTCAATCCTTCAATCCCTGTGGGATCGACCTCACTCCCGTGAGTTTTATTACTTGATGCGACCCGGTATACTTGCCGGTGAGTTTTGTGTTGGATCGTTTTCCACACATCAAGTTTTTGGCGCCGTTGCCGGGGATTGAAATAGATTGACAATGATTAAGTGAAGTGGAGATCTAGATTAAGCATTTTTTTTCTTTTGTTCTTAACTAACATATTAACTGTTTGACTATTTGCCTAAGCTAACCAAAACTTCATTCTAGCGATAGATTGAAGTTTCACTGGTTTTCTCGTTCTGTGTGTTTCTTGTGTTGTGTTTGTATGTCAGTATAGGGAGAGCTACTCCTATTTTCTCTGAAACTGACCAAAGAACTCTTTGAAGGTTGAGAAGAGAAGCTAGAGGGAAAGCTATTGTTGGAGAAGAGGAAGAATTTCAAGAGATGGAAGGAGATCATCAAGAAGGAGGGGCCAACAATAACCCACAACAGAGGAGAGTACTGGCCTCCTATACATTTGTAAATGCTAGACATTATGGGAGTAGCATTTTTACCCCTAATGTCAATGCAAACAATATTGAACTGAAGCCACAACTTATCACATTGGTCCAAAACAACTGCTCTTTTGGAGGAGGGCCATTGGAGGACCCAAACCAACATCTATCCACTTTCTTGAGAATCTGTGACACAGTTAAAAGCAATGGAGTGCACCCTGACATATACAAGCTGTTGTTATTTCCATTCTCTCTCAGGGACAAAGCCACTCAATGGCTAGAAACATTTCCAAAGGAGAGCATCAACACTTGGGATGATTTGGTGAGCAAGTTTCTTGCCAAATTTTACCCCCTCAAAGGATCATAAGATTGAAGACTGAGGTGCAGACATTCACTCAAATGGATGCTGAAAATCTATATGAGGCGTGGGAAAGATATAAGGCTCTGCTGAGGAAATGTCCACCAGAGATGTTCACTGAGTGGGACAAGCTGCAGAACTTCTATGAAGGACGTACTCTGAAGGCTCAAGAGGCACTTGATTACTCAGCTGGAGGGTCATTGCAATTGATGAAAACTGCAGAGGAAGCTCAAAACCTCATTGATATAGTAGCCAACAACCAATATTTCTTTTCTCACCAAAGGCAACGCCAACCATCACAGAGGAAGGGAGTGCTAAAATTGGAAGGAGTGGATACAATTTTGGCTCAACACAAAGTGATGCAGCAGCAGATTTAGCAATAATTTGAGCAAATGGCCAAGAGAATTGATAGCCTACAGGTTGCATTAGTGAGTGCTACAAGCCAACCATCAACTCCTTGGGGGCAGAATGAAGAGAACCAAGAAGAACAGCAACAAGAGCAAGTGCACTATATGCACAACCAAAATTCTGGATCAAATGAGGTGTATGGTGACACCTACAATCCATCTTGGAAGAACCACCCACACCTTAGGTGGGGAGACAATCATAATCAAAACCAACAACCATGGCAAAGGAACTCAGCTCAAAACAATCCAAGAAACAACCAAAATCACAACCAACAGCCAACTAACCAAATTCCTTACAGAAAATCCCAAAACAATTACCCCAACTCCAACCATTATCCATCCAATACCCAACCAACTAACCAAAACACTTACCATCATCCATCAACACCCCAAAATCAACCAATCTCACAAGATTCTCAGAGGATTACTAATCTGGAGATGCTCATGGAAAAGATGGTGAAAAACCAAAAAATGACAACAAAGAACCAAGAAGCTTCCATGAAGAGCCTAGAAAGGCAGATTGGACAAATCTCCAAGCAGATTTCTATTGAGAGACCTTCAAGCTCACTACCAAGTGACACCATTCCTAATCCAAAAGAAGAGTGCAAAGCTGTGCAACTAAGGAGTGAAAAGACATTGGTAGATGGCAATAAAGGGGCAACCAAGAAGCTCATGGAGAGTGATAAAGAACCAACAGAGGAAGATGGAGCTAACAACAAGGACATAACAAGCAAGAATGTCTTAGAAAAGCTCATAGAAAAGAACAACCAACCACAGAATTTGAAGAAGGGAAAGCAGATCATGGAAGAACCAAATCCAAGACAGCAGCAAGTAGAGAAGAGCCTTACACCTCCACTACCTTATCCACAAAGATTTCACAAAGAAACAAAGGATCAACATTTCTATAAATTCCTTGAGACTTTCAAGAAGCTAGAGATCAACATTCCCTTGGCCGAGGCATTAGAGCAAATGCCTCTATATGCCAAGTTCTTAAAGGAGCTCATCAACAAGAAAAGAAGTTGGATGGAGAAGGAGACTGTGCTGCTCACTGAAGAATGTAGCGCTGTGCTTCAAAAGGGAATCCCACCAAAGCTTAAAGATCCAGGGAGTTTTGTAGTTGCTTGCATCATAGGTAAAATAACATTAGACAAGGCTCTTTGTGATCTTGGAGCTAGTATCAACTTAATGCCCCTGTCCACGATGAGGAAGCTTGCGATAGAAGAACTCAAACCCACTAGGATATCACTAGTCATGGCTGATAGATCAATCAAGACACCTAATGGAATTGTGGAGAATCTGTTAGTAAAGGTTGGGGAGTTTATCTTCCCTGTGGATTTTGTGATCTTGGACACTGAAGAGGAAGGAAATAATTCAATCATCCTGGAAAGACCATTTCTAGCAACTGCAAGAGCTATTATCGATGTAGAAAAGGGAGAGATGATCTTCAGAGTACACAATGAGCAAATGGTCATAAATATTTTCAAGTCAATGCAACACCCTCCTGAGCAAGAGGATTACCTAAGAGTGGACATGATAGAAAGACTGGTGGAAGAAATGTTAGACACTAATCATCATGAGCAAGAAGTGGAAAATAACCAGGAGACAATAGAGGAACAAGCAGCTGAAATCTCTATTGACAAAGAGGTGAAACCAAGCAAGAAGGAAGAAGTACAAAAACAAGAACAGAAGCCATTACCCACCCATCTCAAATATGCATTCCTTGGCACATCAGAAAGTTTTCCAGTAATCATCAATTCATCCCTGACAAAAAAAGAAGGAGAAGAACTTCTTGATGTACTCAGAGCTCACAAGGATGCTTTAGGATGGACCATTGATGACCTGAAAGGCATCAGCCCTGCAGTGTGTATGCATAAAATCCTCTTAGAGGACAATTCCAAACCAGTGGTTCAACCTCAGAGAAGGCTAAATCCCACAATGAAGGAAGTTGTCCAGAAGGAAGTAATGAAGTTGTGGAATGCAGGGATAATTTATCCTATCTCTGATAGCTCATGGATAAGCCCAGTTCAAGTGGTACCAAAGAAGGGTGGGATGACAGTCATTGTTAATGAGAAAAATGAACTCATTCCCACAAGAACTGTGACACGATAGAGGATGTGTATTGACTATAGGAGGCTGAATGATGCCACACGCAAAGATCATTTTCCACTTCCCTTCATTGACCAGATGCTTGAAAGATTGGCCGGCCATGCTTACTATTGCTTCCTGGACGGCTATTCTGGGTATAATCAGATAATGGTAGATCCAAAGGACCAAGAAAAGACTTCATTCACATGTCCATTTGGAGTTTTTTCCTATAGAAGGATGCCGTTTGGGCTATGCAATGCCCCGGCCACCTTTCAAAGGTGTATGCTCTCCATTTTTTCAGATATGATCGAAAAGTTTTTAGAGGTTTTCATGGACGACTTTTCAGTTTTTGGTGACAATTTCAATGCTTGCCTGAAACATCTAACTCTTGTCTTGAAACGGTGCCAAGAAACTAATTTGGTTTTGAACTGGGAGAAGTGCCATTTCATGGTGCCCGAGGGGATTGTTCTTGGTCACAAAGTTTCAAGAAAAGGGATAGAGGTTGACAAGGCAAAGGTGGAGATCATAAAGAAGCTCCCTCCACCAACTAATGTGAAATCTGTTAGAAGTTTCTTGGGGCATGCAGGATTTTATAGAAGGTTTATCAAGGATTTTTCTAAAATAGCCAAACCTTTGAGTAATCTGTTAATGATTGATAATCCTTTTGTTTTTGATGAAAACTGCCAGCATGCCTTTGAAACTTTAAAAAACAAACTAACAACAGCACCAATCATCACACCCCGGGATTGGAAACTACCTTTTGAACTCATGTGTGATGCAAGTGATATTGCAATTGGTGCTGTGCTTGGACAAAAGAAGGGGAACTTGCATCATGTCATATATTATGCAAGTAAGGTGCTGAATGAGGCTCAAAAAAATTATACCACAACAGAAAAGGAATTATTAGCTGTAGTTTATGCTTTGATAAGTTTAGACCATACTTGATAGGATCCAAAATTGTGGTTTATACTGACCATGCTGCCCTTAAGTATTTGATGTCAAAGCAGGATGCTAAACCAAGACTTATCAGGTGGATATTGCTCCTACAAGAGTTTGACATTGAAGTAAAGGACAGGAAGGGCACTGAAAACCAAGTTGCTGATCATTTGTCAAGGCTACCATAAGAAACAATTCAAAAAACCTCCCAACCAGTGAATGAAAGCTTTCCAGATGAACGCCTCTTACAGATCCAGCAAGCACCTTGGTTTGCTGACATAGCAAACTATAAAGTGGGGAGGAAGATACCTCAAGAGTTCTCTAAGCAACAAGTGAAGAAGTTAATCAATGAAGCAAGGAAATTCTTGTGGGATGAACCCTTCTTGTTCAAGAGATGTCTTGATGGAGTGATTAGAAGGTGTGTCCCGGAGATTGAAATAAGGGATATATTGTGGCATTGCCATGGCTCAGCTTATGGTGGACACTTTGGTCCAGAAAGAACAGCTGCAAAGATACTGCAGAGTGGCTTCTATTGGCCAACTATCTTCAAAGATGCCAGAGAGTTTGTTCACCAATGTAATGAATGCCAGAGAGCAGGAGAATTGACAAGAAGGAATGAGATGCCGCAGAATTTCATTTTGGAATTAGAATTATTTGATCTATGGGGCATTGACTTCATGGAACCCTTTCCCCCTTCCTATTCTTTCAGATATATCTTGGTAGCAGTAGAGTATGTCTCAAAGTGGGTGGAAGCCATAGCCACAACTACCTGTGATGCGCAAATTGTCCTTCAATTCCTCAAGAAGCACATTTTCACTAGATATGGAGTACCCAAAGGTCTTATTAGTGATGGTGGTGGTCATTTTTGTAACAAACAAATGAAGAAACTCCTTCATAAATATGGAGTTATTCATAAAGTAGCCACACCATACCACCCTCAGACTAATGGGCAAGCTGAATTAGCAAACAGAGAATTGAAGAAGATCCTAGAGAAGACAATAGGAAGCACAAGAAAGGATTGGGCTAGGAAGTTGGAAGATGCACTCTGGGCATACAGGACAGCTTTCAAAACTCCCATTGGGAAGTCCCCCTTTCAGCTATTATATGGCAAATCTTGTCACCTCCCTGTAGAGCTTGAACACAAAGCTTTTAGGGCTAATAAACTCCTAAACTTTGACTCTGAAGCAGGAGGGGAGAAAAGGTTGTTGCAGCTAAATGAGCTGGATGAATTTAGGCTAGAAGCTTATGAAAATGCCAAGATATACAAGGAAAAAGCCAAGAGGTGGCATGACAGGAAGATCTCGAAGAAAGAATTCAAACCTGGGCAACAAGTACTCTTGTACAACTCACGACTCAAGATGTTCCCTGGCAAGCTTAAATCTAAGTGGACTGGTCCATATTTGGTAACTAAGGTTTTTCCTTATGGGAGTATTGAATTACTAGACGAAGCAACAAAGAGTCAATTCACAGCAAATGGTCACAGAGCAAAGCTATACCTAGGAGGACAATGGGACAAGGAAAAAGAGGTTCAGAACCTACAGCCTTCTTGAAGTAAAAATGAAAGATGTCAAGCTAGTGACATTAAAAGAGCGCTTGTTGGGAGGCAACCCAACCTGAGGTAGTTTTCTTTTCATAGCTTTTTCAATAAAAATGTTGAATAATTAGTATGCATTGCAAGAAGCTAAGTTTGGTGTTGCACACCAAAACAATTTAAGGGAGAATGAAGGATTCTAAGTTTGGTGTTCCACCAAAATCTCATTTAAAAGAACATTCTTACTTCCTGCATAAGGCTAGCTCCAAGCAATCAGACAGATTATTCAACTACTTAACTGCTTTCTAGTTTTAATTCCATAACCTTTAGCAAGGACACAAGGTTTTACATATGGTTAACTTGTTGCATAAGAGGCAGTGGCAAGGAATTAAGTTTGGTGTTCCCACACCAAAATAAATCCAAAAGACATACTCAGCTCATGCATACTAACCATTCACTTAAGGGCTTGAGATGCAAGCAACTTTTGAGAATTATGCAGAAAACTTGCCAACATTTGAAGACAATTTGCATTATGACTCAAAAGGGAGGCAACAGGAGGAAGAATGAAAAGCTGCAACTTAAAAGGTTGTATTTACACTTGATCCTTGTTGTTGTGAAAAGTTTTAATTCAGGAATTCTTGTATGTCTTGCTAAAGTGTTCATCTAGTTGCAAGTGAAGTTGTTTGGTTAAGAATGCTTATCCGCATAATGCTTGTCATTCATCACTTAGCTTTAAATTTTGTTTTGTTTCCCATATGCATGAATAAAAGAGAAATGTTTGAATTAGAAAGTAAATATCCAATGTTGCATAAGTTGGAATGGAAGTTAATGGTGGTATATGTGTTTGATTAAATGCATAACTCATGAAATAATTGCTGCATAATGTCATTTTCATTGAAGTGTGAGCTAGCTTGCTGTCATAAAGGTTCCTATCAGTAAAGAAAAAATTCCCTTGAGAACAAAAATAAAACAGAAAGAAAAGGAAGAAGAAAAAGCCAATGTGGCAAGAAAAACAAAGAATAAGGCTGGGCACCAATAGCTTGGACCCTAGGACACATGCCTGTGATTTTCTTGTACTAGGATATGCTTGGACAAGTAAATTCTAAGGGATATTTCAAAACCTGGCCACTTAGATCAACTGATTTGGGATGGCCAATTGAAAGTCTACAATAAAGAGCAACCTAGCTACAGAACATTTAGTTATCCAAAGAGGTGATGGGCATCAATGATCCTAGGAGGAAATAGTGAGCCATATGTCTGTGGTGAAGAAATGTTGAGTAAAAAATAAAGCCAAAGGCTGCTGCAACATTTGACACCAAGCCTTCAAAGAATAATAAGCTTGTTAAGCAAAATAAAACAAGAAAAGTTAGCAAGGGAGCAAGTAAAAAGTAAACCTTATAACAGCAAGCTTAGTAAGCCTTTGAGGAAAAGTGTACATTATGTATAACATCAAACAATAACTGAGTTATCATTGTCTGCATAAAAACTCCATGAACCAAGTTCTACTATATGCTTAATAAGGATATATATGCTTTTCTTTTTTTCACTTTATTTCCTCTTAATTTTGATGCTTGCTTGGGGACAAGCAAGATTTAAGTTTGGTGTTGTGATGACAAGTCATCATATACCCATTTTTCAAGCTAATTTCACTTGTTTCACTAGTTTTTATGCACTTTCTTGCACCATAAGTAAGCAATTTAGAGTGGAATTGCATGTTTTATTTAAATCAAACAACCACTATTTAATTGATGCTAAATCATGAGGTTTAAGCTAAATTTAATTGAATTTTAATTGATTTATAAACCTTGTGAATTTAGTAATACTTTGATTGGTTGTTTTGATTAATTGTAGGTGAAGAAAAGAAGAAAAGAATGAAGCGTGGCTTAAGAAAGCGTGGCCCAAGGAAGAAAAGAGTGTAGCGCATGGAAGGGAGAAAGCCACACTGCCCTCCAGAAGAGCACACTGCCCTCCAAGGGAGCACAACAATGAACCAAGCATTCAAGGCTTCACTGCCCTGCCCTCCTTGAGGGTGGAGCACAATTCTAAGCCAAGAAACAAGGGAAGGAAAAATTTTGCCCTGCCCTCCTCAAGAGCAATTTCGGGCTCCTCATGGAAAAATTCAAGGAAATTGTTCTCCAAGTGCCGCCCATGGGTTTCGAACCCAAGCACATGAAGGGAAGGGAGTGGCGCAACAATAAAGGAAAATGAGCCACACTTGGCTAAAAGGTTACCACCAAGTTTCGAACACAAGATCTCTAGGAAGCCAAGCCTTAAGCGTGAATCATGTGCCAAGAAGAAAAAGCTCAGCATGCCTTCAGCCAGGTTTCGATCTTGGGACCTGACCAAATAACACGAAAAGCTTGCGCTGCCCTGCCCTTGTGGAGGGCAGAGCAACATTCCTTGGTGCATGGTGCATAATTTGGCACGGCCAGCACACACATTGACGCACAGCAAGGGAGCTTGGGCGCGCAGCTTGAACACACCATGACAACACTGCCCTTCTCTCCACAAGGGCAGGGCAACATCCTGATGCCCCTCCCAAATTTGGCACCCTAGTTGGATCCACATGCAAGGCTTCCCTGCTCTGCCCTCCACAAGAGCAGAGCAACCTCCTGGGAGCAACATGGGCTGAATTTCACTCAAAAATCCAACTTAATTCACTTCTTCACCAAATCAAAAATCTCACTCAAAATTCTTAGATCCAAAATAGAAAGTGTATAAATAAGTGTTAGCTAGGATTAGAAGGGAGCTTACTTTCATTTTAATTTTCATCCTTAGTCAACTTGAGAGCTCACTTCCCATTTTTCTGTTTTCTGCAAAATTGGCTTGAGAATTGGAGGAGAGAATTTACTTCTTCTTCCTCTAATTGTTTTATTTTCTTTACTGGGTTTTGTTTTGAGTCTTGAGTGTGAAGAATTGAGGAACTTCTGTCTCAATCTCCATTTAAGATCTCTTTGATTTTCCTATTGCATAATTGAGTTAAATTCCATTTCCTTTACTGCTGCAATCTTCAATTTCTTTTTAATTTCTTTGTGAATTTGGATCTAGGAAGGCAATTGAGATCTAGACTCTGCTATCTAGTCTCTGGAGTCCTGAGATCTGATTTTCTCTTTTTGGTTCTTCTGCTGAACCACTGCTGCAATTGAATTTCCATTTGCTCTTTGAAGATCTAGTCAATTTCAATTCATCTCTTGCTTAGTTAATTGTTGCAATTTAATTTCCCTTGCTTAAATTCTGAAATCCCAGTCCTCAAATCCCTTCTTGATTCAAGCAATTTATATTTCTTGCACTTTAAGTTACCGCAATTTACATTTCTTGCACTTTAAGTTTCAGTCATTTAATTTCTTGTTCTTTAAGATTCAGCATCTTTACTTTCAGTTCTCTTTAATTTCTGCAATTCATCCCTCTCCCTTTACATTTCCTACTATTTACTTACTGTTGAATACAAAATCACTCAACCAATACTTGATTCGCTTGACTAAATCAACCACTAAACTAAAATTGCTCAATCCTTCAATCCCTGTGGGATCGACCTCACTCCCGTGAGTTTTATTACTTGATGCGACCTGGTATACCTGCCGGTGAGTTTTGTGTTGGATCGTTTTTCACACATCACCCACGGACTAAACAAATTAAATCCGTCAAGCTCCACAAGCTAAATTGACCTTAGAGTACCAAATTAAACAAAATCTCAACATGGGTTCTTACCAATTTTTGAAATTCAAAGGGTAGAGAAACTAGGGTGAGATTGAAGCTTACCTATGAAATTGATCTAATAGAATTGTAGAGCCCAACGCAGTGGACACGTGGCCGCAAACGGTGCTGTGATTGGAGCTCGGGACAAGAAGTTATGGTGGTTTGAAACCAAGGCAAGGGTTTGTTCCTCACCTTCTTCTTCCTTCATCCTTGGAACGTGAATAAGGAAATGAAGGGAAATGTGATGAGCTGAAGCTTATTAATGGGTTAGTATGGTTTGGGCCTTGGACCCATTTTGGTCCCGGTTCGACCAATTTGGCCCGTTCGGCCTAATCTTGGGTCAAATTCTTTGAAATTAGTGTCAAAATTCTTATTTTAATGAGCTCTATCCTAATTTAATATAAGATTTACATTTCTAATTTTTCCTTATTAAACTTTAATTTATTGACTAATCATTTACTAATTTAGCGGGGTTTACACGACAAAAGTTTGGGGTTTAAAATGATAAATCTGCAGATTTCAGACTTAAGTAAAAATTTTGACAAAACGTACTCTCACGCGTACACGTGACATGGGATTCTTGCGTACGCATACCATCTATTCGCATTTGCATGCATAGGCGTGACCCCTGTTTCAGCAAAAATGGATTTTGTGTTTTAAAGCTTAAATTCGAACCTCTAAACTTCTATTTTCATTCTTTTAGCCCCTAAAGATTAGTTTTAAGTGTAGTGCTGAGATTAGACTATGGAAAGCAAGGTTACTTAGAAGTAAAGGAAGGTCTAGAGTAACTGAACTGAGATGTTAATGATGAGATTGGGGATGACTGTATGTGGCTGGAATGGTCGAGGTGTGTGTATGGCTGGAATGGTCGAGATGTGTGTGTGGCTGGAATGGTCGAGAGGACAAGATTTGGGTGCGATCCCACTTGCTCGTTAACTTGAAAATATATTCAAATGGCAAGTTGATGATAGAAGTTCACTCTCTTGTCGTGATGAGGGTGCGGGAAAAGTGGAAAGGCACTCTCCTTCGTATTGTTTCCCCCACATTCTTCTCTAGTTGTAAGGTAGAAAGACATGCTCATTCGATGTGAAAAGGCACTCTCCTTCGTATATCCTTCAGGAGAAGGGGGAAAGGCACGCTCTTTTGATGTGGAATGACACTCTCCTTCATTTATGATCCTCCTGGAGATGTGCAACCTAGAGACAAATGTCTCGGTTAGCTACCAGATGTGTCAGGTTCTGGCGATTTAACCGACACATGAGCTCACGGCCAATAGGATAGGCATGCATCATGTTGCATTTGTTTGCTTTGTTTGGGTGTGTATAATTGCTTTGGGTTCGCCTATCTGATAAATTCTATTTAGTTGATAACTGTGACACTTGCTGTAACTGTTCTTTAAATGTGTTTGCCTTGTATTTGCTTGTGTTTGTGATTGTCTTTTTGTTTTGAGTACCTTGGTGGTAGACGGGTGATAATGTTGATTTGATTTGAAATGGGTCAGAGGCCGGGTTGAGTTTATTTAGGTCGGAGGCCGAGCTGGTTTGATTTGGGCCATAGGCTGTGACTGGTTGGGTCAATGGTAAGGATTAGAGTTGAATGAGACAGTGAGTGGATTGTAATTTGAGAGATTAAGTTAGGATTGAGTTAGAACCTAAAGAGCCTTATATATCAACCCCCTGCTTATGGTTTCTGTTTTAGTTCCTTAAGAATTATAATCTAAGTGTCGGCGTTCTAGGATTGCATCTGGCTTTCTCAGGACCTTATTTATTATATATGTGGGCACCTTAACCATACTGAGAACCATCGGTTCTCATCCATACAATATTATTATTTTTTAGATGCAGGTTGAGAAGCACCACTCTGTATTCTGGAAGACGCTGATGAAGCGAAGAACTCTTGGGATTCAGGGTCGTATTTTTTATTATATTTATGTATGTATATAGATTCTCCACCTTGTATTTTATGTTCGTCCCTCTTAGGGGTTGACTCGGAGAAACGGGTTGTCGTTTTCTGTTTTGGGTCATTTTAGGATTCTCTTATATATATATATACTTTTATGCTCTGGCCGATTTATCTTCACGAACCGAATTGGAAGCTTTGTTAATTGTATCCATTTCATGGAAGTTTCCCTTTCACGTGAGAATTACAACTTTTATTTTAAACTTTCCTTCAAAGGCTCCTAGATATAAAACTTTTTCAACTATATATATATATATATATATATATATATATATATATATATATATATATATATATATATATATATATATATATATATATTTAGAGGTCGTAATACCAACCACCTCAGTTTTATGACTTAAGCATAAGACTTTGTGTGGTAGGGTGTTACATTTATTGTCGTGGATTGAAAAAGTAAATTGAAATGACAATTTAATATTTCTATACTCTTAAAATATTATTTATTTATTTTCTAGCATTCTTTATTATTCAATTATCACATTAATATAATTTAATTCTATAAAATTATTTATCATCATTTGATTGAATAAAAATTCTATTTTATCTAAAAATTTTAGAATTTCTCAACCTCAAGATCATCCATGTTAAATCATTAAGAAATATAACTGAGAGCGCGAAAGCGTCCCTTTATTCGAAAGCATGATTGAGATTAGACAGCTTGACTCTTGTGGTTCTTTGATCTTCGTCAACCAAAACCTTATGTATCCTTGATAGGGTTAAATCACAACTCCAGTGTGGGAAAAGAGCTATGGAGGCGAGTTTGATGTGCTAGAGACCAAAATCCTGAAATCATTATTTATATGAGTGTGATACTCATTAAACCCTAAAACTCATAAAATAGTATCTATATTTTTAATCTCATTTATCTAAATTAAAAGTAATAATGAATTATTTAATTCAATATTTATGACAATAAATGAGATCACCGTTATATAAGTCATTTAATGTGAAATTACTTAATTTGTGATTATAATTAATATATGTATTGTCCATAAATATATTAAGAAATAACAATTTCCTAACAATCTTTCACTTGGGCTATACATATATATTTTCCTGAGATAATCATATCTTATAAATTTTATGCGCACATCTGAATATTATTTCCTTGATTACTTTAATAATCTGATCTTTCTCATATATTAGTTATAAAATTACCACAGCTTTTATCACATTAGTGTCGCAACAAAACCACGATAATCACTATACTAAAATACTAAATCACATAGATCAAATTTCGATGAAAATGTTCAGAAATTACATGCGAAAATGATCTCATGCATGCCTATTTCTAACTTGTCTAACGTGAATAAAAATTCTATTTTATTCGGTGACAGACTCAGATAAAACTGCAACGACAATGTCCGGACTCATAGCGACGACGACAAAGTAATGAGTCTGTGAAAGAGGAAGGGAAGAACTTAATAGACTCATAATGAGAGAGAGAGAGAGAGAGAGAGAGAGAGAGAGAGGGAAATTTACCAAGAGAAAATGGACTCGGCAGAAGAAAGGTGGCGACGGACTCAACAACGACGGTAATGGGATAAGTAACGATGCCGACATGAGCTGTGAAGGAATATGGGAGTTGTGAAGGAGTAGGCGGCGATGGATTCAGCAACGACAATGACGGGAGCTATGAGGTTTTTTGTGAAGAAGTCGAGAAGAAGAAGACTTTGGGTGAGGATGACTGGGTTTCTCTTGCATGGCTATAGAGTATGGACTGAAGCCGTGAATCACTGAATCTATGATGTGAGGCAAATCCTATTTTTTAAAAAGTGTTTATATGTATATATTCGGGGCAGGTACACCCTAAATCCGACCATGCCCTGTCTTGAGCAAAATCTTCCCTGACTCAGGTCAAGTTATTATCCTCTCCAACCGGGTATGGACGGGTTGGGTACCCGCGTATTCGGGTACTCCTAGCAAGTATAACTACGTATTGATACTCTATTTATTAAGGGTTTATTACGAGTCAATGGATTGCTACACACACAAGGCAAGATTCTAACTCTTAATAATTGTTTAAGCGGACAAGTAAGATGATCACTCAACAAACTCAAATTGATTAAGACAAACACTAATTTTTTTTAATATTAAAAATCTTGAGCATTTGATTTTAATTATAACTTTGTAAAATATTTATAATAATAATAATTACTATATATATTTTATTTAATTTTTTAATAAAATTTTTTATATAATTTTATGCAGGGACAGATCTAGAAATATTATCATGGGCCAATAACATATATAATATTAAAAAATTATGTAAAAAAATGATATAATATAAGATGTATTACAAAAATATATCGATAGAGAATATATTTTAAAGTACAAAAAATATGTATGTACTTTTTATTAAGAAGTGGTCGATTCTTTGTATCATAAAATTCATCGATAATAAAATTTGTGTCAAATTTTTCAACAATTTTCTTTTTAATATAATTAAAAGAAAATTAACAAGAAATTCATCTTTTATTTTGTTTCTGAGTTATTCTTCACAATATTCATAACTAAAAATAATCTCTCAGTTGTAGCAGTTGAAATAGAAAGAATTAATACTAAATGAATCAAGAAGGATGATCACAAGAAAAAAAAAAGAATCCACTTTATGGGATTTAAAAAATTTTATTTAAGTAAAAAGTATTAGTAATAATATCTTTTTTAAATTTTTTAAATATTATTACTTATTTTTTAAATATTAAAAATCATTAATATTTAGATTGGATTAGACTTTTATTTATATTAGACTAAATACTAAATATTTTTTTTTTAAAATTAAATCATACTTAATAACTTATTACTATTAACTTTTTTTAAAAAAAGCTAGGGTCCGAAGCCTCCACTTGCCCGGATATGTCCGTTCCTAATTTTATGTATTATCCGATACAAAGTATGGAAACATACACTAGTTAAATTAGCAAAATTTAGGTTAGATTAAAATTAAAGTTAATCATGATAGGTCAATTAATTTTATTTCAATTAATAATAAAAAATATAATACAAAAAATAATTTATCCTCTAATTTATAGAAAATTAAATAGTATTCACCAAAAATATATCCATTCTTATACAGCAACTCAATAAAATGTTGCTACTTTAAGAAACCAAAAACTAAAGTCTTAAAGATCTCCTCCTAAGATTCACTTGGGCGAATTGAATACCTCCTTCATTGGAGTAAAGATAATTTTCGTTAGCAAAGCTATGTTTTCGCAATTTTAGGTTCAATTTATACTTTAGGATTTAGACATCCTGATTATTATTACATAGGATTAGAATTAGATTTTTATATTCATAATCTAAGTAATCAAATTTATGCCCATCAAGTATTTCATAAATTGAAGTTGATGATTTCTAGATACATATATTAAAATCTGGTGTTACTTTTAACTAATCTGGTAGCGAATTAGTTGCAACGCTAAATAATTTATTTATGAGAAATAAACACTATTGAAAGAAAGAAAGAAAGAAAGAAAGAAAGAAAGAAAGAAACATATGCATTCGTTTTCCATCAACACCAACATCACATCTTGAATGACCCTCCAAATGCAAATTGTCTCGTGCGTGTCTCCATCTCTTCAAATTGGCTTAGTGTTCACACCTTTTCTTTTAAAACCCCTCAAATCCCACGTTTTATTTTCATTCATCTATCTCATTTCCCATGCCACCATACACTTACATGTTTAATGGTCCTACTTCCCTTCTTTTATTTCCTAACATATCCTCCACACACACCCCCCTCACCCTAACCCTTACCTCCCCTTTCTCTCTTTTTGACACAGCACACACTCGCCCATGTTGTTTGAATTATTAGAATCTTATTGACATTTGGATGGTTGGATCAAATTGTTCAACGCTTATTTATCTAGAACATTATATTGTAGTTTTTATTTTTAGATATATTAATTTAAAATGTATCAAACTAAAGAAGAGTATAACAAAAGATTTTTCTTTCACTTCAATGATATGTCTAACATCAAAGTCCATCAGACATTTGATTAATTCAACTAAATTTAATAGATGTTTTAAAAAAAAGGAAAAGAGTAAACCGAAATTTTTTTACTCATAATTTAAATTGAAGGTCTAGGTAAAAAGATTAAGTTATGTACCATTTTAATCGATCCTATCAATTCGAGTATAACAAAAATAATACTGGCTCATCAAGTGGTTGCATTATAAGAAAAAAATCCAAAATTGGACGAGGAAAAGCTATAAAATACACCAAACTTCTTGTTTCATAAAAAAATTAAAAATCCGAAAATATGGAATTCGTTTACTTAAATTTTTTGGGTTAAAGAATGAAATTTGGTTTATTTTATAGTTACTTCTTGTTAATTTGAATTTTCTTCTCTTTAATTTTGAGTTTTCTTCTGGTAATTTATTCGAATTTTCGATATTTATTTAAACTAACAAGTGAATTAATTCAATAAATTTATATTAATTATTTATTGACTTAATTTAATCTATACGATACTAAAACATTCACGTGCGAAATTCCATGGCCAAATAAAAGAGTAGACTTTTTCCTATACAAATTACTCAAGCTCAATTAATTATTAGAGTATATATAGTACAAAATAGATAGCCCCAAAAAATACAAAAAATTCAACGATTTTGTTTGATAGTATTCACTATATATATTGATATACATATAGATATACTTTGCAACACTTGAAGCGTATCAACCTCGGAAAACATATCAGCAGCATAAGCAATGTCCAACACTTCACCAGATTGGCCTGAACCAATAGTGAGAGTTCAATCCTTGTCGGAAAGATGCATAGATTCAATCCCAGACAGGTATATCAAGCCCCCGACCCATAGGCCGGTTTCTGCTTCTACTTCTACTTCTACTTCGGATGCAAATATCCCGGTCATAGACTTCGGAGACTTTCTAGGCACCGACCCGGATGCGAGGAAGTCGGTGCTCCAGAAAGTTGCCGAGGCCTGCAATGACTGGGGGTTCTTCCAAGTGGTGAACCACGGGGTTAGACCAGAGTTGATGGACAAGGCTAGGGAAACTTGGCGTGAATTCTTTCACCTTCCCATGGAATTGAAGCAAAAATATGCAAACTCTCCAAAGACTTATGAAGGTTATGGAAGTAGGCTTGGTGTTGAAAAGGGTGCTATTCTTGATTGGAGTGATTACTATTTCCTTCACTACCTTCCTTTGTCACTCAAAGATTATAACAAATGGCCTTCTTTGCCTCTCTCTTGCAGGTAATTAGTTATTATTAATAATTTCTATTCTACTTCTACTCTTTAATTTCTCCTAATTAGAACAGTAAAATAATGGAGTTGTAGTAACTTGTTATTCGATAATATATGGTAAAAAATATTAGTTAAAACCTGTCAAATTTTATTATTTTTGTCTCTATAAGAGAAATTTAGACTCTTTAAATTTATTTTTTTATCTTTCTAGCTAGTATTACTGTTTTTTATTATTAGACCTATTTTTCTCCCTCCTCTTTTTTTTGTGTCTTCTCCTCCAAAATGAAATTATTATTACCAATTAACTACTAGTGATGATGTCCCTCCGGCGCCCACAATGCTAATAAATTAAAGTATATTTATTTAGAAAATAAATAAAAATTAATTGGCACATCAAACTTTTCCTGCCTTATTTAAACCGGTGGTTTGCGTGTATAATTAACTAAGCTAGTAGCACTCATCAGCATGTATTATATGTATAATTTGAATAATACACATATATGATGATATGATAGATGATGATGATCCATGTTTTATGTAGTGACAAACCATATAGTATTATAAAATATAGTCAGGTACAGTATATAATAAAGTTAGTACTATTATATGTTACTATTGTATACATAAGTGATGCAAAAATGATGTGAAAATAGCTAGAGAATTTAGAGTTGTGAAGTTAAAATTGCTTAGTTTTTATATTATATAATTATATGCAGGGAAGTGTTTGATGAATATGGGAGAGAGGTGGTGAAGCTAGGAGGGAGGTTGTTGAAGGCTTTGTCTATAAACTTAGGTTTAGAAGAGGATTTTCTCCAGAATGCATTTGGGGGTGAAGATATTGGGGCATGTTTGAGGGTTAATTTTTACCCAAAGTGCCCTCGGCCGGAGCTGACGCTTGGTCTGTCGTCGCACTCGGACCCCGGAGGGATGACGATGTTGCTGCCGGACGACCAAGTTGCCGGCCTTCAGGTTCGGAGAGGCGACGAATGGATCACGGTGAAGCCTGCTCGCCATGCCTTCATTGTTAATATTGGAGATCAAATTCAGGTGAAAAATAATATTATATTATATTTTTAAAACATATTTAACGCGTGTCCTAAAATAAATTTAGAATCTGAGATTATTTTGAATAAATGTATAAAATTAAAACGAATCATTCTATCCTTATTTTCGATGATACGACATTGACGCGCAATAATATAACAGATGAGAAATATAAGAATGTTTGGCTAGAATTTATCATGGTACAATAATGTTTGGTCTTGTTTGTTTGTTTGTTTGTTTTTACTTTTTCATGTTTCAGTCTTCTTTAAGCTTGCTAAATGGATAAGTTTCATTCACTCGTTATGTAAACTTTGTAACGTGTGTATTCCTAGTTGGAATTGCACCACTTCGCATTATATGATTGAACATGGGCTACTTTAGAGAAATTTTTCTTCTTTCCCACTCGACCATGAATTTTTTCCATCACATACATCGAATACAAATTTTATTAAAAAAAATACCGTAAATATTTTAAGGATATCTTTTTAACTTACTTTTCTAAAGTTATTAGATAAGGTTAGCATGACATTTTTGAATAACAAATTGGATCAGCCGTACTTTCTTAATTGCTGAATTCGTGACTGAAATTAAACTCCACTGTTAGTGTGATGAAGATCAATGATTATACTTTCATTATATCTAAGTAGATCAAGTTTTTTTAACTATGTATATGTATGCAATTGTGGAATCAAGATTTGTATATGTTGTGAGTAGTCAATATTCACATGGAATATAGAGAAAGTGTATAATACACATATAACCATATTTTAGAAAACAAAAATAAAGTATTTGAAGATACTGATGATATTTTAATAGTGATTTTACCTGTTGATCTCAATAATAAAATTTATATATAATTGAGATCAACAACTAAAAATATTAAAACATTGGTATTTTTGAAATACTTAATTTTTTTTATATATTTTATTTATATAGTTTTAAGTAGTGGAATCCACAACACATATTATTCTCTTTTATTTTTGCAATATTTTTTTACACACTTCTATTACAGATGTGAGTAAGCACTTAAATCTATTTACCAAAAAAGAACATAAGATTGACAAAAGAGTGCTAACCTAGTTTATTTTTTTGTTGTGATTAGGTTATAAGCAATGCAAAATACAAGAGCGTGGAGCACAGAGTAATAGTAAATTCAGATAAAGAAAGAGTGTCATTGGCATTTTTCTACAACCCAAAAAGTGACATACCCATTCAGCCAGCAAAGGAATTGGTAACCCCAGACACCCCTTCACTCTACCCTCCCATGACCTTTGATGAATATAGGCTCTTCATTAGAACCAGAGGTCCACGTGGCAAATCCCAAGTGGACTCTCTAAAATCTCCTAGATAATATTACTGATTTAATTTTTCGCTTATTGAACTGAAAAATATCGTAAAAATTTTAAAAAAACTAATAATAGGGTTTTTAAATTAAATCCATTTTGTATAATGTAACATTATTAATTAATTGTGTAAATCTTGTAATGAAAATTTGAGCTGCAGAGTAGAGATGATCAGTAATTGTTATGTCATATACAGTATTATTTTGTTTAACTTTGATTTTTCTAGGAGTATATTACCATACATGAGAAATCAGAGTTGGCTCTGGTATGGTAAAATTTAGAATTTACTTCACAAAATATACACTAGATTTGAGTATTTTTTTTATTGTTGTGAATATTTTTAGTAAATAAATTTGTAAGTATTTTTATAAATATTTATCAAACTCATTAAATGTATGTTCTAATATAATCTAATTAAGTCACCAAAAAAAACATAATCTAATTAATCAATTTATTAAAGGAGCCACTCAAATAAAGACACTTAAAACGTCTTTTTTTAAAGATATTTTTCAGTAATTAAAATTTAACATATATAATCGATTAAATCATGATATTTTTGTCAAAATTAGGCTAGACAAATTGATTTAACCAAAAAAATGGTGAATCAAATCTTGAACTGGTCTAAATTAATATTATTTTTTATAAAAAAATGACTACAATACCCTTATTATAGAGAATGATTAAAATACTCTTATTATATATATATATATATATATATATATATATATATATTAGAAATTCTAAATCCTAACCCTACGATAGAAAAATTAAAAACTAAAATTTAGAATTCTCAAAATTAATATATATAATAGAAATATTTTAATCATTCTCTATAATAAGGGTATTGTAGTCATTTTTTATAAAAAATAATATTAATTTAGACCAGTTCAAGATTTGATTCACTATTTTTTTGTTAAATCAATTTGTCTAGCTTAATTTTGACAAAAATAACATGATTTAATCGATTATATATGTTAAATTTTAATTACTGAAAAACATATTTAAAAAAAGATATTTTAAGCGTCTTTATCTGAGTGACTCCCATTGATTAATATCAAACTCACTTACAATTTTATGTACAACCCAACTACACATCTAAACATTTTTGTATTAAAATCCAACCAAGTTGGCCCAAACGTAACTCAACAAAAACCACTTTCATCAAACCAGCATGTATCACACGCGCGTTTCAATAACACAACTTCTTTGTCTTCGTCTTCTCCTTCTACTCCTCCTCCTCCTCCTCCTTGTTCTTTGCGCATGCAGATTCTTTTTTTGCTTCTCTTCTTCATTATCGTAATCACCAACAACACCAATATTTTGCTAACAAAAACCAACATTTTGAATTGAATTTGAATTTATATAATGGACAATGTTCAGTTCATTTAGCATTATACAATGGTTTCATTTTGATACTATTTTCGGTTCATTCTAGACGCATGCGTTTTAGAATTTGAATTTATATAATGAATAAATATTCGGTTCATTTGTTATTATACAATGGTTTCGTTTTGATAATATTTTTGATTCATTCTAGACGCATGTGTTTTTGAATTCGAATTTATATAATGGACAAATATTTGGTTCATTTGGTATTATACAATGGTTTCGCTTTAATAATATTTTCGATTCATTTGCAGTCCAGGTGTATTGTCGATGAATAATTTGTCCCAATGGTTGGAATGGCTTTCAAGACAAATTGAATGGAGCGGAATGAAATCTAATACAATTAAATAAAATGATAATAAATAATTTTATTCTTTTTTGCCAAAAAAAGACTCATCATTAACAAAAATGTATCAAATTCATTTCTGGATCCAAATGAATCTCAATTAAACTAAGAAATAAACCGAAATTACTTAAGGAATAAAAAATTTGGTCAATACTTATCAGCAGTATCAAGTGAACCTCAATTAACACACAAATGAACAGAAATAAATTAAGAAATGAACCAAAATTATTTAATGATGACAGCAGAGAAAATTGGAACTAATAAAAATGTTCATAAAATATTGGTATTATTGGTGATGACAATAACGAAAAAAAAAAGAAGAAGACACAAATTGAAGAAGAAGAAGAATCTGCGTGTGCGAATTTGGAAGAAGGAGAAGGAGCGCATAATTTGAAAAATTGTTATAACAACTTGGTTAGACTTGGTTAAATATTTTACTTGAATGTAGAACTTTATTCTTTTATGTATATATAAAAATAAAAAATATAAAGAATCAACTAGTAGTGCAATCAATTGCAACCAACTAAGAAAAAAAGATCTAATAAAGAGAAAAAATCCAAAAGAGTCAACCTTAATTTCACCCTCACCACATTGACAATACATAATAAAAGAAACAACTACACAAAGTCACAAATCCTTATCCCTCTCTCCATAGTTACGTGCGAGTTGTTGCCATTGCTGCTGACCAACGTCGCACGCACACATTGCCATCCCACCGCTGCATGCACGGACACAGCCCCCCACCACCATACGCACATACAGTGACACTGCCGCGCGCACGGGCACAACACCCTCCCTCCATTGCCGCATGCACGCAATGCCCCCTCCCACCGCAAATGCAGCGCTACATGCATGCACATGCGTCCAACCGCTGAGAGTCACTACACGCAGTTGCTATTGCCGTACGCCATCGTGACTCGCGATGAAACGGCCAGCGAAGTAAAAGTGTAACACCCTACCACACGGAATTTTACGCTTAGTCGTAAAATAGAGGTGGCGAGGTATTACAACCTCTAAAAAATATATATACATATATATAATTGAAAGAATTTGTAACTAGGAGACTTGAAGGAAAGTTTAAGCAAAAATCGTAAAAGAAAAGTGTACCTCACTCGAAAAAGTAAAGTCGTAAATCAATACAGATAAGGATAAGACATGAAATATATAAAAGATAGAATACCAAAATACAGAATAGCAAGCTCTAGGATCGACCTGCAAAGTCAATACCGGCTAGAGTATAAGTACATATATATATATATATATATATATATATATATATATATTTGAAGGTTGTGGTAGGCTGAGAGAAGGGGGGGTTGAATCTATGCCTTCCTTTTTGGTTGCTGTTATTACCCTTTTAAAACAAATTTGCAGTTTTGATTCTATTTGAACTCAGTAGCGGAAATTTATGAGACAATTTATTTTTGTCTCATGATTATCAGAAAATAGAACACAGCAGAGAAGAGAAAAGCTAACACCAGCATGTATCCTGGTTCGGTTGCCTTGTGCTATGCAACCTACATTCAGTCTCCTCCACAACTATGGAAGAATTTCACTATAGTTAACAGTATTACATACACCAATAACACCGGATTGACTCAATCCTTCCACACTCAAGTTCTAACCTAACTTGACAATGGCTATGCTAATACCTAACTATACCTCTTAGTGCTAACCCAACTAAGAAAGGGATACCTTACAAATACAAGATACAAGACACTTAACCATCCTAAAGAAATCTGAAAATAACTCTAGGCTTTTCTCTCAAGTGTTTCACTCAACCTTTTTCCATTCATGGCTTTTACTTGAGCTTTCTCACAATGCCTTTTTTCACAAGAAATTTCAGAAAGATAAACTTAGAAAAGTACATTACAATTAGTAAAACATGAAGGAGATTGACTTCATCAGCAGCCTCTTTGCTATGTGCAAAACCAGATTCGCAAACCTCAGATACAGTTCTTCAGTATTGGCCGAATGCTTCTTTGAAAGAAAGCATTATACAAGTCGAGGAACTTCTTAACAGAACATTATTCTCACTCTCTGGTTTTTTCTCCTTATTTTCTGAATGACCAACCAGCTTCATTTATCTCCTTGCAAGTTACTTGGTTCTTCTTCCAAGGTCAACACCTTGAGCCTTGAGCTTCACCAACCCATAGGCTCACTTTTCCTTCTTAAACAACAAAGTAGGACATTTGCTTCTGACTCCTCCAACTTGACTGAAAGCCAGGAAAGAGTAACTGAATTTGTCTTCCAATGGTCAACCAAATCCGAACCATAGAGATGAAACTTGGTCCCCAAGAATCTCTAGTGACCGTGGATTTGTAGCAGTGAAGAACAGAGATCAACTTTTCCTTGAATGCCATTTTTGGATAGAGCAGAAAGATGGGAAGAAGAGAGGAAGATCTGATGCATGCAAGATGAGATGGATTACCTTTAACCTAAGCTTGATTTGGATTAGATTTTCTGCTTTAGCTTCTGTGCTTCAAGCTTAAACTTTCTCTCTCTTGCTTCTTTGGTTACTAGCTTATGGAGGAAGCTTTTTCTTTCTTTCTCTTTCTTACTTTTCTGAAACTTGATTTGACTTGATTTGAGAGGAGAGGAACGTTGCTTTGGTTGGAGCAAGATGGAGGGAATTGAAATTAAGCTGGGTTTGGTTCGGGTATCCATCTGAGCAACCCATCTGACTTCTTTCTTTTCTTTTCCTTGGGCTTCTATTTTGTTTCCAGCCCATTATTCTTTTCTGTTTGTTTGTTTTTTTTCATTTCTTTTGGGCTATTAACATTTGGCGTACAACAATAAAGAATTAGTTTATGGGTAGATATAACTAATCAACACTTAATTATTTATTTTGCCCAAAAATAATGTTTGTCATCACTTAATTTATTTAGTTAATTTCTTAACTCAACAATCTCCCCCTTGGTGACAAACATAATTTTAAGCAATAATAAAAAAGGAAATGAATTTGAATAAGGTTTAGAAACTCCCTTTGAATGATGTTGCTTTGCTGATGTATTGCTCCCTCTTTCCTGTTCAAGGGTGGCTCCCCCTGAAACTATGCTCTCCTCTTTGTTCCTGTTATGCATTGTACTTAAGGAAAGCACAATAAAGAGCTATGCACATTTATCTTGTATAAGAGAAATCAAATGAGCAACATCACATAGTCAGCCCAACATTAAGCTAATATCAGCAGCAAAAGGATTCAGCATGTGAAATCAAATTTTAGTGCAGTAATTAGACAAAAATCCAAAAGAATTACAAGTAGCTGCATCTATTATAGTGCTATTACTCCCCATTTTGTCATCAAGGGTGGAAAATAAGCAAGATCAAGAAAAACATTAATACAAATCCTGCAAGAAGATGTTAGATCATAGTCCAAAGTTCCAACTAAACCAACAAAAGTGCAGCAGTATTTAGAGTTATTACAGTCATCCAAAAAATAAAAAATAGTTCAACAGTTGCAAAGTAAATAGAATTTATGAGACAAAAAGAGAGCAGCAGCAGCAGTTTTCATGAGACAAATCTTAGACATCAGAACCATCCCCCTCCGAAGCAGCTTCCTCTTCAGCATCAGTGGCAATGTCTTCATCATTTTGAAGGTTATCAATGAAGGTCATGAGCACAGCCACCCTATCCCTCGATTTCTTCAGAAAGTTCTCATGCTTGCTAGCTAGTTTCCTTTGTTCCTTGCTCATGGCAATCAAGTGATTTGATTGGGAGACAAACTCTTGAGCAACATCCTTAACCACATTTATTAGAGCAGATTTCTTTCCAGTGGAGATGGATGTTCCCTCAGTGGAAAGATCAGGAGAATCTTCGGGAACAAAATCATCATCTTCATCATCTAGGACAACTCTTTCAGATCTAGTGGGTCCTTTGTTCTGTTTCACTGAACCACCTCCCTTTAGATATGAATGTCTATTTTCATATTTTTCATTGGTCAAGTCAACACCAAAATACTAAAAAATACAAGTTAGAAACATGCCATAAGGAAGAGCTTTGTCCTTTTCACTTCTAACAGAATCAAACATGTATCTAACCATCAAATATGCAAATGAAATATCAGTTTTGGTGAGAATGGCATATAAAACAAGAGTGTCAGTGTATGAAACCCTTTGATATGAACCACTTTGGGGAAGTATAATATGGTTGACCATTCGGTGCAACTGAGCACGTTCATATCCTAGGGCTTTGTGTGTGGGTGTAATGCCATCTATTAAGGAGACATGTTCACAAATACTAGCCAGGGCATCATTGTAAGAAACACCAACTCCTTCATCCCACTTAACTGACGTGTAGGCACAAGGTCTAACATCAGTATACTTCAAAGCTTCACTGATGGTCTCATTGTTTAAAACGATATCTCGACCCTTGACATACGAATGAGCAGTGCCTTCATGATAAGTCATGTTTACATAAAACTCTTTGACCAACAAGGAATAAACAGGTTTTTTGATTTCAAAAAGGTGATTCCAGTCTAGAAAAATTAAGTTGTCAACAAAAGGAAAACCTTTTCTTTTCAAGGATGGCAAATCAGCGAGAAATGAAGGGCATAAGGTACGATACTGGATGACTCCCTCATAAAAATCATTATTCATGGCAGATTTGAATCTATAGAGATTATAGTTTGAATGAGAGGTCAAAAAATGAGCTTTATGATCAAAAGGTCCAATTTCTGGTTCTTTAACATTTTTGAGAGGGACTCGAGTGTTACCTCGTTGAGAGCGCATTGGAACCGACCTTGATTTTGGTTGTGTGGGTTCGGGAATGGGTTCCTCAGTCGCCGGACGTTTGCCTTTGGAGGAGCTAGGCTTTGTTGAACTCTGTTTTGAGGAGCTAGGCTTGGAAGGTGTGGCCTTTGGTGGTGGCGTCGACTTGGCAGAGGTAGGAAACCTTGGAGTGTTTTTGGTCCGAGCCATGGGGTTGCAGCAAGGAGGAGAGGTAGGAGGAGAAGGAGAAGGGGTAAAGGTCCGGTCTTGAGAGCGAGTGGAAGGCTTTGTGGGTAGCTTGTAAATCTTCTCACGAGGAGCCCTTTTTGCAATAGTTTTCTTCCTCATTTGGTTAATTTCAATCTTTTGAGGGAAAAGATGCAGTAAAGTGAGTGGGAAGAAACCGAAGAGTGTGTGGAGAAGTTATGGAGGGAAGAGAGGGAGTGTTGGTAACCGTACCCCAAAAAGTGGATTTCTAAAACCATGCAACTGCATCACCATTTGAAAAGACTTGAAAAGACATGACCTCATAAAAGAAAGATTTTATTGGATTTTGAATTAAAAATAGGAAATTAATTTTAAATTTTGAAGGACAACAAAAATTAAACTGAACCAAAGTAAAAAAAATTAAGTTGGATTAAAAAAACCATTTCAGGCCACAAAAAAAACTTTAAAAAAAACTTAAACACACAAGTTATAAACAAAATAAGCAAGCAAGAATGTAACATTCATATTGGGCCCAGATGTGGTTTGAATTAATAAAACACATAGGACTACCCAGATCTGAATTGAGGTTGGCCCAGATTGATTTTTCACTTGCAATAAGTCCAGAACACGCTGACTTGAAGGAAACATTCATCATCTGCCCAGAATTGTCTCATACCTGTTTATGAGACAAAAAGCTCCAGCAAATACACCAGCACTTTTCAAACAAGGAATCATAACTCAAAATTCCTAGACAAGTCCTAAGCATGCAAAATATATCCTCAGCTAATGGTTTTGTGAAAATATCTGCTAATTGCTCCTCTGATTTAACAAATTGAATACTAATATCCCCCTTTTGGACATGTTCTCTTATTGAGTGAAATTTCACTTCAATATGCTTAGTTCTGGAGTGCAAAACTGGATTTTTAGAAATATTAATGGCACTCATATTATCACACATCAAGGAAATATTTTCAGCCTTTAATTTATAATCAGCAAGCTGTGTTTTTAACCATAAAAGCTGAGAACAACAAGAAGAAGCAGCTATATACTCAGCCTCTGCAGTGGATAAGGCCACTGTTGGTTGCTTCTTACTTGACCAAACATTTAAGGACTTTCCAAGGAAGCAACATAAACCAGAAGTGCTCCTTCTATCAACTCTATCACCAGTAAAATCTGCATCACAATAACCAACTGCAGAAAAATCATCAATCTTAGGATACCATAGACCAAAATTGGATGTGCCATGAACATATCTAATGATCCTTTTAACTGCAAAAAGATGTGACTCTTTAGGTTTGGATTGGAACCTATAACACAATTCAACACTTTACACAATATCAGGTCTAGAGGAAGTTAAGTACATAAGAGAACCAATCATCCCTCTATACCTAGTCTCATCAACATCTTTCTCGGTTTCTCCCTTATCTAATTTAGAACTAGGATGCATGGGAGTTCCCATGGGTTTGGCATTTTCCATACCAAATTTCTTAACTAATTCCTTGGCATACTTTTCTTGATGAATGAAAATACCATTTTCAGTTTGTTTAATTTGCAGCCCAAGGAAAAAATTAAGTTCACCCATCATACTCATGTCAAATTCGCTTGTCATGAGTTTTCCAAATTCAGAACAAAGGGATTCATTGGCTGATCCAAAAATAATTTCATCAACATATATTTGGACTAGAATAAAAGAATCATTAGAGTTCTTGATAAATAGAGTTGTGTCAGTGGTGCCTCTTTGAAAACCATTTTTCAAAAGAAAAGAGCTAAGTCTCTCATACCAAGCTCTAGGAGCTTGTCTTAAACCATAGAGAGCTTTAGATAATTTGAAGACATGATTTGAATGTTCTTTATTTTCAAAACCAGGAGGCTGCTCCATATATACTTCTCTATCTATCACACCATTCAAAAATGCACATTTCACATTCATTTGATATAATTTAAAATCACAAAATGCAGCATAAGCTAAGAGAAGTCTTATGGCTTCCATTCGGGCAACAGGGGCAAAGGATTCATCAAAGTCTATTCCTTCCTCTTGGTCATATCCTTGAGCCACTAGCCTTGCCTTGTTTCTTGCAATGCTACCATCTTCTCCCAACTTGTTCCGAAATATCCACTTGGTGCCGATCACTTTCTTTCCACTTGGCCTTGGAACCAAAGTCCATACTTGGTTCTTTTCAAACTCAAGAAACTCATCCTCCATAGCTTTAACCCAAGATGGGTTACTGAGTGCTTCCTTAACATTTTGAGGCTCTATTTGTGATAGAAGTGCAATGTTGGATCCTTCATTGACCTTTCTAGTGGAAGACCTTGTTTGCACTCCATGAGAGACGTCCCTAATGACAAATTCTTCAGGATAATTCTTCAAGAATCTCCACTCACGAGGTCTGGTGAACTTGGAGGCAGATTCAGTCACCAAGGGATTCTGGGCACTGCTGGCTGCAGGATTTCCTTCAGATTCATGAGACAAAATGGAATTGTCTCTTGAATTTTCAGCATTTGCAGTTTCTGGTTCAGTTTGTCCAGAATTTTCTTTTCCTTGATTTTGAGCGGTTTCATCCTCCTTTTGAGCTTGATTTCCTGCATCATAATCTTCCAAAATGCTTTGCACCAAGTCAGTATCACAAAATGTAATATGTATGGACTCTTCAATAATTCTAGCATCTTGATGATAAACCCTATATGCTTTACTAGTTGTGGAATATCCTACAAACAAACACTCATAAGCCTTTGGATCAAATTTACCCAAATTTTCTTTGTTATTTAAAAAAAAACATTTGCATCCAAAGATGTGCAAATAATCTAAGTTTAGTGGGTAACCTTTCCAAAGTTCATAAGGGGTTTTCTTCAAAAATTTCCTTATGATTGTTCTGTTTAAAATATGGCAAGCTGTGTTAACCACTTCAGCCCAAAGGAATTTTGGAACATTATTCTCACAAAGTATAGCTCTTGTCATCTCTTGTATGCTTCTATTTCTTCTTTCCACAACACCATTTTGTTGTGGTGTTCTTGGACAAGAGAAGTTGTGAGATATTCCAAATTCCTTACAAAAGGATTCAAACAAATTATTTTTAAATTCAGTTCCATGATCACTTCTTATAGAAGAGATTTTCAAATCCTTTTCATTTTGAATTTTCTTGCAAAAAGGTTCAAAGGCCGAAAATGCTTCATTTTTGTGTGCAAGAAATAAAACCCAACCAAACCTAGTGTAGTCATCCACAATTACTAAACCATAATATTTACCACCTAGGCTTTGAGTTCTTGTTGGACCAAATAAATCAATGTGTAGCAACTCAAGTGGTCTTTTAGTAGAGATGTCTTCCTTTGGTTTAAAAGAACTTTTTGTTTGTTTTTCCATTTGACAAGCATCACAAGTGATGTCTTTGTCAAACTTTATCAAAGGAAGACCTCTTACTAATTCTTTCTTTACAAGTTTTTTTATTTGAAACATACTTGCATGTCCCAATCTCTTGTGCCATAACCACTTTTCAGATTCTTTAGAGTGAAGACAAGCTACATTTTGATCCTTTAGTTCATCAAGAGTAAGTCCATACATATTATTGAAACGCTTGGCAACAAACATCACTTCATTTATTTTTTCATTAACAACACAGCATTCAAGTCTTTTGAAAACAACTAAATATCCTAAATCACACAGCTGACTTATACTCAAAAGATTGTGGTTTAAATCACATACCAAAATTACATCATCAATGAAAGTAGATTGCTCATTACCTACTTTTCCAATAGCAATGATTTTACCTTTACCATCATCTCCAAAGGTCACAAAACCTCCATCATACTTATTTAGTTTGATGAAGTAGGTTGACCTTCCAGTCATGTGCCTTGAACATCCACTATCCATGTACCACATGTCCTTTTTGTTCTTGGATGCTAGGCAAATCTGCATGGTGAGTTTCAAGTAGCCTTAGGTATCCAAATTAATTTGGATCCTTTGAAGTTAATCCATCTTGGTTTCCCAAGTGCATTGAAATCACAGACAACATTGTAGACTTTGTTTCCTACAATTCTCTTTTCAATGAAGCATTGTTCATATGAGTGACCAAATTTCTTGCAATTAACACAATAATTTTCTGAGGTGTGTTGCTGAAACTGAGGTGAGTTATATTGCTTGAAATGATTAAAGTGTTGAAATTTTCTAGTTTTTTGGAGGAGGTGCATTTCTTTTGACAAACTAATTTTTATTAAAGTTATTCCTTTTTACAAAAGTATTTTCACCAGAATTTCTTAGAACATTTTTACCTTTCGAATATGAGGTTTTGTTGTAAAATGGTGATTTTTTGAAAACAGTCTCATTTTTTGAAATGTAACCCAAACCTGGCCAGTTTGAACTCAGTTCAGTTCTTGGTGAGGGCTTAGTTTCTTCATCAAATTTTTTTTCAAGTATTGGAGTATTTTCAATACCAGATTTGTTTGGTATAGTTTTGGTATTTGATAAAGAAGCCACAAATTTTATAGAGAAAATATTAGAAACTGCATCTTCCTTGGCTATGTAGCCTAAGCCAGATTTTTCAAACAATGGCCTTTGACTTGCAAGTAATTTGTCCAAGTTACTAGAACCTTGAGCAAATTTTGCTAAGTCACCATTCAGTCTTTTAATCATATCATTTAATCTTTCATTTTCAACAATTAACTCATGTGAAGGATCCACAATGTGTTTTCCTTTTAATTTTTCAAGTTCAGATTTTAGAGATCTGTTTTCTTCAATGATATCCAAAGCACATTCAGTTTCCTTCATTTTTTCTTTTAAAAATTCATTTTCAGCTTTTAACACATCTCTTTCAGATCTGCATTCATTGTATTTGTCAAGCAGTTTTGAAGTGTTTGAGGTCAGATCATCAATAATAGCATGCAAGTCCTCAATGGTCAAATCATAATAATTTACCTCATCAAGATTGTTGTTTCCAGCCATGAAGCAGTCTTTGTCATCTTCTTCAGATTCTTCTTCTTCATTTGAGTCATTCTCAAGATCTTCCCAAGCTGCCATGAGTACTCTCTTCCTTTCCTTCTTTCCTTTGTCCTCCTTTTTGAGCTTTGGACAGTTTGACTTGAAGTGTCCAGTCTCCTTGCAATGATGACACGTCACCTTGCTCAAGTCTATCTTGTGCTCCTTTGAACTTGAACCCTTGTATTTGCCCTTGCTCTTCATCATCCTTCTAAATCTCCTAGCAAAAAACAGAAGCTCGTCATCTGAAATACCATCACTAGACTCACTCTCTTTCGGTTCTATTTGTGACTTGAGGGCTATTCCCTTTTTCTTTGAGTCTGTGTTTGTGTGTGTGGCTTCATAGGCAAGGAGTTTTCCTCTCAGCTCATCATAGGTTATGGGACTTATGTTGTTACTCTCGGTTAGGACAGTGGCAGTGTTTTTCCACTCTTTTGTGAGGCTTCTAAGGAGTTTTCTCACCAAGGTTTGTTCTGCATAGTTTGTACCCATAGCATCAAGATTGTTGATTATGATTGAGAATCTCTCAAATGCTTCATCAATGCTTTCTCCATTCTTCATGCTAAACATCTCATACTCTTTTCGCAGCATATCAATCCTCGTTTCTTTGACTTGTTTAGTGCCTTCGTGTGTAACCTGGAGTTTTTCCCAGATTTCTTTGGCTGTCTTGCATCTAGACACCTTCCGGTACTCTTCAAAACTGATAGCACAGTGAAGAAGGTTGATTGCTTTAGCATTTAGCTCTATCTTCTTCTTATCATCTTCATTCCATTCAGCTTCTTCTTTTGGAGTCACCACTCCATCAGCACTTGTTTTTGTTGGGATCTTTGGACCGCTCACAACGATCTTCCATATGTTGTAGTCAATGGATTGGATGAAGATCCTTATCCTTTCTTTCCAGTAGGAATAGTTCTTCCCATTGAAGAAAGGTGGCCAGTTGTTTGATTGGCCTTCAGTGAGGGTGTAAGCAACTGTGGTTGTGCCCAAGTTGTTCGCCATTGGATCTTTGCTCCAAGCGGTTAGGCTTGATTCTTGAGACCTTAGCTCTTGATACCAATTGAAGGTTGTGGTAGGCTTAGAGAAGGGGGGTTGAATCTATGCCTTCCTTTTTGGTTGCTGTTATTACCCTTTTAAAATAAATTTGCAGTTTTGATTCTGTTTGAACTCAGCAGCAGAAATTTATGAGACAATTTATTTTTGTCTCATGATTATCAAAAAATAGAACACAACAGAGAAGAGAAAAGCTAACACCAGCATGTATCCTGGTTCGGTTTCCTTGTGCTATGCAACCTACATCCAGTCTCCTCCACAACTATGGAAGAATTTCACTATAGTTAACAGTATTACATAGACTAATAACACCGGATTGACTCAATCATTCCACACTCAAGTTCTAACCTAACTTGACATTGGCTATGCTAATACCTAACTATACCTCTTAGTGCTAACCCAACTAAGAAAGGGATACCTTACAGATACAAGATACAAGACACTTAACCATCCTAAAGAAATCTGAAAATAACTCTAGGCTTTTCTCTCAAGTATTTCACTCAACCTTTTTCCACTCATGGCTTTTACTTGAGCTTTCTCACAATGCCTTTTCTCACAAGAAATTCAGAAAGATAAACTTAGAAAAGTACATTACAATTAGTAAAACATGAAGGAGATTGACTTCATCAGCAGCCTCTTTGCTATGTGCAAAACCAGATTCACAAACCTCAGATACAGTTCTTCAGTATTGGCCGAATGCTTCTTTGAAAGAAAGCATTATCCAAGTAGAAGAACTTCTTAACAGAACACTGTTCTCACTCTCTGGTTTTTTCTCCTTACTTTCTGAATGACCAGCCAGCTTCATTTATCTCCTTGCAAGTTACTTGGTTCTTCTTCCAAGGTCAACACCTTGAGCCTTGAGCTTCACCAACCCATAGGCTCACTTTTCGTTCTTAAACAACAAAGTAGGACCTTTGCTTCTGACTCCTCCAACTTGACTGAAAGCCAGGAAGGAGTAACCGAATTTGTCTTCCAATGGTCAACCAAATCCGAACCATAGAGATGCAACTTGGTCCCCAAGAATCTCTAGTGACCGTGGATTTGTAGCAGTGAAGAACAGAGATCAACTTTCCCTTGAATGCCATTTTTGGATATAGCAGAAAGATGGGAAGAAGAGAGGAAGATTTGATGCATGCAAGATGAGATGGATTACCTTTAACCTAAACTTGATTTGGATTAGATTTTCTGCTTTAGCTTCTGTGCTTCAAGCTTAAACTTTCTCTCTCTTGCTTCTTTGGTTACTAGTTTATGGAGGAAGCTTTTTCTTTCTTTCTCTTTCTTACTTTTCTGAAACTTGATTTGACTTGATTTGAGAGGAGAGGAACGTTGCTTTGGTTGGAGCAAGATGGAGGGAATTGAAATTAAGCTGGGTTTGGTTCGGGTATCCATCTGAGCAACCCATCTGACTTCTTTCTTTTCTTTTCCTTGGGCTTCTATTTTGTTTCCAGCCCATTATTTTTTTCTGTTTTTTTTTTCATTTCTTTTGGGCTATTAACATTTGGCCTACAACAATAAACAATTAGTTTATGGGTAGATATAACTATCAACACTTAATTATTTATTTTGCCCAAAAATAATGTTTGTCATCACTTAATTTATTTAGTTAATTTCTTAACTCAATATATATATATATATATATATATATATATATATATATATATATATATATATATATATATATATATATATATATATATATATATATATATATATATATACCCAAAATTAACCCAAAACACAACTGACACCTGGTTCTCCAAAGTATCCTCCAAGAGGTGAAATATTTAGACATACATAAAAGGAGAATCTAAGCACATATATATACAAACATGGCCTAATACAAGATATAGAATCCTCGAAAGAACCAACTCTGCTTGCTCCAAAAACTCCAGACGCCTAACAAAAAGCCTCTCGACCTGCATCTGAAAACAACAACATAGATATGGAATGAGAACCAGGGATTCTCAGCATGGTAATGGTGCCCATATAAATAATATATAAGGTCCCGGAAAAGTCAGAGGCAATCCTAGAATTCCGACACTCAGATTCAAAACTTAAAACTATAATTGAAAACCATAAGTAAGGTAGGTTGTCTAAGGTTCTTAAAATCCTAACTCAATCCAGACTTGATCCGTCACTTTTTTCTTTCCTCCAATCCTCCAAAACTCCGGTGGAACTGTCCTCGTCATTCTTCTGCCAGACAAGGGGCTTCTCAGTTGTACAGACAAATAATACAAGCAAGAGAAATACAAATAGGATAAAGTTATAGCAGGTAAAGTATATAGCAAGTAGACATAGTAAGTTAAATAGGCAAACCTAAGAAATGCAAACTCAAACAAAATAAACAAATACATATGATGACTGCCTGTCCAATGGCCGATTTCTCCCTAATGTAAAAGCACCTCAAATATCTCCGTTCCTCAAGTGTCCAAAGTCCCAAATCCTCACCGAACAAAAATCCAACCTCTAGGGTCGCTTTTTAGTCTCCGATATCACCAAATTTGTCTTTAAAACATATATTTCTCTCTAATTGCACGTAAATACCACAAAATCAAACTAGGGTTCATAATCATTAATGATTCACAAGATTTAATGGTTTCTCACCTTACTTACGAAAATTCAGGATAAGACCCAACAAGTCCACAAGGCTAGTTTGATCCTAACCACTAAAATTTAACAAAATCTCAATACATTTACTCTGTTTTTGAAATTGAGAAAGGAAGAACTTGGTCTAAAATTGAGATTTTCTTACCAAATTATTCAATGAGTTTTGAAGAGAATTTCAAGATAAACGCGTGGCTGCTGACAGCTCGTCAATTAGAGCTCCGAATTGAAAGTTATGTGAGTTTGAAATCAAATCAAGGGTTTGGAATGTTTTCCTCTTCCTTCCCCAAGAATTTCAACGTGTTTCATAGTGAAAGAGGAAAGAGATGGCTGAAGCCATTAAATACAGGTGAGTTGGGTTGGGTCTTAGGCCTATTGTGGGTCCGACTCAATCGATTTGGCCCATTTAGTCTAATTTTGGATTAAAATTTTTGAAATTAGTGTTAAAATTCATATTTTTAATTCTTTCTATCTCGTTAAACTATAAAATTTAATTTTTTAATTTCTATAAATAATAATTTATCTATTAGCTAATTGTTTATTAATTATCCGAAGTTTACAAGAAGGACGCTGTGTCCCACCGCCCACATCTAAACGTCGTGCTCTTGTCGTGTCGCTTTTCTTCTTCATAGTTTTGGATGATTCTTTTTACTAGTTTTAGATATCTTTTTCCTAAGTCTCTAATATTTCTTTTTCTTATCTTTTAGATGTTTCTTATTTTTGGGTTTTGGATAAATTTTTTAATAGTTTTAGATGTTTTTGCTTAGTTTTCGAATGTTCTTTATCCAATATTTTCTAGATGTTTTATTTTGTTAAGTTTTAGAATTTTTTAAATGATTGGATATTTTTTTTGTTAGGTTTTAGATTTTTTTTTGGTATATTTTAGATTTTTTAATTAGAAATTTGTATAATAATTTTTAAAATAATTTTGAAATTTTTAAAATAAATTTTAAAATTTTTAAAATGATTTTGAATTTGTAAAATGAATGTTAGATTTTTTAAAATAGTTTTAGAATTTTTTTTTATATTTTAGATAGTTTTTTAGTTAAATTTTGAATGTTTCTCATAATAATTTGAATTTATGTTCTTTTAAAAAAATAAAAATTACTAATTAACTGTAGTTAGATGCACCCTAATTAGTTATTTAATAGAATTGATACAAAAATTATGCTTCTGGATATGACACGTTTTTTTTAAATGGAATCTTACTTTGGTTCCGGCATGGGCCACAAGTTAAATATTCTTCCTAGCAAAGCAAATATTCAACTGGGATATCATTTATGCCCAGTCCCCACTATATCCAACTGAATTTTAGTTTGTGGTCATAGCAAGCACAACAATAATTTTAGGTTGGGGTGTATCTTTGTATCAACCAAATGAAATATGATATATGATAACTGCTTGATTAAGGAAAAAAAGGGTCAGCTTCAAATTCAATGAACTAAAAAAGCAATAATCAATTCATGTTCTTTTCTTTGCTAATGGTTCTTAGATGCATACCACAATGAAATTCAAAAAAATTTGGAGCTCATGAAAGGAACTTCGAAAGATTGAAAGAATAAATTATTGTTTTTATTTTTAATATTTAGAATAAATTTTAAAGTTGTTTTTAATGTTTAAATTATCCTACTTAAGTGGAAATTGATTCGATGCTCATTAAAACTTTAGAATATTAAAACTCTTTTAAAAGAATTAAAAAAAATTAACGTTTATATTTATTTTATATTTTTATTTATAATTTATTTGACCAAAGATTATTATTTCAGTTTGGGCCAGTTTGAATTTATTATATTTTTGGATTAATATTACTCATATTAGACTATTATAATATTTTTGACAAAGAAAAAAAGACTATTATAACATTATAATTGAAACAAAAATAAAAAATTTAAAAAAATGAAAAGTCAAAAATATATTTTTAATAATTATTTTAAAAGAATATAATACTCTTTAAGATTAAAGTTATTTAATTTGAATTAAAATTTAATTTAATTTAAAAAGAGTAAAAATCATTTTAGTTTAATTATAAAAAGACAAAAATATACTATTTTAGAATTAGAGTTGTTTAATTATTTTAAAAACTAAAACTTTATATTTGAGTTTAAAAAAATAAAATTATCTCTTTTAAAGATTGATTTTAAAACTCTAAAATATTCATTTAAATATTAATAAAAAGGCACAAATACCCTTTTAGTATTAATGTTGTTTAAATGCATTAAAAAATTAGAAATTTAAATTTAATAAAAAAAATCCCATTTAAGATTAATTTTGGAGCTTTTTTTTGTCAGATCCAAGTGCAACCACACACACCCAAACCTTAGAAACAAAGACCCAAACCCTACCCAATCCAGACCTAAGCCTATCTTTCTTGGTAGCTCGTGCGTCGCTATTGCGACTTGCCATCACCGGAGCTTGCAAACATCGCACCACCGCATTGTGACGAGGAGACCGTCAAGGACTAGAGAAACCACCTCCATCGCTTTGATTCTCATGGTTGCCACTGCTCATCTGTGGTGTTCATGGTTGTTGCTGCCGTTGAGAGACCAAAATCGACTAAGAATGCAACATCGTCACTCTTCGAGAAGGTACACATCCACGATCAACCCACCTTCATCGTTGTGGTTTCCCTAGTTTCGCAATGCCTCTGCTCCTCCCTGGTTTCACCTAAACTCATTGTTTCTCCTTCTCCTCAATGGTGCCATTTTGCTACGCCGTCACCTCTGCTCCTTTCTGGCTTCGAATTGCTCCGCATGAGTTCGAGGGTTGATGCCCAAAAAACTGGATTGATACCGGACGGAAGAAATAGGAGTCTTTGTCTCAAGATAGCGTTGCGGTAAGGTGTCAGTGTGTTAGCATCATGGCGAGTGGCGGGACCGTATGGTGCTGGAGGTGCCACATTTTGAGAAGGTAGTGAGAGGGTAATGTTCAATGACGTGACTAACTGGGTTAGAGAGGAGAGAAAGGGACGAAAGTAGGTAAATACACGACAACTAGATTTTTTTGGATAAAATAAAAAAAGAAGAGTTAAAATAGATCCAAATTTTTTACTTTTATATTTTTTAATTTAAATCTCATGGAGTTTCAAAACTCCAAACATTAGAGGAGTATTGTAATAGCCACCTAGTTAAGTCTATAAAGTTTCAAAATCATAGCAATGTTATCTTGTCATCAATTATGTTAACAGATTACTAATGGTATTGCACACATGAAGCTTAAGTTACTCAGCCTAAACGTTAACATTGGCATGTCTACCTCTTTGCACCTCTTACAACTTTCGTTATACCATACATAACATTAAGAAAAAAGAACATAATGCTTGCTATTTCTCACCCTCTAAATCCTACCATTTTTCTTTTCTTTGAGTATGATCTTAGGGTATTCTTACAAAATAATAATTTTTTGTGGATTAGTTTTTCTTGTGGAGAAGATTATTGGGTTTTGCTCTACGTAGGTATTGCTTTTATGCATAAAAAAATGATACGTACAAACTATTTTCTTTTGTTTTCTAGTCAATAGTACATGCAAAAAAGGTGGTAACATATAGGGTTGTCAGCATTGTAGGGGTTTGGATTTATTATGGGTTAGTAGAAAACATTTTTTATGAGCCAAAGTTCGGGCATGAACTTTTTTAGGATTGTGCTTTCTTAATTGCTTATTGATGCTAGGGTTTAAGAGTATTTTGGACTATTTTGCTACTGTGCCTTATTGTGGTTGAATTCTTTTTATTTATTTTTTTTATTATCAATCACAAATGTGATAGGATTTATGTGCATAAAATGAGTTATTTTATAGTGAAAGTTACCACCAAGGCATGTTTGGGCTTCAAGAAGGGCCTTTGTAGTATTTAGGTGGAGAGACTACTATTATATCGACCTTTTCAATGAGAATGAGTGGTGCTTGATTGAGGTGTATGAAATAGTTAGTAAACAAGGCTATTTGAAAAAAAAAACATTACATCCATGTGGTATAAATTAGTAAAAGAAGACCAATAGAAAAATTTAAGGATGCTATGAAATGACAAAGATGCAATGGATATAACCACCATTAAAGTGATGGAGGATATGGTTGAGCTATATATTATTCACATGTCCAAGAAGATACAGAGGATGTCCAAGTGTTAGGAAATGTTGCAACAATAGTAATTATGGATGGACCTAACCCCAATCCCATGATACTAGACAAGGCTAGAGCAATGTTGGAACAACTACGGAGGAAGAAAAGGGTAGTGATGCCTCTGATAATGAGGACTATAAACCTAAGAGTAATGAGGATAGAAGTGAAAATTTTCGGAATAATGATTCAAAAAAGGGTTGTGCATCAAAGGGTAGTGTTGCTGAAGTTAATTTTGGTGACATCGATGATGACGAGGAAGGAGTTGAAGGTTTAATTGATGTCCATATTAGCAGAGAGGATCAATTTGAGCCTTCTCCTAGCCAAACCCAAAATAATATTGCAGAACAAGTTAGAAGAGTTAAGGAAAATGAGAAAATTGACGGAGGATTTGGTAATGAGGATGATGGGTATAATAGTGATGATGAGGAGGACAAGGTGGAGAGGAAGTATCCATTTCACAAACAAATGAGGAACATGACTAGGTACAAGTGACCAAATCCCAAAAGTGGTCCCTCAGATTGGACCCATGCACCAATTTCACCGCTGAAATTCTAACTACACTATTTTGGACCCCCAAATTGCGCTCCAGACTACATACAATAGAGTTTAAAATTAGAAGAGAAAACAAGTGCGGAAGTTACTAGATTATGACATATAATGGTTCCTAACTTTACTAGCCATTCACCATACACTACAACAAAACAACATTCTTACAATGGTTTTTTTAATGCTTGGCGACGGTTTTAACCATCATTAACTATTTTCGCAATAGTTAAAAAAAGCGCCATGAATTTGAGCATCGCCAATTGACATAGTGACGGTTTTAGACCACCGATGGTAAGAAGTGTCACTAATTTTGTGACGGTTTTTAAAGTATAAAACCAAAACTGAGTTGTAACACTTGTTAAGGTGTTTTTTTATGTTGTATTTTATGATGTTTTGAAACTGTCATTAAATTACTAAATCTTATGAAATTTTTAGCGACAATTGTCACTAAGTTACTAGTTCATATGACAACTTTTAGATATATTTAATGAATGTTTAAACCGTCATAATATTTTTAGTGACAATTTTTCAATTGAAATTAGTCACTAAATTACTAAGTCTTGTGACATTTTTTTGTATTTAATGACTGTTTTAAACTGTCATAATCTTTTTAACATCAAAGTTTTTTTTATTAATTATTACAAAAATTATTTCTATTATACATAGTAATTTATATGTGTCTATCAACAAAATAATAATTTATTTCTATTATCAAAAGTTGAATCCAAAAAAAAGGGGCATTGTATTTTAAATAAATCCAAACTCAATTTCACAAGTTTTACAAAAATAACAACAATGTGAGGCTGATTTTTCCCCAGCCATTTTATGGAGTGGAAGGGCCTAAAAAAAAGAGAGAAGAAAAAAGTTTATATATATTACTAAAAATTAGGATAAAACATACTTTTTTTTCTTTAAGTTTGGCAAAAGTTTCAAAAATACCCCTAAGTTTTATTTTGTTTCAATTTTGTCCCATCAGTTTTTGATTTGCACTAAATATATCCTCGACGGCTAAATTTTCAAAAAACTTAAGACCAATCTAATAATAATACATGAAAATTATGCTTGATTTGCTTGTGTTGATGGGTTATTCTTATGAAATTGTTGTTGAATCAATCTTCAATATTTTGAAAAATTAGCCGTCAGAGGTATATTTGATGCAAATAAAAAACTTTTGGGACAAAATTAAAACAAAATAAAACTTAAAAATATTTTTGAAATTTTTGTCAAATTTTAGCGACAAAAAGTATATTTTACCTCTAAAAATTAAATGCATATAGCATGGTGAAGGGGTATGAAGGAATGACAATAACATTTAGGAAGCATATTGTTAAATGCTGCTGATTTCTTTCTTAACCAAGGTGTCATTTGAAAATTCTCCATGTAGCAGTTGGTTTAATGGTTCTTATTCTTCAATATTGTCTTCATTGTGACACTTGTTGCCCAAAAAGTTGGGTTGATTCATTGAAGATAACAGCGTAGCACAGATTCTATCAGTTATCTCTACGTGATTACGATTCTTATTGATTCTCTGCATAAAAATGAACCCAACAAAGAGTTAGGCCAAAGATTTCCACAACTTTTACTACGAAAAAGTGTTTACTATTTACTCTGCTATTATTACTTCCCGAATAGAAGTTACTTTTTAAACTTGCTTTATTTTTTTGTTAGAATGAGAGAACAAATGCAAATGTTCAATGATGAACTTACATAGAAGGGTATATAAGTTTGTCATCCATTGACAAGTCCACTTGTATGGCTAGTGTAATCTGCCATTGCTCCATGAACAACATTTTGAGCGAAAAGTGCGCAATACATATTATCAGAAGCATTACTTGGAATGGCTCGAATCATGTTAGTTGGATCTGTAAAACATAAAAGGGAAGGCAATACTCTCAATGTCATTGTTATTATTTAGTATGTAATACATGGAATTCCAAAGTTCAATCTTCACAAACCTATATATTTGAGAGTTATGGCCATCGTATTCTCTTTGGCAAAATGATCCTAGAAGAATACAATGCAGAATTATATGCACTATTAGTTTAAATGAAACTAGAGATGGTCCAATTACTAGGATACTTCACTACTCTGCTCTCAAGATCAAGCACTATTAGTTTGAATGAAACTAATCTAATTTTGCATATCAATTTCACTCTCCATTCTACCAAAAGAAGCTGGTTTATGAAAAAAACTATTAAAGTCAATTTTATTTGAATCTGTTTAAAATGAAGGTTGATTTTGTACAACTCCAAAACAACTAAACTTGTACAAGTGTGAACCAATAGGTAGGTGGTGAGAAAAATAGAAGTCATTGGAATCAATAACTAATAAAAAAAGCTATAATATAAAGTAAATGAAAACAAAAGTGTAGAAGGAATAAATCATAAATCCTGTTACTACCTTGTCCCCAAGCACAACATTATATCTACCTGTTTGTAGTATTTTCTGTAGAATCCATTTTCTTTGGAGGCAATGTATTCTTTATACACAGGAAGATAGAGACATACTTAAAGTTAATAAAGAGCAGGCATATATATTAGCCAAACAAAAAAAATGTTTGTCAACATGTCCTTAATTATACACCATGGCACAGTAGTTTTCAGAAACATTAACAGCTAAAATCAACTAGTAGTCAGTGTTATGTTAAGGTTAGCTTCGTGAAGGACAATTTGGCCTAATAGACAACTTTCAGCGTTTCCAATATAACACTATTACTTTTTCACCTTTTAATGAGAGTAAGTGTAACTGCATGTAGTTGTAGTGTGTTACTCGTTTACTTTGTCTGTCCAACATCCCGGGTCGGACACCTCGACCCAGGGTATGAACAGTGCCCCTGCTTGAGCTCGGTCTTCTTTTTGAGGTCGAGTCCTTGACTTCGGTCCCCTCTTTTTTTTTGGTGAAGCCAAACTCAAGAATTTTGTCGATTCCTTTGTAGCAGCTTTTGAATGTAGAACGTTTCCTCTAAAAAGCGCGCTCTTTTATATCGGCGCTTTGGGAACGTGCGAGGGTTTTAATGCTTTCCTTAATTTTAGCATTAATTGCCCCGTTTCCATTTTGGCTCTTTATTTTGATTTTGAAAGCCCAGAAATGGTTTCTCTTCTTTCGCCTTTTTCACAACTTCTGCTCTCTCCACTCTTCTGTTTTTGCAGCGTCGTTTGGTGTTTCTGGAGCTTCTATTTTCGCCTGGAGTTTTGCGTTTCTCCCTGCGACATTACTCTTTGTTCGCGTTCTTTCCTTTGTTTGTGAGGAGGCATTCCCAGATTCCGTCTTCCATCTTCAGTTTTCTTTTGAAGCTTGCTACTTTTTCCAGGTTGGTACTAACTTTCTTGTTTCTTTTGCGGCTTCTCTTTTAGTTTTTTGGCGAAGCTTTGATTTTGCATGTTTGAAAGTTTGAACCTTTTCATGATCTTGCGTTTGTTTGTCACTGTAAATGTATTTCCTTGGCTTGCTTGCGTTCTTTTGGCATTTTCGTCGAGGCTTTCTAGGGTTTTATTGTTGCTTCTGATAGAGAATCTACATCTGTTCCTCGCTTTGCTTGGTTGCTTTTTGTTTCTGATTTTGAGAAAGTTTGTACCTTTAATGATTTCTACTTGGCGCGTTTTGACGTCTGGGAATACTTTTTGCCTGGTAAACTGTGATGACTTATGCTTCTGAAAAATGCTTGCTTGTTTGAAGTCTTTTTCTTGTTTGAGAAATGCTGGGGTAGGAGCTGTAGATTTTCCTAGAAACCTTACTTGATTATTGCCTCCAAAGGATGCCCCAAGGCTTTTGGTTTGAGTCTTGGGGTTTTCCTTTTCTGTTTGTTTCGCCTGTATCGTATTGAGTTGTTTTCTCCCTTGTCCGAGATGTTTTTAGTAACCCCATCTTCTTTTCTTACTTGTAGGATTAGTTGGCCTCATGTCTTCTCGCAATAACATTGTAGAGATGTCTTCCAAAGTTCCCGAGGGGATGTCCGATTGGCTGGACTCCCTTGTTTTGTTGTGTGTTTTTGTTGTGGATGCTGAGTTTTGCACAGAGCTGAGGAAGCGCCATAGGATTTGTGGTATCAATGCCCGTGAAGAGGATTACGAGATTATTGCTCCTGATTCTGATGAGAGGGTTTGTTTTCCGACTTCCATTGAGAGGGAGCATCCCTTCTTCTATGCCTATGAATACTTCTTCAGCCAGTTGAACGTTACCTTTCCTTTTACTGCTTTTGAGACCGACCTGTTGTGGTCGTGTAATATTGCTCCATCCCAATTTCACCAAAATTCCCGGGGTTTTATTAAAATTTTTCAACTTCTCTGCCGTGAATTAAATGTAACACCTTCCCAGACTCTTTTCCTTTATTTGTTTGTTTCCGCCAAGCCTGGCGGTTCTTCAAAAAAGAAAGCTTCTTCGGTTTCCTTCAGGTCCACCCAAGGCCACAAAGTTTTTGCTATGTA